>NC_080473.1:8712083-9367500 GCF_030265055.1 Doryrhamphus excisus
TGCATTAAAAATTAATAAGTCAGCGCTGACTGGGTTCCTCAGAGAAAACACTGACTAAGAAAACACCATGCTGAGAAGAGACGCTTAGAAATAGTTTCAAAAAGCTTTTTTTTTTTTGCAAGTCCCACACTGCAGGGCAGTACAACAATAATGTAGAGAAATGATTCAGTAGAGAAATGACATCTAATAATAGTAACTGTAAACAAAAGTGAACTTAATCGTGTTTGTGTGTTTAGCCGTCTATACATGCTAGCAAACAGGCTACTTCCTGGTTCATAGTAAATCAACGATGATGGTAAATGGTAAAAAAAACGTTCATAAGCTAGCAGGCTAAAGACAACAGGATCACACAATCACACAATAGTGACAATATGTGGTTCACGCCATAGTTCTATGGTGACTCATACCATAAAAAAGACAATTAATTAATCCGATATAAATTAAAAACATTGTGGAGCTCAGTGAGACACAAAGACCATACCAGTTTTGATTATGTTCATCTGCTAGCATGCTACTTCCAGACAGGAGGAGGACCACACCAATTTGGATTCAGCTCATACAGGTGTACTAGCAAACTACGTCCGGGTTCAGAGTTGCCAATCGTCTTTTGGAAAAAAAAAAACGAATTGCCCTGTATTTAGGGGCAAAAGAGGGGAAAGAGCGGCAAAGAGATTCACTTTGATGGGGTATATATTGAACCCAGTTGTTTTCACCCCAATTGCATGGGGAATTGAATGACATTCGACAGAACTTCTGATTCTGAAGGCACTGGGCAGATTACATTGACATGGCAACACATAGAAGCTAAAATCTGATTGGACAAAACAAAAAAAATCTTCCAACATAGACATACCGTACACTACTGTACGCAATACAGCCAGACACTTCTGAAATGAAAGTAAATAACTGTTGGGAATAAATTAATTGAATTTCATGGAGGAAATACTAGAATTTAAGTTGGAAATGGGGATGCTGGGATCAGGGTTTTATGTTGCCCATTCCATACCAATTATCCATGAGTTAAATCTGTATAAGGGGGAAAAAAAAGACAATTCCAAGGTCCCCTAACAGCTTTATTGAGACTAAAATGACAAAAAGGAAAAAATAGAAATAAATGTATTCCTCAAATATGGAAAAACAACGTGGGGTACTGTATTTCTGTTAGTAACTGAGGACAACAGGACTGTACCATTTTTTAATTCTGTCCATGTAGCAGACTACTTCCTGGTTTAGGGAGCATGGCCATTGGACCTCACCATATTTTAATTCCAGGTTAGGTGAAACCGTTTTAGAGTTACTCAAATGACACAAAGGGAAAGTACATTTAGTTTCTTAGTACTAGTAAAAGAGTGTAGCGTAAGCAAATAAGGCTGTGCCATTTTTTTTATTTTGCCTGAACTATGCAGCAAGTCACTTCCTGGTTCAGGGGAGGGTCACGTGAGGCAACAGGACCACACCATTTTCAAATCTGAGCAGGTGGAACAATGATCAAAAGGTACTAAATGGGCTTTTTGTCCTCTGAAAAAAGGAAAAAAAAGAACATAATCATGTTTGTATAGTTAGCAAGATATGTTGTCTTCTTTAGCTAGCAAGCTAATTTCTAGTTTATGATGTAAGCTTGCCAAAGAGACTCTTATCAATATTGTTGGTATTCTGGGGTTGAGTGTCAAACACTTTTATGCTGGTTTAACTTCGCCTAAGGCAGGGGTCTCAAACTCAATTTACTTGGGGGCCACTGGAGCTCGGGTCTGGGTGAGACTGGGCCGCATCAGGTTTTCCAAAAAAAAACAAAAACGCATTTATTAAAAACAAAAACATTTAAAAAAACTTTGCTTTGGTTTTAATTTTCTACAAGAAAAGCTCTGATAAAACATTCCACTGTTCTCAAATATCTTACTTTTTATTTTTCTACACAAAATAAGATGAAAAATAAACAAATCAAGAATAAAGAAAATCAATCAATCAGTAATAAAGAAATAAATATAATAATAATAAAACTGCAAATAATAAAAACTTAAGAAACCACATATAGTTGGTGGGTAGACAAATTATTTTTTTCAGATTAAAATTAACAAAGCATTATTAGAGCCCTGTAGACATGACAAAACACGACTATAGTCACATTTATACTCTTTTTATTTACAACATATTGCGCAACTGCAGGGTCTTGAGACACATGCTAACTCGCAAACTAGAGAGCTAGCGACCTAAACGGTAGCCTTCAAGTTATTTCCTTTAAACTTAAATAGCCAAAAACTTACCACTTCCACACGGATAGGGAGGATAACTATTAACAGTTATTTAACCTTTAACATGAACATTAAATCAAACGTAATAATTTTTTCTGGGTACATGATACCATATAGTATCCATATCAAACTTGCGTGGGCCGCACTAACATTAAACTTTCATATCAAAGCGGGGGCCTCAAACTAGTGTCCTGCGTGTTTGAGTCCCCTGGCCTAAGGGAAGAAACAGACCACAATACAAAAGAATACACCTCATTTTTTTTATTGAGGCTCCTCAAGACAAGATTGTAAAATGATGTCAGACAAGCAAGTGTCAAGGCTAAAGGAGACAATCAGCAGGAGACGATGCGGGGCATGTAACAGCGACAGGCAGCCATATAATAATAATAATAATAATAACAATAATAATAACAGCAAAGATTGTCAATCTATGTACATTATCTGATCCCTGAACAGTTACACTGCTTTTACACAACACACATTGTTTTGGTGTCTCTGATATGGATACAAGCAGACATTGGAAGAAAAAAAAAAGTCACAAAATGAGTTGATGGCACACTCTCTACTTGATAAAAAAGTGTTTGCATGAGCTTCTCAGCATCAAAAATGAGCTACAAACACAGCAATTATGACCAGAAGAAGTCATGCTTTGGACACAAGATCACGGGACAGAGTTCAAGTAGAAGACACACACACACACACAGAAAGAACATTCAAACTCTCTCTCTCTCAAGTGCTCCAATCAACCAAGTGGGCCTCACAACTCTTGCAACAGTGAGACACAACTACCAAGTGCTGCATTGATAAATTAGAAAGCATTAAAAAATACAGTCTCTAAGCAGTTGGACATTTTAACAAATGTAAACAAGAGCAGATAAAATAAAGAAGACACCAAAACAGAAAAATAATATACACCCGTTTTCACACATATAGGGGGGGTCGATTACAGTTTGTATGCATAGAAAGTAATCCTGGAAAGTCTATTCACATTTCGAATAGACAGTGTGGAGTGTGTGTGTGTATATGTGTGAGACACAACCTTGCCGGGCCCCCTGTGAGCCCTGTAAACACAACCTTAAGTGACGAGCGCCCAGGTTGACAACCCGCAGGCATACAATGTTTGCATTCATTCCAAGTCTTTAAAAATGTCTTCTCAAAAGAAAACCCGCACAGAGATGTTTTTTTTAATCCGTCATTCATTTCTTCACCATGACAGTTTATGTCCGTCACCGCCTGTCCAGTCAAGTCAAGTCAAGAGACAAGCTGTTTGATTGCATCGTTTGCAACACGGTATAGGATTTCCTGTGTTGGCGTGGACTGTGGTAGCTCACTTCCTGTTCTACAGCGCTGGTAATGTCCCAGTTGAATGTCACTGTTTTGTTCTGTGGTCTCAAAGTAGGCACTTCATTTTCAGCCTGCAGCTTTTGCATATGATGTCTGCTTCAGTTCTATTTTCTACTCCAGGTTGTCAGTTCAATAAGTTTTATTTTGAAGGGCAAATCCAGTTCTGTACAGTTTATATTGTGAATGTCTCAGGGGGCAGGGGTCAAAGCCACGCCCACCTCTGCTAAGCTATCTACAGCAGGACTGCCTCTGCCCCCCTCTTGGGTAAGTCCTTGGTTCTCCATGTTTACGGCACCCCGCATCTCCGTTTGATCCAAACTGGCTTCGTCCTCCTCCATTTTCACGACTACGGCGGCCGCTGCCGCCTCTTCTTCAGCCTTGATGGCAGCCAACGTGTCAGCGGCGCTGGCTTGGGCGTAGGCGCCCACGCTGGCGTGACTCAAGCCGTGCACCTTCTTCAGGTGCTTTTCCAGGGTGGCATACACAGTGAAAGGCACGGCGCACAGCTGGCATAAAAATGGTGCCTTGGCTCCTTGTGCGCCGTGCGTTTTCATGTGACGTGTGAGTTTGGAGCTCTGAGCGCAGGCGTAGTTGCAGAGACCGCATCGGTACGGTCGCTCTCCCGTGTGGCTGCGTCGGTGCACGGTCAGGTTGCTGCTGTTGCGAAACTGTTTCCCGCAAAACTCGCAAGCTTCGTCTTTCTTCTTTTTGGTAGAAGAGCTGGAGGTCACGTTGGCGCCGTTGCCGCCGTTGCCGCCGTTGCCGCCGCCACCTCTCCGCTCGTTCTCCCTCTGCCACTCCTGTACCGCCTCGCTGACTTTCGCCGAGCTGAAGTCAATAATCTCCGCCCGTTCGCTTTCCCACTCGCCGACACCTCGCACCCGTTCGCCCATTTCAGGGCGTTTGGGTGTGCAGTTTCCGCTAGCGATTCCGCTCTCTCCGCTGCCACCGGTCTCACCGCTTTCTAGCGAGCCCTCTGAGGGGCTGGCACAGGGTGAGGCGTGCCGCGTCTCGCCTTGTCCCTCTGCCTCCTCCTCCCCCGCTTCGCCACCGTCCCTCGGGGCCTGGTAGAGCCTCAGCAGCTCTCTGTCTGCAGGTCTAACCTGCGAGGGGAGCAACATGAGAGCCGAAGGAATGGCGGGATGCTTGTCCAATTCCGAGGGTCCTTGTGCTCTCATGTCCATCACCTTTCCTGACTGCATTTGAAACCTGCCCCTGGTACCCTCCGCCGCTACTATATCTGCTGATTCATAGGCGCTGCCTCCACCCGCAGCGTCACGGTGATGGTTCCTGATGTGACGTGCCAACTGGCCGCTCTGGGAGAAGGCTTGGCCGCACACTCCACAGTGATATGGTCTCTCGCAGGCATGAGTCCGGCGGTGAGCGGAGAGGGCGCGCAGGGACTGGAAGTTATGGTCGCATATCTCGCAGTGGAAGTCGGCCTGGAGGACGCCCATTTGAGGAAAAGGGGACGCGGCTGGTGGGGAGGAGGAGGGCGACACCGGTGAGCTGTTGGCAGGGTTGTTGTTGTTGTTGTTGCCTTCAGCGAGTTCCCTGAGCCGCACCGAGAAGTTCAGAGCCTGCAGGTTGGCAGGGGGTGGGGCGGCGTGCGTCTGGTGGGGGCGACCGAGCCCCCGATGGGCGGAGGGCTGGAAGGCGGAGGCAAGGGCTTGGCTCAGGTGGCGCGGGTCCAGTGTAGCTGCAACAGGTGAGTTATCTTGAAGGCCCCCTGATGCTCTGACATCATCGTCGTCGTCGTCGTCCTCCAGGTAGATGCTGAAGGAGTGTGTGTGCTGGGCGTGTTGCAACAGCGCCCACGCCGAGGAGTGCACGCTCTCGCACTGCTGGCAGGTAAAGTAGGAGGGCTCCTCGGGCGCTGGAACACAGAAGAAGAAAGCGCCGTTAGTGAAGCCTCGCTAGAAACGTGTACTTTTTGATTGGTGGTTTTTGAGCAACTTTTTAACTTCAGAGGTACTCATTTTTTTCACTTGTTGCTAGGCAGAATTGCGTCTTCTACACTTTAGAGTAGTCAGTGTACAGCTTGTACAGCAGTACAGATTTACTACCGACTGAAAATGACTCAACAAATTTAGTCGTCTGTAAATTCAGCAGGAGTCATGCTCTGCTTCACACGTTTTCCTCAATGAACCGCAGCTTCCCAAAGCTGACATCACTCATGCAGACCCTACCACTACTGTACTTGACTTTAGGCAAAACATGTCTAATCATCTTGCTATTTGCTTGTGTTGACTTATTTTCAATAGCTATACTTCCATATAAGCTGTACACTGACTACAGAAAAGTATATCCGAGTGGTTAGCGCGCAGGCCTCACAGCCAGGACACCAGAGTTCAATTCCACCCTCGGTCATCTCTGTGTGGAGTTATGGTCCCATTATGGTGATTGTGCCCATTGCTGAAAGCTTTTTAATATGCTGCATTGACGTCAGCTGCCTTGTCTTTTGCATAATCCTTTTAATTTCTCATATAAAATATTGGCATATAGATTTGAATTGAGGCCTCACAGCTAGGAGACCAGAGTTCAATTCCACCCTCGGCCATCTCTGCGTGGAGTTTGCATGTTCTCCCCGTGAATGCGTGGTTTTCTCCGGGTATTCCGGTTTCCTCCCACATTCCAAAAACATGCTAGGTTAATTGGCGACTCCAAATTGTCCATAGGTATGAATGTGAGTGTGAATGGTTGTTTGTCTATATGTGCCCTGTGATTGGCTGGCCACCAGTCCAGGGTGTACCCCGCCTCTCGTCCGAAGACAGCTGGGATAGGCTCCAGGATAGGCTCCAGCATGAATGAACTGTCCATAGTTATGACTGAATGAATGTTCATACTATATGGACAGAAGTATTGGGACATGGGGGGGGGGGGGGGTGCCTCCCCAACGCATTCCCACAAAGTTTTAAACATACACGTGCGATCCCTGATTGATGAACGAGTCGCGGTGTCGCCAGTGCAAAAATGTCAGACAGCCACACTTCGGCGAACAAACATGTGGCTGAGAGGAAGCGTCGCAAAGGAGTGGAGGCGTGTTGCCGGGTACATCTGGAGATATTTTTATACGTGGATAGCTTTGTCTCCTAAGCGAGGAGACACTTTCCAATTAAGCTGCAAATTGCTAATTAGCAGAACGTGGAAAACGAATGCTTTATGCAAATGAGCCACTGACTCAGCCTGCTTTGACAAATGAGGCCTTTTCTGCATTAATTAAAATTGGAGAGACGATCTCCAAATTGAGGAGGGGGAGAAAGTGTTCTATTTTTTCTGTCTTTTTTTTTTGGAGAGGTTCAAAGCCGACTGCTATAAGCCTCTTTCATGTTTCCTCAAGTCAAATCCTTCTGTATTTTCCTGGAGGGGGGGAGGAGAGGAAAGATGAAAAAGAGAGCAACTGTTTCTCCATTTCTTCTCCCTCTGAGGTGTCTTCATGTCCTTTCACCTAGCTTGAGGAAGATGCCAGAAGTTGGGATGCTTCTTTAAAAAAAAAAAAAATGGGGTGAGAGCAGGAAAAAGAGATAGGTAGGTCAGGGCTCGGGAGATAAAAAAAGAAAATGACATAAAAAGATTATAAAGTAGCGCAAGGGAGGGAGGGCGTGAAAATATGTCACCCCTTTGGATTGTACTCCAGACCCATCCTCCAAGCCCTCCGCCCCCAAATCTATCCCTGAGGGGGCGGCAGGATGGTGGTGGGTGGTGGGGGTAGGATGGTGGCTTTTGTCTTGTGGTCCCGCAGAGAAACACAATACACAGCCGCTTTCTCTTCTCCTCCACTCCCTCAATGTTTTTTTTTTTTTTGCAAGGATTCCCATTTGGCCCGGGGTAGCACTTGAATATTAAGCAGAAGCAATAACTACTAATTAAAAATGCAGATTGGCTGGGAGCGCTAACGAGCAGCAGGCAGAATCTCTTTTCCCTAGGGAGGCAGAGGAGGGGAGGAAAGAAGGAGAGAAATTGAAAGAGGGCAAAGCAAAAGTGTGTTGAAGATGGAGGAGGTGGTGCGAGGGTGGCGGTGGAGATGAATTAAAAAAAAAAAACAAACAAGGAGAATAAATAAAAAGGAAGGAGACAGATGCACGAGGCTCTCCAGTAATCCATCCCCACTCTAACCCCCCCCCCCCCCCCCCAACAGTCTCTACCCCGCCTCCCTGCACGTCTTAGATGCAGAAAATGAAAGGCGTCTGCTTGTGGGATAACTGCTCTTTCACTTTCCCTCAGCACCACAACACAAACACACACACACACACCAGCACATTTCTTAGTTTCATTTTTGACCTTTATCACAACCCTCAGCAATGGAAACTTTACCACTTCACTCACTGTTAACTCGCCTAAAATTAAGGGCTTGTAGCCGTCATTCTACGCCTCTACTTTCTTCAACAGTCAAATAAAGTACATTCATTCATTAGGCGGGTTGATAATTTCATAAAATATAAAATATATTTTTTCCCAGAATTGTGTGTATTAAAAGTAGAATAGTTGTTATAGACACTTGATGCCATAATGGATGAAGGATGAATATGAAGGGTCTTGAACCAGTCATCATGTGCTATATATATCACTATATTGACACTTACTATGGTACCCATTATGTCATTGGATGGTCATATCACCTCGTACTCCGGTACAGGACAAAAAAAATTAAAAATGAAAAGAAATTAAATAAATAAAAAAAAAACTATATTAGGAAAGCAGGAAGTGAACAAATGTAACAGTTACTGATTGTAAAAGTACCAGATGGAGGGGTAGGATTTAATAAGCTTTGCTTCTTCCTACTCCTTTTGGACATGTGGAACTGTGAACTGATTATGTGATGCATTCAATTGTAATCTGATGCATGTTCAAATGAAATTAAACCATTACCATAATTATTCAGAATTTTCTCCCATTATATTCACTAAAGGGCTCCTTGTCACCATCTAGAATAATCCAGAACCAAGAGGGAACCGGGGGGGTCTCCGACGTTTACGTTTAAGTGAAAATGGCCAAGATCTATACTCATTATTGGAACATTTATTTTCATATTTCTTATTTCGACCACAATATGAACAAATTCAATGAAAAGCAGGCTTACGGGGCGGGGCGCCTCGTAGGAGTTGGCCGAGGGGGGAACCCAAAACATTAGGATACTTTGTGTCTTTTAAATAAAATATCGAAATAGTCTACTAATTAAAGTAACTGACATTTACTGATGATGTTATATTGGTTATATTCTAATAAATGACACTGCGTTGATATGTGATAATGATATATATATATATATATATATATATATATATATATATATATATATATATATATATATATATATATATATATATATATATATATATATATATATATATATATATATAGTATAGTATTTATAGTCATTACAGTATGGTCAGTGGAACATTCCCATTCACTTTTAAAAACTTTGAACCGTGATCCTGGGATGAATAAAGTATCTAACCGCTAAAAAAAAACAAAACAAAAAAAAGAGATATTTTGCACACTGTTGACACCCTTGTCAGCAAAAAGAGATGTAGGAAGGGGGTAGAAGAAGGAAAAAAAAAACAAGAGACGTTGTAGATGGACGGAACACCAGCGTCAACCCCCCCCACGAGGGTTGCACAAAGGAAGGAACTCGTGCTAACGTGCGCGTACATCATGACACCAGAGGTTTCAACATGTGCACAGGGACGCTCATGCACTCTCCTGCAAGACCTGATCACGGACTCGTTATCCAGACAGAGATATGATCATTACAGATTTGAATGGGATTTTCTGTGCTATATTTACATTACGGCAAAATCTGGATCAAATCTGGATACAATCTTTTTTGACAATGTGAGGATTCTAACATACACAAAAAAAATACCCATAATAATAAACAAACTGGGGCTGCACGGTGGGCGAGTGGTTAGCGCGCAGAACTCACAGCTAGGAGACCAGGGTTCAATCCCACCCTCAGCCATCTCTGTGTGGAGTTTGCTACGATGTGCCCATTGCTGAAAGCTTTTTAATATGTTGCATTGACGTCAGCTGCCTTGTCTTTTGCATAATCCTTTTAATTTCTCATATAAAATATTGGCATATAGATTTGAATTGAGGCTGCACGGTGGAAGGGTTCAATTCCACCCTCGGCCATCTCTGTGTGGAGTTTGCATGTTCTCCCCGTGCATGCGTGGGTTTTCTCCGGGTACTCCGGTTTCCTCCCACATTCCAAAAACATGCTAGGTTAATTGGCGACTCCAAATTGTCCATAGGTATGAATGTGAGTGTGAATGGTTGTTTGTCTATATGTGCCCTGTGATTGGCTGGCCACCAGTCCAGGGTGTACCCGACATCTCGCCCAAAGACAGCTGGGATAGGCTCCAGCACCCCCGCAACCCACGTGAGGAAAAGCGGTAGAAAATGAATGAATGAATGAATGAATAAACTATATTAGGAAAGCAGGAAGTGAACAAATGTAACAGTTACTGATTGTAAAAGTAGCAGATGGAAGGGTAGCAATGAATAAGCTTTGCTTCTTCCTACTCCTTTTGGAAAGGGTTAGGGTAGAAAATGAATGAATGAAAAACGTAAGTCATTTTAATTGAATGTAATTCAATAGAATTTAGGGGGCGTCAAGAAATGATACGTCAAGTATAGGCATATGAAGAGGGTGCGGATCGGGAGTCAGATGGTAAAAAGGGGGCGGAGACAAGTAAAGATACGAGTTCAGGTGGAGGTAGATGATGCAAAGCCGTCCATAAAGTGTGCATGCAATGTGTTTCATGAATAAACAAAGACGCGTGTTCTCCTGGAACATGTTTACCTGCTCACCTTAGAGACAAGCAGGCAGGGGAGTGTGTGTGTGTGTGTGTGTGGGGGGGGGGGGGGGGGGGGGGTATGGGGGCAGCTCTGGAGCTCAGGTGCTGGCGCAGGAGGGCCCCCAGGGGGACCCTTGGTTCCCTCCGAAACCCTCCTGACAGCACTGCTTTTCTCCACAATTATCCTGTGCATCACTAACTCACCAAGGCCTGCTAATGGCAACGGCTAGCTAATGAGCTGGGGGCGGGGGTGGGGCTGGGGGCGGGGGGGTTTGGGAGAGGGAAAAAAACAAAACAAAAAACAAAAATCAGCCTCACTAATTAGCTTTTTTTCCCCTGCTTTCTGTAATACTCACCTGCTTTACTGGGCTCCGCCTTCACCTTTACACCAAGCTCCGCCCCCCAGCTTCGGTCCCTCTGTGCCTCCTCTCTCCTCAGCTCAATGAAGCCCGGTCCCAGCACGGCGGCCGCAGTGACGGCGGCCCCAGCAACACGTTGCCGATGCTGCAGCTGCTGATGGGCAGGTGAGGGTGGCGCGGCATTGGCGCCGGCCCCCTGGTTGCGAGATAGACATCCGCCCTGTTTGTGCTGGATGAAGGCCAGGATGTGCGCCAGGGGGAAGGCCTGGCTGCACTGGCCGCAGGTTAAAAGGTCACGACCCCCAGAAACTGTGGGGATCTGCGTGGCTGGAAAATGATGCTGTGGCGGTCCGCTTCCTTCCGCCGTGTCCACAGCTTCTAAGAATCAACACAAAAGACACAGTAGATTTCTTCCATTAGCATATTTGGGTCAAAACTTGTTCCATACATGCAGAAAATATACATTTTATTTATTCAAGCTAATTAATGCATGTCAGCGTACGTTAAATTATCTAGAAATATGAAAAACAATCTTCGTGTCACAGATGGCACCCACCCACTTCATCTACGAATTTATACATGCAAACAGAAAAAGCGAGTCAGAGCTTTTCTTCCCGTCACTTACGCTACATGAACGTTCATCGCAAAGATTCAGTTTGTCTCTTAAGTGGTGATGACGCAACGTCCCCCGCAAATACACGTGGCTGTCGCGTTTTAGTTTCAAGCTATAAAAACGGCCACAAGGTGGCAGAAGAGCTTGGCGGCGTGTTTGTAAATAGAAGGAAGGAGGACGGTGGAGGAGTGTAGTGTGCAGGCGGTATATGCACACACATACGCACTCATACACAGTGAAAATTTAAATAGTTCATGTCGTTCTATTTGCCAATAAATTATTTTAATGTAAAAAAAAAAATGAAATGACATTGAGTTTTGGAGTTTTGATGAAATGTTTTCCGACTTTTGCCGTATGTTTTAGGTATTTTCATTTGTACATTTCATGAAGGAACGGTGCATCGAGGCAAATCCTAAATAATAACCATTTCGGAATGTTCCTAAATAGACGATTACAATTTAAAACCAGTATCATAAATAAATATTATTTTGAGCCGACACAAATAAGTGAGAGGTCTCACTCGCTCACATTTTGTATTTGCTGAACGTTTGTGGGCGAGTTTAAGAGCTAATATGCTAAAAATAAAGAAAAATAGCAATATATAAAAATATATTACATAATAAAATTATTTAAAAAATATTAATTTAATATTATAATATATAAATAATATTTCTAAAATATAATTTGATTAATTTGATAGAATTTTATAATGTAATATAATGTATAATATTAATATAATAATAACAATATAATTGTAATATATATATATATAAAATATAATATAATATTAAAATAATATATAACAAAAACATACTTGCTGACTGTATTGTTTGAAATAATTGCGCATAGTTCCCAAATCAATATCCTTTCACATAATCATCATAGTAGTTGTACATCAAATCGATTTCCCCTATTTATTATCGCTAAAAAAGTATTTCTATCTGCGATTAAATGTGATTAATTGAGAGTTAACTATGTACAAAATGTGATTAATCGCGACCAAGTGTTTTAATCAATTGACAGCCCTAATTTTTACACATTGGACATAGAATTTTCTGTATCTTCATCAACCATTTCCATAGTATGATATGAAAAAGTACTTCTGTACTACGTACTAGCGTGTTTTCAGCATGTTTACCATGAGTGGATGCATTTAAACAGCGTCTAGGACACAAAACATCACACCTGACTTTATAAACTCTAACATATTGTTAACCTTTTCCCATCCATCATTATTATCTTCCTAAAAAGGAGTGTGCAGTTGTGTCCGGCGCGAGTATTTGACTTCCGGCTTCATGCCCTCACAAGAGAAAGGTATGAAGCGTGGAGCGGAGCGGTGTGCGAGAGACGTGCTTGATGTAAAGCGCTTGTGTCAGTTAGAAGCGGTCTAACAATGAGGACACACTGCTCACAGGCCACTGACCACTTCCTTCAAGCGACCCAGAACTGATCAGCTCGCTCACAAGACACACACACACACACACACACACAAGACGAGGGGCGGGGGGCTGTCACCTCATTCACCTCAAGCAACTGATTGAAAAAAAAAAAAACAAACAAAAACATCATATTAACAAAAACAGACACTTCTATACCACACTCTTTCTCAACAGGAAGTAGAATGCAATAAAGGTGGAGAGAGGAAAAAAAGGGTGTAAAGATAAAAGTGTGTGTGTGTGTGTGTGTGTGTGTGTGCTCTCACAAATTTCACATGTGACCTACCTGACACATGTGGTTAGAACAAGAGTCAGAAATGAGGCCAAGGTAAGTAAAGCAGTAGGACAAAGTGTACTTCAAATGCATATGAAAGAAAAAAAAACTTCAATCATAACATTAAAAAAGGAGGACACCAAGAAACTGAGATGATGAAAAAAATTCAAAAAAAGGTTTCCAATGGTCATTTCATGTTAAAAATACAATTAAACATCGTGAAAAACACCAATACTTTAAATTCATTGTGAAAATAAAATTAAATCCAATAAGATTCAATATTAATAATAGTTTTTAGTTACAGCATAGACAACCTGTTTAAGGCATCACTTTCTAAATACATTATTAGAGCCCTGTCGACATAAAATAACACCCCTATAGTCACATTTACACTCTTATTATTCTTTGTTTACATCACATTTCTAAAGCACAGGAGGCAGGGACCCGAGAGACGGCCACGGCTTTAAGCATCACAAGCTACTAAGCTAACTAGTTAGCCTACAATTCATTTATTCTTAACTAAAGAGTTTCAGAAAAGAAGAATGAACCACTTCCACACAGAATGGGAGGAGCAGCTGTTACTCTATCGTGCAATGGCTGACGACATGCAATGTGACAGTAGTCAAATGTCACGTTTCATCGATGTAACATTACTGACACCTAGTGACCGGAATACTGCGTTTGATTTGTATTTTGTTATTTTTGAAACCATGAAACGGCGATTATTCATTTTTGAAAAATGGCGACAGAGTGATGTTTGAACAGCCACATGTGTTTGTTTATATTATATATATGTATATACGCATATTTTTTTTTAAAAGGCACAAACAATGAATATAATTCATAATATCAAAATGGCCTCCGCATCCTTTGATGCTGATTCGCCGCTTCAAGTGTCGAGCGTATGTTACGCCTACATTGTACCAAAAAAAAAGGCGTTTAATCGGGTTTTATGTCACATTTACATGCTCTCTAAATCTGGATCAAATCCAGTTGCAACTTTTAAGTTTAGAACTCATTTTCCCAAATTTACCCCCAGGTTAAAAAAAAAAAAATGTGTCAACCAAAGTGCGGCCTGGGGGCCATTAGTGTCACGCAAGTAATTTATTTATTGGCCGTTGACAGATTTTACTAGGAAAATAAATAATGGTGTTTTTCTGAAGAAAAAAAAAGGTAGCATCGCCTATGTTGAATTGTTTTTTAATGGAACATGAATGTGAAATTTTTTGTGCATGGTTCAATGTCATCCGGTAGAAAAGAAAGCTGGGACACTTCTCCACTGTTAGAAAAGTGAGGGAGTCCACTCCACGGACACACCTTGATGGTCTGGACTGGATCCACCTGCCCAAGCATGAGCAGCGTGATATTATACAGAGGACAGGTACAGACAGTACAGTGTGAAGTCGGATCTCGCCAGTTGTTACTCAAAAATGTCACCTTTCCTGTTTCGGAGCTGCGGCTGTTTGCGCAGACTTGCAAGGCGCGGCCACACACACACACACACACACACACGTCTATGTTGTGGTCACACACACGTAACATTGGTCGATTGCATAGGTTTGTTTTAAAGTTTGAGTTTCAATTCATTTATGAACTGATTTAGTCGCCATATTTTGTAAATAATATACTAATCATTTAAAAGTATGTAAATCCGATCCAGGATCGATTCTTTAGAAGTAATAAAAAATAATAGAAATTAACCTGTAGCCTCTTCATTCAATGAATTATTTGGAATCGATCAAGTAAAAAAAAAAGTAAAGTCAAGCCTCTTTCGTCCTTACCGTGAATTGCACTCAGGTGCTGCGGTCTGCTTCCAAGTTTGCGTCTGGACATCTTCTCCCTCCAAAAAAAAAAACAACACGAAGAAGAAAAAAAGAAGACGCCTCCAAAGAAGGAGCCGCTTGCTTCCAGATGGTTGTGCGATATAGCTCGCAGAGAAGGGGGAGGACAGCGCTGATAAGACGGCCTCGCTTTCTCCTTGTGTCTCCCCCGCCGGGCTGGACTGACATGAGAGTGCTGCGTTCAAGTTCACGCGTCCACTCCACAGCAAGCCAGCGCGCGCGAGAAAGGGCAACAAGGGGGGCGTGGTAGATTTTTACCAGCCCCGCCCCAGTGTAACCTACGAGACCACGCCCACTGAGGAGAGCACGAGCACGTCTCATTAAAAGAGCTTCTAAAGTCTAGGTAAAGGAGGTTTAATTGCTTCGTTTAAGGAATAAAATGGAGAAAAAAATAGTTTCGTGTTTCTGAGGAACTGCTATTTGAGGTCCACAGGTGTCTCGAGAACATTCACTTCTGCTTTCCTTGACAGTCCACATAATGTATCAAGTTAAAAGTCATTACATGTAAATAAATAACACGTATTTCCTTTGTAAAATGTGTTATACATATTATAAATTCATATAATAAATTCATTATAAATATGAAAATATCTTGTGTTTCCATGCATTTTTTTAATGTGGTTAAAATTTAACCACATACAAAAAATGCATGGAATTTTTTTTTATGTGGTTACATTTTAACCAAAACAAAAGCAAATATGTGTTATAAATTCATTATAAATATGAAAATATCTTGCGTTTCCATGCATTTTTATGTGGTTAAATTTTAACCAAAACAAAGGAAATGTGTTATAAATATCATTATAAATATGAAAATATCTTGTGTTTACATGCATTTTTTCTATGTGGTTAAATTTTAACCACATTTTAAAAAATGCACAGAAACATACATTATAAATATGAAAATATCTTGTGTTTCCATGCATTTTTATGTGGTTAAATTTTAACCAAAACAAAGGAAATATGTGCTATAAATTCATTATAAATATGAAAATATGTTGTGTTTCCATGCATTTTATGTGGTTAAATTTGAACCAAAACAAAGGAAATGTGTTATAAATATCATTATAAATTCATAATAAATATGAAAATATCTTGTGTTTCCATGCATTTTTTCTATGTGGTTAAATTTTAACCACATTTTCATATTTATAATAAATAAATAAATTTATATTTTTTATTATATTATTCTATTTATTATTTTATTATATTATTATATTTAAATAGATTTATTATATGGATTTATAATGATATTTATAACACATATTTCCTTTGTTTTGGTTAAAATTTAACCATATAAAAATTGCATGGAAACACAAGATATTTTCATATTAATGCTGCTGAACAACAAAAAAAAATACATTCACATCATTTCAGTACATTTCCTGCAAAGTTTTTCATCCTATAGTTCAAAACTACAAAACTACTCTTGCCCGAAGTGCGCTGGGATAGGCTCCAGCATCCCCCCTTTGACCCAAATGAGGATAGACGATATAGAAAATTGCTACCATTCATCAACATAAATGTAAATATAATGTGGAGTGAGAGTGCTTTTGACTTGATGGATTATTTTATATCAATTGCCCACGTGGGTGGAACAAAACAAGGTTTGGAGAATAGGTTCAATCTGTCAATTGAGTTAACTCTGAGGGCTCCTAAAATTAAAAATTCACCCAAAAATGATGAGAAAAAAAAACAATGCCTCAAAATTTTGCAGTTCAAGAAGGGATAAAGTCCTGGCTCTGCTTTTTCTTAGTTTACACACTAAAAGGTTGCAGGAAGTCACACTCAAAAGCAGTAAGACGACTTTGTCATCATGCGTCATCACTTGTTATGTAAAGCTCAGGAAGAGTGTTTTTTTTTTACTGTGGTTCGCGTCTTTTTACACTTGATACCAAAAGGTACAGCAACGACCCAAATCCCTTCCACAGTATCGGTTCTAGTGTTTGGGGGTTTTAATACACCCATGTTCAAGTACAAAGAAATTGGTTCTGATTTCAGTGGAAGATATTTTAACTCATTTCATCACCTACCAAAGGCATATTTATAACGCAAAGAGGTGATGATGCGACTGCACGATAGAAGAGAACATGTTTGGTGCATTTTATAAGAGGTCAGCCTCTATCTCTCCCATGGAAATACATGCTCTGCAGCAACTAAGAAGTGAAAAGCCATCTTGCCGTGTCGCGTCAAGGTGGTTATGCAGAGAGGAAATTTTTAACACATGCGCACAGTTCAGTTGCAAAGCTGAAAATTGTTAATTGTTCATGGTGTGTCTTTGTAAAAAATACAAATAACTTAATGTTTTGTGTTTATGTTGTGGTGTTGTTGTTCAGATATTTTGGCTGAATGGCCACCAGTCCAGGGTGTACCCCGCCTCTTGCCCGAAATCAGCTGGGATAGGCTCCAGCATACCCCTGTGACCCTAATTAGGATAGATATGTGTATATGGCTAAACATGAACTGATATTTTGCAGATACTTACCTACTGTATGGTCTTCTGCCGATTACTAAAGAAAGGAAAAGAGTAGAAACCAACTTTTTTTCTAATGAAAGAGGAGTCTAATCTTTCTTTTGGTATATGTCATGTACATACAGTGGTCCAAATCATCAAAAATGTCTGGTACCGTGAGGGACGGCTTTAGAAAAAAGTCTGGTACGAATCCACTTTCTATTCAATAAAGGCTTCCGTCATTAAAAAGACACCATTCACTTAAAGACGTATTAATGCTCATTTTGCATCATGATGACTTTTATTTTGGACATGCCAGTCAGCAGAAAGATTTAGAAAAGGAGCAAGCGAGGATCTCATTGAATCAGGGTTACATGACCTAAAAAATGTTTTGTTCAGTGTTGTGAAGGAAGACATGGAAGCTAAAAAAAAGGCAAAATGCTCAATGCGAGACACTTTATAGAAATATGAGAGGAAGTGTTCAAGAAAGAAAGAAACATAACGAGGAGCATGCAGAGGTCAAAAAAACATAAACCGGTTTAATAACCCTGCAGCGACTGACGGCAAAAAAAAAAAAATGAAGATAGGAATTAGCAAAGAGGTCAAAGTTGGCAAGAGAACATACTTTGAGGTGTAGATGTGTTTGTCAACAACTTGACCACCCTGTCCTCGGTGCTGCTTTATTCTTCAGATATTTCCAACATTGACCCTTGGATGATTTCAGTATCGGCTGTACGGACTCCTGGAGCGAGAGCGAGACCGGGAGCGGGACCGAGAGCGGGATCGAGAATGAGAGCGTGACCTCCTAGGACCAGGAAACAAAAAAGGTCAGAATGAAAGACATTTAAAATACTTACTGGTTGACTTTCTTGACAGATTACACAATAATGCATGATAAGAACTATTTTTTTTCTTATTTGATCTTTTAGTTTTGGAATAAATTCAATTTGTACCTTTATTTATTGTATTTTATTTTTACTTTTTATTTCAGTAGTCTGTGCAGCACTTTGGAAACTCTGTTTATAAAATGTGCTATATAAATAAAGTGCGCGGCACGGCGGTCGAGTGGTTAGCGCGCAGACCTCACAGCTAGGAGTACCAGGGTTCGATTCCACAATTTTCTACAATGTGCCCATTGCTGAAAGCTTTTTAATATGTTGCATTGACGTCAGCTGCCCTGTCTTTTGCATAATCCTTTTGATTTCTCATATAAACTACTGGCATATAGATTTGAATTGAGGCTGCACGGTGGAAGGAAACCCGAGTTCAATTCCACCCTCGGCCATCTCTGTGTGGAGTTTGCATGTTCAACCCATGCATGCGTGGGTTTTCTCCGGGTACTCCGGTTTCCTCCCACATTCCAAAAACATGCTAGGTTAATTGGTGACTCCAAATTGTCCATAGGTATGAATGTGAGTGTGAATGGCTGTTTGTCTATATGTGCCCTGTGATTGGCTGGCGACCAGTCCACGGTGTACCCCGCCTCTCGCCCGAAGACTGCTGGGATAGGTTCCAGCACCCCCCGTGAATGAATAAATAAAGTGGATTGGATTGGAAATACTAAATCTAACATTCAGTGGTACACACGCCCCTATTGTTTTAAATGCTAGTATGATTAGCATTGGATGTAATGGAAATGAATAAACTAAGATTACAGCAGGGGTCTCAAACTCAATTTACTTGGGGCTGGGGCGCATCAGGTTTTCAAAAAAATAAAAAAATAAAAACACTTTTTCAGTGCTTTGATCTCAGTCATGAATGATGAGAGAAAAACGAAAACAGGCGGGCTCGTTCGCTTGCGTATGGGCGGGGCAAAATCGCGTCAATTGTGTCCGGTGTGCACGCAGCTTTAAGCTGTCATTTCTGGGTACATGAAACCATACGGCATCCATATCAAACTATTAAGGCGAGGGCCTCAAACTAGCATCCTGCGGGCCGCATTTGGCCCACGAGTTTAAGACCCCTGGATTACAGTGTGGCAGTGCTTACTCATGAATAAGTAGTGGGAAGACGGGGGGCGGGGGGAACAAAAAAAACAAAGAGTTGCTTGGCAATGAAGAGGAAGAGGAGTTCTCACATACCTTCTGGATGAGCTGGAATCTCGGCCTGGAGGGACAAGAGCACACAGAGCTGCCATCAAAACACAAGCAAGCCACAAGAACCTCTTGGGGCCTGTAAAACTGTCACCGGGAGCATCACTGACATTGGAATGGAAAACGTGGAAAACGGCTAAAGCCGGCCATTTTGAACACAACGGCACATTGCTATCAAACTAAAAAACAATGGAGGACAACTGTGAAGTGACTGCATCCCACGGGAGACGGCAGGCAGCAAGAACAAGGACGTATAATACTGCAGGTATAACTCTGTATCCTCGACGAATGTTAAGTTGACCAATGAGTGGCCATTGGTGCTTTAAGTCAAACGTACAGCATTTTTTTTATGCCAATAGAAAACATAAATCGTGAATCTTTGCTTTGGGAGGCCCCACGTGGCTTCTGGAGAGAGAGAGAGAGAGAGAGAGAGAGAGAGAGAGAGAGAGAGAGAGAGAGAGAGAGAGAGAGAGAGAGCGAGAGAGAGAGAGAGCGAGAGAGAGAGAAAGAGATCCCGAAGTCTTACTTACCATATTTGGAGGGAGAGGGCGAGTGGCTCTGCCGGCCGTACTGTCGCTCCCATTCATCGCGCTCTTTCTCGCGCCGCTCACGCTCCCTAAACACAAAAAAAAAAGCCTTGGGGTCAGACGGTTGCAACACACTCAAATACCAAACAGTCCACCTGCGCGCACACACACACACACAAAACACACACACACTGCCTTACTTCATGCGTATCTTGCGTGCCATGGCTCGCAGTTCTCCCTCTCGCTCCTGTAAAATAACCACGTAGCAATAAGAGGAAATGGAGGAGAATGAGTCTTTGTTGCTGCTGTGCTGAATTCAAGTCAACACACCTGTCGTTTATGCTCCTGTTGTTGGATCTTCACCTGGGCTGCTTTCTTATCCGCCTTGGCTGCCAGAGGAAAAAATATGTAATTATGTTAAAAATATATACACATTTAAAAATGACAAAACAACACCAAAAATAATGACTGAACTAATACATTCCAGATCCAAATTTTTGGATTTTGGCTTCAAAATGCAAAAAAGAAAACATGGCTTTGAGCCAAAAATAACCTTAAAAAAATAAATAATAAAAAATATCATAATAATAAAATAAAATAAAAATAAAACAAAAAAAATAAAATACCTATTGTAAACAACCATTATCAATGGTTCATCAGCTGATCAAATAGACTACAGCTGCCATTTGACACCCCTGCACAACCCAAAGCTCCATTTAAAAAAAAAAAAAAAACCACCCCAAATCATGACAGTGCCATGAAAACATCTCAGATGGGATCTCCTTGTCATGCAACAACATCGGAAGCCACCAGGTACGTTTTTCTCTTCAGAGAATAAAACTTTCAATGTACCACATTTGGTGCGTTTGTGTAAATTTGAAACTGGCAATTTTGTAGCGCTGAAGAAGACATTTTTGTTCTTAAAACGCCATCTGATGGGTATCGGACTGCAGTAACAACCTTTCATTTGGGGTGTCCAAAGAGCAGCCCGGTGACCATTTGTGGTCATTGGCGGTTTTGCAGCACATTGTAAAATAGTTTAAAAATAGTAAAAATGTTTCACACACTCACGGCTCCTGCACTTACACTGCTTGTTGAGGGCCTTCTGCATACGTAGCTTGAGCTTCTCCTGTGGTGTCAACTTGGACTGTGGGCAACACAACCGTGTTAGCAAAAAAAATACACAGAAAAACGTTTTAGATGTGCTACGACATAATTTGGATAATGTCCACTTCACACATAGTACTGTTTGTGGATTATTCGGTCGAAAAGACAACAGGTAAATGAGGCCCTACATATAGAGTGTTAGCGGCAGCAGCTCCTGAAGCCACCACACAAGTGTCCAGTAAATTTGGAATACACCAAACAGTGTCAGGGGAGATTAATGCAGTAGGACAGCTGAGGGAACAGCGAGGGACACTACGTGAAACAAGTGCAAGTTCAGGTCCGGCGAGTTCACAAAAGAGCCAGTGGCATTTTGCTGCCGACACACCCAGCAGTGGGCTGTTTAAACCTGGCCAGGCAAGAAAAACTGCAGGTCACAACACCGCAGGCAAGTCAAACACGGGAGCACTACTCAAACTGAGGGCTGGCGTGTATGCAAAGCTCCTCTTTCTCTGCCAGGAGGAGAAGCAGCAGCGAGAAGGGCAGCCCAAACGTCCAGAGTGATTGACAGTAAACGACAAATCGCACCAAATGATCTCACCGTTTAAAACTGTAAGACATAAAAAACCTTCATTTGTTTAAACAAGCCCAGACGTTTGTCCAGAACACACCCAACATATCCCTGAACGAACCATGGCTCAGGAGTATGTATGAACGTTTGAAAAAAAAAAACAACAAAAAAAACATGTAAATATGAACACGCAACACAATAATGGTAATAACGGTGCCTGAAGTCCACTTTAAGTCCACTGGAGCAACATGTTTCACTTCACTTGTGTAAGACGAAGGCTACGGGTGGAGGGGGTTAAACAAGAAAAGAATGATTATTTTGAGTGGCAACAAAGGCTTCTCCATCCCCATGTGCTGGACACCTTGTCAGCCTGTCAGGGATGAGGGAGGCGTAGTAGGCTTTAGCAAGAAAGCTCAGTGAGATCAAATTCTTACTGACTTTGGCAGCTCCCGTCTTTTTACCACCCGCTGTTTCAGGCCTGCAGGGATGGATGACAAGCATTGAGCGGTTAGCGATGGACGGCAAGGAGGGTCGACGACGCCATCGCCGTCAGATTGCCTTCACGGTCTTACTTTCTTAGTTTGTCGGTAATTGTTTTTGAAGGATCGGGGGGTCCTCTGTGCTCAGGGGAGGGGCTGTGGTTGAGGCGACTGGGAGACGGCGAGGGACTGCGGCTGTCGCTCTCGCCCCGCCGATGACTGCCACTGCGTCGGACGCTTCGCCGTGAGGAGCCCCCCTGCCGTGAGCTGGAGCGGGATCTGGTACAAAAAAAAAAAAAAAAGTGAATTCAGGTCGAGGCTATACCTGTTTAAAAAATTCCAGGACATATCTTGACCTTGTTCGCCTCCTTGAAGTGTATCGTCTCCTCTCCCGGTCTCTCGGCCGCTCTCCATCACGGTCGTTGGATCGCGATCGCGATCTCGATCGGTCGCGTCTCCTGCGGGATCCTCCCCTGTCACGCGAGTACGATCGGGAATATCGTTTCAAGCGGGAATGGGAACGACGCCCGTCCCTTCCCCGCCGTCCTCGTCGGTTGCGGCGTGAACGGGAGGATGAGGAAGACGGTGATGAAGAGCGGGATGAGGAGTACGAAGGAGAACGACTGGATGATGACCTTCGTCTCCTGAACAAATACAAAAGCTAAGTTTTAGCCACACGAACGCCACAGTTACTAGCCTGCTGTTTGTATGATCCTTTGATTGATACAACTTTTATTGCTAGTAAATCGACATGCACACAAAAGTAGTCCAATGGAGTCACATGAGAAGAAAAACTCTTGCCGCATCATGCACGGTGGTGTCATTGCAGATTAACAAACCTCACCATCAAATACTATCAGCATTGGGAATCAGCCTCTGCAGTGATCATGTCAACGGTCAAAAAGACTAACCAATGAAAAGCCAGGAGAAGGGAAAGTTACCGACCGGGAGCCCCTGCTATGACCTGCAGGGTGCTGCGCGTTGGAGGAGGCGTGGGGGGCGCCGGCTTGTGATGCTGCCGCTGCTGCTGCTGCTGCTACCGTTTCGTCATCGCTGCCTCCAAAGCTGGTGATGAAGGTGATTTTCTCTGGACCCGGCGTCCGAGAGCGCGAGCGCGACTCAGAGCTGGATTCTGACTCGGGCCTGAGAAAAAGAGAAATCAAACAATTCCTGAGTGTAACACACATGAACGCACACATGCCATAATATGGCTTACAGAAGGGAAGAGAGGGGGAAAATAAATTCACCGTTTGTAAGGATCGTAGGTGGGACTGTCTCTCCTTGCGTAGCTGATTGATGAGCACAAGAAAATAATAATAATAAAGCCATTAATGCCAAATATTGTGTATTATAGTAGTACAGTAAGGCAAAGTATGAGTTATGATAAACATAAATTGTCCATGTAATGCTTGAATACCATTGTAAGCTTTATGTAAACAAGTTCTGTTGGCTTGCTATTCATACTGGAGCTATTAAATATTTCATCATAGTTGAAATAAAAAGGTATTTTTGCTAGTCCATTAGAACAATTGCATACAATAAGAGATTTCTCCCATTAATTGTGTCACTGGTAGTGTGCTTTAATTAATACTTTTATATAGACATTTTTTATATATATAGTCACGCAAAAATATTACCTTGGTGGGCTGATCTGTCGACCTTTTAATCTTTTCTCTCTAAACTCTCTCCTTTGTCGGCGAGAACGGCGGCCCTGAAATCACCCAACATGTCACACAACGAGCAGCAAGCAAAGAGACGTCATAACAAGAGTACGTGTACTAACCGAGTACATGGCTTTCTCTGCCTCCAGCGCTTTGGCATGCTTGATGGCCTCCACCTCCTCTTTGTCCTTCCTCAACATCCTGATGGACACAGTTGCCGTACATACCGTCAAGCTCAGTACTTCCTTAATAACGTTTGTTTACTGCTACTCAAAAATAAACATGGAATTGAACCCCTCAAGCAACAAAACCACCATATCATTAGCATAAAAAAGCGAATGCACATCTTAACTCAATATGTCTAAATGTAATCCTATACATTTACATTATTGCTTCACTGTACTTGTGTCAAAAATCAAACAGAGGTGTCAGACGTAACTGATTGCACCCGACAGTTGCAGTCCTTTCATAGTGGAACTAGCGCCCTCTGCTGTCAAAAATGGGAACAACACTGCAGTAAGTTGTAATGTTATGTAAAATGTTATTAAACGCTACCTGACAAAGTCTCCTTCAGCCATGCCGTAAGGGGTGGCGGTTTTGTTGAGTTCCATTTCCTGTTCTTTGTTCAGCTCGTCAATGTCAACCTCCACATCTGCAAACGCATGCAAACACAACTATGACATACAGTGGTTATCTCTGTGTATTTCTTATTCAGCATTCGTGATCCTGCAAATTAGCGTATTTTTGGTCAAACGCCTAACGTAATAGTTGTAGTACAGAATGCCTCTAGAGCAGGGGTCTCAAACTCAATTTACTTACAAAAAAAAATTGAAAAAACTTCGCTTTGGTTCCAATTTTCTACAAGAAAAGCTCTGATAAAAAGTAAGATATTTGAGAACAGTGGAATGTTTTATTTTTCTACACAAAATAAGATGAAAAATAAATAAACAAATCAAGAATAAAGAAAATCAATCAGTAATAAATGAATATAATAATAATAATAAAATGGCAAATAGTAAAAACTTAAGAAACCACATATAGTTGGTGGGTAGACAAATTATTTTTTTCAGATTAAAATTAACAAAGTATTATTAGAGCCCTGTAGACAAAACACGACTATAGTCACATTTATACTTTTTTTATTTACAACATATTGCTCAACTGCAGGGTCTTGAGACACATGCTAACTAGCAAACTAGAGAGCTAGCGACCTAAAAGTTATTTCCTTTAAACTTAAATAGCCAAAAACTTACCACTTCCACACGGATAGGGAGGTTAACTATTAACAGTTATTTAACCTTTAACATGAACATTAATCAAACGTAATAATTTTTTCTGGGTACATGATACCATACAGCATCCATATCAAACTTGCGCGGGCCGCACTAACATTAAACTTTCATATCAAGGCGGGGGCCTCAAACTAGTGTCCTGCGGGCCCCATTTGGCCCGCGGGCCTTGTGTTTGAGACCCCGGCTCTAGAGGGTGTTTGCTCACCGATATCTGGGATAACCTCATCTTCTTCGGATTCGCTGTTCTCCGAATCGTCGTCCTTGTCAGATGCCGGGTCAGGCTCTGTCACGGTGCTGTCCTCGTACGTATAACCAATGGCAACCTTTTTCTCAGCCAACCTGCATCACGAGTGAAATAGGTTTGTCAAAAATCATATACAGATGCTTGGGTAAGGAAACCATTATCAATACTGGTGACAAGACAGAACTCAGGAAGGTACGAAATGAACTGAAAAGGGGAAACAGAAACATCTACTGAAGAAAGCTAAGCGAGAAACAGGCAAAAAATAATGTCTGGGCTGTCTAAAGTGGGATGAGAGAGTTCACTGGTTTCAATCTTAAAAAGTCATGGAGACGCTGGTGCTTGCACACCTGACAACTTAGATGTGTGCAGTGAAAGACCCACTGGAGTACACATACCAGCCCCATGTGGGGTGGACCATGCCGTTTATATATCCGCTGCAGAGGGCCTAGTCCTCCCTGGACAGACCAAACACTTCGATCCGCATTATATTCTTCGATTTCTATTCTGACTTCAACAGCATCCAACCCAGGCCGCTTAGGGAAAAGTCGGAGCATGGAAGTGGACGCCTCCCCTCATCACCTTCATCACAAACTACCCGACAAGCAGACCGCGGTGTGTGTGAGGCTTCAGATCTGTGCAACATCAGAGCCTCCTGAGGGAAGAGCGAGTTCCCCCATTCCTGTGCACCGCCTACACTGCGCATTTGAAGTACTCTTCCAAGTCGTGTCATCGATAAAAATATTCTGATGACACGGATATAGTGGGATGTTTTAGGGTGAATGACTGATGTGGCGTGGGGAGAAATTATCTGCAGCTGAATGTGGACAAGACAAAAGGAAGATGCTAATTTCAGCTGTAAGAAGGCCGCCCACCGCCGTAAGCTGGTAGTGATGTGGAGCAGGTAACATACAGTATATACCTCCTACGTATATACACCATAAATACCTCGGGGGTCAACTTGGACCGCAAGCTTGAGTGATCCACAAGTGTGGCACTCGAAGAAAAGGGCCTGAGAGGGCTGGTTGATGTCCTTGAATGTCTGCAACTAACTATAGGGCTGGCCTGGCCAACCACCGGCTTGCGAGCCTCATGCGACTCTTTAGCTAGTTTCATGCTGCTCTCCTGGAGCTTTCACATGACATGCGTCAAAAATGCTTGACTGATGCTGCCATTCATTCCCCTTACTGCTAGATGGCACGCTGACGAGGTAAGCCTGTTAGAGTGACGTCAAACGCATGACGAGAGAATATCTGGCGTGACATTGTTTGAATTGTAAACAATTTCCGTTAAGTTGGCTCTCAAAATGGCAGGGAAAAAATGCACAGTTAAACGAAAATATGAAGAACACAGGAATTTTTTGACAGAATGGGAGAGTTCGGTCTGTCTTATGTCACGCAGCATTAGTTAGCGCATTTCAAAGCTTTCGATCTTCAGCGTCACTTCAGCTCACTCCATCTTAACATCGAACAGGAAGTTCCCAAAAGGGACTGAACTTCGCAAAGCACAAGTTGGTCAAGTTTACGAAACACTCGGAGACCGTAATGCTTGCATCATATCAACTGGCTTGGAACATCGCACAGACTAAAAAGCCATACAACTAAGGGGACTTCATTAAAAAAAAATGCCTCATTGACGCCGTTGAAATATTGACGACAAACTAAAACGGAGCGTATCAGACATCCAACTGACCCGCCACAGTGTTGAACGCAGAATATCGGATATTAATACTGCTGTTAAATCACTAACTCATGATATTATCATGTTGGTGTGGGATGTTTTCAATGAATCTGGCTGAGCAGGGTCCTTCGTGTGCGTGCATACGTGATGAAGGCATGGGATGATGTTCATGTGTGCCCATGTGTATGAAAAAAAAGTGGCTCTTAGTCTCTGATTGGTTGGCCACCCTCTGCTATAGGGGGTTGGAATTAAGGTAATGGATTAAAAACAAAATGTTTTTTGTGGGCATCATACTGGTTACATAGGAGGAGGTGACCACAGACTGAACACTGTAAGGTCAAAGCTATCGTGTCTCTCAACCTCCCCCATAGCACCCGTTCAGCACCACACGGTCAGCGGTCTCTTTTATGGTATAACTGTTGTAAGAAGTATGGTATATTTACATATTTATAAGTTTCCACACATTGGAAAATGTATATTTTTGTTATATTTTGGATCAGATCCCCGGATCTCGTCCCTCTTGAGTTCTATCTTTGCAGGGTATCAAGGTGTGTGTATGTTTGCATACTTTTTCTTTTCATCCTCATTTGGTTTCTGTAGACCACCATAGAGCTCATCCACGTAAATCTGGTACAAACACTGTTCCTCGGAGACTGCAAGAGCACAAGTTCATGGACAATTACGGTCACATTGTGTGACAAATTAATGAGTTGTGCTGAAAGATTGACATTGTGTATTACTCACTGTTGGCAAAGTCGTTCTGCACCAGGCCTCTGTAGCGCTCATAATTGCACCTCCTCTCCTCCATCTCCTGCTCTGGAGTTCTGGGGATAAAACAATTTGATGTTAGTGTCATTTTATCATGACACCAACTTATATATTTGCCTTAAATAGATAATACTTAAACCAGTGGCATGAAATTGTGAAGGGACGCATACTTGACTTTGCCTATGCACACCATTTTCAGTCACGAATTGTGTAATTTAATCATAAACAATACGCACACAGTCCGCAAACTAATTTTCACGCTTTCGGGCGTACCGTCTCAAATCAGTGCTTCTCAACTTGATTTGGCTGCAGGACCATCTATCACCTCTTAAAGGGGAACTGTCCATCATTCACAATCCTTATGTGCAACTGGATCACATATTTATTTTCATTTTCGGTGTATTATAACTAGGGCTGTCAATCAATGCTGTTAATAACTTTTGTTGATCTCAATTAGTCGCATTTTTTCAGAGTTAACTCAGAATTAATCACATTTAATAGCAGACAGAAATAAAACGTTTTTATCATAAGGGAACTGATTCAGTGTGCAACAATAATTACATAAAATTTTGGAACTATGGGCAAAACAATATTCCGCAAGCATATTTTTGTATTACTATTTTTCTTTATTATTAGCATATTCGCTCTTAAACTCACCCACAAAAGTTCAGCAAAGACAAAATGTGAGCGAGTGAGACCTCTCACACTGACACAAACATGTTTTTTTTTATTACAGTGTCAGCTCAAAATAAGATTTGTTTATTTATGATACTTGTTTTAAATTCTAAATGTTTGTTTTCTGTTTAGGAACATTCAGATATGCTTATTGTTAAAGATTTGCCTCAATGTAGCTTTCCTTCATGAAATGTACAAATGAAAATACTGGGGCAAACACAGTGCAATAGTCATAAAACATATAATCAAAATGGTAATAGTAATGGTTTAATTTCATTTGAACATGCATCAGATTACAACGGAGTGCATCCCATAATCAGTTCACAGTTCCACATGTCCAAAAGGAGTAGGAAGAAGCAAAGCTTATTAAATCCTAGCCCTCCATCTGGTACTTTTACAATCAGTAACTGTTTGTTAATTTGTTCACTTCCTGCTTTCCTAATATAGATTACTTTTACAATCCGTAACTGTTTCATTTGTTCACTTCCGGCTTTCCATAATACAGTTTAGGGTTTTTTTTTATTATTGCAAACTCAATGTAATTTCTCTTTTAAAACACATTTAAATCCATAGAAATGAATAATTATATTACAGAAAATATTAGAAATGCTAGTTTTTTAATGTAAGCTGCGATTAGTCCCTGTCCCTGAGACTGTCATAGGGATGACCCTCTCCTCCACCAATTACATTGCATTCCTGTGGGAAATGCCACAAAATTTACTGGAATATTTATGCTAGTGCAAGTAAATGTGATTGAAATGTTCATTCGAACAAACGAAAATGATACGGAAATTGCTGAATGACATGAAAACATGGAACAACTATGGCAGACTCACGTGGTGCTAAGCAGCGCAGGCGTGTAGGTGGGGACATAGTCCAGATGAGCTCTCACATCAAACCTGTCAATCATGTTGCTGGCATCTCCTTGCCAGGGCATCCTTTAGAAAAGAACACGCTACAGTGAGCATCAACATATCACAGATTTACATGAGTGAATGAGAAAAGTTCATTTGACATCAAGATCAAAACAGTAGCTTTTGTATTTGTTAAGTAATTAATTAATGTTAAAGCATATTCAGATTAGAATGGTTAAGCTGACTTTTGTGCGCGTGTCCCTCACATGTTGATAGGAGACTCTGCAGCCACGGCCACAGCAGGATCCAGGTGAATTTTGTAGGCTCGGCCATGAACCTGAAGAAACTGGGCTGGGTCTTTTTTCTGAAGAGATAAAATGAGAATGTAAGACGGTAACTTTAAACTATACCGCTGTAGCTCACAATCCTAAAATGTGTCAGTTCAACTCTAAACTCCATTACAGGAAAAACTAGGTGGCAGTGAGAGAACAACACAAGACCCTCTGAGGGCCGGAAGATCGAGTTTGAGGAGTCAGAAGGTCTATATTTCTTATTATGCAAGAGTCGCTAAGTGACAATGTCTCTTACTATCTTCTCGTAGTACTCCCGGCGACGCTCGCCTCGCCGTTTGTAGTCAACCATCATGCCACGGAGCTTGCGCTCGTGTTTGCGGGCCTCCTGCCACATGACGGCTCCGCTGGGGGTGGGGGCGCGGCGGGGCACGGCTGCTGCAGGGATTTAAGGTGGGAAGGTAAATGACAGCTTTCAGGAATGTTTCTTGGATATGAAAGTAATACTCTATCAAACAAAAATACATCACAGAGGGTGATCCTTTGAGTTACACTGTAAAAGGTGATGGACATTATAAGATTTTTCGGACGAAATGCACTACTTTTTGTCATCAAGCAACATGCTACACAAACAGTATTCATAGTGGATGACTCCATGTTAAAGCAATTGGGACCAAAGGAACTATTTTTCTGTACAAAATCTGTTCAGACTTATTTAATATTTGCTGCATTAATTAAAGTTGAAGTTGATAATCACTGACTTGATTTTTACACATTTCAAAATGTTGTACTATAAGTATAAATCACGCTGAATTGCCGATTAAGACGATTATTTCTCAAAAAAAGGATAGCGTTAGCAAACTTCTCTTTAGCTCATATTTTGGAATTATGACGGAAACTGCTAGCAGCTAACCTGACTATGGAGATTACAGACAGCTAGGGTTGTCTGACTGTTTTGACTTACACGCCTTACGTCATGCATTCGCTTTTGTTTTAAACATATACTGACACAAATAGAAATACAACAAAAATACATGTTTACTCGTGTTTTATTATCAGTCTCAGCAAAATTACGATAACGCGTGCAGTCGTAGGGCCTAAACTACCCTAGTTTAGCTTAGCTAGCTTAGCTAGGCTAATTGCCGCGAAACTAACAAGTCAACAATTATGTACCTCACTACAGTTCGAGAAAGCATGTTTAATGTAATTTTGAATTCAACTGCTTACCTGTTTCACTGGCAACTATTACACAACTGGGTTTATTATTCGATGACCCAAGAGGCCACCGTACACGACTTCTTCTTCCGCGCTGGTTTTCTTCTTCGTGGAGTCTGAGGTCGGTGATGGTCAACTGCCCCCTACTGGCCGGAAGTGCAACTGTTTAAAACTCAACAACGGTTTTTTTAGGGAAGTGCTGAATCAAAAAAAATGTCAATTGCTTACAGTGTGTGGTTGTGTATTAATTTACATATTTCTTAATTGTATTTTATTATTGTCCAATATATTCCCCTATAATTCATATTACACTAAATTTGGAGTTTGAATGTTGTCCCCCTGCATGTGTATATGGGTTTTTTTCCAGGTACTCCGGCTTCCTCCTACATTCCAAAAATATGCATGTTAAGTTAATTGATCCAACATACCCCCCACCCCCCCATGAGGATTACGCATCATAGAAAATGGAGTGTCCATCATGGAATATCTTGGATATTGCACCATAGCAGGTTGTAGTAATCCTGACACAAGTTGGACAATATTAAGGTGCATTCAAGACTGTTCTCAGAGGCTCAGCAAATGTTGTAGTCTGTGACATCCTGTGGCACACTGCAGGTGTATGGAGGGTCGTAGCCAAGCAGCAGAGTGAGTGTGCATGCGTCTGTTTCCTACATTTCCTCCTAACCAGGGCGGTTACGGGAAGCCTTTTCTAGCCTGCTGCTGTTTGCACAGGCCAAAGGTCACATTGGGCATAACTGTCTTTTTTTTGCATCCCACTGCCTTGACAAAAAAAAAAAAACTTTTCCTTTCATACACTGTCACTGAGTTCAACATGTTTATATGCATGGCATTCATTCATATGTACACAATCTAATGTGATTTATTATGAGAACATTATTAGTTTAACCTGAGAATTTGAATAATAACTCCCGTTCCCGATAAATCCAAACTGGTAAATGCACTTTTATTACAATCCACATTTTGCTGGAACGTCATCTGAGACCAAGTAATACAATAAAAGTGATCTCATACCGAAGCACAGTACAAAAAAAAAGAGCATCAATATGTACAATACATTTATGTACAAAAAATATTTTACATGTAGAGTGGGGTGAAAAAACATCTACGTTGACAAATTGCAGCATCACAAAGACAATACAGGCAACTGTTTAAAAAAAAAAAACAATTTCATGAGGCTTTAAAGCACAACTCTGAGGTTTGTGTCTTTGACTTGCACAATCACATCAAGTCCAAATGTCCAGTTAATGGACACAGTGGAGCTATTTCCCTTGTAAATACAATAATATACAAGCACATTCATTCACTTGGACTTTAAATAATCATCCTTTCATTCCTTCATTGACCCACTTAGTCAAATATTGTCCTGAATTACAAATAGGCAGTCTGACACAATTCCAGGCACTGCGAGGTCACTGCAAGTGTCCAAGATCATAACGTTAAACATCACGGTGCCTTCAAAGACATACTGGTCTATCTGAGCTGAGATGAGGCCCATGTGCATCCCAAAAAAGAACCTCCATACCGAAAAGTGGACCCTGTGAGCAGAAGAGTGCAAAGTATGCATGATAAAATAATAAGCCAGAGAGTTCAAAGGTCAGACTTCTAGTTCTTGGTTGTCTGTGCAGTGGATGCGGTTCAGCTTCTCCCTCTCTTGGTTGGAAATGTCCACTTTGGGATGTCCACTTTGAAGCGGCTTTAGCGCAGGGGAGGGATATGGAAGCGTGAGTTCGATCTCCTCGTAGCAACGTGGGGCGGTGGCGTCGGTGGTAGGGGCGGGATCTGGTGTCTCGGTGAGGGTGGTGGTGGCCGAAGGAATCAGAGCGACGGGGAGGGGGCGGTCCACATTTCGAATGAGGTTGACAAACTCCCTCTGATTGTTGATGCTTTCTTCCGGCGGAACGGCCTGCTGCTTCTTCCGCTTGTGATGGATATGAGAAAATATGAAGGCACAGGTAGCGCAGCCACACAGCATCACCAAAGCCAAGATGCCCACCAGGATCATGTAGAAGCTGACGCCCCCACTGGTTGTGTCCGACATGGCACCTGGAGGAGGGGGGACGGACATTAATGATGAAATAATTGGAGGCGTTGTGCTATTTAAAAAAAAACACTCCTCTTACCTGGACAGTGTGGACCAAAACAAGGATTCTTCAAGCTCAGGCACTTGTTGCCATAGTAACCCTCAGGACAAGCACACATGTACCTGCCATCTATGCTGTGACAGGGCACCCCCTCCTGGCAGGGGTTGGGGTTGCAAAGATCCAACACTACCTGAAATAAAAAGTGCCAATCTATTATTATTCATTTTATTGTTGTTGTTATTATTACAGTAGCTTGGAATGACGTACGGTGTCATCTTATAAAAAAAACCCTCTAAACTCATCACACAGCAACTTACCACTCAAAAGGTATGTCTAAGAGATAAACAAACAAGTACTAATATGAATTTAATTTGGCCAAAAAATAAAATATTTTCCCATAATGCAGTGCCTCCAAGAAAAATAATTTATTGCTGCCTGCTGGGGCGCTGCAATGACGTCAGCCTCCCTCTGTGCTCTGGGCTAATCTGTCTCCCTCTGGTGGACAGAGGCAGCATCCACCCATCCTTTTTCTATACCCCTTGTCCTTTAATGAAATGCTTTGTTCAGCTGTAATAAAAAGTGCCAATCTATTATCATTCATTTTACTGTTGTTGTTATTATCACAGTAGCTTGGAATGACGCACGGTGTCATCTTACAAAAAAAACCTCTAAGCTCATCACACAGCAACTTACCACTCAAAAGGTATGTCTAAGAGATAAACAAACAAGTACTAATATGAATTTAATTTGGCCAAAAAATAAAATATTTTCCCATAATGCAGTGCCTCCAAGAAAAATAATTTATTGCTGCCTGCTGGGGCGCTGCAATGACGTCAGCCTCCCTCTGTGCTCTGGGCTAATCTGTCTCCCTCTGGTGGACAGAGGCAGCATCCACCCATCCATTTTCTATACCCCTTGTCCTCTAATGAAATGCTGTAATTATCTGGAACTTACAGAAATGTTGAAAAATACATAAAACACACATAAAAATAAATGTATAAACTGTGTCATAATTTGGGGTCCTTGGCGCTCTACCGACCTCACAGCGGATTCCAGAATATCCAAAAGGACAGTTGCAGGTTGCGGTCCCTTCGTCCTTCTCCATGCACTTCCCACCGTGCAGACAGGGGGCGCTATCACAAGGACCTGGGGGGATTTGGCAGTGTTTTCCAGAGAAACCAGGCGGGCATAAACATCTGGGCCCTGATAGCTGGTCCTAATGCAGGACAATTTACATCAGACCATGACAGTGCAACATAATTGAGAGTAATTTGTGGAAATGCATGCAAATTAGCTGCTAGTCAGAAACAATCAAGCCAGCTGGGATATGGACAGTTCACCTCGCAACGTCCACCATTGAGGCACAACCCCCAACAGCTGCTGTTCCCTGATAAATGAGAAAAGACACAATCGTAACTCTGATCATGTCTAGTATGTGTCTTATTTGCATTTATATAAATAATGCAATGAATAACAAGAAGAGGAAATTCACTCACTGATGTCACAATTCGGCCCTGCCCATTCAGGAAGGCAGTCACACAAGTACCCTCCAATCAGATTGCGACAAGACCGTGCGTGAACGCATGTGTTCATTTCACACTCATCTGTGTCTAAAAAGACAAAAAAAGACAAAAAAGGTAATATTATTATCATCCATCCATCCATTTCCCTCCGCTTATCCGGGTCCGAGTCGCGGGGGCAGCAGTCTCAGTATGGAAGCCCAGACTTCCCGGTCCCCGGCCAACCTCCTCCAGCTCCACCTGGAGGACACAAAGGCGTTCCCAGCCCAGCTGTGAGACATAATCCCTCCAGCGTGTCCTAGGTCTGCATGCCCGGAACACCTCACCAGGGAGGCGTCTGGGTCCATGTCCCAAGAACCAGATTTGGCCGCCCAGGCACCCGCCCTTGACCGCCACCCAACACACAATGCACCAGACCCTTATGCTTGCCCCCGTAGGTGGTGGGTCTACAAGGGGGAGATCCCGTGTGGCTTCTTCGGACTGGGCCCGGCCGGGCCCCACGGGTGAAGGCCCGACCACCAGGCGCTCGCCTGCGAGCCCCTCCCCCGGGCCTGGCTCCAGGGTGAGGCCCCGGTATCCCACATCCGGGCGAGGTACGGTTCCTCCTCTTGGTTTTTTTCATAAGGGTCTTCTGGTGGTGATTCACGGAGAGGTAATATTATCATATATATATATTTTAAATAATATTATCATGGGCTGCACGGCGGTCGTGTGGTTAGCGCGCGGGACCTCACAGCTAGGAAACCGGGGTTCAATTCCACCGTTGGCCATCTCTGTGTAGAGTTTGCATGTTCTCCCTGTGCATGCGTGGGTTTTCTCCCGGTACTCCGGTTTCCTCCCAACATTCCAAAAACATGCTAGGTTAATTGGTGACTCCAAATTGTCCATAGGTATGAATGTGAGTGTGAATGGTTGTTTGTCTATATGTGCCCTGTGATTGGCTAGCCACCAGTCCAGGGTGTACCCCGCCTCTCGCCCGAAGACAGCTGGGATAGGCTCCAGCACCCCCTGCGACCCTTGTGAGGATAAGCGGCAGAAAATGAATAAATGAATGAATATTATCATATATTTTCAAAATGTATATGTGAATGTGTGACCCCCTTGGCTTATTACTAGTGATGAAACCTGGGGGAGGTCGACCATGATAGACAACGAAGTCAGTAGCCACTTAGGGGCAATCAAAGCATGCTACTTTCTCAACTACTGTGCGCATAATATGTCATGCAAATAATTGCCTTTCACCAGCGTGGGCTTTAAAGGTCCACTATTATGCAAAATACGCCCACCACTTCACGGCGGACAGCTTAATGGAAAGGAAGGGAGACCAGGCTTCACTACACATCTTCAAATGAAACCTGACACTCAGCTTGTTTGATCTGCTGTGTGCAGCATCATTTTTTCCCATATAAAAACGCCACTGGTCAACCTACGGTATGAGCTCAGGTTGTTCATCTTAAAAGCAGTGTATATGTGTGTGGTGAGTTCGAGTGTACTAGAGAGCTAGAGGGGATTATCAAGTGTCAGAGTTATGTATCACTGTCGCACAGGGGGAGTCATTGTGAAATATGGTTCTTTGTTTTTTTTTTAACTTTACAATCCCCAGGCAGCTGTACTAGTACAGTATATACAATGTGTGTATGTGACCTGACTGTACACAATATCCCCTTCCCTGACAACGATCCAACACCATCATGCCCACAGGAACAGGCTTGTCAGTATAAATGAATGCAGCACAATGATGCTGGAGGTCCTGAAGGGTCTGTGGGAGAATTATATTACACTTTCTATTGCTTGACATTCCACTCACGAAAATACAATTTTTTACTAGCATCGAAGGTCTCATTTAGAATTAGCAGTAGATTCGATAAATGAAAGATTTCAGAGTGGAAATCTGTGAAGAGTTCCCCCGTGGCTCAGTAATGAGAGTTGTTTTCAATCCAATTGGATAATGTAAGTTCATGTTCAGGTCATTAGAATCCTTATTTGAATCTTAGCAAACATAATTAGCGTTGCAATGTTTTTCAAAATGATAATGGTTTTATTTCATTTGAACATGCATCAGATTACAATTGAATGCATCACATAATCAGTTCACAATTCCACATGTCCAAAAGGAGTAGGAAGAAGCAAAGCTTGTTAAATCCTACCCCTCCATCTGGTACTTTTACAATCAGTAACTGTTACATTTGTTCACTTCCTGCTTTCCTAATTTTTATATTTTTTTAATTTTTAATTTTTTTTATTTTTTGTCACGAACCGAAGTACGAGGTGATATGACCATACAATGACATATTGGGTACCATAGTACCTGTCAATATAGTGATATACATAGCACATCATGACTGGTTCAAGACTCTTCATCCTTGTATTTAGCAAACATCAACTGCTTGTATTGTTTCTTGAATTGGCTCATCGTTGTGCATTGTTTGAGTTCCTTACTCAATCCATTCCATAGTTTGATTCCACATACTGAAATGCTATGGCTTTTTAACGTAGACCTAGCATAGAAGTGTTTCAAATGTAGATCTTCCCTGAAGTATTGGATGACATTTTTAGGTAATTGGTTATTTTTAGCCTTATGCATTATTTTAGCTGTTTAAAGATGAACTATATCAGCAAGTTTAAGTATTTGTGATTTTAGAAATAAGGAGTTACTATGTTCTCAGTAGGCGGCATTATGAATTATCCTTACTGGCTTTTCAAAATGGACTTTAAAGTTGTGATTTCCTTTGCACTAAAATGGCAAAAAAAATTATATTAATTAATACTAATTGTTATCCTAGTGTGATTAATTCTGGATGCTTTTTCTTTCCATTTGCAATTTGTATGATGCCGAATTGGTGTCTTTTTGCCCCCAAAATGCACTATTGTAATTATATTTCCGTTATTTAAACTAACAAAGCAGTACAATATCATTCTATTTTCTTATATTGCATTATTTTCACCTCATTATCATCACATTCTGTTTTCCTGCCTCAACATCAGACATGCATGGACCAGTTCTAACAACACACTTGAGTTACAAATAGAGTGTATCTTGACCGACTGACCCAACTTGCAGGTCCTGCCGCTCCATCCAGGCGGGCAGAGGCAGCGGTAACCTCCAGGAACCTCCTGACACGTTGAACCTCGTCCACAAGGGCTTCGATCGCACCGCTTCACCGCTGTGAGGAGAAAATGTCCATCAACTACTGACCTGTGTAATGGGAATGTGTGCATCAAAGATGTGGATGTGTGCATGCATGGCCAATGGCACCGTGTGTGAACCGTGCAGCACTGGTATGCCGAAGCTTCTTAGTGGCTTTCATCATTTTCTTTCAGGCATTATTTTCTCCTGTGCAAACAGTGATAAATGCAATCATCTGCTGCGAAGCTCTTATGTCTCAAAGCACACACAGTGGAAAAGTGTGTTTAAGTAAAGCGGGACGGTGATGAGAAATAACAGGGGTCAAATCCATGTGTTGCCCTCATCTGAAATAGGTTTTTAAATAAGGACAACAGGGAACAATGAGCTTGAATTGAAATATGATGACATGCTGGGCAATATTGTTTCACTCCAGCCCTGTAGGTGGCGGTAATGCGTATTAAAATTATACAGTACTATCAACAGGATGTGGTGCCTCACTTGGTGCCAACGATTACATGAAAGAAATATGAATATTTACAAAGAAATATTTAAATATAAATATATATATATTTATTATATATATCACCTCACTTGGTGCCAATGATTACATGAAAGAAATATTAATATTTACAAAGAAATATATAAATATATATATTAATATTTACAAAGAAATATATATATATATATATATATATATATATATATATCTCTATATTTATTTATATATATTTCTTTATTCATTCATTCATTTTCTATCGCTTTTCCTCACAAATATTAATATTTCTTTCATGTCTCTCTCTCTCTCGATATATATATATTTCTATATTTATAAATATATATATATATATATAAAGAAATACATTAATAATAATATTTATATTAATGTTTATTCATATATTAATATAATATATTTCTGTTGAACTGTATTCTCAATATTAATATTTACATTACATTTTATATTACATTTAATATTTACAAAGAAATATATAATTATGGGCGGCACGGTGGTCTAGGGGTTAGCGCGCAGACCTCACAGCTAGGAGACCAGGGTTCAATCCCACCCTCGGGCATCTCTGTGTGGAGTTTGCATGTTCTCCCAGTGCATGCGTGGGTTTTCTCCGGGTACTCCGGTTTCCTCCCACATTCCAAAAACATGCTAGGTTAATTGGCGACTCCAAATTGTCCATAGGTGTGAGTGTGAATGGTTGTTTGTCTATATGTGCCCTGTGATTGGCTGGCGACCAGTCTAGGGTGTACCCCGCCTTATGCCCAAAGACAGCTGGGATAGGCTCCAGCACCCCCGCAACCCTCGTGAGGAGAAGCGGTAGAAAATGAATGAATTAATATATAATTATATATATATTAATATTTCTCTCTATATATTTATTTATATATATTTCTTTATTCATTCATTTTCTACCGCTTTTCGTCACAATTATTAATATTTCTTTCAGCTCTCTCTCTCTCTCTATATATATATATTACTCTATATATTAATATATAAAATATTAATATTATTATAATATATTATATAATATATAATAATATTATTATTTATATTAATATAATATACATATATTAATATAGTATATTTCTGCTGAACTGTATTCTCAATGTCTTTCTGTATGAGTCCATGCGCATATACACATCTTTGATGCATATATTATGTGGATCGCGACATTAAGCTCCACTCCTGATTCACTTCTCAGGTATCCATCATTAACAGGACCATCCTAAATGTTCCCATGCTTAGCTCTCTGTGTCTGTATGTCCACGGCTTTTCCACAAACCTGACCCTGACTCCAACCCTGGGCAATAATAACCCTCCCAAAACTAAACACAGCGTTCCAAACAAACAGATCCTTTAATGAACATTGGTTGTGCATATAAACTACCGTTGAAGCAACAGACAAGCGTGACTAACAAAAAACCCTTTTGTTGATCTGCTTGTCTGGCTCTCATCATAATATCCATCCAGCCATCCTCTCGACCGCCTGTCCTCATTAGGGTCACGGGTGAGCTGGAGCCTATCCCAGCTGATCTGAGAGAAAGGCCGGGTACACCCTGGACTGCAGCCAATCGCAGGACTCACATAAACAAAGAACCGTGCACAGTCACATACAAACCGATGGACTGTTTATAAACAGAGATTCGAACCCTTAATCTCCAGACTGTGAGTCCAACATGCTAACCAATCGTTCACCATTCGGCCCTCATCATAATAATGATAATAAAAAATGTTGTTGTGTATACATGCCAACAAGCAAATCCTGACGGAATGGAACAGCAGAGATGTGTTTACACTCTCAGCTGTGACCTGTACCTATCTAATATCTTCTGCTGTCACATACACACACACACACACACACACACACAATGGCCACACAAACACACATATCATAATCAGACTGCTTTGACAGCTCACTTGTTACTCCACCAAAACATGCTTGACCTTTTTTTCTTGCGTCATAGCACAGATGTGGAGGAGTTCATGAGGTGTGACGGGACTGCTGCAGGTCGGGGCATTCAAACATTACATGCTGGAGCTTGTGTCTATTTACATGGAAATGGAGTGTTTCAGGCTGCACGGCTGACGAGTGGTTAGCATGCAGGCCTCACAGCTAGGAGACCCGAGTTCAATTCCACCCTCGGCCATCGGTTTTCTCCGGGTACTCCGGTTTCCTCCTACATTCCAAACATGCTAGGTTAATTGGCGACTCCAAATTGTCTATAGGTAAGAATGTGAGTGTGAATGGTTGTTTGTCTATATGTGCCCTGTGATTGGCTGGCCACCAGTCCAGGGTGTACCCCGCCTCTCGCCCGAAGACAGCTGGGATAGGCTCCAGCACCCCCGCAACCCTTGTGAGGATAAGTGGTAGAAAATGAACGAATGAATGAATAATATTAATGGGGGGCTGCACAGATACTTGATCTCTCAAGCAAACCCAGCCATCATCATCGTCACTTAGAGCTGGATCTTGACTGCCACTATTATTATTATTATTATTATTACATATATATATATATATATATATATATAAAGTAGGCTGCACGGCGGTCGAGTGGTTAGCACGCAGGCATCACAGTTAGGAGACCTGAGTTCAATTCCACCCTCGGCCATCTCTGTGTTGAGTTTGCATGTTCTCCCCGTACATGCGTGGGTTTTCTCCGGGTACTCCGGTTTCCTCCGACATTCCAAAAACATGCTAGGTTAATTGGCGATTCCAAATTGTCCATAGGTATGAATGTGAGTGTGAATGGTTGTTTGTCTATATGTGCCCTGTGATTGGCTTGCCCCGCCTCTCGCCCGAAGACAGCTGGGATAGGCTCCAGCACCCCTTCGACCCTCATGATGATAAGTGGTAGAAAATGAATGAATAATATTAAATGGTAAAATGTACAGCAGACCACAATTGTTATATGTTAATCAGTCCTTGAACGCACCACTCGACCCAGATATTATTGTCTGAATATCTAACACAAGTGAATACCAAGATAAATGTGTCTTGCCTACAGTGAAGCATCATGGCCGGGGGGGCTGCATGGGGGCTCCCTGCAGTAAGGAGCCATGGTTCAAATAGTTTGAAATATTCATTGTTTGTCTTGCCGGCTACATATTTAGACAATAATGGCTAATAGTAACTCTCGAACCAACTTTCATTCCTATAGTATTGTCCATTGAGAATATACTGTATAATAAAATGCTTACTGAAGTGTGAGGGAGGGGGGTGTCCTCCCTGGATGAGTGAGATACTATATAGATACTCGGTATGTGCATGTGTGTCAGTCACCATCTGCGCAGGTCAGCCCCGTCCAGCCATCGGCACAGATGCAGCTGAAGCCAGTTGGATCTTCCACACAGGTGGCAGCATTCATGCACGGGGATGACATGCAAGCGTGTTCAACTGATGAAAGGTGATAGGAAGCAAAAGAAGCCTTTATTACTCCCCTGAGGGGAAGTCAAATTGTTATGCCGCCATATAACATGCTGCATGATTACACATTAGAACGATGTGGAATGATGATGATGATGAAACACACAAGGGGCTAGCAGTTGGGGGGGGGGGGGGGGGGGGGGTCTACATCCAGGACGTTGAAGTTTTGCTTACCAATGTCACAGTTGCGTCCCTTGAAACCTTCCTGGCACTCACACTGGTACTCGTTCGGCTCGGTGTTGGTACAGGTTCCACCGTTTTTGCAGGGCTGGTGTGTCCCACAGTAGTTCAGGTCTAAATCGAAAAATATTAATTTAGGTTAATATCATAATGACACTGCTTAATGCATCACAGCATATCCCCAAATGGAGGGAATGAGCCGCGTAGGAAGGACGTCATACCATATCTGGATATTTAGTAAGTGCTGAGATGTTCTGGAGATGCTTTGACATCATTGTTACGTCAATTCTATTTAGTCTAAAATTAAATATTACTAAAATTAATATTCATTCATTCATTTTCTACCGTTTTTTCCTCACGAGGGTCACGGGGGGTGCTGGAACCTATCCCAGCTGTCTTCGGGCAAGAGGCGGGCTACACCCTGGACTGGTCGCCAGCCAATCACAGGGCACATATAGACAAACAACCATTCACACTCACATTCATACCTATGGACAATTTGGAGTCGCCAATTAACCTAGCATCTTTTTGGAATGTGGGAGGAAACCGGAGTACCCGGAGAAAACCCACGCATGCACGGGGAGAACATGCAAACTCCACACAGAGATGGCCGAGGGTGGAATTGAACCCTGGTCTCCTAGCTGTGAGGTCTGCGCGCTAACCACTCGACCGCCGTGCCGGCACTAAAATTAACATAAAATATAAAATTAATATTACTAAATATAACTATTGTGCTCATTTTCGGCCCTTTGTATGGAGTTCTGGACTCCTATAGAGAAGCTACACACAATAACCCGCACAGAAAGCTTTCTAGATCTTCCAGAATCTGCACCTATTCCAGCTATATTTTTAATGTATTCCATTTACGGACCGCCTCCGAGCCCGCCCACTCTGCTGTGATTGGTCCCACTTAGCTTGTACAGTATTGTTTAACACAAGAATACAATATTCTAAGTACATTTATAGGTCAGAAAAGTGGGAAAAAATAGAATGAAAAAATAAATAAATAAATAGTTTAACAATAAAAGCATTATTATGCAGTTCCAATGATAACATTTTTGTTATCCGATAGTGTTTAGAGATTACACATGTTTGTATACCTTTGTCACACAGCAGCCCTCCCCAGTTGACGTCACACACACACTGCCAAGGTTCGCTGCAGCTCCCATACACACACCCGGGGAACGTCACACACTGGTCGCACAGAGTCCCGGTCCAACCATAGTGACACCTGAGGAGAGAAAGACGTGAGAGGGGGGACCACTCTGAAGTAATTTAACTCCACAAACGGGTGATACCATCTGCATCCTTGGCATGCTTTTGGTCCGAACCATAACATACTTTCCGGATGACTGAAAATAGGCTCATTCTTCCATAACGGCGGGAAGCACCAATGCATGAGCCATCGGATAAAACAAATATAAAGCACGGTTCATGTTCATTACAACATTAGGTACACCAATACAAAATGGGTATTTCAATCAATCACAATAATAAACATATTGTTAAATTGAATTAATAGCGCTTGTTTGATATTGATTAGACTGCATGTGGCCAGAAAGTGAATACTGCACACTGAAACTCACTTGCATTCCCCGGGTACCGTGCAGGAGCCATGGGCCTGGTGACACCCTTGCTTGCATACCGCTGCAAACACACACACACACACACACACACACACACATTTTAGAAACTAAAAAAACTGAATCAACCAAGCAACACAACATAGTACACACATGACCCAAAACCTATGCAATCCATCACTATCAGGACCCTGCAGGTGGTACAGGGCAATGTCCCAGATAATATTTTGAACTTCCTGCCGTCCAATCAACAGCCTGCTGAGGAGGAAGTGGAACCAAGCAAGGCAGATAGAGGTGGTAGCGGCTGCAGGATGTCCTAAGACTAATTAACTGCGTGCCCTTCTTCTCCATTTCCACTTTGGTTTCCTCCAGTCAAACACACACGGAGATCAGACCTCTCAAATGTGTACTGTGTACTCTAATGTGTACTGTATTTCATACAATGGAGTTCATGCTTCACATACTATAAGCACCCTAAACAACATTATTACAACGTATCTTCTCAAGGGACAATACTACAGAAAGTAAACTTGGATAAACTTTACAGTAGTAAAGTAGTAAACTCATTTAATCCCAGGCACACAGAATATTGTGTTCTTGGGCTATATAGACATGGTATGCACGAAAAGAATATACCAAATATCAGAGAAAAAAAGGCATTTTGTGAAAAGATACATTTCAAGCGTTGAAACTTTCACTTTGACAGAAATTTAGCTATAAATGTCAAATGCCAAAATGTCAAAACAACAATACCACAATACACCAAAAATGGTTGTTTTACATGAAAAATAACAATTTCTGTACAAACACCATGAAGTATTTATAATTTTCACATTTGCATATGTACTATGTGTGTGTGCATGCATTTGTACGTGCATGCAAAATGCAGGCCGAGATCTTATAAAATGCATTTGCCACTGTATAAATACGTCTTTGGTAGCGAAAGCGTTAACATCAAGCGGACATCTGTAATTCAATCTGAGCAATATTTGTGGGCGTGTCTATGCAAAGTTTATACATTTATAGATTTGAAGCCCCTTGTGCGTGAGAATATTCACAGGCATAATAGATAGATACTTTATATATTCAATCATTCATTCATTCATTTTCTACTGCTTATCCTCACGAGGGTCGTGGGGGGTGCTGGAGCCTATCCCAGCTGTCTTCGAGCGAGAGGCGGGATACACCCTGGACTGGTGGCCAGCCAATCACAGGGCACATATAGACAAACAACCATTCACACTCACATTCATACCTATGGACAATTTGAAGTCGTCAATTAACCTAGCATGTTTTTGGAATGTGGGAGGAAACCGGAGTACCCGGAGAAAACCCCACGCATGCACGGGGAGAACAGGCAAACTCCACACAGAGATGGCCGAGGGTGGAATTGAACCCTTGTCTCCTAGCTGTGAGGTCTGCGTGCTAACCACTCGCCGCCGTGCAGCCTACTTTATATATATGTAATAATAATAATAATAATAATAATAATAATAATAATAGCGTCAGTCAAGATCCCGCCCTAAGTAACGATGATGATGGCTGGGTTTGCTTGAGAGATCAGGAAGAGTATCATTTTGATGAGCCGGTATCATGTCTGGTAATGTCATAATATGCACATTAAATGAGTACAATTATGGCCATCAAAAACTTTGGTCATACTAATAATTTTTGTAATTTACAGTTTGCTTTTATCGCTAAATTTGGCACCTGAAGGGTTCATATTCGCTGAAAATGACTTAATACAACCATTATTGTCTGAAGGTGTGAGGCCTACAATCAAGCATAGCGGTAGTGGTGGTATCCGGGCCTGCATGAGTGCAACTGGCAGTGTGTAGCCGCGGTTCGATGATGTGAAACTCACCTTCTTTACACTCTAGTCCCGTCCAGCCCTCCATGCAGACCTTGGAGCCACTGAGATCACAGTTGAAGTGTCCAAAAAAGTCATCCCTGGCCCGACAGAACTTGTTACAGAAAGGCCCATAGTAGTTGGAGTCACATCGAAAACGGAGGCGATACTCCATGCTGAAGGTAGTTCCATGGTGACGGTGCGTCTGCCACTGTTCTCCGGGATTCAACATGGAGGAGAGAAGCACACGCTCAATCAGCTGATCTGAGAGAGAATGGGAATAAGAAAAACACAAGTTGGACGGTGGTCCACTTTGGAGGTTCTGCCGTGCTTCAGGAATATGACATTTTTGTAACATTGAATTTTCCGCAGTCTATTAAATCCCAAGTAATGAAAATCTGAGTAGGAGCCATCTTTAAAAAGACCTTGTTCAATAACACCGGCGCTGTTTTATTCCAACAAAACTGAGAGAAGGTCAAAGTGTTCTCAAAGAACTTAATGCTTTTAGGTTTTTTTTTCGACAGTCAAGGGCAGTTTCAGGGGTGCAGACAGTAATCCTCTTTGATTGATAGTGCTGGTAGCCCTTGCTGCTGTATATATACATTATATATAGTGAATCTCTACAGTGACATAGTATAGGAGCTGTCAGGAGCTCAGGTGGATGATAATGACAAGTAGATGTAAGCGTAGCTGTGTAGGGCAAAAGGAAGGAGAAACGGTTTTCCATGCCTCATCCTCATTATCTCCACTATCTTTTTTGGGGGGGAGACAGGGGATGAAGACCGACTCTTTCCTTCCACTGCCACAATGACACAAAGGATGGTGTGATGAAAAAAAAAAAGAGCCCTGACAGGAATGAGGAAGCCATCGTAGCATCTGTGCGTGTGGTGGACTTTAGATATAGCATGCAGCTCACACTGACTGTCACGCAGCTTTTCCTGATTAGGAGGAGAAACAACCAGCAGGAAATGAAAGAGTCTGCTTAAAAAAAAAAAAAAAAAAAAAAAAGACCTTCTAACCTTGTTTGATCAGAGACATGAGAAACAAGGAGGACATATTCACACACATGCACCTCATTAGAATGATGACTTTGTGAGTAGTGCGCATATAGATACACTGAGCGGACATTTGATTAGGTCCAGTCCAATGACAACTTTAACTGACATCTGCCATCCGCATGATATCTGCAATGTTTCGGTTGCTTCTTTCAAGATGAACTCCACAAACAATAAGAAAAAGTACCAAGAAGTATTAATGTAACAACATGTCTAATATTATTATCGTGGTATGCAGTGATAAAACTGTAGTAAAAGTCAAAATATAGACTCTAATAATGCTCCAACCACAAATGCGCATTGTTATCTTTGTCAGTGGTGTCAGAAGTACTGACCTCTTTTGGTCGGTTAGTCACCGACGCAAAGAGATAGGGGCCAATTGGTGTATTCGTAACTAGAAGATATTTAAAATCAGAAAATTCATTATTCTCGCATGTGGAAATAGTTTAAATAAGTACAAGATTGTTGTAAGTTGGAATTTGCAGGAGGTCAATAGTCGATATAACAATCTGACTCTCAGTTTCATCCGACAAACAACACTCAAAATTATACCTCAGAAATGTAGAAACATATACAAATACGGGTTATATATGAAAAAAACTAAATTTAAAATGTTCCCATAATGCATTTTCATTCATTCATTATTCTCATGAGGGTCGCGGGGGTGCTGAAGCCTTTCCCAACTGTCTTCGAGTGAGAGAGGCGGGGTACACACTGGACTGGTCACCAGCCAATCACAGGGCACATATAGACAAACAACCATTCACACTAACATTCATACCTATGGACAATTTGGAGTCGCCAATTAACCTAGCATGTTTTTGGAATGTGGGAGGAAACCGGAGTACCCGGAGAAAACCCACGCATGCACGGGGAGAACATGCAAACTCCACACAGAGATGGCCGAAGGTGGAATTGAACTCGGATCTCCTAGCTGTGAGGCCTGCGCGCTAACCACTCGGTCATAATGCATTTTGTTCGATAAAATCAATTTCATTGGAGGAGAGCATAGAATGCATAGAAAATGGTGCTGTAATGCTGCTTCTGTCCACCAAAGGGAACCTGAGGACCTGGAGCCCAAAACAAAAAGAGGGAAGCTGACGTCATTGCAGCACCCCAATGAATGTGTTGCTCAGATGGGAAAACTTTAAAGTATTGTGTTTTTTTCATTTTAAAGTCACATTGGGGGACTTTGAATGACACATTTGAGTGTTAAGTTGCTGTGTGATGACTTTAGTGCTGTTAGTAAAGTGTTCTTTGAAAGATGACACAAGTAAGTCGGATGGCTATGGTGGTACGGTTAGACTGGCGCACTCACACAACTGGAGCCAATTTCAACAACTAAGTTTCTTTTTACACTTTGTTGAGTAAAAGATCCCGATTCAACAACTTTTTAAAAAAGTACTACATAATACTACATAATACCTTTCCTACACAAACAAGTATGTATTGAGCCTGACGCCACTTCCCAAAACATCTGCAAGGCCATGTTTTCAAGGCAGGAAAAATATCATGCGCAGCGCTGTCCATTGTTCTGAAACAACCACTTCTCTTATTTCCAGTCTATATGCAAATATTGTGGGCGGCACGGCGGACTAGTGGTTAGCGCACAGACCTCACAGCTAGGAGACCAGGGTTCAATTCCACCCTCGGCCATCTCTGTGTGGAGTTTGCATGTTCTCCCCGTGCATGCGTGGGTTTTCTCCGGGTACTCCGGTTTCCTCCCACATTCCAAAAACATGCTAGGTTAATTGGCGACTCCAAATTGTCCATAGGTATGAATGTGAGTGTGAATGGTTGTGTGTCTATATGTGCCCTGTGATTGGCTGGCAACCAGTCCAGGGTGTACCCCGCCTCTCGCCCAAAAAACAGCTGGGATAGGCTCCAGCACCCCCGCGACCCTCGTGAGGAAAAAGCGGTAGAAAATGAATGAATGAATGAATACTGAAAGTGTTATTTCTTACATGCACAACATTTGTGTTTCCCATCACCTGATTGTGTCGTGCCGTTGTCATTGTCCAAAGCCTCCAGCACCAGAGAGAAGGACTTCTGTGGAGAACAGACAAAACCCAGAAAAAATACATTTTTTTATATTAAACACTGCAAATATTGCGGTCATTTTACAAGAGATTCAAAAACATTTACATCAATCCTTTCCCAGTGCTTTAGAAGTCTTTTTGTCATATAAAAATCTATTAAAATTCATAGCTGTGTGAAGAGATAAGGAGGTGGACATCGTCTCATGGAGACACTGAGCTTGCAGATACGTATACCGCCTAAGAGATAAAAGAGAGGGCATGCACTCTTTCTTTTTATGAATACATTCATGTCATACCATACCATCAATATGCATACTATGTCTCCTGCAGCCATCATTTGTGATTGTTTCTATTTATTATTTTAGGATTATTGTCACCCAAAGGGCTCCAGTGATGTATGGTCACATTGTGAGAGTCAGCATGGCAATAATAATGTGGGAACAGAGAAGTCAGATGAAGGCAGGCAGGAAAAACAAAAGCGGAATGACTGGAAGATAAGATGAAATCATTTGTAGGACGCTTTGTGTTGGTCACATTTATATAATTGTGTCATTTTTCTAGTGAATAGGAAGAACAAAGAGGTTAGAAGGAACACAAAACAATCAGATGACAATACAAAAGGAGCCCAAAGATTACAGGGGCTGACTATAAAATGGCGAGATGATAACACACACCCACACACACACACAGCATGTGAGAGAGGCAATGGTGCTAATGAGATGTACAGGGCAGCAGTTCATTAAGGTTAGCAGAGAAGAGACAGTTCGCCGATGGACCGGCCATTAAATACTGTTTAAAATTCATTATTAACAACTTGGAATGAAAACAAGCCAAGGTAAACCTAAGTACATCTCAGAAGGTGCAATTGAAGTAAATTATTCATTATCTTTCAGCACAAACGAATAGGAGGCTCTTGAATTAAAAAAATAAAAATAAAAATCACATGCTCAAGGTCTAACCAGTACATTTCAAAAATACAGAAAAATAATTACCGCAGTTACGTTAATAGTCAAGTGTGTGAAATAATAGCATCTATGAATTCTGATGGGGAAAAGTATGCATTCATTTTGGGGGAGATTTGTTTACGTTGTCTAATTAAAATACGTTTTGAGGATAAAGCCATTAGACGTTATTTGCTTGGCTTACCATGATAACGTGACATCATTTCTATGATTGTTGTTCTCTCTTTTACAACAATTTACTTAATTACTAGCTGGGAAAAAAACAAGTAATGCAGAGGGGAAGTGGTTCTACTCAAGACCTCATATTACAAATATACATCATAAGATGGACAGAAATATTTCAATATTGAACAAAACAAAATTTGTTCTCAATCAAAAATCACTCCACACTCTTTATTGCTCTCTGGTTCTACCATATCTTACTTATTGTGTGGAAATATGGGGTAATAACTATAAAAGCAATCTTCACTCGCTAAATGTACTGCAAAAAAAGGCCAGTAAGGATAATTCATAATGCCGCCTACAGAGAACATACTAACTCCTTATTTCTAAAATCACAATTACTTCAACTTGCTGATATAGTTCATCTTCAAACAGCTAAAATAATGCATTAGGGTACAAATAACCAATTACCTAAAAATGTCATCCAATACTTCTCTACAAGAGAGGAGAAATATGATCTGAGGGAAGAACTACATTTCAAACACACATATGCTAGGACTACGTTAAAAAGCCATAGCATTTCAGTATGTGGAATCAAACTATGGAATGGATTGAGTAAGGAACTCAAACAATGCACAACGATGAGCCAATTCAAGAAACAATACAAGCAGTTGATGTTTGCTAAATACAAGGATGAAGAGTCTTGAACCAGTCATGATGTGCTATATATATCACTATATTGACACTTACTATGGTACCCATTATGTCATTGTATGGTCATATCACCTCGTACTTCGGTATGTGACAAAACCCCCCCAAAAAATTTTAAATTAATTAATAAAAAAATATAAATATATAATATAATAAAATATAATTATTTTTCATAATTTTAATAATTTAATAATTAAATAAAAATAATACAAAATTTTTAATTATATTAGGAAAGCAGGAAGTGAACAAATGTAACAGTTACTGATTGTAAAAGTACCAGATGGAGGGGTAGGATTTAATAAGCTTTGCTTCTTCCTACTCCTTTTGGACATGTGGAACTGTGAACTGATTATGTGATGCATTCAATTGTAATCTGGTGCATGTTCAAATGAAATAAAACCATTACCATTACCAAGAGTTTCTCCTGAGTGACATGGTCCAATACTTACAAGTTGTGCATCCAATTAAGATGTTAAATAAAACAAATTGTCTCATAGTCATCTTTTGCTTTTTTGTGGTTTTATTTAATACAATGTTTTGTGTATGTGGTGATGATGTCATCCGTACAGGAAGGGCAAGTCTGTGATAAAAGTTTTTTTTAAGCTAAATTTGGAATCCTGCAGAGGTCACGCTAAACACTGCAGCCCACTCAAGTCAACTCCCAACAAGAGCAGATAAGCGCAAGCTCTAACAGCGAGCGCTTCCTGACAACGTTTCCAAAACACACAAGCTAGCAAGTTAGTGTGTGACGTCAAGCAGCCATTGGAGCAGGCGGGACGATAGCGAGGACCGAGCAAACGGAGGAAAACTTACATGTTACGCCAAGCCACAATAAGGAAAGGCAAACTGTAAACAAAGATGATGTGATGCCTTTACGTCCTTTCTGACATCTCACTGATAAATGTTGATGACAGGTTGGGAAATGACATCATGGGAAATATGTGTGTCATGAAAAAAAAAAAAATCACGAAGGCCCATGTTTGTGTTTGTTTGTCCATCCGTATTTTAACAGGACACTTCCTGGGTTAATGAGCGCAACGTAAGAAACAGGAACAGTATGGTGAAGGGGGAGAACACTTCCACTACAGCAAATTATTATTTTCATTATTTCACTTGAACATGCATCAGATTACAATTGAATGCATCACATAATCAGTTCACAGTTCCACATGTCCAAAAGGAGTAGGAAGAAGCAAAGCTTATTAAATCCTACCCCTCCATCTGGTACTTTTACAATCAGTAACTGTTACATTTGTTCACTTCCTGCTTTCCTAAGATGTTTTAATTTGAAAAAAAAAAACATTTTTTTTAATTTTATTTTTGTCACGTACCGAAGTACGAGGTGATATGACCATACAAGTATTTGTGATTTTAGAAATAAGGAGTTAGTATGTTCTCTGTAGGCGGCATTATGAATTATCCTTACTGGCCTTTTTCAAAATGGACTTTAAAGTTGTGATTTCCTTTGCACTAAAATGGGGAAAAAATGATATTAATTACTACTAATTGTTATCCTAATGGGATTAATTGTGGATGCTTTTTCTTTCCATTTGCAATTTGTATGATGCTGAATTGGTGTCTTTTTACCCCCATAAATGCACTATTGTAATTATATTTCCGTTATTTAAACTAACAAGTCCGTAATGAGCAAAAATTCAGTCAGTTTCCCCAAAACTGCTGTCAAATATTATACAGTAATATTTTTTGGACTATATGAGTCAGTTTTTCAAAACACACCTTTATTTTTTTGGATGAACTGCTTGCCAAAACAATTAATTAAACAAACGGCAGCAACATACGTATGTATAACGTGACGTGTTGTTATTGTTACCCCAATTGAGGTACATTGGTGGCGTATTGACGCCTTGCCGCACCACACTGGGGGCTTCACCACACACGCTCTCATTGCCTCAGGCATGACCTGCGGCAATAAGCGTAAGACACTACCATATCATTCCTTTCTATGTTGATATGTGAAATATGACCAATATACACCAAAATACTGAATGAAGTGATGCAAACACAAATACAGCAGCTCCAGACTCTTTTTCTTCACTGGAAGAGGATACAAAATGTCTCATTTGCCGACCCCTGGTGTGGTAGTTTGTTTTGCTTGACTTGACAGTTGCAAGCAGCGTGCGTTCAGTTATCTGTACGTGCCCTGTGATTGACCGGCGACCAATCCGGGGTGCAGTACCCGTCTTTAGCCCGAAATCAGTGAAGCTAAGCCTCACCTCACACCCTCCCCCCGTGATCACTGGAACGTGATAGTGAAGTGGTAGAATGGAAATAACGGGGCCTTGACGGTGCTTTACACTCATCCATGATTCAAACATACTGAATCATAAGCTTGCACCATCGCTTCACATAACACTGCATTACTGCATCTTGAACTTGGTAATGGTAATGGTTTAATTTCATTTGAAAATGCATCAGATTACAATTGAATGCATCACATAATCAATTCACAGTTCCACATGTGGGCTGCACGGCAGTCGAGTGGTTAGCGTGCAGACCTCACAGCTAGGAGACTCGAGTTCAATCCCCCCCTCGGCCAACTTTGTGTGGAGTTTTCATGTTCTCGCCGTGCATGCGTGGGTTTTCTCCGGTTTCCTCCCACATTCCAAAAACATGCTAGGTTAATTGGTGACTCCAAATTGTCCATAGGTATGAATGTGAGTGTGAATGGTTGTTTGTCTATATGCGCCCTGTGATTGGCTGGCGACCAGTCCAGGGATAGACAGCTAGGATAGGCTCCAGCACCCCCCGCGACCATCGTAGAAAATGAATGAATGAGTTCCACATGTCCAAAAGGAGTAGGAAGAAGCCAAGCTTATTAAATCCTACTTTTACAATCAGTAACTGTTACATTTGTTCACTTCCTGCTTTCCTAATATAAAATTTATTTATTTTTTATGTATTTATTTATTGATTATTATTATTATTCAAGTATATTATTATATACTTGACTTACTGCTAAAGGTGGCAGTTATCATATACTATAATGAGTTGAATTCGCCACCTATTCACAAACTCATTCATTCATTCATTCATTCATTTTCTACCGCTTTTCCTCATAAGGGTCGCGGGGGTGCTGGAGCCTATCCCAGCTGTCTTCGGGCGAGAGGCGGGGTACACCCTGGACTGGTCGCCGGCCAATCACAGGGCACATATAGACAAACAACCATTCACACTCACATTCATACCTATGGACAATTTGGAGTGGCCAATTAACCTAGCATGTTTTTGGAATGTGGGAGGAAACCGGAGTACCCGGAGAAAACCCACGCATGCACGGGGAGAACATGCAAACTCCACACAGAGATGGCCCCTATTCACAAACTTTCTTGAAAAATCAGTTTTTCTCTGGCTCACACTTTCCAATCTCTCCAAATGTCACAAAGGGAGGATATATTGATTTTCTTTTCCCTTTGCTCCTGTAAACAACCCTCCTAAAATCAGTCAATAAAACAACAATCATGCCCACCAGTAGCGGACTTATATGTGAGTCTTTACAGCGACTCTCAGAGGCACAGATAACATTGTTTTTCTATTGTAGTTCATCCAAGTGGAAATCAATCCTGCACCTTTTCAGTTATTTGACCCAAATATACGTCAACACACACACACACACACACACTTTGACTGTGTGAGCCATGCTGCCAGAATATTAATGGCATTGTTACTACGCTTACTTCAGCACCATACTTGTCGTACAAGTGAGGCATCGCCTGTCCAATCTGACACACGCACACTTGCTGTCATGACAACCATATGTGTGTGTGTGTGTGTGTGTGTGTGTGTGTGTGTGTGTGTCCACCGTGTTTGCATATGTGTCTGTAAGCGTGTAATTGCCTTGAGCCTCCTCCTGCTGAAGGTGAGAGTTGGCAGGTGCAAGAATGCATGGAATACACAGATGCGTGTTATTAGCATCATACCAAGTTGTCATTCAGCGTTGTTTAAACATTGTTAGCCTGATATGCTTTTCCGAGGTGTATACACTTACATTTAGAATTGTTAATTTTGTCTCCGCCTTTGCCAATTAGCACGCTGACTTCAATTAATTCGACAGTTTGAGCCTGGATTCCACCCAACCCCCAGTGATTTAATGCTATTGGTGTTAAAAAAAAAAAAATACACACCATATACGATTGAATTTAAAAAAGTAAATTGAGCAGTATGGTAAAAAAGAACCGAAAATTGGACAAATGGGTTCAAAATATGGAATAAAAAATTAAAAGTATAGAGTTGCGATTTAAAAAAAAATATGATTTCAGGTCAATGGAAAGAAAAATCCATAATTATCTTGAATGGTAATTCTGATATAATGATTTATATGCTGAGAATCTGTGTTTTATCTAACAAATATGATGAAATCTTATATTTAAACTTAATAAACTTATTTAAATTATAAATTATCCACTTGGTACTGGGGAGTAATAATAATTCATTCATTAATTCATTCATTTTCTACCACTTATCCTCACGAGGGTTGCGGAGGGTGCTGGAGCCTATCCCAGCTGGGTACACCCTGGACTGGTGGCCAGCCAATCACAGGACACATATAGACAAACAACCATTCACACTCACATTCATACCTATGGACAATTTGGAGTCGCTAATTAACCTATGGACCTATTTTTGGAATGTCGGAGGAAACCGGAATACCCAGAGAACATGCAAACTCCACACAGAGATGGCCGAGGGTGGGATTGAACCTGGGTCTCCTAGCTGTGAGGTCTGTGCGCTAACCACTCGACCGCCGTGCAGCCCGAGTTATAATAATGATGATAATAATAACAAAACAATAAAGTATGTGACTTTATATTGATTATAGCCATTATTATGTAGAATATACTTTGCTCATTGTTATTATTATTATTAGTAGTAGCATGCCTTTGTTGCTGACCTGTCATTACGGTTGTAGTCTCATTATATTTGCTATGATATGCAGTGATCTGTGCCATTTGTTCGGAAATGTCATATGCAATTTCCCTTTTTGTATATTGTTCAATGAGATTTATATTCTGCTGTCATTGAAATAATAATAATAATAATGTCATTGAACTTCCACACCATGCTCGGATGAGTTTGGTGTGGAAGAACAAACCTGTGAAGCAGAACAGCTATTGTTCAATGCTTGTAGTTCTGCCGTCAAATTGTGTTTCGTCCCCATCCATCAGTTCTAATGGCGAATGGTGGACGTAAGTGTGTATATGCATGAGTGTGTGAGCACTGAAGGGAAATTCCTCTCTCAGGGTTGGGAGCTCTTCCTGTCCAAAAGCTGTGTTTGTACAGCCTGGCTTTGTCGGGATATCCTACTTGACCGGCCCATGTCTGAGCGACATGGAGGGAAGGATGCATTGGGGAGGGGTGGAAGAAGGGGGGCACCAATAGACAGGGGCATGGGTAATACTGGGAATAGCAGACAAGCAGTAGATCTGAGGTTCAGTGGGATTTGATCTCATTAAATGTGAATTTGGGCTGTCATTTGAAATGTCTGTGCCCTTGTTTTAAGTGAGGGAAGTCTGCACCAGCCCATGTAATCCTCTTTTTTTTTTAGCTTGACTACTATTAAGACAAACAGACAGCCTGAAGGAAGAAGCCATTTCTAATTGTCTGATGTCTTTATGTTCTTGTCCCATTTTGGAAACCCCTCATCTGTCTAGCCTTCATGGGCTTAGACCAGGGGTCAGCAACCTTTACCATCAAAAGAGCCATTTTACCCCCATGTTTACTGACGGAAAATGGATAGGAGCCGCATGCATAATTTAAAAACAATATCTTATAAACTTTGGAAAGTTTGAATCTGTTTTAATTTGAATTCTTAACAGAAGAATACAACAAATTGTTGTTTCTATTCACATTCATTCATTCATTTTCTACCGCTTTTCCTCATGAGGGTCGCGGGGGTGCTGGAGCCTATCCCAGCTGTCTTCGGGCAAGAGGCAGGGTACACCCTGGACTAGTGGCCAGCCAATCATAGGGCACATATAGACAAACAACCATTCACACTCACATTCATACCTATGGACAATTTGGAGTGGCCAATTAACCTAGCATGTTTTTGGAATGTGGGAGGAAACCGGAGTACCCGGAGAAAACCCACGCATGCACGGGGAGAACATGCAAACTCCACACAGAGATAGCCAAACACCCGCTTCCCCTCCATTGCTTGGGCTCATCCAATCACGAGTCAGAACTCAGCCAGGATTCATTCAGTGTCTCACAGAAAGTCAGATTTTTAAAAAACTAATTAAAAAATGCATATTTACCCGATTCGGGTGTTAAAAAAAAATACTTGAGCATTACAAAGGGAGCCACAACAAAGAGGTTGAAGAGCGACATGCGGCTCTGTAGCCATGGGTTTGTGGCCCCTGGCTTAGACCAAGGATTGGCAACCCTTACCAACAAAAGAGACATTTTGTCTCTTCTTCTAGTCACAAAAAAATAGTCTGTTCTCAAAGACCGAGCACAACCACTTTGCAATACTGCTTCCTACATCAACAACCCGAGCCAAAAAAAAAAACATTGCAAGTGCCAGCATTCCAATAAAAAAGACCGTGAAAAACGGTATTCAGGTGATGAAATAACTCATGGCAAAACACAAAACAGAAAGAAAATGGAGGTGAATGGAGCTTTTAGCTTCTTCAATGAAGGTAAAAGTAACCTTTTTCATTTGTCATGTATGTGCATTGCATATTTTATGCACGTAAAACTACAAACGTTGATGAAATAACTCATGGCAAAACAGAAAAATGGAGGGGAATGGAGCTTTTAGCTTCTTCAATGAAGGTAAAAGTAACCTTTTTCCATTTATCATGTATGTGCATTGCATGTTTTATGCACGTAAAACTACAAACTACTACCGTTGTACACTGTATTGATAACACGACAAGACGCGCTCCATATTGTACGCTAACCGGAGAAGGCATGCAAACAGAGACAAAATTGTGGTGTAAATTTTTTGATTTTTAAAAACGTTGCTCGCAGGCTGAAAAAGTGCGAGCTACATGAAGCTATCCAACACCGCCCACCCTAAAAACACCTGTATCCCATACCTCCCCTTCCTGCTGCTTAATAACTCAACCTAGCCCCCCCGCCCCCTCGGGGCCGGGATCAACTTGAGCCTCTCTGTGAGCTCTCTTTACCATCCTCCACCTTTCCCTTCGCTTCCCAGCCCAGACCTGCTGCCCTTGTCCCTGCGAAGGCACCACCCACCCCCTTTCTGCTCTCTAATGTCCGCAGGAAATTACCTTGTCTAGTCGCGTCACACCCACGGATACACTTTTAGGAAGGCATTAGTGATTAAATATGGTAATGGTGTGTCTGGAGAAATGTATGTGTTATTCATGGAGACCGGCATTGATGTTTAAAAACAAATGTTAACAGTAATGACTTTTGGAGGAAAAGCAATTGAATACACTCTTGGTCAATCCTTATTTTACAGAAAACTGCACTTTTTGGGGGGGAACTTTGCCTCCAGTTTCCTACCATATTCCAAAAACATGGATGTTAAGCTTATTGGTGACTCTAAATGGATGGAATGTATTGAGTAAGGAACTCAAACAATGCACAACGATGAGCCAATTCAAGAAACAATACAAGCAGTTGATGTTTGCTAAATACAAGGATGAAGAGTCTTGAACCAGTCATGATGTGCTATATATATCACTATATTGACACTTACTATGGTACCCATTATGTCATTGGATGGTCATATCACCTCGTACATCGGTACGTGACAAAAATAAAATAAAAAAAATGTAAACTATATTAGGAAAGCAGGAAGTGAACAAATGTAACAGTTACTGATTGTAAAAGTACCAGATGGAGGGGTAGGATTTAATAAGCTTTGCTTCTTCCTACTCCTTTTGGACATGTGGAACTGTGAACTGATTATGTGATGCATTCAATTGTAATCTGGTGCATGTTCAAATGAAATAAAACCATTACCATTACCAAGAGTTTCTCCTGAGTGACATGGTCCAATACTTACAAGTTGTGCATCCAATTAAGATGTTAAATATAACAAATTGTCTCATAGTCATCTTTTGCTTTTTGTGGTTTTTTTTAATACAATGTTTTGTGTATGTGGTGATGATGTCATCCGTACAGGAAGGGCAAGTCTGTGATAAAAGTTTTTTTTAAGCTAAATTTGGAATCCTGCAGAGGTCATGCTAAACACTGCAGCCCACTCAAGTCAACTCCCAACAAGAGCAGATAAGCGCAAGCTCTAACAGCGAGCGCTTCCTGACAACGTTTCAATTGTAATCTGATGCATAGCCCGCGATCCTAATGAAGATAAAAGGCATAGACGATACTAAATGACAGGTAATGTGTCTAGTTAAAGGTGGCAATAAGCTAAAAAAAAGTTGGTTAACTAAACATCCAGACAGATCAATTACGCTCAGCACTGTTTACATCAGGACTATGCTGAATTTACCAGTCCTGTGCTGGAAGATACAGCCATCCCAAGTGAGAGCGGACATTGTGACTGTTTTATTACTGTCTTATTTTGTCCATTAAACATTTAGCACAAGTGCTACATGATAACGCAATAAGAATGGCTTCATGTTTCCCTATAGCTGGATCTGCCTAGCACGTGAAGCAGGAAAACAAATAATGTCTCAAATAAGGATTGTGGTTGATGGTCAAAATTCCGCAAAAAAGTACCTCGTAAGTCGACCTCTAAAATACAAAAATAAGAAATTGATTTTATTGGATTGATCATTAAAGTCTGCATGTTCTCCCCATTTTTTCCGGTTTCCTCCCACATTCCAAAAACATGCTAGGTTAATTGGCGACTCCAAATTGTCCATAGGTATGAATGTGAGTGTGAATGGTTGTTTGTCTATATGTGCCCTGTGATTGGCTGGCGACCAGTCCAGGGTGTACCCCGCCTCTCTCGCCCAAAGACAGCTGGGATAGGCTCCAGCCCTGCGGTAGAAAATGAATGAATGACCATTAAAGTCAAATATGCTGCTCATCAGCTGATAAAAAACGTTTAAGACCATAACTCAAAAATCCGAAACCCCCTAAAAAACATATAAATAAAATGACTTAGTAGCTCAGCAACTCTTGTTAATCACCTCAAAAATTGGTCTGGGCATGTTTGATGCCAGTGTTTCCAGGAGGCAAGTGGGAATGCTGCTGCAGCTGGTGAAGATGGCTTCATGGAGCGCATCCAAGTGTGTGGAACTCATGTCCATTTTTGTAAATTTCCCTTGCCATTTCCATCCCCAAATGTTCTCATTCGGACTTAAACCGGACTTAAATGTGGCCCGCAGGACACTAGTTTGAGGCCCCCGTCTTGATATGAAAGTTTAATGTTAGTGCGGCCCGCGCAAGTTTGATATGGATGCTGTATGGTATCATGTACCCAGAAAAAATTATTACGTTTGATTAATGTTCATGTTAAAGGTTAAATAACTGTTAATAGTTAACCTCCCTATCCGTGTGGAAGTGGTAAGTTTTTGACTATTTAAGTTTAAAGGAAATAACTTGAAGGCTACCGTTTAGGTCGCTAGCTCTCTAGTTTACGAGTTAGCATGTGTCTCAAGACCCTGCAGTTGCGCAATATGGTGTAAATAAAAAGAGTATAAATGTGACTATAGTCGTGTTTTGTCATGTCTACAGGGCTCTAATAATGCTTTGTTAATTTTAATCTGAAAAAAATAATTTGTCTACCCACCAACTATATGTGGTTTCTTAAGTTTTTATTATTTGCCGTTTTATTATTATTATATTTATTTATTTATGACGGATTGATTTTCTTTATTCTTGATTTGTTTATTTATTTTTCATCTTATTTTGTGTAGAAAAATAAAAAGTAAGATATTTGAGAACAGTGGAATGTTTTATCAGAGCTTTTCTCTTGTAGAAAATCGGAACCAAAGCGAAGTTTTTTCAATTTTTTTGTTTTTAATAAATGCGTTTTATTTTGTTGTTTTTTTTTTGGAAAACCTGATGCGGCCCAGTCTCACCCAGACCCGAGCTCCAGTGGCCCCCAAGTAAATTGAGTTTGAGACCCCTGCTCTAGAAGAAGTCCTTTGTTAGCTTCAAAGTTAATGTAGGCAAGAGTTAAAATGCTCTATGCTATTTTTCCATTGTTGAGGGTGGCATAGTTTCTTGGGTGAAGGTTAGTTTGATTCATATTTTAATATTGTTGTGAATTTTGTACGTTTGGAACTAAATTTCAAAGAACATTGCATGCTTTTCATTTACTGAAGACAAAAAAAAGGACAAAAAGAAGTCACAAGTTTAGGCCTGGCAAAGCATCTCCAAGGAAAAATCTCCAAAAGCTCCATATTTCAAATAATCATTAACCGCAGTATTAAAAGCCTAACAATTGCATATAAAAAGAACCGCCATCCCAACAATAATTTCAGTGAAATGTCTTCTATTAAAGCTGAAAGTCTACATTTCACATCACATCTTGATTGTTTTATTGTAAATCTATTTTGCTGGTGTATAAAAAGCAAAACCTGTCCTTGTTCAAATATTTCTGGATCATAACTGTAAGCCGAAATATTTGTGGTAGATCCTGTCAAAGTCCATCACACATAAGTAACCGCAGAGAGAAGAGCTTTAATGTAAGTCAGCCTGCTTCTCTCTCTCTCATCCTCGGGGGCAGGGAGTAATAATAATGTAGCTCAACATCACCGCAGGGCAAACAAAAAAAAAAATCAAGTAGGAGAAGACGGAGTGGATCGATGGCGGTGAAAAGGAAAATATCAGCGGTAATTACACCTGTGTAAGAGGTGACTCAATGACATCCACGCTGACACACTAGTTTAACAACAATGATTCTTTTGTTTCCTTCCAATCCAATTTGCACACAAATTAAATCATTAAATTTTTTTTCCCCTTGAGATGACACTTATCTCTTTGGAACACAAGCTTCAAAAAAAAATCCTATGGGAATCTAACGCTCTCTCTCCTCTCTGCTGCCAGGATGAATTCATGATCTGTTCGTTGGGGTGTGTCTGGAGTGGGAAAACCCAAATGTGGATGTGCAAACAATGCACACAAGAGTATCGGCGTACATGCAGGTATGCGAGGCAGCGTGGGAGAGTCAATTAGGGAACAAAAGAGAGGATAGAGTGAAAGAGAGACGCGGGCAGAGAAAGAAAGCTGCTCTCTTCTCGTTTTGCCTTCACTGGCTTCACATGATTGGATCCCACACAAACACACCACGGATGTTGAAATGCATGTGCTGTTTTTATGATGCGCTCTCCGGTTCCTGTGTCAAAAAGTCATCTTACCCTACGTTAGCCCCACCTAATAACATCTCCTCAACAAAGCTCCATTATCGGATTAAAGCATGTATGTTTCCATCGGAAATGTCAAACAGAGGACTACAATATCAGTATCATCACAGCATACCATAGCAATCCCCACCAGTGATGGGAATAACAGCGTTTTAAATAAACACTGTTACTAACTTTGTTACTTTTTTCAGTAACGGGTAATCTAACTAATTACTCTTACTGTCAGCATAACGCTGTTACTATTTTCGACACCCCATTACTGCACGTTACTGAAGCCACCTAAAAAAAAAAAAAAAATATATATATATATATATATATATATATATATATATATATATATATATATATATATATAGAGAGAGAGAGAGAGAGAGAGAGAGAGAGAGAGAGAGAGAGAGAGAGAGAGAGAGAGAGAGAGAGAGAGAGAGAGAGAGAGAGAGAGAGAGAGAGAGAGAGAGAGAGAGAGTGGGCGAGTGTTTAGAGCACATAAGCGATGAGGATTGGCTAAGATTGCATCTTCAGCCAATCAGAGAACTTGGGTGGGCGAGTGTTTAGAGCACATCGAATGAGAATACAGCGTTTACCGAAAGGGAAGTACAGGCACTATTTTAACCTAGTTGAGGTGAAAGGTCAAAATGTACATTATAGGCTGCATGGCGGACGAGTGGTTAGCGCGCAGACCTCACAGTTAGGAGACTCAGGTTCAATTCCACCCTGCATGTTCTCCCCGTGCATGCGTGGGTTTTCTCCGGGTACTTCGGTTTCTTCCCACATTCCAAAAACATGCTAGGTTAATTAGCGACTCCAAATTGTCCATAGGTATGAATGTGAGTGTGAATGGTTGTTTGTCTATATGTGCCCTGTGATTGGCTGGCCACCAGTCCAGGGTGTACCCCGCCTCTTTTCTCTGATTATATCTACTATATTGCATAATATGAGTGTAAAGGTGACTCTAGGGGTGTTATTGTATATCTAGAGGGCTCTAATAATAGTTTAAACTGTATATTGAAGGTCATAAACAGGTTTTCTATTGTATATATACACAATTATTTGATTTATAAATACGGAATCATACTTTGCAGAAATTCATCCATCAAAATCGGAAACAGGTGGAACGGCAGTCGAGTGGTTAGCGCGCAGACCTCACAGCGAGGAGGCCAGGGTTCAATTCCACCCTCGGCCATCTCTGTGTGGAGTTTGTATGTTCTCCTCTGTGCATGCGTGGGTTTTCTCCGGGTACTCCGGTTTCCTCCTAAATTCCCAAAACATGCTAGGTTAATTGGCGAGTCCAAATTGTCCATAGGTATGAATGTGAGTGTGAATGGTTGTTTGTCTATATGTGCCCTGTGATTGGCTGGCCACCAGTCCAGTCCATGCGATAAATGAGGGATTACTGTACAAAAGTACCCAAATGGAAGTAAGTGGAATAGGATCGCTCCGCCATCTTTGGACTACACTAACCCATTAAAAGCTGTTTTAATGGCTTAAAACTGAATTTAGTTACATTTGAATGTCAATAGAAATAGAATTAAATAGAATTAAAATGATTTTGAAAAACAGGTCGTTCCCATGGATGAGCACATGATTCGAGTATACGGATGGGCGGCCCTGATAACACTCTCTAATCAAGAACAAAGCAATGAGCTAAGAATGAGTAGCATTGCTGTATGCAGGTTATAAACAAGAAACGGTGATTCACTGAGCTAATTGTAAAACATAAACATGGTATCTGCAAATTGCAAAATAACAAGAGGATGTTGTTGGTAAGAATTGTTGACTGACAACTGCAAAGGTCCAACTTGAACTACAATTGTACAACACAGACGTTAAGCAGATGTCTATGCAGCCATCATCTCGAATACAACCTTTGTACTTTTGATTGAACATTCTGTGCTTTTAATACAATAGATCAGGCGTTTTCAAAGGGAGAGCATAATGACTTGGGCTACGTTTTGTGCTTACACCAAGATTCCGTTTAGGAATGAAGACATGAATTTTGCCATAAAATAGCTGAAGCTAGTAAGGGCACATATGAGCGGGGTTTAGAAATAAGTTAATATAATTATTGGGAAAAGAAAGACTAAGCGATACAAAAAAAGGATGGATTGAAATGACATTTGGTTTAGTCAGCATCGGTTATTAGTGTTTATGTTTGTCGGTGATGAAAAATAAAACACAAACAATAAATAGGAGTGTCCCGAGATGCCACGAGATGAAAATGGGATGATACTTCTCGTTTAGGGAACACTATAAACACTACAGTAAACCTCGGATATATCGGATTCAATTGTTCCCACTGGTTTTGTCCGATATAAGCGAAATCTGTTATATGTGTATACCGGAAAATGTCCGTTTTACGCATATATCGGATTTATATCCGGTATATGCGTAAATCGGATTTTATCCGTTATAAAAAGGCACTTCCTTGACTATGTTTCCAATGTACCTGGACGCGCAGGCAACGCTGCAAACGCTGCAAATGACGTCGTATAGTGGCCTGTCACGATTCGGCGAATCGGAGCGCCACGATGCGGCCATCCGATATATGCGAGGGAAATTTAATGGAAATGCATTGGAACGGGACTGGAGCTTTTGTCCAAAATAGGCGAAATCCGTTATAAAAAATCCAATATATGCAATGAATTTTTATTGGAAATGCATTACAGAAAAATTGGTTCTTTTTTATCTGTCCGTTGTGAGCGAATTTCCGATATATCCGAGTCCGATATATTCAAGGTTTACTGTACAAACCTTGCAATCCAACTGGTTACCAGTGTAACTTGTGTTTGATGTGTGGCTGTTTTTCCCCATTGGAGTTGAACAACTGTGGTAATTCTATATTTGATCAAAGTTACTTAAGATTTTTCAGATGAAAACACGATCGCTGCATATGACTTCTATGAAAACTTGTGGTAGTAACATGTATTTCACTATATCCTGGTAGCACGGCATCATGGGAACTGTAGTTCTTTTAGCGTAAATTTATTCATTCATTTTCTACCGGTTTTCCTCACGAGGGTCGCGGGGGTGCTGGAGCCTATCCCAGCTGTCTTCGGGCGAGAGGCAGGATACACCTTGGACTAGTCGCCAGCCAATCACAGGGCACATATAGACAAACGACCATTCACACTCACGTAAAATATTCTGCCATCTATTTTACATACGTAACTACACAACAACATAAATTATTAGTGGTTGTAGCTACAACTGTGGTGATTTTTTTTTTGTTTTGTTTGAATTTGTGTTCTCCCCGTGCGTTTTCTCCAGGTACTCTGGTTTCCTCCCACATTCCAAAAACATGCTAGGTTAATTGGCGACTCCAAATTGTCCATAGGTATGAATGTGAGTACGAATGGTTGTTTGTCTATATGTGCCCTGTGATTGGCTAGGCACCCTGTCGTCCAAAGGCAGCTGGGATAGGCTCCTCCCCCGCGACCCTCGTGAGGAAAAGCGGTAGAAAATGAATGAATGTTTGAATTCGTGTGAAAGAAAAGCACCATGCATGCCACCATACAAAATGTACACTGCATAGTTTTGTGACTCAGTTAAATAATCGGTTAAATCTGTTTGTTCTGTGACACCCCTAATTAGAACAGTGGTTAGCGCGCAGACCTCACAGCTAGGAGACCAGGGTTCAATTCCAACCTCGGGCATCTCTGTGTGGAGTTTGCATGTTCTCCCCGTGCATGCGTGGGTTTTCTCCGGGTACTCCGGTTTCCTCCCACATTCCAAAAACATGCTAGGTTAATTGGCGATTCCAAATTGTCCATAGGTATGAATGTGAGTGTGAATGGTTGTTTGTCTATATGTGCCCTGTGATTGGCTGGCCACCAGTCCAGGGTGTACCCCGCCTCTCGCCCGAAGACAGCTAGGATAGGCTCCAGACACCCCCGCGACCCTCGTGAGGAAAAAGCGGTAGAAAATGAATGAATGAATGAATGAATGATCAAATACAAGATAGAAACCTAAAATGAGGCTGCCAAGAGTGTCTCTTCTCTTCTTAGTGCTTAGTTGGATCATGGCGCCTGCCAGTTTCTGTTTGTCAGCATGTCGCCAACAATATAATGTTGTTGAAACATTTGTTATCCGCCATACAGCCTGTGTCTTTAATGCAAGTGTGACATCATTATTCTTGCAAATAAAATACAACAAAATGTCATAGGGTATCACACTAGAGAACCCACCCACTCCATCCCGAATAGTCTTCCAGCCACAATGCATTGCTGCCTTCATGTTACGTGTTATTGTGGGATGCATAATGCAATCACGGCACACACCAACAAGTGTAATTGGCTGTGGTAGAATCAATCAGTGAAATGGGACGGATACTAGAAGTAATCAATGAGAAGAAAGCTAACAGTGATTAAAGTTGTGTGGACATCAGTGTGGAGAATCGGGATTTTGTGAAGTACTGCAGCATACTTTTATGTTTTGCAATGCTTTCAGAATTATAACAAGTCCATGTTTGAGAGCAATCAAAATTCCTCTGATTGAAAGAGACGAAAGCAACGTCCTTGCCAGGTTAGACTTTAACCAATACAGTAAAAGAGTGAAGTAAAAAGCTCCTCTCATACTGCAGACTGAAGGGTTTTTTTTCGTTTTCCTGGTTTGCCATTATGTAGAAACGGCATTGAAAGGAATCTGGGGACAAAGTCCACTTAGCAATATTCTGTCTTCAGAGATCAGAAGGCCCGTACCACAATACCTGCTACAGTATATCTGGCCCCAGACATGTCTGCAGTGTACTAGGGGTGTAAGAAAATATCATTTTGGCGATATATCGCAATACTTCATTCCACAATACTGTATCAATATTAAAAAGTATATAGTGATACCGACATTTTCAGGCATTTATCATAGACTGTATATGGTATTTATTCAAAGATTCATTTCTGATTTTAATTTAAACCTCCGATCGTTAGGTGCCAGCACTTCCGTAGTCAATTAGGCAAGGACGTTGAACGAGATTCACGAGTGAAACGTCCTCACACATAAACACAGTTCAACATGGCGGAATACCAGCACGTAACAGCGGCCCCTGTGGCGTACAAGGCTGAAGTGTGGACACATTTTGGATTTCTACACAAAGTAGGGTGCGCAGAAATTGACAATACCCATGCCGTTTGTAAAAATGTGTCGTGCCCGAATAAAGTATTCGGGAAACACGACAAATCTGCAAGTCCACTTAGCGAGACACCATGAGGACTTGCCGCTAGCAAGCAATGCGAAGGTACTTTTGTATACTACAAAAGTAGTACTGTGATATTGCAGGTATTTTGTTTTTTAAATTGGTATCACTATTTTGTTAAATAATGGTTATTTCAAGCATCCTAAAAGGACTTTTTTACTGATGTTAGTTACTTTGTTGCACAAAAATACTGTTCTGATGGTGGATAAGTCAGGGACTGTATACTCTGCATTTTTTCACAGCTAATAGAATGTGAACATTTGAGAAGGATCTTGAGACATAATTTAATTTATTTGTTTTTATATATATTTTTGTAAATTTAAAGCTGGATGTTAAAGCTTTATTTATCCAATTTTTACAGAGGAAAGTTTGTGATACAGCATAACATACTGTTCTAATGGAATAAAAATGTGTTTAGTAAGTGCATATTGCTGGTGTAATTCAGTTTTTCCAGGAAATAATCTTTAACTCAAGAAAAACAAAAAAAAATATCACCTTGTTAACAGTATCGTGATATATCATAATATATCGTATCGTGAGCCTAGTATCGTGATACGTATTGTATCGCCAGATTCTTGCCAATACACACCCCTACAGTGTATCGTCGTGAAGTTAGTTTCACTTTGGACGTTGGATACTAGGCGTCTTAGCTACAGCGGTAGTTGGCCCTCACTGTACCCCCAATGCTGTGTCATTGTGCGGTGAGCTCACCGCTCTTACCGCTGGTTGGTTGTTAATGCTATGGACCGTTTATCAAGTGACCTCAACACACACAACAACACTTTCAGCCTTCAAAATAACAGCACATCCTGTGGTGGTACAGAATAAAGGTATCACAAAAACATAACTTATTGCTAATTTGTAAAAAAAAAAAAATAAGTCAAATATTCTAAATCACACCACAAATTGATCTTAAACCATGTCAAATGATTAGTTGTATTAGTATGGACCGTTTATCAAATGACAACAATACTTCCTGCCTTCAAAATAACAGCACATCCTGTGGTGGTACATAATAAAGGTACCACAAAAACATAGCTTATTGATAATTTGTAAAAAAAAAAAAAAAAAAAAAAAAGTCAAATATTCGAAATCACACCACAAACTGATCTTAGACCATGTCAAATGATTAGTTGTATTAGTATGGACCGTTTATCAAATGACAACAATACTTCCTGCCTTCAAAATAACAGCACATCCTGTGGTGGTACAGAATAAAGGTACCACAAAAACATAGCTTATTGCTAATTTGTAAAAAAAAAAAAAAAAGCCAAATATTCGAAATCACACCACAAATTGATCTTAGACCATGTCAAATGATTAGTTGTATTAGTATGGACCGTTTATCAAATTGCGTCCTCACACACAACAAATACTTCCTGCCTTCAAAATAACAGCACATCCTGTGGTGGTACAGAATAAAGGTACCACAAAAACATAGCTTATTGCTAATTTGTAAAAAAAAAAAAAAAAAAAAAGTTGAATATTCTAAATCACACCACAAACTGATCTTAGACCATGTCAAATGATTAGTTGTATTAGTATGGACCGTTTATCAAATGACAACAATACTTCCTGCCTTCAAAATAACAGCACATGCTGTGGTGGTACATAATAAAGGTACCACAAAAACATAGCTTATTGCTAATTTGTAAAAAAAAAAAAAAAAAAAAAAAAAGTTGAATATTCTAAATCACACCACAAACTGATCTTAGACCATGTCAAATGATTAGTTGTATTAGTATGGACCGTTTATCAAATGACAACAATACTTCCTGCCTTCAAAATAACAGAACATCCTGTGGTGGTACATAATAAAGGTACCACAAAAACATAGCTTATTGCAAAAAAAAAAAAAAAAAAGTCAAATATTCAAAATCACACCACAAACTGATCTTAGACCATGTCAAATTAGTTGTATTAGTATTTTGGACACCAATATTTTTTCCCAATTTTAACTTTTATTATATGGACGTTTATTGGATCGGAAAAATGTGGATCGGGACATTTTTAGCTTGCAGTAATATATATTATCTGATTGTGGGATACTGTGTTGCTGTGTGAAAGAGGTTTATGTCAAACTGTTAATCGTTTTCCTGTCTTTAAATACACAATACACTACAATACACAAAAATACAATAACACATACCTTTAGTGTTCTGGGACTTTGAGTGCTATGTCAAAAAAAAACAACTAAGACCGAGTGGTTTCAGGTGTATTGGTTGAATAATCGATATTGTTGGGCTAATTAATTACTGTGCTCGAGTGAGGGGATGAAAATTAGGGTAGTCAGCAGTTCAGTATCGTATCGTTTTTAGCATTGCCTTGCGGTGCATTTTCTCAGCAGCTTAATTGTAACAATCACTAAAAACAATGGTGATAATGGCCTGTAAACACAAGTAAGTACTATACAAGGGTATAATACATTATGCTGTTACATATGTGGGATGTAACTGTTATGGTTTGAGAATGCTTTGCACCGTGAGTCAATTAAACATGATGGACCTGAAGGCAGCACTTTAAAAAAGGGAATTTCCCTACCAGATCTAGCGATAAACCCTTTGTCACCCGGCCCCGCTTGGCAGGGGAGGGAAAGAAAAGGAATCTGAACTCTGCCTCTGAGGGTGATTGTTATTCCACCCGGCCTCAGTTTGAGTGCATTGTTGTACTTGAAGCTTAGTCTGTTACCTTGGTAACCCCACAGATAACCAGCTTTGCCCCCCTGTACTTACTGGCCAGGCGTATTTGAAGGGAATGACAATGAGTCCATTAGTCCCATCCTCTCCTCCGACTCCTCCATCATGACCATGGTGACCACGGAGCGACTGGGAATTTCCTCCCAGGATCTTTGTACCACCCGAGCCGAAGGTGCAGGCTCCGGTAGGGACGACACGGTTTTGGTACTCTTTGAGGCAGGCTTGGAAAAAAGTGTCGCACTGGTCTCTCGAAGAGCAGCGCTGCCCCACTCCGACCTGGAGGTCGCAACAGTTGCCGTTCAGCAGGAGTCCGTTTGGGTTCTGGTAGTGACGGATCTGGAGCTCAAACAGGCCGACTGTCCACACCGCCTAAAAAGTACATAAAGAGTTCAATGACATCATGTATTACAAATTTACAAAACTGATTGACACTGTCAGAAAAGTTATCGTTCAGCACAGGGGGTCGGCAACATTTTTGCCTCCTCTTGCTTGTAAAAGTGGTCATCTGTTTTTAATTGTTATCTCCATCCATCCATCCATTTCTACCGCTTATCCTCACAAGGGTCGCGGGGGTGCTGGAGCCTATCCCAGCTGTCTTCGGGCGAGAGGCGGGGTACCCGTTTTTCGGAGAAAACCCACGCATGCACGGGGAGAACATGGGAACTCCACACAGAGATGGCTGAGGGTGGGAATGAACTTTGGTCTCCTTTTCGAAAATAACTTTATTGTTTCTTTACTTTATTTTGATTTTATTTTTCTTTTTTTAATTTTTATTTTTTTTAAAATAAAAAGACTTTTTTGTTTCTTTACTTTATTTTGCTTTTATTTAACCTACAAATGTGTCAGATAATTTTTCCTGACCCTGTACAAGCATAGAAATGTACCCGGAGAAAACCCACGCATGCACGGGGAGAACACGCAAACTCCACACAGAGATGGCCGAGGGTGAAATTGAACCCTGTTCTCCTAGTGGTGAGGTCTGCATGCTAACCACTCTACCGCCGTGCAGCCCATTTTCAGAATAATTAGCTTTATTTATTAATTCTAAGGCTTGATACTCTGATATTTTTGAATGAGTCGTTCATGTATTCTCCATCTGTCCACAGTTTTCCCTTCTCCTTCCAATCTCACATGCAGTCCACTGTTGCTAACTTGCCGGTTTTCTTCCCAAACCTGGTGACTTTCCAAAAACTCTCCACTTATTTTCTCAACAACAAATAGCAACAAAAACGTAGGCACTTTTCTCGTATTTAGAGACTTAAAAGTGAAAGCATCTATCCTTCTGCGGTTGCTGCCACATCACAGCAGTCACAAGCAGTCAGTGCACAATCAGCTTCCGCGGCACGCTCCTCTGCGATTAGCGTATCACAGGCTCCGAGTACTTCTCATTATAAAACCTATTGGTATGCTCTCATTAATCACATCGTTTTATTTAACTGTGCAGTAACTTGCCTCAGACTTCAAAACGTCCTTGCCTTAGTGTGCATCAGTGCATCCCTACCTACAATGTGCAAGATTTCAATAGATTCTCTTCACAAAGAAAACACCAACACAAATGTATGAATAAACGTTCTTACAGACAGACGCCATGTTCCACACTAGCATATATCAGTTATTCTGCAAAGTGAGTGAATATTGATAGAAAGGCTTCAAGCTCCTGTGCCGTTTATTATCTCTTCAGTTTGATCTCCTTTCTTTTCTCCTCCTGTGTGTCACGGCCACTCCTCTTGTATTCCGCACTCTCCTGTCAAGGGAGGAGGAGGTGGAGGACAGCAGTTTTTCCCTCCTCCTCCTCTTCTTCTTTTTTCTACATGGGAACAAGCTGTAATTCTCCTCCTGTCATTTCTTTTTCCTCTGACTATTTTCTCTGTCACCATTCTTCTTTTTATTCACTCTAATGGTTGGAGATGAGTGGGTGGAGGACACACACACACACACACACACACAGTGAAGAGTTAACAAGACCCCCTGAGAGTCTGAAAGCTGCAGGGTCCGGTGTGTGTGTGTGTGTGTGTGTGTTTCTGGGCGCTATCAGTCTACCAGTGGTGAAACAACTGCTTTGGCTTCCAACAATGGCTTAAAAAAAAACTAAAACCACAAACTTATCTCTGTTTGCCATCAAAACTCTACCGAGTTAATAAAGCCCATTTATTTATGTGAAGCATTCTTGCGCAACACTGAACTAAAGACAGCTCATTAAGAGCCATAAACGTCATACACAAAGAAATGACAAACAGTGTGTGAGCCCAATTCTGTCAATGCAGAGTCTACACCAGAGCTATTCAACCATTAAACCTTTTTACAGCATATTTCCCTGAACAACAGAGCTCTCCTGTCATATAGAGGATCTTTGACTAGAGCAGGGGTCTCAAACACGTGGCCCGCAGGACACTAATTTGAGGCCCCCGCCTTGATATGAAAGTTTAATGTTAGTGCGGCCCGCGCAAGTTTGATATGGATGCTGTATGGTATCATGTACCCAGAAAAAAATTATTACGTTTGATTAATGTTCATGTTAAAGGTTAAATAACTGTTAATAGTTATCCTCCCTATCCGTGTGGAAGTGGTAAGTTTTTGGCTTTTTAAGTTTAAAGGCGGTTGAGTGGTTAGCGTGCAGACCTCACAGCTAGGAGGACCAGGGTTCAATTCCACCCTTGGCCATCTCTGTGTGGAGTTTGCATGTTCTCCTCGTGCGTCCGGGTATTCCGGTTTCCTCCCACATTCCAAAAACATGCTAGGTTAAATGGCGACTCCAAATTGTCCATAGGTATGAATGTGAGTGTGAATGGTTGTTTGTCTATATGTGCCCTGTGATCGGCTGGCCACCAGTCCAGGGTGTACCCCGCCTCTCGCCTGAAGACAGCTGGGATAGGCTCCAGCACCCCCGCGACCCTCGTGAGGAAAAAGCGGTAGAAAATGAATGAATGAATGAACTTGGAGGCTATACCGTTTAGGTCGCTAGTTCTCTAGTTCGCGAGTTAGCATGTGTCTCAAGACCCTGCAGTTGCGCAATATGTTGTAAATAAAAAAAGAGTATAAATGTGACTATAGTTGTGTTTCGTGTCTACAGGGCTCTAATAATGCTTTGTTAATTTTAATCTATGAAAAATAATTTGTCTACCCACCAACTATATGTGGTTATTTATTACTGATTGATTGATTTTCTTTATTCTTGATCTTATTTTGTGTAGAAAAATAAAAATTAAGATATTTGAGAACAGTGGAATGTTTTATCAGAGCTTTTCTTGTAGAAAATCGGAACCAAAGCAAAGTTTATTCATTTTTCTGTTTTTAATAAATGCGTTTTTTTGAGGTTTTTTTTTTGGAAAACCTGATGCGGCCCAGCCTCGCCCAGACCCTAGCTCCAGTGGCCCCCAGGTAAATTGAGTTTGAGACCCCTGGACTAGAGCCTTATAAACAGCACAGCATTCATCTCATATACAGCATTGATTAGTAGAGTCTTAAGAGGACCACAAGACTCGTATATTTGTGTTTGACTACCAGTTTTACACTAGATTCCTAAAAAGAGCTGAGCACTCCTGTCATATAAAGGATCTTTGGCTGCTGTTTTGACTCTATTCATGATGTTTTAATATATGACAGAGGTTTGTAGTACAATTGTGTTGATGGACATTAATATACCAATATCGTAAGCCCCATTCTGTTCCTGTCCCAGAGCTGCTGGGAGATAAGATAGGGGGATCAGTGGTCCAGGGGGCAAAATCTATGGGGGGGTTAAATCCATCTACATCAAAAGGCCGGTGGAGATATAGTGATGCTCATCACTCTACACCTTCCTTTCTTCCTCCTCCTCTCCTGTCTGTGTCTGACTTGTTCCCGGCATTCCGGTGTTTCAGCGCTCAATCCGACCAGAGACAAGAGATGCCAGCCATTTCTGTACCTTACCCAAAAACATGACAAAAAAAAAAAACAATTCGAAGGCCACTCCTTGCTTTACAGCATATGTGTGAACGAGTAAAGTGGGTTAGAAGTAAAGCCAGATGTTTCAAACAGGAGCCCATTGTCAAACCTCCCGGTAACCACCTACACAAAAAGGGCTCATCTTTGAACTAAATATAAGAGATAAGATAACATATTGTTTATTATCATATGCACAGCAAGGAAAGTCTTCCTTTTCTTCCCAGTATATTGACTAAGCATGGACCGATCCATTGGCAATTGCCAATTTCCTTAAATTTGGGGTATTCCGATCCTTACATTCATTCATTCATTTTCTACCGCTTATCCCCACGAGGATCGCAGGTGTGCTGGAGCCTATCCCAGCTGTCTTCGGGCAAAAGGCGGTGTACACTCTGGACTGGTGGCCAGCCAATCACAGGGCACATATAGACAAACAACCATTCACACTCACATTCATACCTATGGACAATTTGGAGTCGCTAATTAACCTAGCATGTTTTTGGAATGTGGGAGGAAACCGGAGTACCCTGAGAAAACCCACGCATGCACGGGGAGAACATGCAAACGCACACACAGAGATGGCCGAGGGTGGAATTGAACCCTAGTCTCCTAGCTGTGAGATCTGCGCGCTAACCACTCGACCGCCATGTAGCCCATTTTCAGAATAATTAGCTTTATTTATTCATTCTGAGGATTGATACTCTGATATTTTTGAATGATTCGTTCATGTATTCTTCATCTGTGAACAGTTTTCCCATCCTTCCAATCTCACGTGTTGCTAACTTGCCGATTTTCTTGCCAAACCTGATGACTTTCCAAACCCTCTCCACTTATTTTTTCAACAGCAAATAGCAACAAAAATGTAGACACTTTTGTGGGAGGACACCGGAGTACCCGGAGAACATGCAAACTCCACACAGAGATGGCCAAGGGTGGAACTAAACCCTGGTCTCCTAGCTGTGAGGTCTGCATGCTAACCACTCAACCACCGTGCAGCCCCCAATCCTTACATATTTAACCAATTTCACCCTCAGATCTTATCTACTTCTGCAAAACTTCTAAAAGTCACCAACTGCTCTGGTTTGTAGTAGAATCGGTTAAATTAGAAACTGGGCTCATTCGTCACATCATAGACAGATTAGAAGGCACCTTAGTCCCCCTCGCATAAGCAGCACTTTACAGTCATTGGAAAAATTGCTTATGTACAATGCAAAGACAAAAAATGGGAATAATTATGCCAAATTATGCCTTTTAGCAACAAAAACAGGCGGTGTAAATGACACATGTGTATTACATCCAAAGCCAGAACATTCCCATCATTCCAATCTTTAACAGAAAGACTGAAAGGGGGTTCGATGCTGCCCTTTAGCATCATCAATGCAAAAGGGCCGTTTGACTACAACTGACCAATTATAGCAACCAAAGAAAGACTTTTCAGCAAAATAATCTTCCAAGATGTTGTCAAGCATGCCATCTCCTCTAAGGTCAAATGTCTAAACTGATGTTAAATTTCTGCAACGACAGATGGAGCTTCAGGTTAGCATCTCCTGATGATGCATCTCAAGAGGCTGTGATTGTGTGTGTGTGGTCAGAGAATGCAGGGAGTGGAGTGTGTGGAACTGCTCAGCCGTGCACACACACACACACACACACTACACAGACACACACAGTGCTGCCCGAACATTCACACGCCCCAGTTTGCTAGGCTGTGGCCTGAGGGAGGGGGGGGGTCTTTGCACACACCCAGAACTACACAGGTGCTAGGATGTGTGTTTAGTGTTAATAAAACACCCTTGCAATTACATACACACACACACACACACACACATCACAGGAGCATAAAGTCAGTGTTGTGTTACTGCATTAAATCTTCTGCACAGTATATTTTTTCTTATAAAGATCAGCAACATCTTCACTGGAGGAACATGGCATCCAATATATGTACATGTACATTGATGATGAACATTCAGTACATCAATGTAATGAGATTCACAATAATGCACCTTTTGGACCATAATAATGATGATTTATCTTTACAAAAGGACTGCAGTACACTTGCAGCATCTCCTGTCAATTGAGCTGAAGGAAATATGAAATAATATTCATCACAGAAAATATGTAACCAAGTGATTTCATCATCTTTTTTGCAGCCATGCAATTACTATGGCTGACTGGACTGGAACAACAGGTGGGCAGCACAAAAAGAGAGGAAAGGAGGGAGGTTCATTGTATCCGTATACAGTATATATACACAAGTGAACTAGTGTTACAAGTCAGCTGCTTTAAGTGGAGCCGGAAATAGCACTTAATCATGGGCTTACCTGTGGTTGCACGGTGAACGCGACGAGGAAAAACACAGTCCGAGGCAGGTGGAAGATACCCGGGTGTCGGTCACTCCTTCTCCCGGTGACGCTCCTGGGCTCCAAGCGACTTGTGCCTTGCTCCATCCCTTGCCTGGAGGCGAGGAGACACTCTCCTCTTATTCCGACCCAAATCTTGGAACACTTCCTCCGGAGTCCGCGTTACTTCATCTTCAGCTCGGATTGATCGCCCTCCACCCACCGCACCTGCACCTCCTTGTCCGGTTAAGGTGTCAACCGTGTGTGTCCGCGAACGCACCACAACAAGAGCGCGGCTACGGTTGGTTTCTTTGAGAGGCTTTAAAAGCTCCAATCTGGCGGCTCACTTTAGTTGAACTCTCATCCCAATTAGGCGACGCGCTCTCTCCTCCTTCTTTTTTCAGGCTGATCAATCAAACCCCCAACAACCAATCGACAAATCCCCGTATGATCGATTCCAACATCCAATTCCTGTTGTCTATCACCAGGATAAAAAGTTAAGTCTTCTTTGTGCACCTCCTCATCCAAAAAAAGGGGGGTCGGCTGCTGGTCATTTGTCAACCAGAAACGAAGCCTGGCGGCGACCCAGCGTGAGAAACAATGAGAGAAAAGAGGTTGAGAAGAGAGCATGGAGGGTGTGTCCTCAGGCAGGGAATATCCGTCTTTCAGCTCTTGTCCGGAAGATTCTAAGCGCTGACAAAAGTTCCTCTCTCTCTCTTTCTCTGTGTGTGTGTGTTGCAAACTTTGCTTCACGTCAAGAGTATACTTTTGAGTAGTCAGTGTACAGCTTGTCTGGTATAGTGTAGATTAACAATCCACTGAAAATGACAACAGCTCGGGGACCGGAGTTCAATTCCACCCTCGGCCATCTCTGTGTGGAGTTTGTATGTTCTCCCCGTGCATGCGTGGGTTTTCTCCGGGTATTCCGGTTTTCCTCCCACATTCCAAAAACATGCTAGGTTAATTGGCGACTCCAAATTGTCCATAGGTATGAATGTGAGTGTGAATGGTTGTTTGTCTATATGTGCCCTGTGATTGGCTGGCGACCAGTCCAGACTGTGCCCCGCATCTCGCCCGAAGACAGCTGGGATAGGCTCCAGCACCCCCGTGACCCTTGTGAGGATAAACGGTAGAAAATGAATGAATGTTTTTTAACATTATTAGAGCAGGGCTGCACGACGGGAGAGTGGTTAGCATGCAAGCCTCACAGCTAGGAGACCAGAGTTCAATTCCCCCCTCGACAATCTCTGTGTGGAGTTTGCATGTTCTCCCCGTGCATGCGTGGGTTTTCTCCGGGTACTCTGGTTTTCCTCCCATATTCCAAAAACATGCTAGGTTAATTGGCGACTCCAAATTGTCCATAGGTATGAATGTGAGTGTGAATGGTTGTTTGTCTATATGTGCCCTGTGATTGGCTGGCCACCAGTCCAGGGTGTACCTGGACCTGCAAAGACAGCCGGGATAGGCTCCAGCACACCCTTGTGAGGATAAAAGGTAGAAAATGAATGAATGAATGAAAATGACAACAGGAGTGACTACCAAGATACAGTGATTGTGGAAGGTCAGGCATGGTGGCAAAGTCTAGGGCTGCATGAGTGGGGGTGGGGGGTTGCTACAGTTCATTGAGGGAATCATAAATTGTACTGACTTGACACTGTGAAGCATAAACTGACGCTTTGAACCACACTAGTCAACATGAAAATAATATTGACGGGTCGTGGCATTTTGAATTTGGAGACATGAAGTGCATTCATAAGAGCGTGTACTGCTACACAAGCTGCACACTGACTACTCTAGACTGTAAATATTTTCTCCCACCCACCATCACAGTGCGATGACACTTGTTTTGACAACTGCTCGGTGATCCAGATTCAAATAAACAACTGCTCGTCACGATGATGGTGGTGATGAAGGCTGCAAACATCAATTCAGATCCATAAAAATCACATGGCGTGTTTTTCTACATAAAACGTCTCAGCTGGCTACAATGTACCTTCTTTATCGGTCGGCACGTTGGTGGTCTTCTTGTTGCTCAACAACTTTTCCCTGACAACCCGCTGGTGTTTCCTCGGGCCTGGAGCTTGTGCCAGTGAGCCCCCCACCCCAACCCCAACCCACCCCGAGCAGAACAGAGAGCCCTTGAGGAACCGTGGTCCTTGATTTGCATGAAGGAGCTCTGACCTCAGTGGCATCCGGAAATAGACTTCATGAGATTCTCTGCGTCTCACCTGAAGAAGTTATCAGGAAGAATAGATAAGTGGTAAAAATAGCAGTAAACACTGTCCTTGTATTACATGAGCAAGCACTTGCGTATAGGTGAGGGAATGGCAGTCTCCAAGAATAGAAAGAAAACATCAAACAGTGTGGGGCTCGACAGACTGAGCTAAAAGAGACGGGTGTGTAGGATATACTACAACAACAAGCACCCACAAACGTCAGTTGACTCGGAAATTCTGAGTTTTCACAACATTATGCATGAAAAAGTGGACATACCACCTCTGATGCAATCGTAGCCCATCCAGTGTCACACCCACTTCCATTTTCTATACTGCTTGTTTATTCATTCCTTTCATTTTCTTTTTTCCTCACCAGGGTGCTGGAGCCTAGCACAGCTGTCTTTGCTGCGAGAGGTGGGGTCAGCCAATCACAGGGCACATATAGACAAACAACCATTCACACTCACATTCATACCTATGGACAATTTTGAGTCGCCAATTAACCTAGCATGTTTTTGGAATGTAGGAGGAAACCAGAGTACCCAGAGAAAACCCACGCATGCACGGGGAGAACATGCAAACTCCACACAGAGATGGCCGAGGGTGGAATTGAACTCAGGTCTCCTCACTGTGAGGCCTGTGTGCTAACCACTCGGTTTCCGTGCAACTCCCATAATACAATTTCATTCATTCATTCATTTTCTACCGCTTTTTCCTCATGACGGTCGCGGGGGTGCTGGAGCCTATCCCAGCCGTCTTTGGGCGAGAGGCGGGGTACACCCCGGACTGGTCGCCGGCCAATCACAGGGCACATATAGACAAACAACCATTCACACTCACATTCATACCTATGGACAATTTGGAGTCGCCAATTAACCTAGCATGTTTTTGGAATGTGGGAGGAAACCAGAGTACCCGGAGAAAACCCACGCATGCATGGGGAGAACATGCAAACTCCACACAGAGATGGCCGAGGGTGGAATTGAACTCAGGTCTCCGAGCTGTGAGGCCTGTGCGCTAACCACTTGATTTCTGTGCAGCCCCCATAATGCATTTTGTTCGATGAAATCAATTTAATTGGAGGAGAGCATAGAATGCATAGAAAATGGTGCTGTAATGCTGCTTCTGTCCACCAAAGGAAACCTGAGGACCTGGAGCCCAAAACAAAAAGAGGGAAGCTGACGTCATTGCAGCACCCCAATGAATGTATTAAGAATGTGTTGAGAAAACCCACTCATGCAAGGGGAGAACATGCAAACTCCACACAGAAATGGCCGAGGGTGGAATTGAACTCAGGTGTCCTAGCTGTGAGGCCTGTGCGCTAACCACTTGATTTCTGTGCAGCCCCCATAATGCATTTTGTTCGATAAAATCAATTTAATTGGAGGAGAGCATAGAATGCATAGAAAATGGTGCAGTAATGCTGCTTCTGTCCACCAAAGGGAACCTGAGGACCTGAAGCCCAAAACAAAAAGAGGGAAGCTGACGTCATTGCAGCACCCCAATGAATGTGTTGAAAAAACCCACGTATGCACGGGGAGAACATGCAAACTCCACACAGAGATGGCCGAGAATGGAATTGAATCCTGGTCTCCTAGCTGCGAGGTCTGCGCGCTAACCACTCAACCACCGTGGAGGTCTACTTGTTTATATTATGTAAAAAATGTAATATGGGACCTTTAAGGTATAACGGTTATACTGTATGTCAAAATTGTTACGTGCAAGCGATATGGCGATGGCTATTTGCGGCAACATTTTCCAAGATGTGAAAAATATAAATGCTGTTTCACACAAGTGTATCAGAAAGGAAGCAGACTGACAAGCGATATGGTCTGGAGAAAGAGGGGGGGCGGGGAGGTACAAAATCTTCAGGACGATCTGTCACTCTTTATTCCACCGCAGAGTGACGTAAACACCTCCCACATGCAAGCCAACAGATAAGTTGCCTTTTCATCCCGTGCAACTGGAAGAACACTGTGTTGGTGAGGAGGAAGGCGCTAGGCATAGTGCCAGAAACATGCAACACACACACACACACTCATTGACTCACACATATGGCGCCCTGGTGGCTAAGGTCAGTGCTTTCTCAAGGCAAAATAAGGGAGTGTGGAAAGGCTTGGGAAAGTGCCGGAAGAATGTGCATTTTGTGCGAACACGTAAAACACAACCTAAAGACAATAACTCAGGGCACAGTTTAAGTCCACAACAGGGGGGGGGGGTACCCTGCGAGTGTGTACAGTGGGCACAGTGATTCCAAATTAAGCTGTTCAGGCCTAATTCACACATCCTACTACACTGCACTCATGAATACGTTGGTCTTTGGGGCACATAATTACTCTGCAAAGCTACTGTGCCACATGAAGGCTACAAAAAAGGGGCCCATTGGGAATGGGGGGGCACAAGTGGACATTCGCTAATTGGTGGACCACCGTGTTAAATGTCATTAAGAGTCTGACTTAAAATAAATAAATAAATAAAATAGGTGGACGAGTGGTTAGCGCGCAGACCCCACAGCTAGGAGACCCGAGTTCAATCCCACTGTGTCCCATCTCTGTGTGGAGTTTGCATGTTCTCCCCGTGCATGCGTGGGTTTTCTCCGGGTACTCCGGTTTCCTCTCACATTCCAAAAAAACATGCTAGGTTAATTGGTGACTCCAAATTGTCCATAGGTATGAATGTGAGTGTGAATGGTTTTTTGTCTATATGTGCCCTGTGATTGGCTAGCCACCAGTCCAGGGTGTACCCTGCCTCTCACCCGAAGACAGCTGGGATAGGCTCCAGCACCCCCGCAACCCACGTGAGGAAAAGCGGTAGAAAATGAATAAATGAATGAATAAACTATATTAGGAAAGCAGGAAGTGAACAAATGTAACAGTTACTGATTGTAAAAGTAGCAGATGGAGGGGTAGAATTTAATCAGCTTTGCTTCTTCCTACTCCTTTTGGACATGTGGAACTGTGAACTGATTATGTGATGCGTTCAATTGTAATCTGATGCATGTTTAAATGAAATAAAACCATTACCATTACTTATGTATAAATGTCCTATATTTATATATGGTGTAAAACAGTGTAAACCATTGTTTTAACTCCTGCCAACAAAAGTGACTGGATGCCTATGTTACACTGCAAACTGGGCTCAGTTCGCCATTTTTTGTCCCTGAGAGGTGTGCGAAATTTGGTGTTATTGCTCTCACACTTATCACTGGAAGTTCAACACAGCACTTAATGGAAAATAACTCTCCAGGTATGCTCTAAATACAGGCGTTCTAGGTTATAAGACAGTCAACACCTTGAAAGTGAGCACAGCGGAAAGACCATATAGTTCCACTCAGAGCAGGCCTTCCCATGGTCCATCATAAGAGGTCGCGTGCACATGCTCAGTGGTGCCAGCATTGCTGCAGAGGTTGAAGTGGTTAAAGGTCAGCCTACTAGTGCTCGGACCTTTTGCCACACTCATCAAATGGGTATACATGAGGTCTCTTCTATAGTCAGACATGGTGGTCAATTTGTCACGTTATGGGCTTCTTTGAGGGGAAACAAACGCCAACAACTCACCAAAAAGGAGGTGAGGTTTGTTGTGGAAAAAAATTCTATCATCCTAAGTAGGATAGAGAATGCCTGAAATAAATACATAGCTCTGGCAGTTTTTATTACCTTTGCAAAACAAAGGGGTCAGACAACACACAGTATGCATGGCGGTCTGTAGGTGTCTGGCCAAGAGTGGCCTCTTGGCGGGAACTTTTATACTCCATAGCATGCAAATGAATTACATTACAATAGAAAAGAGACATTCTTGTCACTCCCCCGATGCCATCCTCATGTATGGGGGTTAGCCTTCACACCCATTCTTCTGGCACGGTTTGTCACACCCATGCGAGACAACCTCCTAGGGTCAACCATTTGGTGGGACCTCTTGATGTCCCCTTGTCCCATGAAGGTAAAGCTTTGATCAAAGAATGACCTCCTCCGACACTGCCCCTAACCCCAGGTTACAGATAGCCTCCTGCTGTGCCACCATCTTTGAAGGGACAGCAGGATGTGCTTGGATGCAAATGTTGAAGCTCCACAAAAGGCCGTAAAGTAATTCAAACAATGTGTAAACTATGTTATACCTGTGAAATATAAATTTTCCCATCACAGGTTTAATGTGTTGGACCTCAACCCGAAGGTGTCTATGATGTCATCATGGAAGGCCTAAAAGAGGATTCCAGATGAGCACCATGCCCAAAAGTCGGGGCAGAATAGAAAGTAATGGTATCCACACTAAATATTGACACTTGAGGCACAATTTGGACACATCCGTATGGATCTTGACATAAAATATTTGCACAAATGAGGTGTGTGTGATATCACTTTAGCTCCAAATATGAGCCTGGGATGGCAAATGTTGGTCTCAGCTGCTCATACACCCACCTCCACTGGGCGAGTGAAGTTCCCATTGCCTCAAATTGGTCCGAAGGCGCCATCTGCTGATCTTAAGAATACTTGATTATGAGAGAAAAAGAAAAATTGTGATGAAGCAGCAAATCTTTTCTGAGAACGTTTTAATTGTAAAATGAACAGCTCCAGGTACAATGTCTGACAGGCCAGACACTGGGTGCAATGCTTTAGAACAAAAAAACTCAACGCTAAAAAAACAAAACATAAGAGCAGCAATGCAGGAATTGTAGAGAATTTGAAACTACACCATGTAATCCCAGAACATAACCAGTAAATATATGCAGTCATGGAAAAAATTATTAGAGCACCCAGTTTCTTGTTTATTTTAATGCCTGGCACAACTAAATATATCTTTATTTGGACAAATAATAAAGTTTTTCAGCAGTACAATGCTATCTACTGATATAAGAACTTAAGTGATTTTGATTATCAAGAAAACTGCTAGCTCAAACCATTATGAGCCATTCTTGTTATTATATCTGTCCAAACAAATGTCCCTTTAGTTGTAGCGGGCATTAAAATGGATCAAGAAACAAAGATGGTCTAATTTTTTTTTTGTGACTGTATATTTAAAAAAAATTCTGAGTTTCGGGCCTGTGTGAGAGTGTGTCAAAGAGGCCGGTCTCATCCTGCCTGTTATTTCTTGGCAAACGAGATCTTCATAGCGTTGCTTTGGGTGATCTTAAAGCCTTGCAGTGATTCTCGTGCGGCGCCCGCCTGCACTTCGTTGTCAAACTCCACAAAGGCAATGTCGTGGCGACCGGGGACCAGACGCACTTCTTTGAATCCTGGAAATCTGGGAAACACGACAGACATGTGTTTATAAAAGATGGATACATCCAGAAAAATATATGTGGAGGGCTTTTTTTACTGACTGGTTGAAGAGCATGGACAGCATGAGTTCGTTGGTCTCCTCGGGCAAGTTGGTGAGGAAGAGGATGTGATTGGGAGGATTTTCCGAAACCTGGAAGCACAAACATATAGTTAACAACTAGAAACAGGATGGGCATGACCTGAGGAGAATATGGCTAATAAATTAAGGCAGGGGTGGGCAAACTACGGCCCGGGGGCCATATCCGGCCCGCCAAGTGTATGAATATGGCCCATCTGTTCTTTCCAAAGTATTTAATTTCAACTTAACATAGAACCAGGCATCATGGCTTGAGCCAACCTTTTGATGGTTTAAGTTTTTTTTTTCTATCAATTTAGTTATTTGGGCGGCATGATGGTTGAGTGGTTAGCGCGCAGACCTCACAGCTAGGAGAACAGGGTTCAATTCCACCCTCGGCCATCTCTGTGTGGAGTTTGCATGTTCTCCCCGTGCATGCGTGGGTTTTCTCCGGGTACTCCGGTTTCCTCCCACATACCAAAAACATGCTAGGTTAATTGGCGACTCCAAATTGTCCATAGGTATGAATATGAGTGTGAATGGTTGTTTGTCTATATGTGCCCTGTGATTGGGTGGCGACCAGTCCAGGGTGTACCCCTGCCTCTCACCCAAAGACAGCCGGGATAGGCTCCAGCAACCCCCGCGACCCTTGTGAGGAAAAGCGGTAGAAAATGAATGAATGAATTTAGTTATTTGATGTGGTCTGCCGTTTACAAAGTGCTCCTGGAAAAAAGGGACACAACACACACACACACACACTTTTACAGATACAATACTTCCAGGTGGACTGTTACATGTAAAATATATAGTCCCATTAATTCTGTTAAAGCAATGCGGCCATATGGAAAAACTAACCAACTCTGGTCTGTATGCATTACTGATCATTTATGGTCAATAATTATGGTCATCAAGGAGTCAGTTTCACTAAATTTCCTTGGAGAATTGATGATTTTTGAGCTCCCGTTTCCTGGTGTCATTTTGCACAAATCAATCCTGCACACCAGTAATGCTATAGCATAAAAGAAGAGGAAAAATATGCTCTTAATGACAATACCTGCTGCGCCATCTGGCCGGACATCATCTGACCAGAACCCATTGCGCCTGGAGGCATCCCGGGAGGTGGCATCATGCCCGGCGGGGGCATGTAGGCTTGCTGTCCAGGCATATGCATCATGCGGGCCTGGTTGATTGCAGGCATTCCCTAAGAATTCAATAATTATTGTTCATAATATGTGTACTTGTGCGATAACCTCTGGGACTCAACACCGATTCAAAATATCAAACGCGTTTCGCTTACAGCCATGCCTCCAGAGGAAGCAGACTTCTTGTTGCCACTTGACTCGGGTTTCACTGGCTTCTTCTTTTCCTTTTTGCGATCACGCTCCACATAAGTCCCTTTCATTTTGGCAATGATATCTGAATCCTGATTGGCATACTGGATACGCTGTAGGGAAAGTTGAAGGATTGAGAACATATTCATAAACGATGCAGGCTGTGTGAAATCAAGTGAGTGACATACCATCGGTTTATCATAAAATGGGAATCCATGCAGGGACCTGAGGGCGTGGGAGGCGCTGTTAACCTCTTTAAAGATGACAAAAGCCTGGCCTTTCATTTTTAAGGTACGTGCCACCAAGATATCCAAAATCTGGCCAAACTGTGAGAAGATGGCGTACAACGATTTCTTCAACTCTGCAAAAAAAACAAACAAAAAATAATTACTCCACAAGTGACTTCGGTAATCAAGGAGGCACACAATTGTCCATTGTATAGAATATCAATTGAGAACATACCAAATGTTGCAGAAAAAAACACCATTTCAACAACTCTGTATTGCATAACGCTCTTTAAAATAAATGAAACCTATAACCAAGTCTGCGTAACCAGTAAAGTATACTACCAGACTACCATTACAATTAGCATTAAGTTACGAGCAATTCTCTTGGTGCTAAAATACGAATAACAAAGCGGAACTCACCATCTTTCTTGATTTTTTCGTTCAAGTTGTTGATGTAAATTGTGTGATTGGGTCGAGCCTCCGTCGTAGCCATCTAAACTTGTTCAAAATGAGACACGTAAACGGACACAAAGAGAGAAAACACACATTTAACCGTTTGGGTGACGAGCTAAACTATTAGCAATAGCAACCGCCATTCATTTGAACGACGTGCACTTACGCTAGCCAAACTGCTAACTAAAACCAAGTTCTATCTTCTCGCAATCACATAGTTTTTCAATTGCTCTGAATGAATTTAATAATTTAAAAGACAATAAACTTACAGTGTTCCCACACACGCTTCCTAAAGAACGTATTCGTTTATACACAAAATGAGAATTACTATAAAGACTAACAAGAACGTACCTCTTCTTCTTCGTCTATCCCTTTTCTGCTTCTCTTCTGTCTCTTCTTCTTCTTCTTCTTCTTCTTTATTGGCGGTTGGCAAGCAATTTACGTTACCGCCACCTTCTGGTAAAGAGTGTGCCTCAATATGTTAAAATAGTAATAATAATGGAAAAAAACGAAATAGTTTTTATAAGAACTTACATATTTTCCTGAACCAGACATGTTTTGAATGTGACTGCAGAATACCCTCAACTACCATGCTAATATGCTCTTTTCCAGCTTCATCTTCGGTTTTTCTTTCATTATTTACTACAATGAATGTACACATGCTGTTTTCTGTTTCGTTGCAATAGACACACAAACCTGTTTCCTCGTCTGTTTTAGCGAACTATTTAGATATGAAGTAATATCTTCTTTCCCCTTCTTACTAGTAACAATAATTCACACCTTCTTTATTGACTTAACTAATTCAAATATTCCGAAAATACACGTTTTAAACTGGTTAAGGCACACACGACAGCTTTCTCTGATCATCACTAATTATTTTATTTATTTCACCTTTTGAGTTGTGTACATACCTGACATGCAAGAGATGAATCCCGCGCTCGTCTCGCGATAATAGCCAAGGAAAACGCTGGGCTTCTTCTTCTTCAACTTAGAAAGGCACTACCGCGACCACCACACCTATCGTCGAGGTTGTGTATTACTTTAAAACAATAGTCCTACATCCCCACAATTCTTTCTTCACGTTCACATTTCACACTTTTAAGATGAACACGTTCCTAAATACGATATCGTCCATAAATACAGACATTATTTAACAAAAAGCACACATTTCCTCCGTACCAACGAGGGCGACAAAATGGCGGTTGGTGATCGACTCAACAAAAAACACACGAAGAAGACGCTTCCATATATGGTCATAAACAATGAGCGCTAAGGTAGTCTAAAAATGGGTACACATTCTCACCACAAATTTTACTCAACAAGCACATTAATGTAGTTTGCTATAATATTAGCAAGCGTGAACGTAGCATTCGCTCCAGAAAACGAAGAGGACGACTACTGATAGGTTTTGTATATTTGTGATGCAAGGATCTGTTTCAGATCCTCTATTTCAGTCCAAAGTCATAATCTCTGGGAAGAATGTCTGGGTGTTCCGTGCCCCCTCTTCCACCTCGTCCGCCACCTCCACCTGAACCTCCATGCTCAACAGAGAACAGTGAGAAGAAGAAAAGGAAGCTGTATCAGATCATAGGACTCAGCAGAAGTGCCATTGAGGGCGATTACACAGAGCCTATTATGCTTATTCAACAAAGAGAAAGCAGGTAATTGCATGATTACAATGAAATATTATAATTTGCACCATGTACCTGAGATGTGTCACCTGTATTTACAGTAGTAGTGGTATTTCTTTTTTAAATAATAGTATCATTTTTATTTCGCTTAGTCAATTTGTACAGTTGGTTCACGTCTATCATGCAGTGTGAATTTGCAGTGGTTATTTATCTCTATGTGCCCTGTGATTGGCTGGCGACCAATTTAGGGTGTACCCCAGCTCGTGACCCTCGTGAGGATAAGCTGCGTAGAAAGTAAATTGATTTTCCATTTATCAATATTATGAAATCAATATCAACTTAGTGCCCTGTTTATGAAAATACAATGCATTTTTATACATTATATCATTATGGCATTATTTAATCAATCCCAATTCAGTGTAATTCTTTTTAATATTATATTATTTGAATATGAGTAGAATTTTATTTTTGTCCAGTTATTTTCAAACACTAACGTCACTTTAAAAAAAATCTCTATATGTTTCACTATTTATAGATATTACAGAGAGACATTTTTTGAAAGAGCAGAAATTCTCACACTGTGGTACGGGGCGCCCTCTAGTGGCTGTACAGTATAGCGGTGGTGTAGTGGATTTTTTTAATACACTAGAGACATCTTATACAGTGTATATATACATGAAATAATTGTACAAATAGAAATTAACTAACCAAATAAATTTTAAATTGTATCAGTTGCTGAATTATTATTATTATTATAAGATCTATAATTTAATTGTGTTTCAGTTTCAGTAAGGATCTACAGTGGATACTAATGAACACATATGTGCCTTCCCTGGTCCAAGATGGTCCACAGTAAGTTTTGAATCCAAGTGTAGTCATGCTCCACCTTTGACTAACCAGTTATTGATGTATTTCTGTACTGACGTCATTATTAGACATATTTGCTATGGTGTGACTGTACGCTCAGTACTGTACACTATGTGTTTTGTTTATCTTTAAGGTGCGGTTTGGTGGCTTTGTGGATGGCCGCTCACCTCCTCCAGCACACTGTTGTTGACATGGACGCTGTTGTGCAGACTGCACGAAGGCGAGGCTTCACAGCACAGGGGGAAATGTTCTCAGGTTAAAAAAAAACAAGAAACAAAAGGGAAATGTTCAGTATGTAACAAGAAGGTATCTTACTTCATCAGCCTTCAACATGGCGCTACTGGCCGAGGAGGTTTGTGGATGTAAAGCAGAACTGCTGTCAGGTGGATTGAGTGGCAACGCGTCGAGGATTATAGGGCACTTGTGGGCCAGACAACCGCTTCTCATCCCGTATCCTTGACCTAAACATTCAAGAAAACAAGTTTTTTTGTGTTTCGTGTATGTAAAAATTCAAGGTATTGAAGTCAATGAAAAGTTCCAATCCGATGGATATGTACATAATTCATTAAGAGCAGGTGATTTTTTTTGTGGGATAATAAAACTTAGCAGAACGGGAGCTGGATCTTGGTGAGCCGTTCCTTTCAAAGAGACGTTCAAAAAACTGTCTCATTTGGCTCATTTTTATATTTATTAAGTTTTAAGAAGGGCTGCACGGTGGTCAAGTGGTTAGCGCGCAGACCTCACAGCGAGGAGACACAGGTTCAAATCCACCCTCCCTCTGTGTGGAGTTTGCATGCTCTCCCGATTTTCTCTGGTTTCCTCCCACATTCCAAAAACATGCTAGGTTAATTGGCGACTCCAAATTGTCCATAGGTATGAATGTGAGTGTGAATGGTTGTTTGTCTATATGTGCCCTGTGATTGGCTGGCCACCAGTCCAGGGTGTACCCTGCCTCTTGCCCGAAGACAGCTGGGATAGACTCCAGCTGAGGATAAGCGGTAGAAAATGAATGAATGGAGTTTGAAGAAGCCAGCCGGTTCCTAGCTGCGACTCGGTTCCCGTCGTTCATGTTAACGAGCCGTTCAAAAGAACCGGTTCGTTCGTTAACGTCACAACACCAGTGAAGTGAGAGAGCCCTCGGCGAACCCGGTGTCTTCTTCCGAGAAAGGCTGGTGATCGCGTCTGATTAATTCAATTATTTCTCGGGTTGTTAGCTAAGCCTTCTGGCTGTCACGCACATACGAGCAAAGTGTTGTCCACTGTCTGCTTTGGTTGGAAATGGTGGACAATGTGCCTAAGAAACTCACCATACTTCGTCACTTGTTTGTTCTTCAAATGCTGTTATTTAACGTGGTACTCACGCAAGGTAGTTTTCGTGGCAGATGTGAAGTTCTGCACGGCAGATAGTTTTAGCATGCCTGCACGCTGTAAAGGGAATTGGGAGGAGGACGTTGCACAAGACGTTAGTTAGGGCAAGGCACTTAATGCACGCTGACTGGAATAGCACCAGCCACAAGTGATCAACGTGGAAACGGGAGACACTGATCGGTGACAGATCCCGAGTAATAACACATTAAACTCTCAGCCAAGCGCCATATTTCTCAACATTTTGTGCTTTACCCCCGAAATATTAGACCTAAATGTATTTTATCTACATATTCAAGATTAATTACCCATGAAAACATAACATGGAAGCGTTAGCATGCTAACACCTATCAAAAAAGCACTAAGTGCTTACCTTAGAATATGCTAAAAATGTTAGTATCATTATGTTAGTACGCTAACATGAATATGCTAACACCTACCATGAGTTCATGAGTGCGTAAGTTCTTTCACGAAAGCTAGTTTTTCATGAAAATCGCTAAAAAAAATTAGTACGTTTATGTTAGCATGCTAGCAATGCTAACATGCAGATTTTACTGTGCTAACATCTAACATAATGGTGTCTACCGATGAAAATACTAAACATGCTACCGTGTTAATGTTAGCATGCTAACATGTAGCATTATAGTGATGTTTATATATGTGTCTACCCATGAAAATAGCAAAAAAATGTTAACATTAGCATGCTAACACGGGTTAAATGTCTTGAACAAGTGTTCAGACCATTTTTTATATTATTATGATATCGCTCAACGTTAAAAAACAGTTAAAAAATAGTTAAAAATGGTTTAAAAATAGTTTAAAAAAATAGTTTAAAAATTCCTGGATCCTGACGGTGATCCCGACAATTCTGGCAAAAACAAAAACATTTACAAAAATACAAAACATTTTTTTATTGTATAGAGTTTTAAAAACTACAAATATGACCTAGGGGTTAAACCTAAAGACCAAACCACGGAATAAACAACAATACATGTATATTTCATTGTGATTTGTATTGTTGTAGAACTGCACTGCATCATATTGAGAGAAACGGGTCTCTTGTGCGATGCAGTGATACATAATAAATGTCATTCTAAGGTGCGGGTCTAGACCGCTACTAAACTAGCAGATAAACTGTTTTCCATGTAGCACTTGTCAAAATACTTTGACATCAGACACCCAGATATGATGAAGACTACAACCACGAGCCGTGCTGCCGCACAGGCCACAGGGCACACTGGGCTGTAGTGTCAGGTAAAGTCATGGAGGTCAAAAAACACTTGTGCACTACTTAACACGTCTACCTTATCCAGGTGTTCTCCTGGGGATGCACCAGGGAAGCGGGAACATACAACACACTCAACGTGACCCCACCTTGCCGTGGATTCACCTGTGTGGAGACTCCTCCTCCTCCTCCTCTTCCTCGTCATGTCCCGCAGTCTGCACCTCAAGCCTCAGAGAGGTCTACATCCTGGCCAAGCAGGGTAAAAGTCTTCGCTACCAGATGTGGACTTTGGATAGTGTTGCCGGTAGCAACCAGCAGCTGAAGACGATGGACCCTCAGAGGTCAGCTGATGGGACTACATATGTGGTTCCTGAAGGAGGATTAGAGGTCGGGTTGGCTGGTCAGGCTGTTTTACTGCACGCCAGGACCTAGTGTGAAAAATATCATAGGACATTATGAGACATGTTCAAGCCCGTTCAAATAGTAGTCAGTATTTTTACATGTTAATTGAATTAACAAATGGTTCTTCAGCGATATCATAATAATATCAAAAAATGGTCTGAACACTTGTTCGAGACATTTAACCCGTGTTAGCATGCTAATGTTAGCATTTTCATGGGTAGACACATATATAAACATCACTATAATGCTACATGTTAGTATGCTAACATTAGCGTAGGTTTAACCCCTAGGTCATATTTGTAGTTTTTAAAACTCTATACGATAAAAAATATTTTGTATTTTTGTAAATGTTTTTGTTTTTGCCAGAATTGTCGGGATCACCATCTGGATCCAGGAATTTTAAAACTATTTTTAAACTATTTTTTAAACTATCTTTTAACGTTGAGCAATACCATAATAATATCAAAAAATGGTCTGAACACTTATTCGAGACATTTAACGCGTGTTAGCATGCTAATGTTAGCATTTTTTTGCTATTTTCATGGGTAGACACATATATAAACATCACTATAATGCTACATGTTAGCATGCTAACATTTGCACGGTAGCATGTTTAGTATTTTCATCGGTAGACACCATTTTGTTAGATGTTAGCACAGTAACATCCGCATGTTAGCATTGCTAGTATGCTAACATAAACATACTAAATTTTTTGTTAGCGATTTTCATGAAAAACTAGCTTTCATGAAAGAACTAACACATGAACTCATGGTAGGTGTTAGCATATTCATGTTAGCGTACTAACATAATTATACTAACATTTTTAGCATATTCTAAGGTAAGCACTTAGTGCTTTTTTTGATAGGTGTTAAAAAGTGTTTAATCTTGGAAGATTTTTCAAGCTCATGTACGTATATTGTGTGCTATAAATGAGCTGATCTTTATGGTGCTTTTTGAGCTGTAAGTTTATATACTGTATACCAGGGGTCTCAAACACGCGGCCCGCAGGACACTAGCCTTGATATGAAAGTTTAATGTTAGTGCGGCCTGCGCAAGTTTGATATGGATGCTGTATGGTATCATGTACCCAGAAAAAATTCTCACATTTGATTAATGTTCATGTTAAAGGTTAAATAACTGATAATAGTTATCCTCCCTATCTGTGTGGAAGTGGTAAGGTTTTGGCTATTTAAGTTTAAAGGAAATAACTTGAAGGCTACCGTTTAGGTCGCTAGCTCTCTAGTTTGTGAGTTAGCATGTGTCTCAAGACCCTGCAGTTGCGCAATATGTTGTAACTAAAAAGAGTATAAATGTGACTATAGTCGTGTTTTGTCATGTCTACAGGGCTCTAATAATGCTTTGTTAATTTTAATCTGAAAAAAATAATTTGTCTACCCACCAACTACGTGTATGTGGTTTCTTAAGTTTTTATTATTATGGACTGGCTCAGTAGCCAGCCCATAGACTGCTACTTGCAGTAGCAGTCTATGGGCTGGCTACTTGTTATTCCTTGTGGTGTTTAGTTATGGACTGGCTCAGTAGCCAAAAGTTTTCTCCATATATGGCACATGTGTGCCACGTCCAAAAAAGCACTACACTCGCTCAGAGAAGAGCGTTTTGGCACTTATGGAACACATTTAGCGTGATGTGCTTTATTGCTTGGCTCACACAACCATTGTTCAAGAATCACTTTATTCGCTCTCAAATACATTGTGAGCAAAGGATGATACGGTGCGTCATTGTGAACCAGCGGAAGGTGCCAGGAGGCTCATTCTAAGCGTGCCTGACGCAGCTTTGCATCCCGTTCTATCTGCAACAGTTTCAGGTGGCTGAGAAGCACTGCCGTGGAGTTACACCTAAAATGAGAAAATGTGTTTCTCTCGCTGTGGTAATGTATTTCAAGCACCCTATTGGGCTTTGTGGTAAAAAAAATTCTCCATATATGGCACATGTGTGCCACGTCCAAAAAAGCACTCCACTCGCTCAGAGAAGAGCGTTTTGGCACTTATGGAACACATTTAGTGTGATGTGCTTTATTGCTTGGCACACACAACCATTGTTCGAAAATGCACTTTATTCGCTCTCAAACACATTCTGAGCAAAGCATGATACGTCATGTCATTGTGAGCCAGCGGAGGCTCATTCCAAGTGTGCCTGACGCAGCTTCGCATCCCGTTCTATCTGAAACAGTTTCAGGTGGCTGAGAAGAACTGCTGTGGAGTTACAGCTAAATGAGAAAATGTGTTTCTCTCGCTGTGATAATGTATTTCAAGCACCCTATAGGCTTTGTGGTAAAAAAAATTCTCCATATATGGCACATGTGTGCCAGGTCCAAAAAAGCACTCCACTCGCTCAGAGAAGAGCGTTTTGGCACTTATGGAACACATTTAGCGTGATGTGCTTTATTGCTTGGCTCACACAACCATTGTTCAAAAATCACTTTATTCGCTCTCAAATACATTGTGAGCAAAGGATGATACGGCGCGTCATTGTGAACCAGCGGAAGGTGCCAGGAGGCTCATTCTAAGCGTGCCTGACGCAACTTCACATCCCGTTCTATCTGAAACAGTTTCAGGTGGCTGAGAAGCACTGCTGTGGAGTCACAGCTAAAATGAGAAAATGTGTTTCTCTGGCTGTGATAATATATTTCAAGCAACCTATAGGCTTTGTGGTAAAAGTTTTCTCCATATATGGCACATGTGTGCCACGTCCAAAAAAGCACTCCACTCGCTCAGAGAAGAGCGTTTTGGCACTTATGGAACACATTTAGCGTGATGTGCTTTATTGCTTGGCTCACACAACCATTGTTCAAAAATCACTTTATTCGCTCTCAAATACATTGTGAGCAAAGGATGATACGGCGCGTCATTGTGAACCAGCGGAAGGTGCCAGGAGGCTCATTCCAAGTGTGCCTGACGCATCTTCGCATCCCGTTCTATCTGCAACAGTTTCAGGTGGCTGAGTAGCACTGCTGTGGAGTTACAGCTAAAATGAGAAAATGTGTTTCTCTCGCTGTGATAATGTATTTCAAGCACCCTATAGGCTTTGTGATAAAAAAAATTCTCCAAATATGGCACATGTGTGCCATGTCCAAAAAAGCACTCCACTCGCTCAGAGAAGGCCTCCGAAGCGCGTTTTGGCAGTTATGGAACACATTTAGTGTGATGTGCTTTATTGCTTGGCACACACAACCATTGTTCGAAAATGCACTTTATTCGCTCTCAAACACATTCTGAGCAAAGCATGATACGTCATGTCATTGTGAGCCAGCGGAGGCTCATTCCAAGTGTGCCTGACGCAGCTTCGCATCCCGTTCTATCTGAAACAGTTTCAGGTGGCTGAGAAGCACTGCTGTGAAGTTACAGCTAAATGAGAAAATGTGTTTCTCTCGCTGTGATAATGTATTTCAAGCACCCTATAGGCTTTGTGGTAAAAAAAATTCTCCATATATGGCACATGTGTGCCAGGTCCAAAAAAGCACTCCACTCGCTCAGAGAAGGCCTCCGAAGCGCGTTTTGGCACTTATGGAACACATTTAGTGTGATGTGCTTTATTGCTTGGCACACACAACCATTGTTCAAAAAAGCACTTTATTCGCGCTCAATTGTGAGCAAAGGATGATACGGCGCGTCATTGTGAACCAGCGGAAGGTGCCAGGAGGCTCATTTTAAGCGTGGCACATGTGTGCCACGTCCAAAAAAGCACTCCACTCGCTCAGAGAAGGCCTCCGAAGCGCGTTTTGGCACTCATGGAACACATTTAGTGTGATGTGCTTTATTGCTTGGCACACACAACCATTGTTCGAAAATGCACTTTATTCGCTCTCAAACACATTCTGAGCAAAGCATGATACGTCATGTCATTGTGAGCCAGCGGAGGCTCATTCCAAGTGTGCCTGACGCAGCTTCGCATCCCGTTCTATCTGAAACAGTTTCAGGTGGCTGAGAAGAACTGCTGTGGAGTTACAGCTAAATGAGAAAATGTGTTTCTCTCGCTGTGATAATGTATTTCAAGCACCCTATAGGCTTTGTGGTAAAAAAAATTCTCCATATATGGCACATGTGTGCCACGTCCAAAAAAGCACTCCACTCGCTCAGAGAAGGCCTCCGAAGCGCGTTTTGGCCCTTATGAAACACATTTAGTGTGATGTGCTTTATTGCTTGGCACACACAACCATTGTTCAAAAAAGCACTTTATTCGCTCTCAAATACATTGTGAGCAAAGGATGATACGGCGCGTCATTGTGAACCAGCGGAAGGTGCCAGGAGGCTCATTCCAAGTGTGCCTGACGCATCTTCGCATCCCGTTCTATCTGCAACAGTTTAGGTGGCTGAGTAGCACTGCTGTGGAGTTACAGCTAAAATGAGAAAATGTGTTTCTCTCGCTGTGATAATGTATTTCAAGCACCCTATAGGCTTTGTGGTAAAAAAAAATCTCCATATATGGCACATGTGTGCCAGGTCCAAAAAAGCACTCCACTCGCTCAGAGAAGAGCGTTTTGGCACTTATGGAACACATTTAGTGTGATGTGCTTTATTGCTTGGCTCACACAACCATTGTTCAAAAAGCACTTTATTCGCTCTCAAATACATTGTGACCAAAGGATGATACGGCGCGTCATTGTGAACCAGCGGAAGGTGCCAGGAGGCTCATTCCAAGTGTGCCTGCATCTTCGCATCCCGTTCTATCTGCAACAGCTTCAGGTGGCTGAGAAGCACTGCTGTGGAGTTACAGCTAAAATGAGAAAATGTGTTTCTCTGGCTGTGATAATGTATTCAAGCAACCTATAGGCTTTGTGGTAAAAGTTTTCTCCATATATGGCACATGTGTGCCACGTCCAAAAAAGCACTCCACTCGCTCAGAGAAGAGCGTTTTGGCACTTATAGAACACATTTAGTGTGATGTGCTTTATTGCTTGGCTCACACAACCATTGTTCAAAAATCACTCTATTCGCTCTCAAATACATTGTGAGCAAAGGATGATACGGCGCGTCATTGTGAACCAGCGGAAGGTGCCAGGAGGCTCATTCTAAGCATGCCTGACGCAGCTTCACATCCCGTTCTATCTGAAACAGTTTCAGGTGGCTGAGAAGCACTGCTGTGGAGTTACAGCTAAATGAGAAAATGTGTTTCTCTCGCTGTGATAATGTATTTCAAGCACCCTATAGGCTTTGTGGTAAAAAAAATTCTCCATATATGGCACATGTGTGCCAGGTCCAAAAAAGCACTCCACTCGCTCAGAGAAGGCCTCCGAAGCGCGTTTTGGCACTTATGGAACACATTTAGTGTGATGTGCTTTATTGCTTGGCACACACAACCATTTTTCGAAAATGCACTTTATTCGCTCTCAAACGCATTGTGAGCAAAGGATGATACGGCGCGTCATTGTGAACCAGCGGAAGGTGCCAGGAGGCTCATTCCAAGTGTGCCTGACGCATCTTCGCATCCCGTTCTATCTGCAACAGTTTCAGGTGGCTGAGTAGCACTGCTGTGGAGTTACAGCTAAAATGAGAAAATGTGTTTCTCTCGCTGTGATAATGTATTTCAAGCACCCTATAGGCTTTGTGGTAAAAGAAAATCTCCATATATGGCACATGTGTGCCAGGTCCAAAAAAGCACTCCACTCGCTCAGAGAAGAGCGTTTTGGCACTTATGGAACACATTTAGTGTGATGTGCTTTATTGCTTGGCTCACACAACCATTGTTCAAAAAGCACTTTATTCGCTCTCAAATACATTGTGACCAAAGGATGATACGGCGCGTCATTGTGAACCAGCGGAAGGTGCCAGGAGGCTCATTCCAAGTGTGCCTGACGCATCTTCGCATCCCGTTCTATCTGCAACAGCTTCAGGTGGCTGAGAAGCACTGCTGTGGAGTTACAGCTAAAATGAGAAAATGTGTTTCTCTGGCTGTGATAATGTATTTCAAGCAACCTATAGGCTTTGTGGTAAAAGTTTTCTCCATATATGGCACATGTGTGCCACGTCCAAAAAAGCACTCCACTCGCTCAGAGAAGAGCGTTTTGGCACTTATGGAACACATTTAGTGTGATGTGCTTTATTGCTTGGCTCACACAACCATTGTTCCAAAATCACTTTATTCGCTCTCAAATACATTGTGAGCAAAGGATGATACGGCGCGTCATTGTGAACCAGCGGAAGGTGCCAGGAGGCTCATTCTAAGCGTGCCTGACGCAGCTTCACATCCCGTTCTATCTGAAACAGTTTCAGGTGGCTGAGAAGCACTGCTGTGGAGTTACAGCTAAATGAGAAAATGTGTTTCTCTCGCTGTGATAATGTATTTCAAGCACCCTATAGGCTTTGTGGTAAAAAAAATTCTCCATATATGGCACATGTGTGCCAGGTCCAAAAAAGCACTCCACTCGCTCAGAGAAGGCCTCCGAAGCGCGTTTTGGCCCTTATGAAACACATTTAGTGTGATGTGCTTTATTGCTTGGCACACACAACCATTGTTCAAAAGAGCACTTTACTCGCTCTCAAATACATTGTGAGCAAAGGATGATACGGCGCGTCATTGTGAACCAGCGGAAGGTGCCAGGAGGCTCATTCCAAGTGTGCCTGACGCATCTTCGCATCCCGTTCTATCTGCAACAGTTTCAGGTGGCTGAGTAGCACTGCTGTGGAGTTACAGCTAAAATGAGAAAATGTGTTTCTCTCGCTGTGATAATGTATTTCAAGCACCCTATAGGCTTTGTGGTAAAAAAAAATCTCCATATATGGCACATGTGTGCCAGGTCCAAAAAAGCACTCCACTCGCTCAGAGAAGAGCGTTTTGGCACTTATGGAACACATTTAGTGTGATGTGCTTTATTGCTTGGCTCACACAACCATTGTTCAAAAAGCACTTTATTCGCTCTCAAATACATTGTGACCAAAGGATGATACGGCGCGTCATTGTGAACCAGCGGAAGGTGCCAGGAGGCTCATTCCAAGTGTGCCTGACGCATCTTCGCATCCCGTTCTATCTGCAACAGCTTCAGGTGGCTGAGAAGCACTGCTGTGGAGTTACAGCTAAAATGAGAAAATTTGTTTCTCTGGCTGTGATAATGTATTTCAAGCAACCTATAGGCTTTGTGGTAAAAGTTTTCTCCATATATGGCACATGTGTGCCACGTCCAAAAAAGCACTCCACTCGCTCAGAGAAGAGCGTTTTGGCACTTATAGAACACATTTAGTGTGATGTGCTTTATTGCTTGGCTCACACAACCATTGTTCAAAAATCACTTTATTCGCTCTCAAATACATTGTGAGCAAAGGATGATACGGCGCGTCATTGTGAACCAGCGGAAGGTGCCAGGAGGCTCATTCTAAGCGTGCCTGACGCAGCTTCACATCCCGTTCTATCTGCAACAGCTTCAGGTGGCTGAGAAGCACTGCTGTGGAGTTACAGCTAAAATGAGAAAATGTGTTTCTCTGGCTGTGATAATGTATTTCAAGCAACCTATAGGCTTTGTGGTAAAAGTTTTCTCCATATATGGCACATGTGTGCCACGTCCAAAAAAGCACTCCACTCGCTCAGAGAAGAGCGTTTTGGCACTTATGGAACACATTTAGTGTGATGTGCTTTATTGCTTGGCTCACACAACCATTGTTCCAAAATCACTTTATTCGCTCTCAAATACATTGTGAGCAAAGGATGATACGGCGCGTCATTGTGAACCAGCGGAAGGTGCCAGGAGGCTCATTCTAAGCGTGCCTGACGCAGCTTCACATCCCGTTCTATCTGAAACAGTTTCAGGTGGCTGAGAAGCACTGCTGTGGAGTTACAGCTAAATGAGAAAATGTGTTTCTCTCGCTGTGATAATGTATTTCAAGCACCCTATAGGCTTTGTGGTAAAAAAAATTCTCCATATATGGCACATGTGTGCCAGGTCCAAAAAAGCACTCCACTCGCTCAGAGAAGGCCTCCGAAGCGCGTTTTGGCCCTTATGAAACACATTTAGTGTGATGTGCTTTATTGCTTGGCACACACAACCATTGTTCAAAAGAGCACTTTATTCGCTCTCAAATACATTGTGAGCAAAGGATGATACGGCGCGTCATTGTGAACCAGCGGAAGGTGCCAGGAGGCTCATTCCAAGTGTGCCTGACGCATCTTCGCATCCCGTTCTATCTGCAACAGTTTCAGGTGGCTGAGTAGCACTGCTGTGGAGTTACAGCTAAAATGAGAAAATGTGTTTCTCTCGCTGTGATAATGTATTTCAAGCAACCTATAGGCTTTGTGGTAAAAGTTTTCTCCATATATGGCACATGTGTGCCACGTCCAAAAAAGCACTCCACTCGCTCAGAGAAGAGCGTTTTGGCACTTATAGAACACATTTAGTGTGATGTGCTTTATTGCTTGGCTCACACAACCATTGTTCAAAAATCACTTTATTCGCTCTCAAATACATTGTGAGCAAAGGATGATACGGCGCGTCATTGTGAACCAGCGGAAGGTGCCAGGAGGCTCATTCTAAGCGTGCCTGACGCAGCTTCACATCCCGTTCTATCTGAAACAGTTTCAGGTGGCTGAGAAGCACTGCTGTGGAGTTACAGCTAAATGAGAAAATGTGTTTCTCTCGCTGTGATAATGTATTTCAAGCACCCTATAGGCTTTGTGGTAAAAAAAATTCTCCATATATGGCACATGTGTGCCAGGTCCAAAAAAGCACTCGCTCAGAGAAGGCCTCCGAAGCGCGTTTTGGCACTTATGGAACACATTTAGTGTGATGTGCTTTATTGCTTGGCACACACAACCATTGTTCGAAAATGCACTTTATTCGCTCTCAAACGCATTGTGAGCAAAGGATGATACGGCGCGTCATTGTGAACCAGCGGAAGGTGCCAGGAGGCTCATTCCAAGTGTGCCTGACGCATCTTCGCATCCCGTTCTATCTGCAACAGTTTCAGGTGGCTGAGTAGCACTGCTGTGGAGTTACAGCTAAAATGAGAAAATGTGTTTCTCTCGCTGTGATAATGTATTTCAAGCACCCTATAGGCTTTGTGGTAAAAAAAAATCTCCATATATGGCACATGTGTGCCAGGTCCAAAAAAGCACTCCACTCGCTCAGAGAAGAGCGTTTTGGCACTTATGGAACACATTTAGTGTGATGTGCTTTATTGCTTGGCTCACACAACCATTGTTCAAAAAGCACTTTATTCGCTCTCAAATACATTGTGACCAAAGGATGATACGGCGCGTCATTGTGAACCAGCGGAAGGTGCCAGGAGGCTCATTCCAAGTGTGCCTGACGCATCTTCGCTCCCGTTCTATCTGCAACAGCTTCAGGTGGCTGAGAAGCACTGCTGTGGAGTTACAGCTAAAATGAGAAAATGTGTTTCTCTCGCTGTGATAATGTATTTCAAGCAACCTATAGGCTTTGTGGTAAAAGTTTTCTCCATATATGGCACATGTGTGCCACGTCCAAAAAAGCACTCCACTCGCTCAGAGAAGAGCGTTTTGGCACTTATAGAACACATTTAGTGTGATGTGCTTTATTGCTTGGCTCACACAACCATTGTTCAAAAATCACTTTATTCGCTCTCAAATACATTGTGAGCAAAGGATGATACGGCGCGTCATTGTGAACCAGCGGAAGGTGCCAGGAGGCTCATTCTAAGCGTGCCTGACGCAGCTTCACATCCCGTTCTATCTGAAACAGTTTCAGGTGGCTGAGAAGCACTGCTGTGGAGTTACAGCTAAATGAGAAAATGTGTTTCTCTCGCTGTGATAATGTATTTCAAGCACCCTATAGGCTTTGTGGTAAAAAAAATTCTCCATATATGGCACATGTGTGCCAGGTCCAAAAAAGCACTCGCTCAGAGAAGGCCTCCGAAGCGCGTTTTGGCACTTATGGAACACATTTAGTGTGATGTGCTTTATTGCTTGGCACACACAACCATTGTTCGAAAATGCACTTTATTCGCTCTCAAACGCATTGTGAGCAAAGGATGATACGGCGCGTCATTGTGAACCAGCGGAAGGTGCCAGGAGGCTCATTCCAAGTGTGCCTGACGCATCTTCGCATCCCGTTCTATCTGCAACAGTTTCAGGTGGCTGAGTAGCACTGCTGTGGAGTTACAGCTAAAATGAGAAAATGTGTTTCTCTCGCTGTGATAATGTATTTCAAGCACCCTATAGGCTTTGTGGTAAAAAAAAATCTCCATATATGGCACATGTGTGCCAGGTCCAAAAAAGCACTCCACTCGCTCAGAGAAGAGCGTTTTGGCACTTATGGAACACATTTAGTGTGATGTGCTTTATTGCTTGGCTCACACAACCATTGTTCAAAAAGCACTTTATTCGCTCTCAAATACATTGTGACCAAAGGATGATACGGCGCGTCATTGTGAACCAGCGGAAGGTGCCAGGAGGCTCATTCCAAGTGTGCCTGACGCATCTTCGCTCCCGTTCTATCTGCAACAGCTTCAGGTGGCTGAGAAGCACTGCTGTGGAGTTACAGCTAAAATGAGAAAATGTGTTTCTCTCGCTGTGATAATGTATTTCAAGCAACCTATAGGCTTTGTGGTAAAAGTTTTCTCCATATATGGCACATGTGTGCCACGTCCAAAAAAGCACTCCACTCGCTCAGAGAAGAGCGTTTTGGCACTTATAGAACACATTTAGTGTGATGTGCTTTATTGCTTGGCTCACACAACCATTGTTCAAAAATCACTTTATTCGCTCTCAAATACATTGTGAGCAAAGGATGATACGGCGCGTCATTGTGAACCAGCGGAAGGTGCCAGGAGGCTCATTCTAAGCGTGCCTGACGCAGCTTCACATCCCGTTCTATCTGAAACAGTTTCAGGTGGCTGAGAAGCACTGCTGTGGAGTTACAGCTAAAATGAGAAAATGTGTTTCTCTCGCTGTGATAATGTATTTCAAGCAACCTATAGGCTTTGTGGTAAAAGTTTTCTCCATATATGGCACATGTGTGCCACGTCCAAAAAAGCACTCCACTCGCTCAGAGAAGAGCGTTTTGGCACTTATAGAACACATTTAGTGTGATGTGCTTTATTGCTTGGCTCACACAACCATTGTTCAAAAATCACTTTATTCGCTCTCAAATACATTGTGAGCAAAGGATGATACGGCGCGTCATTGTGAACCAGCGGAAGGTGCCAGGAGGCTCATTCTAAGCGTGCCTGACGCAGCTTCACATCCCGTTCTATCTGAAACAGTTTCAGGTGGCTGAGAAGCACTGCTGTGGAGTTACAGCTAAATGAGAAAATGTGTTTCTCTCGCTGTGATAATGTATTTCAAGCACCCTATAGGCTTTGTGGTAAAAAAAATTCTCCATATATGGCACATGTGTGCCAGGTCCAAAAAAGCACTCCACTCGCTCAGAGAAGGCCTCCGAAGCGCGTTTTGGCACTTATGGAACACATTTAGTGTGATGTGCTTTATTGCTTGGCACACACAACCATTGTTCGAAAATGCACTTTATTCGCTCTCAAACGCATTGTGAGCAAAGGATGATACGGCGCGTCATTGTGAACCAGCGGAAGGTGCCAGGAGGCTCATTCCAAGTGTGCCTGACGCATCTTCGCATCCCGTTCTATCTGCAACAGTTTCAGGTGGCTGAGTAGCACTGCTGTGGAGTTACAGCTAAAATGAGAAAATGTGTTTCTCTCGCTGTGATAATGTATTTCAAGCACCCTATAGGCTTTGTGGTAAAAAAAAATCTCCATATATGGCACATGTGTGCCAGGTCCAAAAAAGCACTCCACTCGCTCAGAGAAGAGCGTTTTGGCACTTATGGAACACATTTAGTGTGATGTGCTTTATTGCTTGGCTCACACAACCATTGTTCAAAAAGCACTTTATTCGCTCTCAAATACATTGTGACCAAAGGATGATACGGCGCGTCATTGTGAACCAGCGGAAGGTGCCAGGAGGCTCATTCCAAGTGTGCCTGACGCATCTTCGCTCCCGTTCTATCTGCAACAGCTTCAGGTGGCTGAGAAGCACTGCTGTGGAGTTACAGCTAAAATGAGAAAATGTGTTTCTCTCGCTGTGATAATGTATTTCAAGCAACCTATAGGCTTTGTGGTAAAAGTTTTCTCCATATATGGCACATGTGTGCCACGTCCAAAAAAGCACTCCACTCGCTCAGAGAAGAGCGTTTTGGCACTTATAGAACACATTTAGTGTGATGTGCTTTATTGCTTGGCTCACACAACCATTGTTCAAAAATCACTTTATTCGCTCTCAAATACATTGTGAGCAAAGGATGATACGGCGCGTCATTGTGAACCAGCGGAAGGTGCCAGGAGGCTCATTCCAAGTGTGCCTGACGCATCTTCGCTCCCGTTCTATCTGCAACAGCTTCAGGTGGCTGAGAAGCACTGCTGTGGAGTTACAGCTAAAATGAGAAAATGTGTTTCTCTCGCTGTGATAATGTATTTCAAGCAACCTATAGGCTTTGTGGTAAAAGTTTTCTCCATATATGGCACATGTGTGCCACGTCCAAAAAAGCACTCCACTCGCTCAGAGAAGAGCGTTTTGGCACTTATAGAACACATTTAGTGTGATGTGCTTTATTGCTTGGCTCACACAACCATTGTTCAAAAATCACTTTATTCGCTCTCAAATACATTGTGAGCAAAGGATGATACGGCGCGTCATTGTGAACCAGCGGAAGGTGCCAGGAGGCTCATTCTAAGCGTGCCTGACGCAGCTTCACATCCCGTTCTATCTGAAACAGTTTCAGGTGGCTGAGAAGCACTGCTGTGGAGTTACAGCTAAATGAGAAAATGTGTTTCTCTCGCTGTGATAATGTATTTCAAGCACCCTATAGGCTTTGTGGTAAAAAAAATTCTCCATATATGGCACATGTGTGCCAGGTCCAAAAAAGAACTCCACTCGCTCAGAGAAGGCCTCCGAAGCGCGTTTTGGCACTTATGGAACACATTTAGTGTGATGTGCTTTATTGCTTGGCACACACAACCATTGTTCGAAAATGCACTTTATTCGCTCTCAAACGCATTGTGAGCAAAGGATGATACGGCGCGTCATTGTGAACCAGCGGAAGGTGCCAGGAGGCTCATTCCAAGTGTGCCTGACGCATCTTCGCATCCCGTTCTATCTGCAACAGTTTCAGGTGGCTGAGTAGCACTGCTGTGGAGTTACAGCTAAAATGAGAAAATGTGTTTCTCTCGCTGTGATAATGTATTTCAAGCACCCTATAGGCTTTGTGGTAAAAAAAAATCTCCATATATATCGCACATGTGTGCCAGGTCCAAAAAAGCACTCCACTCGCTCAGAGAAGAGCGTTTTGGCACTTATGGAACACATTTAGTGTGATGTGCTTTATTGCTTGGCTCACACAACCATTGTTCAAAAAGCACTTTATTCGCTCTCAAATACATTGTGACCAAAGGATGATACGGCGCGTCATTGTGAACCAGCGGAAGGTGCCAGGAGGCTCATTCCAAGTGTGCCTGACGCATCTTCGCATCCCGTTCTATCTGCAACAGCTTCAGGTGGCTGAGAAGCACTGCTGTGGAGTTACAGCTAAAATGAGAAAATGTGTTTCTCTGGCTGTGATAATGTATTTCAAGCAACCTATAGGCTTTGTGGTAAAAGTTTTCTCCATATATGGCACATGTGTGCCACGTCCAAAAAAGCACTCCACTCGCTCAGAGAAGAGCGTTTTGGCACTTATAGAACACATTTAGTGTGATGTGCTTTATTGCTTGGCTCACACAACCATTGTTCAAAAATCACTTTATTCGCTCTCAAATACATTGTGAGCAAAGGATGATACGGCGCGTCATTGTGAACCAGCGGAAGGTGCCAGGAGGCTCATTCTAAGCGTGCCTGACGCAGCTTCACATCCCGTTCTATCTGCAACAGCTTCAGGTGGCTGAGAAGCACTGCTGTGGAGTTACAGGTAGAATGAGAAAATGTGTTTCTCTGGCTGTGATAATGTATTTCAAGCAACCTATAGGCTTTGTGGTAAAAGTTTTCTCCATATATGGCACATGTGTGCCACGTCCAAAAAAGCACTCCACTCGCTCAGAGAAGAGCGTTTTGGCACTTATGGAACACATTTAGTGTGATGTGCTTTATTGCTTGGCTCACACAACCATTGTTCCAAAATCACTTTATTCGCTCTCAAATACATTGTGAGCAAAGGATGATACGGCGCGTCATTGTGAACCAGCGGAAGGTGCCAGGAGGCTCATTCTAAGCGTGCCTGACGCAGCTTCACATCCCGTTCTATCTGAAACAGTTTCAGGTGGCTGAGAAGCACTGCTGTGGAGTACAGCTAAATGAGAAAATGTGTTTCTCTCGCTGTGATAATGTATTTCAAGCACCCTATAGGCTTTGTGGTAAAAAAAATTCTCCATATATGGCACATGTGTGCCAGGTCCAAAAAAGCACTCCACTCGCTCAGAGAAGGCCTCCGAAGCGCGTTTTGGCACTTATGGAACACATTTAGTGTGATGTGCTTTATTGCTTGGCACACACAACCATTGTTCGAAAATGCACTTTATTCGCTCTCAAACGCATTGTGAGCAAAGGATGATACGGCGCGTCCATTGTGAACCAGCGGAAGGTGCCAGGAGGCTCATTCCAAGTGTGCCTGACTTATCTTCGCATCCCGTTCTATCTGCAACAGCTTCAGGTGGCTGAGAAGCACTGCTGTGGAGTTACAGCTAAAATGAGAAAATGTGTTTCTCTGGCTTTGATAATGTATTTCAAGCAACCTATAGGCTTTGTGGTAAAAGTTTTCTCCATATATGGCACATGTGTGCCACGTCCAAAAAAGCACTCCACTCGCTCAGAGAAGAGCGTTTTGGCACTTATGGAACACATTTAGTGTGATGTGCTTTATTGCTTGGCTCACACAACCATTGTTCCAAAATCACTTTATTCGCTCTCAAATACATTGTGAGCAAAGGATGATACGGCGCGTCATTGTGAACCAGCGGAAGGTGCCAGGAGGCTCATTCTAAGCGTGCCTGACGCAGCTCCACATCCCGTTCTATCTGAAACAGTTTCAGGTGGCTGAGAAGCACTGCTGTGGAGTTACAGCTAAATGAGAAAATGTGTTTCTCTCGCTGTGATAATGTATTTCAAGCACCCTATAGGCTTTGTGGTAAAAAAAATTCTCCATATATGGCACATGTGTGCCAGGTCCAAAAAAGCACTCCACTCGCTCAGAGAAGGCCTCCGAAGCGCGTTTTGGCACTTATGGAACACATTTAGTGTGATGTGCTTTATTGCTTGGCACACACAACCATTGTTCGAAAATGCACTTTATTCGCTCTCAAACGCATTGTGAGCAAAGGATGATACGGCGCGTCATTGTGAACCAGCGGAAGGTGCCAGGAGGCTCATTCCAAGTGTGCCTGACTTATCTTCGCATCCCGTTCTATCTGCAACAGCTTCAGGTGGCTGAGAAGCACTGCTGTGGAGTTACAGCTAAAATGAGAAAATGTGTTTCTCTGGCTTTGATAATGTATTTCAAGCAACCTATAGGCTTTGTGGTAAAAGTTTTCTCCATATATGGCACATGTGTGCCACGTCCAAAAAAGCACTCCACTCGCTCAGAGAAGGCCTCCGAAGCGCGTTTTGGCCCTTATGACACACATTTAGTGTGATGTGCTTTATTGCTTGGCTCACACAACCATTGTTCCAAAATCACTTTATTCGCTCTCAAATACATTGTGAGCAAAGGATGATACGGCGCGTCATTGTGAACCAGCGGAAGGTGCCAGGAGGCTCATTCTAAGCGTGCCTGACGCAGCTTCACATCCCGTTCTATCTGAAACAGTTTCAGGTGGCTGAGAAGCACTGCTGTGGAGTTACAGCTAAATGAGAAAATGTGTTTCTCTCGCTGTGATAATGTATTTCAAGCACCCTATAGGCTTTGTGGTAAAAAAAATTCTCCATATATGGCACATGTGTGCCAGGTCCAAAAAAGCACTCCACTCGCTCAGAGAAGGCCTCCGAAGCGCGTTTTGGCCCTTATGAAACACATTTAGTGTGATGTGCTTTATTGCTTGGCACACACAACCATTGTTCAAAAGAGCACTTTATTCGCTCTCAATTTTTGAGAGCTTTTTGAACATTGTGAGCAAAGGATGATACGGCGCGTCATTGTGAACCAGCGGAAGGTGCCAGGAGGCTCATTCCAAGTGTGCCTGACGCATCTTCGCATCCCGTTCTATCTGCAACAGCTTCAGGTGGCTGAGAAGCAGTGCTGTGGAGTTACAGCTAAAATGAGAAAATTTGTTTCTCTGGCTGTGATAATGTATTTCAAGCAACCTATTGGGCTTTGTGGTAAAAAATTTCTCCATATATGGCACATGTGTGCCACGTCCAAAAAAGCACTCCACTCGCTCAGAGAAGGCCTCCGAAGCGCGTTTTGGCCCTTATGACACACATTTAGTGTGATGTGCTTTATTGCTTGGCACACACAACCATTGTTCAAAAGAGCACTTTATTCGCTCTCAAATACATTGTGAGCAAAGGATGATACGGCGCGTCATTGTGAACCAGCGGAAGGTGCCAGGAGGCTCATTCCAAGTGTGCCTGACGCATCTTCGCATCCCGTTCTATCTGCAACAGTTTCAGGTGGCTGAGTAGCACTGCTGTGGAGTTACAGCTAAAATGAGAAAATGTGTTTCTCTCGCTGTGATAATGTATTTCAAGCACCCTATAGGCTTTGTGGTAAAAAAAATCTCCATATATGGCACATGTGTGCCAGGTCCAAAAAAGCACTCCTCGCTCAGAGAAGAGCGTTTTGGCACTTATGGAACACATTTAGTGTGATGTGCTTTATTGCTTGGCACACACAACCATTGTTCAAAAAGCACTTTATTCGCTCTCAAATACATTGTGACCAAAGGATGATACGGCGCGTCATTGTGAACCAGCGGAAGGTGCCAGGAGGCTCATTCCAAGTGTGCCTGACGCATCTTCGCATCCCGTTCTATCTGCAACAGCTTCAGGTGGCTGAGAAGCACTGCTGTGGAGTTACAGCTAAAATGAGAAAATGTGTTTCTCTGGCTGTGATAATGTATTTCAAGCAACCTATAGGCTTTGTGGTAAAAGTTTTCTCCATATATGGCACATGTGTGCCACGTCCAAAAAAGCACTCCACTCGCTCAGAGAAGAGCGTTTTGGCACTTATGGAACACATTTAGTGTGATGTGCTTTATTGCTTGGCTCACACAACCATTGTTCCAAAATCACTTTATTCGCTCTCAAATACATTGTGACCAAAGGATGATACGGCGCGTCATTGTGAACCAGCGGAAGGTGCCAGGAGGCTCATTCCAAGTGTGCCTGACGCATCTTCGCATCCCGTTCTATCTGCAACAGTTTCAGGTGGCTGAGTAGCACTGCTGTGGAGTTACAGCTAAAATGAGAAAATGTGTTTCTCTCGCTGTGATAATGTATTTCAAGCACCCTATAGGCTTTGTGGTAAAAAAAAATCTCCATATATGGCACATGTGTGCCAGGTCCAAAAAAGCACTCCACTCGCTCAGAGAAGAGCGTTTTGGCACTTATGGAACACATTTAGTGTGATGTGCTTTATTGCTTGGCTCACACAACCATTGTTCAAAAAGCACTTTATTCGCTCTCAAATACATTGTGACCAAAGGATGATACGGCGCGTCATTGTGAACCAGCGGAAGGTGCCAGGAGGCTCATTCCAAGTGTGCCTGACGCATCTTCGCATCCCGTTCTATCTGCAACAGCTCCAGGTGGCTGAGAAGCACTGCTGTGGAGTTACAGCTAAAATGAGAAAATGTGTTTCTCTGGCTGTGATAATGTATTTCAAGCAACCTATAGGCTTTGTGGTAAAAGTTTTCTCCATATATGGCACATGTGTGCCACGTCCAAAAAAGCACTCCACTCGCTCAGAGAAGAGCGTTTTGGCACTTATAGAACACATTTAGTGTGATGTGCTTTATTGCTTGGCTCACACAACCATTGTTCAAAAGTCACTTTATTCGCTCTCAAATACATTGTGAGCAAAGGATGATACGGCGCGTCATTGTGAACCAGCGGAAGGTGCCAGGAGGCTCATTCTAAGCGTGCCTGACGCAGCTTCACATCCCGTTCTATCTGCAACAGCTTCAGGTGGCTGAGAAGCACTGCTGTGGAGTTACAGGTAAAATGAGAAAATGTGTTTCTCTGGCTGTGATAATGTATTTCAAGCAACCTATAGGCTTTGTGGTAAAAGTTTTCTCCATATATGGCACATGTGTGCCACGTCCAAAAAAGCACTCCACTCGCTCAGAGAAGAGCGTTTTGGCACTTATGGAACACATTTAGTGTGATGTGCTTTATTGCTTGGCTCACACAACCATTGTTCCAAAATCACTTTATTCGCTCTCAAATACATTGTGAGCAAAGGATGATACGGCGCGTCATTGTGAACCAGCGGAAGGTGCCAGGAGGCTCATTCTAAGCGTGCCTGACGCAGCTTCACATCCCGTTCTATCTGAAACAGTTTCAGGTGGCTGAGAAGCACTGCTGTGGAGTTACAGCTAAATGAGAAAATGTGTTTCTCTCGCTGTGATAATGTATTTCAAGCACCCTATAGGCTTTGTGGTAAAAAAAATTCTCCATATATGGCACATGTGTGCCAGGTCCAAAAAAGCACTCCACTCGCTCAGAGAAGGCCTCCGAAGCGCGTTTTGGCACTTATGGAACACATTTAGTGTGATGTGCTTTATTGCTTGGCACACACAACCATTGTTCGAAAATGCACTTTATTCGCTCTCAAACGCATTGTGAGCAAAGGATGATACGGCGCGTCCATTGTGAACCAGCGGAAGGTGCCAGGAGGCTCATTCCAAGTGTGCCTGACTTATCTTCGCATCCCGTTCTATCTGCAACAGCTTCAGGTGGCTGAGAAGCACTGCTGTGGAGTTACAGCTAAAATGAGAAAATGTGTTTCTCTGGCTTTGATAATGTATTTCAAGCAACCTATAGGCTTTGTGGTAAAAGTTTTCTCCATATATGGCACATGTGTGCCACGTCCAAAAAAGCACTCCACTCGCTCAGAGAAGAGCGTTTTGGCACTTATGGAACACATTTAGTGTGATGTGCTTTATTGCTTGGCTCACACAACCATTGTTCCAAAATCACTTTATTCGCTCTCAAATACATTGTGAGCAAAGGATGATACGGCGCGTCATTGTGAACCAGCGGAAGGTGCCAGGAGGCTCATTCTAAGCGTGCCTGACGCAGCTTCACATCCCGTTCTATCTGAAACAGTTTCAGGTGGCTGAGAAGCACTGCTGTGGAGTTACAGCTAAATGAGAAAATGTGTTTCTCTCGCTGTGATAATGTATTTCAAGCACCCTATAGGCTTTGTGGTAAAAAAAATTCTCCATATATGGCACATGTGTGCCAGGTCCAAAAAAGCACTCCACTCGCTCAGAGAAGGCCTCCGAAGCGCGTTTTGGCACTTATGGAACACATTTAGTGTGATGTGCTTTATTGCTTGGCACACACAACCATTGTTCGAAAATGCACTTTATTCGCTCTCAAACGCATTGTGAGCAAAGGATGATACGGCGCGTCATTGTGAACCAGCGGAAGGTGCCAGGAGGCTCATTCCAAGTGTGCCTGACTTATCTTCGCATCCCGTTCTATCTGCAACAGCTTCAGGTGGCTGAGAAGCACTGCTGTGGAGTTACAGCTAAAATGAGAAAATGTGTTTCTCTGGCTTTGATAATGTATTTCAAGCAACCTATAGGCTTTGTGGTAAAAGTTTTCTCCATATATGGCACATGTGTGCCACGTCCAAAAAAGCACTCCACTCGCTCAGAGAAGGCCTCCGAAGCGCGTTTTGGCCCTTATGACACACATTTAGTGTGATGTGCTTTATTGCTTGGCTCACACAACCATTGTTCCAAAATCACTTTATTCGCTCTCAAATACATTGTGAGCAAAGGATGATACTGCGCGTCATTGTGAACCAGCGGAAGGTGCCAGGAGGCTCATTCTAAGCGTGCCTGACGCAGCTTCACATCCCGTTCTATCTGAAACAGTTTCAGGTGGCTGAGAAGCACTGCTGTGGAGTTACAGCTAAATGAGAAAATGTGTTTCTCTCGCTGTGATAATGTATTTCAAGCACCCTATAGGCTTTGTGGTAAAAAAAATTCTCCATATATGGCACATGTGTGCCAGGTCCAAAAAAGCACTCCACTCGCTCAGAGAAGGCCTCCGAAGCGCGTTTTGGCCCTTATGAAACACATTTAGTGTGATGTGCTTTATTGCTTGGCACACACAACCATTGTTCAAAAGAGCACTTTATTCGCTCTCAATTTTTGAGAGCTTTTTGAACATTGTGAGCAAAGGATGATACGGCGCGTCATTGTGAACCAGCGGAAGGTGCCAGGAGGCTCATTCCAAGTGTGCCTGACGCATCTTCGCATCCCGTTCTATCTGCAACAGCTTCAGGTGGCTGAGAAGCAGTGCTGTGGAGTTACAGCTAAAATGAGAAAATTTGTTTCTCTGGCTGTGATAATGTATTTCAAGCAACCTATTGGGCTTTGTGGTAAAAAATTTCTCCATATATGGCACATGTGTGCCACGTCCAAAAAAGCACTCCACTCGCTCAGAGAAGGCCTCCGAAGCGCGTTTTGGCCCTTATGACACACATTTAGTGTGATGTGCTTTATTGCTTGGCACACACAACCATTGTTCAAAAGAGCACTTTATTCGCTCTCAAATACATTGTGAGCAAAGGATGATACGGCGCGTCATTGTGAACCAGCCGAAGGTGCCAGGAGGCTTATTCCAAGTGTGCCTGACGCATCTTCGCATCCCGTTCTATCTGCAACAGTTTCAGGTGGCTGAGTAGCACTGCTGTGGAGTTACAGCTAAAATGAGAAAATGTGTTTCTCTCGCTGTGATAATGTATTTCAAGCACCCTATAGGCTTTGTGGTAAAAAAAAATCTCCATATATGGCACATGTGTGCCAGGTCCAAAAAAGCACTCCTCGCTCAGAGAAGAGCGTTTTGGCACTTATGGAACACATTTAGTGTGATGTGCTTTATTGCTTGGCACACACAACCATTGTTCAAAAAGCACTTTATTCGCTCTCAAATACATTGTGACCAAAGGATGATACGGCGCGTCATTGTGAACCAGCGGAAGGTGCCAGGAGGCTCATTCCAAGTGTGCCTGACGCATCTTCGCATCCCGTTCTATCTGCAACAGCTTCAGGTGGCTGAGAAGCACTGCTGTGGAGTTACAGCTAAAATGAGAAAATGTGTTTCTCTGGCTGTGATAATGTATTTCAAGCACCCTATAGGCTTTGTGGTAAAAAAAAATCTCCATATATGGCACATGTGTGCCAGGTCCAAAAAAGCACTCCACTCGCTCAGAGAAGAGCGTTTTGGCACTTATGGAACACATTTAGTGTGATGTGCTTTATTGCTTGGCTCACACAACCATTGTTCAAAAAGCACTTTATTCGCTCTCAAATACATTGTGACCAAAGGATGATACGGCGCGTCATTGTGAACCAGCGGAAGGTGCCAGGAGGCTCATTCCAAGTGTGCCTGACGCATCTTCGCATCCCGTTCTATCTGCAACAGCTCCAGGTGGCTGAGAAGCACTGCTGTGGAGTTACAGCTAAAATGAGAAAATGTGTTTCTCTGGCTGTGATAATGTATTTCAAGCAACCTATAGGCTTTGTGGTAAAAGTTTTCTCCATATATGGCACATGTGTGCCACGTCCAAAAAAGCACTCCACTCGCTCAGAGAAGAGCGTTTTGGCACTTATAGAACACATTTAGTGTGATGTGCTTTATTGCTTGGCTCACACAACCATTGTTCAAAAGTCACTTTATTCGCTCTCAAATACATTGTGAGCAAAGGATGATACGGCGCGTCATTGTGAACCAGCGGAAGGTGCCAGGAGGCTCATTCTAAGCGTGCCTGACGCAGCTTCACATCCCGTTCTATCTGAAACAGTTTCAGGTGGCTGAGAAGCACTGCTGTGGAGTTACAGCTAAATGAGAAAATGTGTTTCTCTCGCTGTGATAATGTATTTCAAGCACCCTATAGGCTTTGTGGTAAAAAAAATTCTCCATATATGGCACATGTGTGCCAGGTCCAAAAAAGCACTCCACTCGCTCAGAGAAGGCCTCCGAAGCGCGTTTTGGCACTTATGGAACACATTTAGTGTGATGTGCTTTATTGCTTGGCACACACAACCATTGTTCGAAAATGCACTTTATTCGCTCTCAAACGCATTGTGAGCAAAGGATGATACGGCGCGTCATTGTGAACCAGCGGAAGGTGCCAGGAGGCTCATTCCAAGTGTGCCTGACTTATCTTCGCATCCCGTTCTATCTGCAACAGCTTCAGGTGGCTGAGAAGCACTGCTGTGGAGTTACAGCTAAAATTAGAAAATGTGTTTCTCTGGCTTTGATAATGTATTTCAAGCACCCTATAGGCTTTGTGGTAAAAGTTTTCTCCATATATGGCACATGTGTGCCACGTCCAAAAAAGCACTCCTCTCGCTCAGAGAAGAACGTTTTGGCACTTATGGAACACATTTAGTGTGATGTGCTTTATTGCTTGGCTCACACAACCATTGTTCGAAAATCACTTTATTCGCTCTCAAATACATTGTGAGCAAAGGATGATACGGCGCGTCATTGTGAACCAGCGGAAGGTGCCAGGAGGCTCATTCTAAGCGTGCCTGACGCAGCTTCACATCCCGTTCTATCTGAAACAGTTTCAGGTGGCTGAGAAGCACTGCTGTGGAGTTACAGCTAAATGAGAAAATGTGTTTCTCTCGCTGTGATAATGTATTTCAAGCACCCTATAGGCTTTGTGGTAAAAAAAATTCTCCATATATGGCACATGTGTGCCAGGTCCAAAAAAGCACTCCACTCGCTCAGAGAAGGCCTCCGAAGCGCGTTTTGGCACTTATGGAACACATTTAGTGTGATGTGCTTTATTGCTTGGCTCACACAACCATTGTTCAAAAAGCACTTTATTTGCTCTCAAATACATTGTGACCAAAGGATGATACGGCGCGTCATTGTGAACCAGCGGAAGGTGCCAGGAGGCTCATTCCAAGTGTGCCTGACGCATCTTCGCATCCCGTTCTATCTGCAACAGCTTCAGGTGGCTGAGAAGCACTGCTGTGGAGTTACAGGTAAAATGAGAAAATGTGTTTCTCTGGCTGTGATAATGTATTTCAAGCAACCTATAGGCTTTGTGGTAAAAGTTTTCTCCATATATGGCACATGTGTGCCACGTCCAAAAAAGCACTCCACTCGCTCAGAGAAGAGCGTTTTGGCACTTATGGAACACATTTAGTGTGATGTGCTTTATTGCTTGGCTCACACAACCATTGTTCAAAAAGCACTTTATTCGCTCTCAAACGCATTGTGAGCAAAGGATGATACGGCGCGTCATTGTGAACCAGCGGAAGGTGCCAGGAGGCTCATTCCAAGTGTGCCTGACGCATCTTCGCATCCCGTTCTATCTGCAACAGTTTCAGGTGGCTGAGTAGCACTGCTGTGGAGTTACAGCTAAAATGAGAAAATGTGTTTCTCTCGCTGTGATAATGTATTTCAAGCACCCTATAGGCTTTGTGGTAAAAAAAAATCTCCATATATGGCACATGTGTGCCAGGTCCAAAAAAGCACTCCACTCGCTCAGAGAAGAGCGTTTTGGCACTTATGGAACACATTTAGTGTGATGTGCTTTATTGCTTGGCTCACACAACCATTGTTCAAAAAGCACTTTATTCGCTCTCAAATACATTGTGACCAAAGGATGATACGGCGCGTCATTGTGAACCAGCGGAAGGTGCCAGGAGGCTCATTCCAAGTGTGCCTGACGCATCTTCGCATCCCGTTCTATCTGCAACAGCTTCAGGTGGCTGAGAAGCACTGCTGTGGAGTTACAGCTAAAATGAGAAAATTTGTTTCTCTGGCTGTGATAATGTATTTCAAGCAACCTATAGGCTTTGTGGTAAAAGTTTTCTCCATATATGGCACATGTGTGCCACGTCCAAAAAAGCACTCCACTCGCTCAGAGAAGAGCGTTTTGGCACTTATAGAACACATTTAGTGTGATGTGCTTTATTGCTTGGCTCACACAACCATTGTTCAAAAATCACTTTATTCGCTCTCAAATACATTGTGAGCAAAGGATGATACGGCGCGTCATTGTGAACCAGCGGAAGGTGCCAGGAGGCTCATTCTAAGCGTGCCTGACGCAGCTTCACATCCCGTTCTATCTGCAACAGCTTCAGGTGGCTGAGAAGCACTGCTGTGGAGTTACAGCTAAAATGAGAAAATGTGTTTCTCTGGCTGTGATAATGTATTTCAAGCAACCTATAGGCTTTGTGGTAAAAGTTTTCTCCATATATGGCACATGTGTGCCACGTCCAAAAAAGCACTCCACTCGCTCAGAGAAGAGCGTTTTGGCACTTATGGAACACATTTAGTGTGATGTGCTTTATTGCTTGGCTCACACAACCATTGTTCAAAAAGCACTTTATTCGCTCTCAAACGCATTGTGAGCAAAGGATGATACGGCGCGTCATTGTGAACCAGCGGAAGGTGCCAGGAGGCTCATTCCAAGTGTGCCTGACGCATCTTCGCATCCCGTTCTATCTGCAACAGTTTCAGGTGGCTGAGTAGCACTGCTGTGGAGTTACAGCTAAAATGAGAAAATGTGTTTCTCTCGCTGTGATAATGTATTTCAAGCACCCTATAGGCTTTGTGGTAAAAAAAAATCTCCATATATGGCACATGTGTGCCAGGTCCAAAAAAGCACTCCACTCGCTCAGAGAAGAGCGTTTTGGCACTTATGGAACACATTTAGTGTGATGTGCTTTATTGCTTGGCTCACACAACCATTGTTCAAAAAGCACTTTATTCGCTCTCAAGTACATTGTGACCAAAGGATGATACGGCGCGTCATTGTGAACCAGCGGAAGGTGCCAGGAGGCTCATTCCAAGTGTGCCTGACGCATCTTCGCATCCCGTTCTATCTGCAACAGCTTCAGGTGGCTGAGAAGCACTGCTGTGGAGTTACAGCTAAAATGAGAAAATGTGTTTCTCTGGCTGTGATAATGTATTTCAAGCAACCTATAGGCTTTGTGGTAAAAGTTTTCTCCATATATGGCACATGTGTGCCACGTCCAAAAAAGCACTCCACTCGCTCAGAGAAGAGCGTTTTGGCACTTATGGAACACATTTAGTGTGATGTGCTTTATTGCTTGGCTCACACAACCATTGTTCCAAAATCACTTTATTCGCTCTCAAATACATTGTGAGCAAAGGATGATACGGCGCGTCATTGTGAACCAGCGGAAGGTGCCAGGAGGCTCATTCTAAGCGTGCCTGACGCAGCTTCACATCCCGTTCTATCTGAAACAGTTTCAGGTGGCTGAGAAGCACTGCTGTGGAGTTACAGCTAAATGAGAAAATGTGTTTCTCTCGCTGTGATAATGTATTTCAAGCACCCTATAGGCTTTGTGGTAAAAAAAAATTCTCCATATATGGCACATGTGTGCCAGGTCCAAAAAAGCACTCCACTCGCTCAGAGAAGGCCTCCGAAGCGCGTTTTGGCCCTTATGAAACACATTTAGTGTGATGTGCTTTATTGCTTGGCACACACAACCATTGTTCAAAAGAGCACTTTATTCGCTCTCAAATACATTGTGAGCAAAGGATGATACGGCGCGTCATTGTGAACCAGCGGAAGGTGCCAGGAGGCTCATTCCAAGTGTGCCTGACGCATCTTCGCATCCCGTTCTATCTGCAACAGTTTCAGGTGGCTGAGTAGCACTGCTGTGGAGTTACAGCTAAAATGAGAAATGTGTTTCTCTCGCTGTGATAATGTATTTCAAGCACCCTATAGGCTTTGTGGTAAAAAAAAATCTCCATATATGGCACATGTGTGCCAGGTCCAAAAAAGCACTCCACTCGCTCAGAGAAGAGCGTTTTGGCACTTATGGAACACATTTAGTGTGATGTGCTTTATTGCTTGGCTCACACAACCATTGTTCCAAAATCACTTTATTCGCTCTCAAATACATTGTGAGCAAAGGATGATACGGCGCGTCATTGTGAACCAGCGGAAGGTGCCAGGAGGCTCATTCCAAGTGTGCCTGACGCATCTTCGCATCCCGTTCTATCTGCAACAGCTTCAGGTGGCTGAGAAGCACTGCTGTGGAGTTACAGCTAAAATGAGAAAATGTGTTTCTCTGGCTTTGATAATGTATTTCAAGCAACCTATAGGCTTTGTGGTAAAAGTTTTCTCCATATATGGCACATGTGTGCCACGTCCAAAAAAGCACTCCACTCGCTCAGAGAAGAGCGTTTTGGCACTTATAGAACACATTTAGTGTGATGTGCTTTATTGCTTGGCTCACACAACCATTGTCAAAAGTCACTTTATTCGCTCTCAAATACATTGTGAGCAAAGGATGATACGGCGCGTCATTGTGAACCAGCGGAAGGTGCCAGGAGGCTCATTCTAAGCGTGCCTGACGCAGCTTCACATCCCGTTCTATCTGAAACAGTTTCAGGTGGCTGAGAAGCACTGCTGCGGAGTTACAGCTAAATGAGAAAATGTGTTTCTCTCGCTGTGATAATGTATTTCAAGCACCCTATAGGCTTTGTGGTAAAAAAAATTCTCCATATATGGCACATGTGTGCCAGGTCCAAAGAAGCACTCCACTCGCTCAGAGAAGGCCTCCGAAGCGCGTTTTGGCACTTATGGAACACATTTAGTGTGATGTGCTTTATTGCTTGGCACACACAACCATTGTTCGAAAATGCACTTTATTCGCTCTCAAACGCATTGTGAGCAAAGGATGATACGGCGCGTCATTGTGAACCAGCGGAAGGTGCCAGGAGGCTCATTCCAAGTGTGCCTGACGCATCTTCGCATCCCGTTCTATCTGCAACAGTTTCAGGTGGCTGAGTAGCACTGCTGTGGAGTTACAGCTAAAATGAGAAAATGTGTTTCTCTCGCTGTGATAATGTATTTCAAGCACCCTATAGGCTTTGTGGTAAAAAAAAATCTCCATATATGGCACATGTGTGCCAGGTCCAAAAAAGCACTCCACTCGCTCAGAGAAGAGCGTTTTGGCACTTATGGAACACATTTAGTGTGATGTGCTTTATTGCTTGGCTCACACAACCATTGTTCCAAAATCACTTTATTCGCTCTCAAATACATTGTGAGCAAAGGATGATACGGCGCGTCATTGTGAACCAGCGGAAGGTGCCAGGAGGCTCATTCTAAGCGTGCCTGACGCAGCTTCACATCCCGTTCTATCTGAAACAGTTTCAGGTGGCTGAGAAGCACTGCTGTGGAGTTACAGCTAAATGAGAAAATGTGTTTCTCTCGCTGTGATAATGTATTTCAAGCACCCTATAGGCTTTGTGGTAAAAAAAAAATCTCCATATATGGCACATGTGTGCCAGGTCCAAAAAAGCACTCCACTCGCTCAGAGAAGGCCTCCGAAGCGCGTTTTGGCCCTTATGAAACACATTTAGTGTGATGTGCTTTATTGCTTGGCACACACAACCATTGTTCAAAAGAGCACTTTATTCGCTCTCAAATACATTGTGAGCAAAGGATGATACGGCGCGTCATTGTGAACCAGCGGAAGGTGCCAGGAGGCTCATTCCAAGTGTGCCTGACGCATCTTCGCATCCCGTTCTATCTGCAACAGTTTCAGGTGGCTGAGTAGCACTGCTGTGGAGTTACAGCTAAAATGAGAAAATGTGTTTCTCTCGCTGTGATAATGTATTTCAAGCACCCTATAGGCTTTGTGGTAAAAAAAAATCTCCATATATGGCACATGTGTGCCAGGTCCAAAAAAGCACTCCACTCGCTCAGAGAAGAGCGTTTTGGCACTTATGGAACACATTTAGTGTGATGTGCTTTATTGCTTGGCTCACACAACCATTGTTCAAAAAGCACTTTATTCGCTCTCAAATACATTGTGACCAAAGGATGATACGGCGCGTCATTGTGAACCAGCGGAAGGTGCCAGGAGGCTCATTCCAAGTGTGCCTGACGCATCTTCGCATCCCGTTCTATCTGCAACAGCTTCAGGTGGCTGAGAAGCACTGCTGTGGAGTTACAGCTAAAATGAGAAAATTTGTTTCTCTGGCTGTGATAATGTATTTCAAGCAACCTATAGGCTTTGTGGTAAAAGTTTTCTCCATATATGGCACATGTGTGCCACGTCCAAAAAAGCACTCCACTCGCTCAGAGAAGAGCGTTTTGGCACTTATAGAACACATTTAGTGTGATGTGCTTTATTGCTTGGCTCACACAACCATTGTTCAAAAATCACTTTATTCGCTCTCAAATACATTGTGAGCAAAGGATGATACGGCGCGTCATTGTGAACCAGGGGAAGGTGCCAGGAGGCTCATTCTAAGCGTGCCTGACGCAGCTTCACATCCCGTTCTATCTGCAACAGCTTCAGGTGGCTGAGAAGCACTGCTGTGGAGTTACAGGTAAAATGAGAAAATGTGTTTCTCTGGCTGTGATAATGTATTTCAAGCAACCTATAGGCTTTGTGGTAAAAGTTTTCTCCATATATGGCACATGTGTGCCACGTCCAAAAAAGCACTCCACTCGCTCAGAGAAGAGCGTTTTGGCACTTATGGAACACATTTAGTGTGATGTGCTTTATTGCTTGGCTCACACAACCATTGTTCCAAAATCACTTTATTCGCTCTCAAATACATTGTGAGCAAAGGATGATACGGCGCGTCATTGTGAACCAGCGGAAGGTGCCAGGAGGCTCATTCTAAGCGTGCCTGACGCAGCTTCACATCCCGTTCTATCTGAAACAGTTTCAGGTGGCTGAGAAGCACTGCTGTGGAGTTACAGCTAAATGAGAAAATGTGTTTCTCTCGCTGTGATAATGTATTTCAAGCACCCTATAGGCTTTGTGGTAAAAAAAAATTCTCCATATATGGCACATGTGTGCCAGGTCCAAAAAAGCACTCCACTCGCTCAGAGAAGGCCTCCGAAGCGCGTTTTGGCCCTTATGAAACACATTTAGTGTGATGTGCTTTATTGCTTGGCACACACAACCATTGTTCAAAAGAGCACTTTATTCGCTCTCAAATACATTGTGAGCAAAGGATGATACGGCGCGTCATTGTGAACCAGCGGAAGGTGCCAGGAGGCTCATTCCAAGTGTGCCTGACGCATCTTCGCATCCCGTTCTATCTGCAACAGTTTCAGGTGGCTGAGTAGCACTGCTGTGGAGTTACAGCTAAAATGAGAAATGTGTTTCTCTCGCTGTGATAATGTATTTCAAGCACCCTATAGGCTTTGTGGTAAAAAAAAATCTCCATATATGGCACATGTGTGCCAGGTCCAAAAAAGCACTCCACTCGCTCAGAGAAGAGCGTTTTGGCACTTATGGAACACATTTAGTGTGATGTGCTTTATTGCTTGGCTCACACAACCATTGTTCAAAAAGCACTTTATTCGCTCTCAAATACATTGTGACCAAAGGATGATACGGCGCGTCATTGTGAACCAGCGGAAGGTGCCAGGAGGCTCATTCCAAGTGTGCCTGACGCATCTTCGCATCCCGTTCTATCTGCAACAGCTCCAGGTGGCTGAGAAGCACTGCTGTGGAGTTACAGCTAAAATGAGAAAATGTGTTTCTCTGGCTGTGATAATGTATTTCAAGCAACCTATAGGCTTTGTGGTAAAAGTTTTCTCCATATATGGCACATGTGTGCCACGTCCAAAAAAGCACTCCACTCGCTCAGAGAAGAGCGTTTTGGCACTTATAGAACACATTTAGTGTGATGTGCTTTATTGCTTGGCTCACACAACCATTGTCAAAAGTCACTTTATTCGCTCTCAAATACATTGTGAGCAAAGGATGATACGGCGCGTCATTGTGAACCAGCGGAAGGTGCCAGGAGGCTCATTCTAAGCGTGCCTGACGCAGCTTCACATCCCGTTCTATCTGAAACAGTTTCAGGTGGCTGAGAAGCACTGCTGCGGAGTTACAGCTAAATGAGAAAATGTGTTTCTCTCGCTGTGATAATGTATTTCAAGCACCCTATAGGCTTTGTGGTAAAAAAAATTCTCCATATATGGCACATGTGTGCCAGGTCCAAAGAAGCACTCCACTCGCTCAGAGAAGGCCTCCGAAGCGCGTTTTGGCACTTATGGAACACATTTAGTGTGATGTGCTTTATTGCTTGGCACACACAACCATTGTTCGAAAATGCACTTTATTCGCTCTCAAACGCATTGTGAGCAAAGGATGATACGGCGCGTCATTGTGAACCAGCGGAAGGTGCCAGGAGGCTCATTCCAAGTGTGCCTGACGCATCTTCGCATCCCGTTCTATCTGCAACAGTTTCAGGTGGCTGAGTAGCACTGCTGTGGAGTTACAGCTAAAATGAGAAAATGTGTTTCTCTCGCTGTGATAATGTATTTCAAGCACCCTATAGGCTTTGTGGTAAAAAAAAATCTCCATATATGGCACATGTGTGCCAGGTCCAAAAAAGCACTCCACTCGCTCAGAGAAGAGCGTTTTGGCACTTATGGAACACATTTAGTGTGATGTGCTTTATTGCTTGGCTCACACAACCATTGTTCCAAAATCACTTTATTCGCTCTCAAATACATTGTGAGCAAAGGATGATACGGCGCGTCATTGTGAACCAGCGGAAGGTGCCAGGAGGCTCATTCTAAGCGTGCCTGACGCAGCTTCACATCCCGTTCTATCTGAAACAGTTTCAGGTGGCTGAGAAGCACTGCTGTGGAGTTACAGCTAAATGAGAAAATGTGTTTCTCTCGCTGTGATAATGTATTTCAAGCACCCTATAGGCTTTGTGGTAAAAAAAAAATCTCCATATATGGCACATGTGTGCCAGGTCCAAAAAAGCACTCCACTCGCTCAGAGAAGGCCTCCGAAGCGCGTTTTGGCCCTTATGAAACACATTTAGTGTGATGTGCTTTATTGCTTGGCACACACAACCATTGTTCAAAAGAGCACTTTATTCGCTCTCAAATACATTGTGAGCAAAGGATGATACGGCGCGTCATTGTGAACCAGCGGAAGGTGCCAGGAGGCTCATTCCAAGTTATGCCTGACGCATCTTCGCATCCCGTTCTATCTGCAACAGTTTCAGGTGGCTGAGTAGCACTGCTGTGGAGTTACAGCTAAAATGAGAAAATGTGTTTCTCTCGCTGTGATAATGTATTTCAAGCACCCTATAGGCTTTGTGGTAAAAAAAAATCTCCATATATGGCACATGTGTGCCAGGTCCAAAAAAGCACTCCACTCGCTCAGAGAAGAGCGTTTTGGCACTTATGGAACACATTTAGTGTGATGTGCTTTATTGCTTGGCTCACACAACCATTGTTCAAAAAGCACTTTATTCGCTCTCAAATACATTGTGACCAAAGGATGATACGGCGCGTCATTGTGAACCAGCGGAAGGTGCCAGGAGGCTCATTCCAAGTGTGCCTGACGCATCTTCGCATCCCGTTCTATCTGCAACAGCTTCAGGTGGCTGAGAAGCACTGCTGTGGAGTTACAGCTAAAATGAGAAAATTTGTTTCTCTGGCTGTGATAATGTATTTCAAGCAACCTATAGGCTTTGTGGTAAAAGTTTTCTCCATATATGGCACATGTGTGCCACGTCCAAAAAAGCACTCCACTCGCTCAGAGAAGAGCGTTTTGGCACTTATAGAACACATTTAGTGTGATGTGCTTTATTGCTTGGCTCACACAACCATTGTTCAAAAATCACTTTATTCGCTCTCAAATACATTGTGAGCAAAGGATGATACGGCGCGTCATTGTGAACCAGGGGAAGGTGCCAGGAGGCTCATTCTAAGCGTGCCTGACGCAGCTTCACATCCCGTTCTATCTGCAACAGCTTCAGGTGGCTGAGAAGCACTGCTGTGGAGTTACAGGTAAAATGAGAAAATGTGTTTCTCTGGCTGTGATAATGTATTTCAAGCAACCTATAGGCTTTGTGGTAAAAGTTTTCTCCATATATGGCACATGTGTGCCACGTCCAAAAAAGCACTCCACTCGCTCAGAGAAGAGCGTTTTGGCACTTATGGAACACATTTAGTGTGATGTGCTTTATTGCTTGGCTCACACAACCATTGTTCCAAAATCACTTTATTCGCTCTCAAATACATTGTGAGCAAAGGATGATACGGCGCGTCATTGTGAACCAGCGGAAGGTGCCAGGAGGCTCATTCTAAGCGTGCCTGACGCAGCTTCACATCCCGTTCTATCTGAAACAGTTTCAGGTGGCTGAGAAGCACTGCTGTGGAGTTACAGCTAAATGAGAAAATGTGTTTCTCTCGCTGTGATAATGTATTTCAAGCACCCTATAGGCTTTGTGGTAAAAAAAAATTCTCCATATATGGCACATGTGTGCCAGGTCCAAAAAAGCACTCCACTCGCTCAGAGAAGGCCTCCGAAGCGCGTTTTGGCCCTTATGAAACACATTTAGTGTGATGTGCTTTATTGCTTGGCACACACAACCATTGTTCAAAAGAGCACTTTATTCGCTCTCAAATACATTGTGAGCAAAGGATGATACGGCGCGTCATTGTGAACCAGCGGAAGGTGCCAGGAGGCTCATTCCAAGTGTGCCTGACGCATCTTCGCATCCCGTTCTATCTGCAACAGTTTCAGGTGGCTGAGTAGCACTGCTGTGGAGTTACAGCTAAAATGAGAAATGTGTTTCTCTCGCTGTGATAATGTATTTCAAGCACCCTATAGGCTTTGTGGTAAAAAAAAATCTCCATATATGGCACATGTGTGCCAGGTCCAAAAAAGCACTCCACTCGCTCAGAGAAGAGCGTTTTGGCACTTATGGAACACATTTAGTGTGATGTGCTTTATTGCTTGGCTCACACAACCATTGTTCGAAAATGCACTTTATTCGCTCTCAAACGCATTGTGAGCAAAGGATGATACGGCGCGTCATTGTGAACCAGCGGAAGGTGCCAGGAGGCTCATTCCAAGTGTGCCTGACGCATCTTCGCATCCCGTTCTATCTGCAACAGTTTCAGGTGGCTGAGTAGCACTGCTGTGGAGTTACAGCTAAAATGAGAAAATGTGTTTCTCTCGCTGTGATAATGTATTTCAAGCACCCTATAGGCTTTGTGGTAAAAAAAAATCTCCATATATGGCACATGTGTGCCAGGTCCAAAAAAGCACTCTCCACTCGCTCAGAGAAGAGCGTTTTGGCACTTATGGAACACATTTAGTGTGATGTGCTTTATTGCTTGGCTCACACAACCATTGTTCAAAAAGCACTTTATTTGCTCTCAAATACATTGTGACCAAAGGATGATACGGCGCGTCATTGTGAACCAGCGGAAGGTGCCAGGAGGCTCATTCCAAGTGTGCCTGACGCATCTTCGCATCCCGTTCTATCTGCAACAGCTTCAGGTGGCTGAGAAGCACTGCTGTGGAGTTACAGTTAAAATGAGAAAATGTGTTTCTCTGGCTTTGATAATGTATTTCAAGCAACCTATAGGCTTTGTGGTAAAAGTTTTCTCCATATATGGCACATGTGTGCCACGTCCAAAAAAGCACTCCACTCGCTCAGAGAAGAGCGTTTTGGCACTTATGGAACACATTTAGTGTGATGTGCTTTATTGCTTGGCTCACACAACCATTGTTCCAAAATCACTTTATTCGCTCTCAAATACATTGTGAGCAAAGGATGATACGGCGCGTCATTGTGAACCAGCGGAAGGTGCCAGGAGGCTCATTCTAAGCGTGCCTGACGCAGCTTCACATCCCGTTCTATCTGAAACAGTTTCAGGTGGCTGAGAAGCACTGCTGTGGAGTTACAGCTAAATGAGAAAATGTGTTTCTCTCGCTGTGATAATGTATTTCAAGCACCCTATAGGCTTTGTGGTAAAAAAAAATTCTCCATATATGGCACATGTGTGCCAGGTCCAAAAAAGCACTCCACTCGCTCAGAGAAGGCCTCCGAAGCGCGTTTTGGCCCTTATGAAACACATTTAGTGTGATGTGCTTTATTGCTTGGCACACACAACCATTGTTCAAAAGAGCACTTTATTCGCTCTCAAATACATTGTGAGCAAAGGATGATACGGCGCGTCATTGTGAACCAGCGGAAGGTGCCAGGAGGCTCATTCCAAGTGTGCCTGACGCATCTTCGCATCCCGTTCTATCTGCAACAGTTTCAGGTGGCTGAGTAGCACTGCTGTGGAGTTACAGCTAAAATGAGAAATGTGTTTCTCTCGCTGTGATAATGTATTTCAAGCACCCTATAGGCTTTGTGGTAAAAAAAAATCTCCATATATGGCACATGTGTGCCAGGTCCAAAAAAGCACTCCACTCGCTCAGAGAAGAGCGTTTTGGCACTTATGGAACACATTTAGTGTGATGTGCTTTATTGCTTGGCTCACACAACCATTGTTCAAAAAGCACTTTATTCGCTCTCAAATACATTGTGACCAAAGGATGATACGGCGCGTCATTGTGAACCAGCGGAAGGTGCCAGGAGGCTCATTCCAAGTGTGCCTGACGCATCTTTGCATCCCGTTCTATCTGCAACAGCTCCAGGTGGCTGAGAAGCACTGCTGTGGAGTTACAGCTAAAATGAGAAAATGTGTTTCTCTGGCTGTGATAATGTATTTCAAGCAACCTATAGGCTTTGTGGTAAAAGTTTTCTCCATATATGGCACATGTGTGCCACGTCCAAAAAAGCACTCCACTCGCTCAGAGAAGAGCGTTTTGGCACTTATAGAACACATTTAGTGTGATGTGCTTTATTGCTTGGCTCACACAACCATTGTCAAAAGTCACTTTATTCGCTCTCAAATACATTGTGAGCAAAGGATGATACGGCGCGTCATTGTGAACCAGCGGAAGGTGCCAGGAGGCTCATTCTAAGCGTGCCTGACGCAGCTTCACATCCCGTTCTATCTGAAACAGTTTCAGGTGGCTGAGAAGCACTGCTGCGGAGTTACAGCTAAATGAGAAAATGTGTTTCTCTCGCTGTGATAATGTATTTCAAGCACCCTATAGGCTTTGTGGTAAAAAAAAATCTCCATATATGGCACATGTGTGCCAGGTCCAAAAAAGCACTCCACTCGCTCAGAGAAGAGCGTTTTGGCACTTATGGAACACATTTAGTGTGATGTGCTTTATTGCTTGGCTCACACAACCATTGTTCAAAAAGCACTTTATTCGCTCTCAAATACATTGTGACCAAAGGATGATACGGCGCGTCATTGTGAACCAGCGGAAGGTGCCAGGAGGCTCATTCCAAGTGTGCCTGACGCATCTTCGCATCCCGTTCTATCTGCAACAGCTTCAGGTGGCTGAGAAGCACTGCTGTGGAGTTACAGCTAAAATGAGAAAATTTGTTTCTCTGGCTGTGATAATGTATTTCAAGCAACCTATAGGCTTTGTGGTAAAAGTTTTCTCCATATATGGCACATGTGTGCCACGTCCAAAAAAGCACTCCACTCGCTCAGAGAAGAGCGTTTTGGCACTTATAGAACACATTTAGTGTGATGTGCTTTATTGCTTGGCTCACACAACCATTGTTCAAAAATCACTTTATTCGCTCTCAAATACATTGTGAGCAAAGGATGATACGGCGCGTCATTGTGAACCAGGGGAAGGTGCCAGGAGGCTCATTCTAAGCGTGCCTGACGCAGCTTCACATCCCGTTCTATCTGCAACAGCTTCAGGTGGCTGAGAAGCACTGCTGTGGAGTTACAGGTAAAATGAGAAAATGTGTTTCTCTGGCTGTGATAATGTATTTCAAGCACCCTATAGGCTTTGTGGTAAAAAAAAATCTCCATATATGGCACATGTGTGCCAGGTCCAAAAAAGCACTCCACTCGCTCAGAGAAGAGCGTTTTGGCACTTATGGAACACATTTAGTGTGATGTGCTTTATTGCTTGGCTCACACAACCATTGTTCAAAAAGCACTTTATTCGCTCTCAAATACATTGTGAGCAAAGGATGATACGGCGCGTCATTGTGAACCAGCGGAAGGTGCCAGGAGGCTCATTCTAAGCGTGCCTGACGCAGCTTCACATCCCGTTCTATCTGCAACAGCTCCAGGTGGCTGAGAAGCACTGCTGTGGAGTTACAGCTAAAATGAGAAAATGTGTTTCTCTGGCTGTGATAATGTATTTCAAGCAACCTATAGGCTTTGTGGTAAAAGTTTTCTCCATATATGGCACATGTGTGCCACGTCCAAAAAAGCACTCCACTCGCTCAGAGAAGAGCGTTTTGGCACTTATAGAACACATTTAGTGTGATGTGCTTTATTGCTTGGCTCACACAACCATTGTCAAAAGTCACTTTATTCGCTCTCAAATACATTGTGAGCAAAGGATGATACGGCGCGTCATTGTGAACCAGCGGAAGGTGCCAGGAGGCTCATTCTAAGCGTGCCTGACGCAGCTTCACATCCCGTTCTATCTGAAACAGTTTCAGGTGGCTGAGAAGCACTGCTGCGGAGTTACAGCTAAATGAGAAAATGTGTTTCTCTCGCTGTGATAATGTATTTCAAGCACCCTATAGGCTTTGTGGTAAAAAAAATTCTCCATATATGGCACATGTGTGCCAGGTCCAAAGAAGCACTCCACTCGCTCAGAGAAGGCCTCCGAAGCGCGTTTTGGCACTTATGGAACACATTTAGTGTGATGTGCTTTATTGCTTGGCACACACAACCATTGTTCGAAAATGCACTTTATTCGCTCTCAAACGCATTGTGAGCAAAGGATGATACGGCGCGTCATTGTGAACCAGCGGAAGGTGCCAGGAGGCTCATTCCAAGTGTGCCTGACGCATCTTCGCATCCCGTTCTATCTGCAACAGTTTCAGGTGGCTGAGTAGCACTGCTGTGGAGTTACAGCTAAAATGAGAAAATGTGTTTCTCTCGCTGTGATAATGTATTTCAAGCACCCTATAGGCTTTGTGGTAAAAAAAAATCTCCATATATGGCACATGTGTGCCAGGTCCAAAAAAGCACTCCACTCGCTCAGAGAAGAGCGTTTTGGCACTTATGGAACACATTTAGTGTGATGTGCTTTATTGCTTGGCTCACACAACCATTGTTCAAAAAGCACTTTATTTGCTCTCAAATACATTGTGACCAAAGGATGATACGGCGCGTCATTGTGAACCAGCGGAAGGTGCCAGGAGGCTCATTCTAAGTGTGCCTGACGCATCTTCGCATCCCGTTCTATCTGCAACAGCTTCAGGTGGCTGAGAAGCACTGCTGTGGAGTTACAGTTAAAATGAGAAAATGTGTTTCTCTGGCTTTGATAATGTATTTCAAGCAACCTATAGGCTTTGTGGTAAAAGTTTTCTCCATATATGGCACATGTGTGCCACGTCCAAAAAAGCACTCCACTCGCTCAGAGAAGAGCGTTTTGGCACTTATGGAACACATTTAGTGTGATGTGCTTTATTGCTTGGCTCACACAACCATTGTTCCAAAATCACTTTATTCGCTCTCAAATACATTGTGAGCAAAGGATGATACGGCGCGTCATTGTGAACCAGCGGAAGGTGCCAGGAGGCTCATTCTAAGCGTGCCTGACGCAGCTTCACATCCCGTTCTATCTGAAACAGTTTCAGGTGGCTGAGAAGCACTGCTGTGGAGTTACAGCTAAATGAGAAAATGTGTTTCTCTCGCTGTGATAATGTATTTCAAGCACCCTATAGGCTTTGTGGTAAAAAAAAATTCTCCATATATGGCACATGTGTGCCAGGTCCAAAAAAGCACTCCACTCGCTCAGAGAAGGCCTCCGAAGCGCGTTTTGGCCCTTATGAAACACATTTAGTGTGATGTGCTTTATTGCTTGGCACACACAACCATTGTTCAAAAGAGCACTTTATTCGCTCTCAAATACATTGTGAGCAAAGGATGATACGGCGCGTCATTGTGAACCAGCGGAAGGTGCCAGGAGGCTCATTCCAAGTGTGCCTGACGCATCTTCGCATCCCGTTCTATCTGCAACAGTTTCAGGTGGCTGAGTAGCACTGCTGTGGAGTTACAGCTAAAATGAGAAAATGTGTTTCTCTCGCTGTGATAATGTATTTCAAGCACCCTATAGGCTTTGTGGTAAAAAAAAATCTCCATATATGGCACATGTGTGCCAGGTCCAAAAAAGCACTCCACTCGCTCAGAGAAGAGCGTTTTGGCACTTATGGAACACATTTAGTGTGATGTGCTTTATTGCTTGGCTCACACAACCATTGTTCAAAAAGCACTTTATTCGCTCTCAAATACATTGTGACCAAAGGATGATACGGCGCGTCATTGTGAACCAGCGGAAGGTGCCAGGAGGCTCATTCCAAGTGTGCCTGACGCATCTTCGCATCCCGTTCTATCTGCAACAGCTTCAGGTGGCTGAGAAGCACTGCTGTGGAGTTACAGCTAAAATGAGAAAATTTGTTTCTCTGGCTGTGATAATGTATTTCAAGCAACCTATAGGCTTTGTGGTAAAAGTTTTCTCCATATATGGCACATGTGTGCCACGTCCAAAAAAGCACTCCACTCGCTCAGAGAAGAGCGTTTTGGCACTTATAGAACACATTTAGTGTGATGTGCTTTATTGCTTGGCTCACACAACCATTGTTCAAAAATCACTTTATTCGCTCTCAAATACATTGTGAGCAAAGGATGATACGGCGCGTCATTGTGAACCAGGGGAAGGTGCCAGGAGGCTCATTCTAAGCGTGCCTGACGCAGCTTCACATCCCGTTCTATCTGCAACAGCTTCAGGTGGCTGAGAAGCACTGCTGTGGAGTTACAGGTAAAATGAGAAAATGTGTTTCTCTGGCTGTGATAATGTATTTCAAGCAACCTATAGGCTTTGTGGTAAAAGTTTTCTCCATATATGGCACATGTGTGCCACGTCCAAAAAAGCACTCCACTCGCTCAGAGAAGAGCGTTTTGGCACTTATGGAACACATTTAGTGTGATGTGCTTTATTGCTTGGCTCACACAACCATTGTTCCAAAATCACTTTATTCGCTCTCAAATACATTGTGAGCAAAGGATGATACGGCGCGTCATTGTGAACCAGCGGAAGGTGCCAGGAGGCTCATTCCAAGTGTGCCTGACGCATCTTCGCATCCCGTTCTATCTGCAACAGTTTCAGGTGGCTGAGTAGCACTGCTGTGGAGTTACAGCTAAAATGAGAAATGTGTTTCTCTCGCTGTGATAATGTATTTCAAGCACCCTATAGGCTTTGTGGTAAAAAAAAATCTCCATATATGGCACATGTGTGCCAGGTCCAAAAAAGCACTCCACTCGCTCAGAGAAGAGCGTTTTGGCACTTATGGAACACATTTAGTGTGATGTGCTTTATTGCTTGGCTCACACAACCATTGTTCAAAAAGCACTTTATTCGCTCTCAAATACATTGTGACCAAAGGATGATACGGCGCGTCATTGTGAACCAGCGGAAGGTGCCAGGAGGCTCATTCCAAGTGTGCCTGACGCATCTTCGCATCCCGTTCTATCTGCAACAGCTCCAGGTGGCTGAGAAGCACTGCTGTGGAGTTACAGCTAAAATGAGAAAATGTGTTTCTCTGGCTGTGATAATGTATTTCAAGCAACCTATAGGCTTTGTGGTAAAAGTTTTCTCCATATATGGCACATGTGTGCCACGTCCAAAAAAGCACTCCACTCGCTCAGAGAAGAGCGTTTTGGCACTTATAGAACACATTTAGTGTGATGTGCTTTATTGCTTGGCTCACACAACCATTGTCAAAAGTCACTTTATTCGCTCTCAAATACATTGTGAGCAAAGGATGATACGGCGCGTCATTGTGAACCAGCGGAAGGTGCCAGGAGGCTCATTCTAAGCGTGCCTGACGCAGCTTCACATCCCGTTCTATCTGAAACAGTTTCAGGTGGCTGAGAAGCACTGCTGCGGAGTTACAGCTAAATGAGAAAATGTGTTTCTCTCGCTGTGATAATGTATTTCAAGCACCCTATAGGCTTTGTGGTAAAAAAAATTCTCCATATATGGCACATGTGTGCCAGGTCCAAAGAAGCACTCCACTCGCTCAGAGAAGGCCTCCGAAGCGCGTTTTGGCACTTATGGAACACATTTAGTGTGATGTGCTTTATTGCTTGGCACACACAACCATTGTTCGAAAATGCACTTTATTCGCTCTCAAACGCATTGTGAGCAAAGGATGATACGGCGCGTCATTGTGAACCAGCGGAAGGTGCCAGGAGGCTCATTCCAAGTGTGCCTGACGCATCTTCGCATCCCGTTCTATCTGCAACAGCTTCAGGTGGCTGAGAAGCACTGCTGTGGAGTTACAGTTAAAATGAGAAAATGTGTTTCTCTGGCTTTGATAATGTATTTCAAGCAACCTATAGGCTTTGTGGTAAAAGTTTTCTCCATATATGGCACATGTGTGCCACGTCCAAAAAAGCACTCCACTCGCTCAGAGAAGAGCGTTTTGGCACTTATGGAACACATTTAGTGTGATGTGCTTTATTGCTTGGCTCACACAACCATTGTTCCAAAATCACTTTATTCGCTCTCAAATACATTGTGAGCAAAGGATGATACGGCGCGTCATTGTGAACCAGCGGAAGGTGCCAGGAGGCTCATTCTAAGCGTGCCTGACGCAGCTTCACATCCCGTTCTATCTGAAACAGTTTCAGGTGGCTGAGAAGCACTGCTGTGGAGTTACAGCTAAATGAGAAAATGTGTTTCTCTCGCTGTGATAATGTATTTCAAGCACCCTATAGGCTTTGTGGTAAAAAAAAATCTCCATATATGGCACATGTGTGCCAGGTCCAAAAAAGCACTCCACTCGCTCAGAGAAGAGCGTTTTGGCACTTATGGAACACATTTAGTGTGATGTGCTTTATTGCTTGGCTCACACAACCATTGTTCCAAAATCACTTTATTCGCTCTCAAATACATTGTGAGCAAAGGATGATACGGCGCGTCATTGTGAACCAGCGGAAGGTGCCAGGAGGCTCATTCTAAGCGTGCCTGACGCAGCTTCACATCCCGTTCTATCTGAAACAGTTTCAGGTGGCTGAGAAGCACTGCTGTGGAGTTACAGCTAAATGAGAAAATGTGTTTCTCTCGCTGTGATAATGTATTTCAAGCACCCTATAGGCTTTGTGGTAAAAAAAAATCTCCATATATGGCACATGTGTGCCAGGTCCAAAAAAGCACTCCACTCGCTCAGAGAAGAGCGTTTTGGCACTTATGGAACACATTTAGTGTGATGTGCTTTATTGCTTGGCTCACACAACCATTGTTCAAAAAGCACTTTATTTGCTCTCAAATACATTGTGACCAAAGGATGATACGGCGCGTCATTGTGAACCAGCGGAAGGTGCCAGGAGGCTCATTCCAAGTGTGCCTGACGCATCTTCGCATCCCGTTCTATCTGCAACAGCTTCAGGTGGCTGAGAAGCACTGCTGTGGAGTTACAGTTAAAATGAGAAAATGTGTTTCTCTGGCTTTGATAATGTATTTCAAGCAACCTATAGGCTTTGTGGTAAAAGTTTTCTCCATATATGGCACATGTGTGCCACGTCCAAAAAAGCACTCCACTCGCTCAGAGAAGAGCGTTTTGGCACTTATGGAACACATTTAGTGTGATGTGCTTTATTGCTTGGCACACACAACCATTGTTCAAAAGAGCACTTTATTCGCTCTCAAATACATTGTGAGCAAAGGATGATACGGCGCGTCATTGTGAACCAGCGGAAGGTGCCAGGAGGCTCATTCCAAGTGTGCCTGACGCATCTTCGCATCCCGTTCTATCTGCAACAGTTTCAGGTGGCTGAGTAGCACTGCTGTGGAGTTACAGCTAAAATGAGAAAATGTGTTTCTCTCGCTGTGATAATGTATTTAAAGCACCCTATAGGCTTTGTGGTAAAAAAAAATCTCCATATATGGCACATGTGTGCCAGGTCCAAAAAAGCACTCCACTCGCTCAGAGAAGAGCGTTTTGGCACTTATGGAACACATTTAGTGTGATGTGCTTTATTGCTTGGCTCACACAACCATTGTTCAAAAAGCACTTTATTCGCTCTCAAATACATTGTGACCAAAGGATGATACGGCGCGTCATTGTGAACCAGCGGAAGGTGCCAGGAGGCTCATTCCAAGTGTGCCTGACGCATCTTCGCATCCCGTTCTATCTGCAACAGCTTCAGGTGGCTGAGAAGCACTGCTGTGGAGTTACAGCTAAAATGAGAAAATGTGTTTCTCTGGCTGTGATAATGTATTTCAAGCAACCTATAGGCTTTGTGGTAAAAGTTTTCTCCATATATGGCACATGTGTGCCACGTCCAAAAAAGCACTCCACTCGCTCAGAGAAGAGCGTTTTGGCACTTATGGAACACATTTAGTGTGATGTGCTTTATTGCTTGGCTCACACAACCATTGTTCCAAAATCACTTTATTCGCTCTCAAATACATTGTGAGCAAAGGATGATACGGCGCGTCATTGTGAACCAGCGGAAGGTGCCAGGAGGCTCACTCTAAGCGTGCCTGACGCAGCTTCACATCCCGTTCTATCTGAAACAGTTTCAGGTGGCTGAGAAGCACTGCTGTGGAGTTACAGCTAAATGAGAAAATGTGTTTCTCTCGCTGTGATAATGTATTTCAAGCACCCTATAGGCTTTGTGGTAAAAAAAATTCTCCATATATGGCACATGTGTGCCAGGTCCAAAAAAGCACTCCACTCGCTCAGAGAAGGCCTCCGAAGCGCGTTTTGGCACTTATGGAACACATTTAGTGTGATGTGCTTTATTGCTTGGCTCACACAACCATTGTTCAAAAAGCACTTTATTTGCTCTCAAATACATTGTGACCAAAGGATGATACGGCGCGTCATTGTGAACCAGCGGAAGGTGCCAGGAGGCTCATTCCAAGTGTGCCTGACGCATCTTCGCATCCCGTTCTATCTGCAACAGCTTCAGGTGGCTGAGAAGCACTGCTGTGGAGTTACAGGTAAAATGAGAAAATGTGTTTCTCTGGCTGTGATAATGTATTTCAAGCAACCTATAGGCTTTGTGGTAAAAGTTTTCTCCATATATGGCACATGTGTGCCACGTCCAAAAAAGCACTCCACTCGCTCAGAGAAGAGCGTTTTGGCACTTATGGAACACATTTAGTGTGATGTGCTTTATTGCTTGGCTCACACAACCATTGTTCAAAAAGCACTTTATTCGCTCTCAAACGCATTGTGAGCAAAGGATGATACGGCGCGTCATTGTGAACCAGCGGAAGGTGCCAGGAGGCTCATTCCAAGTGTGCCTGACGCATCTTCGCATCCCGTTCTATCTGCAACAGTTTCAGGTGGCTGAGTAGCACTGCTGTGGAGTTACAGCTAAAATGAGAAAATGTGTTTCTCTCGCTGTGATAATGTATTTCAAGCACCCTATAGGCTTTGTGGTAAAAAAAAATCTCCATATATGGCACATGTGTGCCAGGTCCAAAAAAGCACTCCACTCGCTCAGAGAAGAGCGTTTTGGCACTTATGGAACACATTTAGTGTGATGTGCTTTATTGCTTGGCTCACACAACCATTGTTCAAAAAGCACTTTATTCGCTCTCAAGTACATTGTGACCAAAGGATGATACGGCGCGTCATTGTGAACCAGCGGAAGGTGCCAGGAGGCTCATTCCAAGTGTGCCTGACGCATCTTCGCATCCCGTTCTATCTGCAACAGCTTCAGGTGGCTGAGAAGCACTGCTGTGGAGTTACAGCTAAAATGAGAAAATGTGTTTCTCTGGCTGTGATAATGTATTTCAAGCAACCTATAGGCTTTGTGGTAAAAGTTTTCTCCATATATGGCACATGTGTGCCACGTCCAAAAAAGCACTCCACTCGCTCAGAGAAGAGCGTTTTGGCACTTATGGAACACATTTAGTGTGATGTGCTTTATTGCTTGGCTCACACAACCATTGTTCCAAAATCACTTTATTCGCTCTCAAATACATTGTGAGCAAAGGATGATACGGCGCGTCATTGTGAACCAGCGGAAGGTGCCAGGAGGCTCATTCTAAGCGTGCCTGACGCAGCTTCACATCCCGTTCTATCTGAAACAGTTTCAGGTGGCTGAGAAGCACTGCTGTGGAGTTACAGCTAAATGAGAAAATGTGTTTCTCTCGCTGTGATAATGTATTTCAAGCACCCTATAGGCTTTGTGGTAAAAAAAATTCTCCATATATGGCACATGTGTGCCAGGTCCAAAAAAGCACTCCACTCGCTCAGAGAAGGCCTCCGAAGCGCGTTTTGGCACTTATGGAACACATTTAGTGTGATGTGCTTTATTGCTTGGCTCACACAACCATTGTTCAAAAAGCACTTTATTTGCTCTCAAATACATTGTGACCAAAGGATGATACGGCGCGTCATTGTGAACCAGCGGAAGGTGCCAGGAGGCTCATTCCAAGTGTGCCTGACGCATCTTCGCATCCCGTTCTATCTGCAACAGCTTCAGGTGGCTGAGAAGCACTGCTGTGGAGTTACAGGTAAAATGAGAAAATGTGTTTCTCTGGCTGTGATAATGTATTTCAAGCAACCTATAGGCTTTGTGGTAAAAGTTTTCTCCATATATGGCACATGTGTGCCACGTCCAAAAAGCACTCCACTCGCTCAGAGAAGAGCGTTTTGGCACTTATGGAACACATTTAGTGTGATGTGCTTTATTGCTTGGCTCACACAACCATTGTTCAAAAAGCACTTTATTCGCTCTCAAACGCATTGTGAGCAAAGGATGATACGGCGCGTCATTGTGAACCAGCGGAAGGTGCCAGGAGGCTCATTCCAGTGTGCCTGACGCATCTTCGCATCCCGTTCTATCTGCAACAGTTTCAGGTGGCTGAGTAGCACTGCTGTGGAGTTACAGCTAAAATGAGAAAATGTGTTTCTCTCGCTGTGATAATGTATTTCAAGCACCCTATAGGCTTTGTGGTAAAAAAAAATCTCCATATATGGCAGATGTGTGGCAGGTCCAAAAAAGCACTCCACTCGCTCAGAGAAGAGCGTTTTGGCACTTATGGAACACATTTAGTGTGATGTGCTTTATTGCTTGGCTCACACAACCATTGTTCAAAAAGCACTTTATTCGCTCTCAAATACATTGTGACCAAAGGATGATACGGCGCGTCATTGTGAACCAGCGGAAGGTGCCAGGAGGCTCATTCCAAGTGTGCCTGACGCATCTTCGCATCCCGTTCTATCTGCAACAGCTTCAGGTGGCTGAGAAGCACTGCTGTGGAGTTACAGCTAAAATGAGAAAATTTGTTTCTCTGGCTGTGATAATGTATTTCAAGCAACCTATAGGCTTTGTGGTAAAAGTTTTCTCCATATATGGCACATGTGTGCCACGTCCAAAAAAGCACTCCACTCGCTCAGAGAAGAGCGTTTTGGCACTTATAGAACACATTTAGTGTGATGTGCTTTATTGCTTGGCTCACACAACCATTGTTCAAAAATCACTTTATTCGCTCTCAAATACATTGTGAGCAAAGGATGATACGGCGCGTCATTGTGAACCAGCGGAAGGTGCCAGGAGGCTCATTCTAAGCGTGCCTGACGCAGCTTCACATCCCGTTCTATCTGCAACAGCTTCAGGTGGCTGAGAAGCACTGCTGTGGAGTTACAGGTAAAATGAGAAAATGTGTTTCTCTGGCTGTGATAATGTATTTCAAGCAACCTATAGGCTTTGTGGTAAAAGTTTTCTCCATATATGGCACATGTGTGCCACGTCCAAAAAAGCACTCCACTCGCTCAGAGAAGAGCGTTTTGGCACTTATGGAACACATTTAGTGTGATGTGCTTTATTGCTTGGCTCACACAACCATTGTTCCAAAATCACTTTATTCGCTCTCAAATACATTGTGAGCAAAGGATGATACGGCGCGTCATTGTGAACCAGCGGAAGGTGCCAGGAGGCTCATTCTAAGCGTGCCTGACGCAGCTTCACATCCCGTTCTATCTGAAACAGTTTCAGGTGGCTGAGAAGCACTGCTGTGGAGTTACAGCTAAATGAGAAAATGTGTTTCTCTCGCTGTGATAATGTATTTCAAGCACCCTATAGGCTTTGTGGTAAAAAAAAATTCTCCATATATGGCACATGTGTGCCAGGTCCAAAAAAGCACTCCACTCGCTCAGAGAAGGCCTCCGAAGCGCGTTTTGGCCCTTATGAAACACATTTAGTGTGATGTGCTTTATTGCTTGGCACACACAACCATTGTTCAAAAGAGCACTTTATTCGCTCTCAAATACATTGTGAGCAAAGGATGATACGGCGCGTCATTGTGAACCAGCGGAAGGTGCCAGGAGGCTCATTCCAAGTGTGCCTGACGCATCTTCGCATCCCGTTCTATCTGCAACAGTTTCAGGTAGCTGAGTAGCACTGCTGTGGAGTTACAGCTAAAATGAGAAAATGTGTTTCTCTCGCTGTGATAATGTATTTCAAGCACCCTATAGGCTTTGTGGTAAAAAAAAATCTCCATATATGGCACATGTGTGCCAGGTCCAAAAAAGCACTCCACTCGCTCAGAGAAGAGCGTTTTGGCACTTATGGAACACATTTAGTGTGATGTGCTTTATTGCTTGGCTCACACAACCATTGTTCAAAAAGCACTTTATTCGCTCTCAAATACATTGTGACCAAAGGATGATACGGCGCGTCATTGTGAACCAGCGGAAGGTGCCAGGAGGCTCATTCCAAGTGTGCCTGACGCATCTTCGCATCCCGTTCTATCTGCAACAGCTCCAGGTGGCTGAGAAGCACTGCTGTGGAGTTACAGCTAAAATGAGAAAATGTGTTTCTCTGGCTGTGATAATGTATTTCAAGCAACCTATAGGCTTTGTGGTAAAAGTTTTCTCCATATATGGCACATGTGTGCCACGTCCAAAAAAGCACTCCACTCGCTCAGAGAAGAGCGTTTTGGCACTTATAGAACACATTTAGTGTGATGTGCTTTATTGCTTGGCTCACACAACCATTGTTCAAAAGTCACTTTATTCGCTCTCAAATACATTGTGAGCAAAGGATGATACGGCGCGTCATTGTGAACCAGCGGAAGGTGCCAGGAGGCTCATTCTAAGCGTGCCTGACGCAGCTTCACATCCCGTTCTATCTGAAACAGTTTCAGGTGGCTGAGAAGCACTGCTGCGGAGTTACAGCTAAATGAGAAAATGTGTTTCTCTCGCTGTGATAATGTATTTCAAGCACCCTATAGGCTTTGTGGTAAAAAAAATTCTCCATATATGGCACATGTGTGCCAGGTCCAAAGAAGCACTCCACTCGCTCAGAGAAGGCCTCCGAAGCGCGTTTTGGCACTTATGGAACACATTTAGTGTGATGTGCTTTATTGCTTGGCACACACAACCATTGTTCGAAAATGCACTTTATTCGCTCTCAAACGCATTGTGAGCAAAGGATGATACGGCGCGTCATTGTGAACCAGCGGAAGGTGCCAGGAGGCTCATTCCAAGTGTGCCTGACGCATCTTCGCATCCTGTTCTATCTGCAACAGTTTCAGGTGGCTGAGTAGCACTGCTGTGGAGTTACAGCTAAAATGAGAAAATGTGTTTCTCTCGCTGTGATAATGTATTTCAAGCACCCTATAGGCTTTGTGGTAAAAAAAAATCTCCATATATGGCACATGTGTGCCAGGTCCAAAAAAGCACTCCACTCGCTCAGAGAAGAGCGTTTTGGCACTTATGGAACACATTTAGTGTGATGTGCTTTATTGCTTGGCTCACACAACCATTGTTCAAAAAGCACTTTATTTGCTCTCAAATACATTGTGACCAAAGGATGATACGGCGCGTCATTGTGAACCAGCGGAAGGTGCCAGGAGGCTCATTCCAAGTGTGCCTGACGCATCTTCGCATCCCGTTCTATCTGCAACAGCTTCAGGTGGCTGAGAAGCACTGCTGTGGAGTTACAGTTAAAATGAGAAAATGTGTTTCTCTGGCTTTGATAATGTATTTCAAGCAACCTATAGGCTTTGTGGTAAAAGTTTTCTCCATATATGGCACATGTGTGCCACGTCCAAAAAAGCACTCCACTCGCTCAGAGAAGAGCGTTTTGGCACTTATGGAACACATTTAGTGTGATGTGCTTTATTGCTTGGCTCACACAACCATTGTTCCAAAATCACTTTATTCGCTCTCAAATACATTGTGAGCAAAGGATGATACGGCGCGTCATTGTGAACCAGCGGAAGGTGCCAGGAGGCTCATTCTAAGCGTGCCTGACGCAGCTTCACATCCCGTTCTATCTGAAACAGTTTCAGGTGGCTGAGAAGCACTGCTGTGGAGTTACAGCTAAATGAGAAAATGTGTTTCTCTCGCTGTGATAATGTATTTCAAGCACCCTATAGGCTTTGTGGTAAAAAAAATTCTCCATATATGGCACATATGTGCCAGGTCCAAAAAAGCACTCCACTCGCTCAGAGAAGGCCTCCGAAGCGCGTTTTGGCCCTTATGAAACACATTTAGTGTGATGTGCTTTATTGCTTGGCACACACAACCATTGTTCAAAAGAGCACTTTATTCGCTCTCAAATACATTGTGAGCAAAGGATGATACGGCGCGTCATTGTGAACCAGCGGAAGGTGCCAGGAGGCTCATTCCAAGTGTGCCTGACGCATCTTCGCATCCCGTTCTATCTGCAACAGTTTCAGGTGGCTGAGTAGCACTGCTGTGGAGTTACAGCTAAAATGAGAAAATGTGTTTCTCTCGCTGTGATAATGTATTTCAAGCACCCTATAGGCTTTGTGGTAAAAAAAAATCTCCATATATGGCACATGTGTGCCAGGTCCAAAAAAGCACTCCACTCGCTCAGAGAAGAGCGTTTTGGCACTTATGGAACACATTTAGTGTGATGTGCTTTATTGCTTGGCTCACACAACCATTGTTCAAAAAGCACTTTATTCGCTCTCAAATACATTGTGACCAAAGGATGATACGGCGCGTCATTGTGAACCAGCGGAAGGTGCCAGGAGGCTCATTCCAAGTGTGCCTGACGCATCTTCGCATCCCGTTCTATCTGCAACAGCTTCAGGTGGCTGAGAAGCACTGCTGTGGAGTTACAGCTAAAATGAGAAAATTTGTTTCTCTGGCTGTGATAATGTATTTCAAGCAACCTATAGGCTTTGTGGTAAAAGTTTTCTCCATATATGGCACATGTGTGCCACGTCCAAAAAAGCACTCCACTCGCTCAGAGAAGAGCGTTTTGGCACTTATAGAACACATTTAGTGTGATGTGCTTTATTGCTTGGCTCACACAACCATTGTTCAAAAATCACTTTATTCGCTCTCAAATACATTGTGAGCAAAGGATGATACGGCGCGTCATTGTGAACCAGCGGAAGGTGCCAGGAGGCTCATTCTAAGCGTGCCTGACGCAGCTTCACATCCCGTTCTATCTGCAACAGCTTCAGGTGGCTGAGAAGCACTGCTGTGGAGTTACAGCTAAATGAGAAAATGTGTTTCTCTCGCTGTGATAATGTATTTCAAGCACCCTATAGGCTTTGTGGTAAAAAAAATTCTCCATATATGGCACATGTGTGCCAGGTCCAAAAAAGCACTCCACTCGCTCAGAGAAGGCCTCCGAAGCGCGTTTTGGCACTTATGGAACACATTTAGTGTGATGTGCTTTATTGCTTGGCTCACACAACCATTGTTCAAAAAGCACTTTATTTGCTCTCAAATACATTGTGACCAAAGGATGATACGGCGCGTCATTGTGAACCAGCGGAAGGTGCCAGGAGGCTCATTCCAAGTGTGCCTGACGCATCTTCGCATCCCGTTCTATCTGCAACAGCTTCAGGTGGCTGAGAAGCACTGCTGTGGAGTTACAGCTAAAATGAGAAAATGTGTTTCTCTGGCTTTGATAATGTATTTCAAGCAACCTATAGGCTTTGTGGTAAAAGTTTTCTCCATATATGGCACATGTGTGCCACGTCCAAAAAAGCACTCCACTCGCTCAGAGAAGAGCGTTTTGGCACTTATGGAACACATTTAGTGTGATGTGCTTTATTGCTTGGCTCACACAACCATTGTTCCAAAATCACTTTATTCGCTCTCAAATACATTGTGAGCAAAGGATGATACGGCGCGTCATTGTGAACCAGCGGAAGGTGCCAGGAGGCTCATTCCAAGTGTGCCTGACGCATCTTCGCATCCCGTTCTATCTGCAACAGTTTCAGGTAGCTGAGTAGCACTGCTGTGGAGTTACAGCTAAAATGAGAAAATGTGTTTCTCTCGCTGTGATAATGTATTTCAAGCACCCTATAGGCTTTGTGGTAAAAAAAAATCTCCATATATGGCACATGTGTGCCAGGTCCAAAAAAGCACTCCACTCGCTCAGAGAAGAGCGTTTTGGCACTTATGGAACACATTTAGTGTGATGTGCTTTATTGCTTGGCTCACACAACCATTGTTCAAAAAGCACTTTATTCGCTCTCAAATACATTGTGACCAAAGGATGATACGGCGCGTCATTGTGAACCAGCGGAAGGTGCCAGGAGGCTCATTCCAAGTGTGCCTGACGCATCTTCGCATCCCGTTCTATCTGCAACAGCTCCAGGTGGCTGAGAAGCACTGCTGTGGAGTTACAGCTAAAATGAGAAAATGTGTTTCTCTGGCTGTGATAATGTATTTCAAGCAACCTATAGGCTTTGTGGTAAAAGTTTTCTCCATATATGGCACATGTGTGCCACGTCCAAAAAAGCACTCCACTCGCTCAGAGAAGAGCGTTTTGGCACTTATAGAACACATTTAGTGTGATGTGCTTTATTGCTTGGCTCACACAACCATTGTTCAAAAGTCACTTTATTCGCTCTCAAATACATTGTGAGCAAAGGATGATACGGCGCGTCATTGTGAACCAGCGGAAGGTGCCAGGAGGCTCATTCTAAGCGTGCCTGACGCAGCTTCACATCCCGTTCTATCTGAAACAGTTTCAGGTGGCTGAGAAGCACTGCTGCGGAGTTACAGCTAAATGAGAAAATGTGTTTCTCTCGCTGTGATAATGTATTTCAAGCACCCTATAGGCTTTGTGGTAAAAAAAATTCTCCATATATGGCACATGTGTGCCAGGTCCAAAGAAGCACTCCACTCGCTCAGAGAAGGCCTCCGAAGCGCGTTTTGGCACTTATGGAACACATTTAGTGTGATGTGCTTTATTGCTTGGCTCACACAACCATTGTTCAAAAAGCACTTTATTTGCTCTCAAATACATTGTGACCAAAGGATGATACGGCGCGTCATTGTGAACCAGCGGAAGGTGCCAGGAGGCTCATTCCAAGTGTGCCTGACGCATCTTCGCATCCCGTTCTATCTGCAACAGCTTCAGGTGGCTGAGAAGCACTGCTGTGGAGTTACAGCTAAAATGAGAAAATGTGTTTCTCTGGCTTTGATAATGTATTTCAAGCAACCTATAGGCTTTGTGGTAAAAGTTTTCTCCATATATGGCACATGTGTGCCACGTCCAAAAAAGCACTCCACTCGCTCAGAGAAGAGCGTTTTGGCACTTATGGAACACATTTAGTGTGATGTGCTTTATTGCTTGGCTCACACAACCATTGTTCCAAAATCACTTTATTCGCTCTCAAATACATTGTGAGCAAAGGATGATACGGCGCGTCATTGTGAACCAGCGGAAGGTGCCAGGAGGCTCATTCCAAGTGTGCCTGACGCATCTTCGCATCCCGTTCTATCTGCAACAGTTTCAGGTAGCTGAGTAGCACTGCTGTGGAGTTACAGCTAAAATGAGAAAATGTGTTTCTCTCGCTGTGATAATGTATTTCAAGCACCCTATAGGCTTTGTGGTAAAAAAAAATCTCCATATATGGCACATGTGTGCCAGGTCCAAAAAAGCACTCCACTCGCTCAGAGAAGAGCGTTTTGGCACTTATGGAACACATTTAGTGTGATGTGCTTTATTGCTTGGCTCACACAACCATTGTTCAAAAAGCACTTTATTCGCTCTCAAATACATTGTGACCAAAGGATGATACGGCGCGTCATTGTGAACCAGCGGAAGGTGCCAGGAGGCTCATTCCAAGTGTGCCTGACGCATCTTCGCATCCCGTTCTATCTGCAACAGCTCCAGGTGGCTGAGAAGCACTGCTGTGGAGTTACAGCTAAAATGAGAAAATGTGTTTCTCTGGCTGTGATAATGTATTTCAAGCAACCTATAGGCTTTGTGGTAAAAGTTTTCTCCATATATGGCACATGTGTGCCACGTCCAAAAAAGCACTCCACTCGCTCAGAGAAGAGCGTTTTGGCACTTATAGAACACATTTAGTGTGATGTGCTTTATTGCTTGGCTCACACAACCATTGTTCAAAAGTCACTTTATTCGCTCTCAAATACATTGTGAGCAAAGGATGATACGGCGCGTCATTGTGAACCAGCGGAAGGTGCCAGGAGGCTCATTCTAAGCGTGCCTGACGCAGCTTCACATCCCGTTCTATCTGAAACAGTTTCAGGTGGCTGAGAAGCACTGCTGCGGAGTTACAGCTAAATGAGAAAATGTGTTTCTCTCGCTGTGATAATGTATTTCAAGCACCCTATAGGCTTTGTGGTAAAAAAAATTCTCCATATATGGCACATGTGTGCCAGGTCCAAAGAAGCACTCCACTCGCTCAGAGAAGGCCTCCGAAGCGCGTTTTGGCACTTATGGAACACATTTAGTGTGATGTGCTTTATTGCTTGGCACACACAACCATTGTTCGAAAATGCACTTTATTCGCTCTCAAACGCATTGTGAGCAAAGGATGATACGGCGCGTCATTGTGAACCAGCGGAAGGTGCCAGGAGGCTCATTCCAAGTGTGCCTGACGCATCTTCGCATCCCGTTCTATCTGCAACAGTTTCAGGTGGCTGAGTAGCACTGCTGTGGAGTTACAGCTAAAATGAGAAAATGTGTTTCTCTCGCTGTGATAATGTATTTCAAGCACCCTATAGGCTTTGTGGTAAAAAAAAATCTCCATATATGGCACATGTGTGCCAGGTCCAAAAAAGCACTCCACTCGCTCAGAGAAGAGCGTTTTGGCACTTATGGAACACATTTAGTGTGATGTGCTTTATTGCTTGGCTCACACAACCATTGTTCAAAAAGCACTTTATTTGCTCTCAAATACATTGTGACCAAAGGATGATACGGCGCGTCATTGTGAACCAGCGGAAGGTGCCAGGAGGCTCATTCCAAGTGTGCCTGACGCATCTTCGCATCCCGTTCTATCTGCAACAGCTTCAGGTGGCTGAGAAGCACTGCTGTGGAGTTACAGTTAAAATGAGAAAATGTGTTTCTCTGGCTTTGATAATGTATTTCAAGCAACCTATAGGCTTTGTGGTAAAAGTTTGCTCCATATATGGCACATGTGTGCCACGTCCAAAAAAGCACTCCACTCGCTCAGAGAAGAGCGTTTTGGCACTTATGGAACACATTTAGTGTGATGTGCTTTATTGCTTGGCTCACACAACCATTGTTCCAAAATCACTTTATTCGCTCTCAAATACATTGTGAGCAAAGGATGATACGGCGCGTCATTGTGAACCAGCGGAAGGTGCCAGGAGGCTCATTCTAAGCGTGCCTGACGCAGCTTCACATCCCGTTCTATCTGAAACAGTTTCAGGTGGCTGAGAAGCACTGCTGTGGAGTTACAGCTAAATGAGAAAATGTGTTTCTCTCGCTGTGATAATGTATTTCAAGCACCCTATAGGCTTTGTGGTAAAAAAAATTCTCCATATATGGCACATGTGTGCCAGGTCCAAAAAAGCACTCCACTCGCTCAGAGAAGGCCTCCGAAGCGCGTTTTGGCCCTTATGAAACACATTTAGTGTGATGTGCTTTATTGCTTGGCACACACAACCATTGTTCAAAAGAGCACTTTATTCGCTCTCAAATACATTGTGAGCAAAGGATGATACGGCGCGTCATTGTGAACCAGCGGAAGGTGCCAGGAGGCTCATTCCAAGTGTGCCTGACGCATCTTCGCATCCCGTTCTATCTGCAACAGTTTCAGGTGGCTGAGTAGCACTGCTGTGGAGTTACAGCTAAAATGAGAAAATGTGTTTCTCTCGCTGTGATAATGTATTTCAAGCACCCTATAGGCTTTGTGGTAAAAAAAAATCTCCATATATTGCACATGTGTGCCAGGTCCAAAAAAGCACTCCACTCGCTCAGAGAAGAGCGTTTTGGCACTTATGGAACACATTTAGTGTGATGTGCTTTATTGCTTGGCTCACACAACCATTGTTCAAAAAGCACTTTATTTGCTCTCAAATACATTGTGACCAAAGGATGATACGGCGCGTCATTGTGAACCAGCGGAAGGTGCCAGGAGGCTCATTCCAAGTGTGCCTGACGCATCTTCGCATCCCGTTCTATCTGCAACAGCTTCAGGTGGCTGAGAAGCACTGCTGTGGAGTTACAGCTAAAATGAGAAAATGTGTTTCTCTGGCTTTGATAATGTATTTCAAGCAACCTATAGGCTTTGTGGTAAAAGTTTTCTCCATATATGGCACATGTGTGCCACGTCCAAAAAAGCACTCCACTCGCTCAGAGAAGAGCGTTTTGGCACTTATGGAACACATTTAGTGTGATGTGCTTTATTGCTTGGCTCACACAACCATTGTTCCAAAATCACTTTATTCGCTCTCAAATACATTGTGAGCAAAGGATGATACGGCGCGTCATTGTGAACCAGCGGAAGGTGCCAGGAGGCTCATTCCAAGTGTGCCTGACGCATCTTCGCATCCCGTTCTATCTGCAACAGTTTCAGGTAGCTGAGTAGCACTGCTGTGGAGTTACAGCTAAAATGAGAAAATGTGTTTCTCTCGCTGTGATAATGTATTTCAAGCACCCTATAGGCTTTGTGGTAAAAAAAAATCTCCATATATGGCACATGTGTGCCAGGTCCAAAAAAGCACTCCACTCGCTCAGAGAAGAGCGTTTTGGCACTTATGGAACACATTTAGTGTGATGTGCTTTATTGCTTGGCTCACACAACCATTGTTCAAAAAGCACTTTATTCGCTCTCAAATACATTGTGACCAAAGGATGATACGGCGCGTCATTGTGAACCAGCGGAAGGTGCCAGGAGGCTCATTCCAAGTGTGCCTGACGCATCTTCGCATCCCGTTCTATCTGCAACAGCTCCAGGTGGCTGAGAAGCACTGCTGTGGAGTTACAGCTAAAATGAGAAAATGTGTTTCTCTGGCTGTGATAATGTATTTCAAGCAACCTATAGGCTTTGTGGTAAAAGTTTTCTCCATATATGGCACATGTGTGCCACGTCCAAAAAAGCACTCCACTCGCTCAGAGAAGAGCGTTTTGGCACTTATAGAACACATTTAGTGTGATGTGCTTTATTGCTTGGCTCACACAACCATTGTTCAAAAGTCACTTTATTCGCTCTCAAATACATTGTGAGCAAAGGATGATACGGCGCGTCATTGTGAACCAGCGGAAGGTGCCAGGAGGCTCATTCTAAGCGTGCCTGACGCAGCTTCACATCCCGTTCTATCTGAAACAGTTTCAGGTGGCTGAGAAGCACTGCTGCGGAGTTACAGCTAAATGAGAAAATGTGTTTCTCTCGCTGTGATAATGTATTTCAAGCACCCTATAGGCTTTGTGGTAAAAAAAATTCTCCATATATGGCACATGTGTGCCAGGTCCAAAGAAGCACTCCACTCGCTCAGAGAAGGCCTCCGAAGCGCGTTTTGGCACTTATGGAACACATTTAGTGTGATGTGCTTTATTGCTTGGCACACACAACCATTGTTCGAAAATGCACTTTATTCGCTCTCAAACGCATTGTGAGCAAAGGATGATACGGCGCGTCATTGTGAACCAGCGGAAGGTGCCAGGAGGCTCATTCCAAGTGTGCCTGACGCATCTTCGCATCCCGTTCTATCTGCAACAGTTTCAGGTGGCTGAGTAGCACTGCTGTGGAGTTACAGCTAAAATGAGAAAATGTGTTTCTCTCGCTGTGATAATGTATTTCAAGCACCCTATAGGCTTTGTGGTAAAAAAAAATCTCCATATATGGCACATGTGTGCCAGGTCCAAAAAAGCACTCCACTCGCTCAGAGAAGAGCGTTTTGGCACTTATGGAACACATTTAGTGTGATGTGCTTTATTGCTTGGCTCACACAACCATTGTTCAAAAAGCACTTTATTTGCTCTCAAATACATTGTGACCAAAGGATGATACGGCGCGTCATTGTGAACCAGCGGAAGGTGCCAGGAGGCTCATTCCAAGTGTGCCTGACGCATCTTCGCATCCCGTTCTATCTGCAACAGCTTCAGGTGGCTGAGAAGCACTGCTGTGGAGTTACAGTTAAAATGAGAAAATGTGTTTCTCTGGCTTTGATAATGTATTTCAAGCAACCTATAGGCTTTGTGGTAAAAGTTTGCTCCATATATGGCACATGTGTGCCACGTCCAAAAAAGCACTCCACTCGCTCAGAGAAGAGCGTTTTGGCACTTATGGAACACATTTAGTGTGATGTGCTTTATTGCTTGGCTCACACAACCATTGTTCCAAAATCACTTTATTCGCTCTCAAATACATTGTGAGCAAAGGATGATACGGCGCGTCATTGTGAACCAGCGGAAGGTGCCAGGAGGCTCATTCTAAGCGTGCCTGACGCAGCTTCACATCCCGTTCTATCTGAAACAGTTTCAGGTGGCTGAGAAGCACTGCTGTGGAGTTACAGCTAAATGAGAAAATGTGTTTCTCTCGCTGTGATAATGTATTTCAAGCACCCTATAGGCTTTGTGGTAAAAAAAATTCTCCATATATGGCACATGTGTGCCAGGTCCAAAAAAGCACTCCACTCGCTCAGAGAAGGCCTCCGAAGCGCGTTTTGGCCCTTATGAAACACATTTAGTGTGATGTGCTTTATTGCTTGGCACACACAACCATTGTTCAAAAGAGCACTTTATTCGCTCTCAAATACATTGTGAGCAAAGGATGATACGGCGCGTCATTGTGAACCAGCGGAAGGTGCCAGGAGGCTCATTCCAAGTGTGCCTGACGCATCTTCGCATCCCGTTCTATCTGCAACAGTTTCAGGTGGCTGAGTAGCACTGCTGTGGAGTTACAGCTAAAATGAGAAAATGTGTTTCTCTCGCTGTGATAATGTATTTCAAGCACCCTATAGGCTTTGTGGTAAAAAAAAATCTCCATATATTGCACATGTGTGCCAGGTCCAAAAAAGCACTCCACTCGCTCAGAGAAGAGCGTTTTGGCACTTATGGAACACATTTAGTGTGATGTGCTTTATTGCTTGGCTCACACAACCATTGTTCAAAAAGCACTTTATTTGCTCTCAAATACATTGTGACCAAAGGATGATACGGCGCGTCATTGTGAACCAGCGGAAGGTGCCAGGAGGCTCATTCCAAGTGTGCCTGACGCATCTTCGCATCCCGTTCTATCTGCAACAGCTTCAGGTGGCTGAGAAGCACTGCTGTGGAGTTACAGCTAAAATGAGAAAATGTGTTTCTCTGGCTTTGATAATGTATTTCAAGCAACCTATAGGCTTTGTGGTAAAAGTTTTCTCCATATATGGCACATGTGTGCCACGTCCAAAAAAGCACTCCACTCGCTCAGAGAAGAGCGTTTTGGCACTTATGGAACACATTTAGTGTGATGTGCTTTATTGCTTGGCTCACACAACCATTGTTCCAAAATCACTTTATTCGCTCTCAAATACATTGTGAGCAAAGGATGATACGGCGCGTCATTGTGAACCAGCGGAAGGTGCCAGGAGGCTCATTCTAAGCGTGCCTGACGCAGCTTCACATCCCGTTCTATCTGAAACAGAATCAGGTGGCTGAGAATCACTGCTGTGGAGTTAAAGCTAAATGAGAAAATGTGTTTCTCTCGCTGTGATAATGTATTTCAAGCACCCTATAGGCTTTGTGGTAAAAAAAATTCTCCATATATGGCACATGTGTGCCAGGTCCAAAAAAGCACTCCACTCGCTCAGAGAAGGCCTCCAAAGCGCGTTTTGGCCCTTATGAAACACATTTAGTGTGATGTGCTTTATTGCTTGGCTCACACAACCATTGTTCCAAAATCACTTTATTCGCTCTCAAATACATTGTGAGCAAAGGATGATACGGCGCGTCATTGTGAACCAGCGGAAGGTGCCAGGAGGCTCATTCCAAGTGTGCCTGACGCATCTTCGCATCCGGTTCTATCTGCAACAGTTTCAGGTGGCTGAGTACCACTGCTGTGGAGTTACAGCTAAAATGAGAAAATGTGTTTCTCTCGCTGTGATAATGTATTTCAAGCACCCTATAGGCTTTGTGGTAAAAAAAAATCTCCATATATGGCACATGTGTGCCAGGTCCAAAAAAGCACTCCACTCGCTCAGAGAAGAGCGTTTTGGCACTTATGGAACACATTTAGTGTGATGTGCTTTATTGCTTGGCTCACACAACCATTGTTCAAAAAGCACTTTATTCGCTCTCAAATACATTGTGACCAAAGGATGATACGGCGCGTCATTGTGAACCAGCGGAAGGTGCCAGGAGGCTCATTCCAAGTGTGCCTGACGCATCTTCGCATCCCGTTCTATCTGCAACAGCTTCAGGTGGCTGAGAAGCACTGCTGTGGAGTTACAGCTAAAATGAGAAAATTTGTTTCTCTGGCTGTGATAATGTATTTCAAGCAACCTATAGGCTTTGTGGTAAAAGTTTTCTCCATATATGGCACATGTGTGCCACGTCCAAAAAAGCACTCCACTCGCTCAGAGAAGAGCGTTTTGGCACTTATGGAACACATTTAGTGTGATGTGCTTTATTGCTTGGCTCACACAACCATTGTTCCAAAATCACTTTATTCGCTCTCAAATACATTGTGAGCAAAGGATGATACGGCGCGTCATTGTGAACCAGCGGAAGGTGCCAGGAGGCTCACTCTAAGCGTGCCTGACGCAGCTTCACATCCCGTTCTATCTGAAACAGTTTCAGGTGGCTGAGAAGCACTGCTGTGGAGTTACAGCTAAATGAGAAAATGTGTTTCTCTCGCTGTGATAATGTATTTCAAGCACCCTATAGGCTTTGTGGTAAAAAAAATTCTCCATATATGGCACATGTGTGCCAGGTCCAAAAAAGCACTCCACTCGCTCAGAGAAGGCCTCCGAAGCGCGTTTTGGCACTTATGGAACACATTTAGTGTGATGTGCTTTATTGCTTGGCTCACACAACCATTGTTCAAAAAGCACTTTATTTGCTCTCAAATACATTGTGACCAAAGGATGATACGGCGCGTCATTGTGAACCAGCGGAAGGTGCCAGGAGGCTCATTCCAAGTGTGCCTGACGCATCTTCGCATCCCGTTCTATCTGCAACAGCTTCAGGTGGCTGAGAAGCACTGCTGTGGAGTTACAGGTAAAATGAGAAAATGTGTTTCTCTGGCTGTGATAATGTATTTCAAGCAACCTATAGGCTTTGTGGTAAAAGTTTTCTCCATATATGGCACATGTGTGCCACGTCCAAAAAAGCACTCCACTCGCTCAGAGAAGAGCGTTTTGGCACTTATGGAACACATTTAGTGTGATGTGCTTTATTGCTTGGCTCACACAACCATTGTTCAAAAAGCACTTTATTCGCTCTCAAACGCATTGTGAGCCAAGGATGATACGGCGCGTCATTGTGAACCAGCGGAAGGTGCCAGGAGGCTCATTCCAAGTGTGCCTGACGCATCTTCGCATCCCGTTCTATCTGCAACAGTTTCAGGTGGCTGAGTAGCACTGCTGTGGAGTTACAGCTAAAATGAGAAAATGTGTTTCTCTCGCTGTGATAATGTATTTCAAGCACCCTATAGGCTTTGTGGTAAAAAAAAATCTCCATATATGGCACATGTGTGCCAGGTCCAAAAAAGCACTCCACTCGCTCAGAGAAGAGCGTTTTGGCACTTATGGAACACATTTAGTGTGATGTGCTTTATTGCTTGGCTCACACAACCATTGTTCAAAAAGCACTTTATTCGCTCTCAAGTACATTGTGACCAAAGGATGATACGGCGCGTCATTGTGAACCAGCGGAAGGTGCCAGGAGGCTCATTCCAAGTGTGCCTGACGCATCTTCGCATCCCGTTCTATCTGCAACAGCTTCAGGTGGCTGAGAAGCACTGCTGTGGAGTTACAGCTAAAATGAGAAAATGTGTTTCTCTGGCTGTGATAATGTATTTCAAGCAACCTATAGGCTTTGTGGTAAAAGTTTTCTCCATATATGGCACATGTGTGCCACGTCCAAAAAAGCACTCCACTCGCTCAGAGAAGAGCGTTTTGGCACTTATGGAACACATTTAGTGTGATGTGCTTTATTGCTTGGCTCACACAACCATTGTTCCAAAATCACTTTATTCGCTCTCAAATACATTGTGAGCAAAGGATGATACGGCGCGTCATTGTGAACCAGCGGAAGGTGCCAGGAGGCTCATTCTAAGCGTGCCTGACGCAGCTTCACATCCCGTTCTATCTGAAACAGTTTCAGGTGGCTGAGAAGCACTGCTGTGGAGTTACAGCTAAATGAGAAAATGTGTTTCTCTCGCTGTGATAATGTATTTCAAGCACCCTATAGGCTTTGTGGTAAAAAAAATTCTCCATATATGGCACATGTGTGCCAGGTCCAAAAAAGCACTCCACTCGCTCAGAGAAGGCCTCCGAAGCGCGTTTTGGCACTTATGGAACACATTTAGTGTGATGTGCTTTATTGCTTGGCTCACACAACCATTGTTCAAAAAGCACTTTATTTGCTCTCAAATACATTGTGACCAAAGGATGATACGGCGCGTCATTGTGAACCAGCGGAAGGTGCCAGGAGGCTCATTCCAAGTGTGCCTGACGCATCTTCGCATCCCGTTCTATCTGCAACAGCTTCAGGTGGCTGAGAAGCACTGCTGTGGAGTTACAGGTAAAATGAGAAAATGTGTTTCTCTGGCTGTGATAATGTATTTCAAGCAACCTATAGGCTTTGTGGTAAAAGTTTTCTCCATATATGGCACATGTGTGCCACGTCCAAAAAGCACTCCACTCGCTCAGAGAAGAGCGTTTTGGCACTTATGGAACACATTTAGTGTGATGTGCTTTATTGCTTGGCTCACACAACCATTGTTCAAAAAGCACTTTATTCGCTCTCAAACGCATTGTGAGCAAAGGATGATACGGCGCGTCATTGTGAACCAGCGGAAGGTGCCAGGAGGCTCATTCCAGTGTGCCTGACGCATCTTCGCATCCCGTTCTATCTGCAACAGTTTCAGGTGGCTGAGTAGCACTGCTGTGGAGTTACAGCTAAAATGAGAAAATGTGTTTCTCTCGCTGTGATAATGTATTTCAAGCACCCTATAGGCTTTGTGGTAAAAAAAAATCTCCATATATGGCAGATGTGTGGCAGGTCCAAAAAAGCACTCCACTCGCTCAGAGAAGAGCGTTTTGGCACTTATGGAACACATTTAGTGTGATGTGCTTTATTGCTTGGCTCACACAACCATTGTTCAAAAAGCACTTTATTCGCTCTCAAATACATTGTGACCAAAGGATGATACGGCGCGTCATTGTGAACCAGCGGAAGGTGCCAGGAGGCTCATTCCAAGTGTGCCTGACGCATCTTCGCATCCCGTTCTATCTGCAACAGCTTCAGGTGGCTGAGAAGCACTGCTGTGGAGTTACAGCTAAAATGAGAAAATTTGTTTCTCTGGCTGTGATAATGTATTTCAAGCAACCTATAGGCTTTGTGGTAAAAGTTTTCTCCATATATGGCACATGTGTGCCACGTCCAAAAAAGCACTCCACTCGCTCAGAGAAGAGCGTTTTGGCACTTATAGAACACATTTAGTGTGATGTGCTTTATTGCTTGGCTCACACAACCATTGTTCAAAAATCACTTTATTCGCTCTCAAATACATTGTGAGCAAAGGATGATACGGCGCGTCATTGTGAACCAGCGGAAGGTGCCAGGAGGCTCATTCTAAGCGTGCCTGACGCAGCTTCACATCCCGTTCTATCTGCAACAGCTTCAGGTGGCTGAGAAGCACTGCTGTGGAGTTACAGGTAAAATGAGAAAATGTGTTTCTCTGGCTGTGATAATGTATTTCAAGCAACCTATAGGCTTTGTGGTAAAAGTTTTCTCCATATATGGCACATGTGTGCCACGTCCAAAAAAGCACTCCACTCGCTCAGAGAAGAGCGTTTTGGCACTTATGGAACACATTTAGTGTGATGTGCTTTATTGCTTGGCTCACACAACCATTGTTCCAAAATCACTTTATTCGCTCTCAAATACATTGTGAGCAAAGGATGATACGGCGCGTCATTGTGAACCAGCGGAAGGTGCCAGGAGGCTCATTCTAAGCGTGCCTGACGCAGCTTCACATCCCGTTCTATCTGAAACAGTTTCAGGTGGCTGAGAAGCACTGCTGTGGAGTTACAGCTAAATGAGAAAATGTGTTTCTCTCGCTGTGATAATGTATTTCAAGCAACCTATAGGCTTTGTGGTAAAAGTTTTCTCCATATATGGCACATGTGTGCCAGGTCCAAAGAAGCACTCCACTCGCTCAGAGAAGGCCTCCGAAGCGCGTTTTGGCACTTATGGAACACATTTAGTGTGATGTGCTTTATTGCTTGGCACACACAACCATTGTTCGAAAATGCACTTTATTCGCTCTCAAACGCATTGTGAGCAAAGGATGATACGGCGCGTCATTGTGAACCAGCGGAAGGTGCCAGGAGGCTCATTCCAAGTGTGCCTGACGCATCTTCGCATCCTGTTCTATCTGCAACAGTTTCAGGTGGCTGAGTAGCACTGCTGTGGAGTTACAGCTAAAATGAGAAAATGTGTTTCTCTCGCTGTGATAATGTATTTCAAGCACCCTATAGGCTTTGTGGTAAAAAAAAATCTCCATATATGGCACATGTGTGCCAGGTCCAAAAAAGCACTCCACTCGCTCAGAGAAGAGCGTTTTGGCACTTATGGAACACATTTAGTGTGATGTGCTTTATTGCTTGGCTCACACAACCATTGTTCAAAAAGCACTTTATTTGCTCTCAAATACATTGTGACCAAAGGATGATACGGCGCGTCATTGTGAACCAGCGGAAGGTGCCAGGAGGCTCATTCCAAGTGTGCCTGACGCATCTTCGCATCCCGTTCTATCTGCAACAGCTTCAGGTGGCTGAGAAGCACTGCTGTGGAGTTACAGTTAAAATGAGAAAATGTGTTTCTCTGGCTTTGATAATGTATTTCAAGCAACCTATAGGCTTTGTGGTAAAAGTTTTCTCCATATATGGCACATGTGTGCCACGTCCAAAAAAGCACTCCACTCGCTCAGAGAAGAGCGTTTTGGCACTTATGGAACACATTTAGTGTGATGTGCTTTATTGCTTGGCTCACACAACCATTGTTCCAAAATCACTTTATTCGCTCTCAAATACATTGTGAGCAAAGGATGATACGGCGCGTCATTGTGAACCAGCGGAAGGTGCCAGGAGGCTCATTCTAAGCGTGCCTGACGCAGCTTCACATCCCGTTCTATCTGAAACAGTTTCAGGTGGCTGAGAAGCACTGCTGTGGAGTTACAGCTAAATGAGAAAATGTGTTTCTCTCGCTGTGATAATGTATTTCAAGCACCCTATAGGCTTTGTGGTAAAAAAAATTCTCCATATATGGCACATATGTGCCAGGTCCAAAAAAGCACTCCACTCGCTCAGAGAAGGCCTCCGAAGCGCGTTTTGGCCCTTATGAAACACATTTAGTGTGATGTGCTTTATTGCTTGGCACACACAACCATTGTTCAAAAGAGCACTTTATTCGCTCTCAAATACATTGTGAGCAAAGGATGATACGGCGCGTCATTGTGAACCAGCGGAAGGTGCCAGGAGGCTCATTCCAAGTGTGCCTGACGCATCTTCGCATCCCGTTCTATCTGCAACAGTTTCAGGTGGCTGAGTAGCACTGCTGTGGAGTTACAGCTAAAATGAGAAAATGTGTTTCTCTCGCTGTGATAATGTATTTCAAGCACCCTATAGGCTTTGTGGTAAAAAAAAATCTCCATATATGGCACATGTGTGCCAGGTCCAAAAAAGCACTCCACTCGCTCAGAGAAGAGCGTTTTGGCACTTATGGAACACATTTAGTGTGATGTGCTTTATTGCTTGGCTCACACAACCATTGTTCAAAAAGCACTTTATTCGCTCTCAAATACATTGTGACCAAAGGATGATACGGCGCGTCATTGTGAACCAGCGGAAGGTGCCAGGAGGCTCATTCCAAGTGTGCCTGACGCATCTTCGCATCCCGTTCTATCTGCAACAGCTTCAGGTGGCTGAGAAGCACTGCTGTGGAGTTACAGCTAAAATGAGAAAATTTGTTTCTCTGGCTGTGATAATGTATTTCAAGCAACCTATAGGCTTTGTGGTAAAAGTTTTCTCCATATATGGCACATGTGTGCCACGTCCAAAAAAGCACTCCACTCGCTCAGAGAAGAGCGTTTTGGCACTTATAGAACACATTTAGTGTGATGTGCTTTATTGCTTGGCTCACACAACCATTGTTCAAAAATCACTTTATTCGCTCTCAAATACATTGTGAGCAAAGGATGATACGGCGCGTCATTGTGAACCAGCGGAAGGTGCCAGGAGGCTCATTCTAAGCGTGCCTGACGCAGCTTCACATCCCGTTCTATCTGCAACAGCTTCAGGTGGCTGAGAAGCACTGCTGTGGAGTTACAGCTAAATGAGAAAATGTGTTTCTCTCGCTGTGATAATGTATTTCAAGCACCCTATAGGCTTTGTGGTAAAAAAAATTCTCCATATATGGCACATGTGTGCCAGGTCCAAAAAAGCACTCCACTCGCTCAGAGAAGGCCTCCGAAGCGCGTTTTGGCACTTATGGAACACATTTAGTGTGATGTGCTTTATTGCTTGGCTCACACAACCATTGTTCAAAAAGCACTTTATTTGCTCTCAAATACATTGTGACCAAAGGATGATACGGCGCGTCATTGTGAACCAGCGGAAGGTGCCAGGAGGCTCATTCCAAGTGTGCCTGACGCATCTTCGCATCCCGTTCTATCTGCAACAGCTTCAGGTGGCTGAGAAGCACTGCTGTGGAGTTACAGCTAAAATGAGAAAATGTGTTTCTCTGGCTTTGATAATGTATTTCAAGCAACCTATAGGCTTTGTGGTAAAAGTTTTCTCCATATATGGCACATGTGTGCCACGTCCAAAAAAGCACTCCACTCGCTCAGAGAAGAGCGTTTTGGCACTTATGGAACACATTTAGTGTGATGTGCTTTATTGCTTGGCTCACACAACCATTGTTCCAAAATCACTTTATTCGCTCTCAAATACATTGTGAGCAAAGGATGATACGGCGCGTCATTGTGAACCAGCGGAAGGTGCCAGGAGGCTCATTCCAAGTGTGCCTGACGCATCTTCGCATCCCGTTCTATCTGCAACAGTTTCAGGTAGCTGAGTAGCACTGCTGTGGAGTTACAGCTAAAATGAGAAAATGTGTTTCTCTCGCTGTGATAATGTATTTCAAGCACCCTATAGGCTTTGTGGTAAAAAAAAATCTCCATATATGGCACATGTGTGCCAGGTCCAAAAAAGCACTCCACTCGCTCAGAGAAGAGCGTTTTGGCACTTATGGAACACATTTAGTGTGATGTGCTTTATTGCTTGGCTCACACAACCATTGTTCAAAAAGCACTTTATTCGCTCTCAAATACATTGTGACCAAAGGATGATACGGCGCGTCATTGTGAACCAGCGGAAGGTGCCAGGAGGCTCATTCCAAGTGTGCCTGACGCATCTTCGCATCCCGTTCTATCTGCAACAGCTCCAGGTGGCTGAGAAGCACTGCTGTGGAGTTACAGCTAAAATGAGAAAATGTGTTTCTCTGGCTGTGATAATGTATTTCAAGCAACCTATAGGCTTTGTGGTAAAAGTTTTCTCCATATATGGCACATGTGTGCCACGTCCAAAAAAGCACTCCACTCGCTCAGAGAAGAGCGTTTTGGCACTTATAGAACACATTTAGTGTGATGTGCTTTATTGCTTGGCTCACACAACCATTGTTCAAAAGTCACTTTATTCGCTCTCAAATACATTGTGAGCAAAGGATGATACGGCGCGTCATTGTGAACCAGCGGAAGGTGCCAGGAGGCTCATTCTAAGCGTGCCTGACGCAGCTTCACATCCCGTTCTATCTGAAACAGTTTCAGGTGGCTGAGAAGCACTGCTGCGGAGTTACAGCTAAATGAGAAAATGTGTTTCTCTCGCTGTGATAATGTATTTCAAGCACCCTATAGGCTTTGTGGTAAAAAAAATTCTCCATATATGGCACATGTGTGCCAGGTCCAAAGAAGCACTCCACTCGCTCAGAGAAGGCCTCCGAAGCGCGTTTTGGCACTTATGGAACACATTTAGTGTGATGTGCTTTATTGCTTGGCACACACAACCATTGTTCGAAAATGCACTTTATTCGCTCTCAAACGCATTGTGAGCAAAGGATGATACGGCGCGTCATTGTGAACCAGCGGAAGGTGCCAGGAGGCTCATTCCAAGTGTGCCTGACGCATCTTCGCATCCCGTTCTATCTGCAACAGTTTCAGGTGGCTGAGTAGCACTGCTGTGGAGTTACAGCTAAAATGAGAAAATGTGTTTCTCTCGCTGTGATAATGTATTTCAAGCACCCTATAGGCTTTGTGGTAAAAAAAAATCTCCATATATGGCACATGTGTGCCAGGTCCAAAAAAGCACTCCACTCGCTCAGAGAAGAGCGTTTTGGCACTTATGGAACACATTTAGTGTGATGTGCTTTATTGCTTGGCTCACACAACCATTGTTCAAAAAGCACTTTATTTGCTCTCAAATACATTGTGACCAAAGGATGATACGGCGCGTCATTGTGAACCAGCGGAAGGTGCCAGGAGGCTCATTCCAAGTGTGCCTGACGCATCTTCGCATCCCGTTCTATCTGCAACAGCTTCAGGTGGCTGAGAAGCACTGCTGTGGAGTTACAGTTAAAATGAGAAAATGTGTTTCTCTGGCTTTGATAATGTATTTCAAGCAACCTATAGGCTTTGTGGTAAAAGTTTTCTCCATATATGGCACATGTGTGCCACGTCCAAAAAAGCACTCCACTCGCTCAGAGAAGAGCGTTTTGGCACTTATGGAACACATTTAGTGTGATGTGCTTTATTGCTTGGCTCACACAACCATTGTTCCAAAATCACTTTATTCGCTCTCAAATACATTGTGAGCAAAGGATGATACGGCGCGTCATTGTGAACCAGCGGAAGGTGCCAGGAGGCTCATTCTAAGCGTGCCTGACGCAGCTTCACATCCCGTTCTATCTGAAACAGTTTCAGGTGGCTGAGAAGCACTGCTGTGGAGTTACAGCTAAATGAGAAAATGTGTTTCTCTCGCTGTGATAATGTATTTCAAGCACCCTATAGGCTTTGTGGTAAAAAAAATTCTCCATATATGGCACATGTGTGCCAGGTCCAAAAAAGCACTCCACTCGCTCAGAGAAGGCCTCCGAAGCGCGTTTTGGCCCTTATGAAACACATTTAGTGTGATGTGCTTTATTGCTTGGCACACACAACCATTGTTCAAAAGAGCACTTTATTCGCTCTCAAATACATTGTGAGCAAAGGATGATACGGCGCGTCATTGTGAACCAGCGGAAGGTGCCAGGAGGCTCATTCCAAGTGTGCCTGACGCATCTTCGCATCCCGTTCTATCTGCAACAGTTTCAGGTGGCTGAGTAGCACTGCTGTGGAGTTACAGCTAAAATGAGAAAATGTGTTTCTCTCGCTGTGATAATGTATTTCAAGCACCCTATAGGCTTTGTGGTAAAAAAAAATCTCCATATATTGCACATGTGTGCCAGGTCCAAAAAAGCACTCCACTCGCTCAGAGAAGAGCGTTTTGGCACTTATGGAACACATTTAGTGTGATGTGCTTTATTGCTTGGCTCACACAACCATTGTTCAAAAAGCACTTTATTTGCTCTCAAATACATTGTGACCAAAGGATGATACGGCGCGTCATTGTGAACCAGCGGAAGGTGCCAGGAGGCTCATTCTAAGCGTGCCTGACGCAGCTTCACATCCCGTTCTATCTGAAACAGAATCAGGTGGCTGAGAATCACTGCTGTGGAGTTAAAGCTAAATGAGAAAATGTGTTTCTCTCGCTGTGATAATGTATTTCAAGCACCCTATAGGCTTTGTGGTAAAAAAAATTCTCCATATATGGCACATGTGTGCCAGGTCCAAAAAAGCACTCCACTCGCTCAGAGAAGGCCTCCAAAGCGCGTTTTGGCCCTTATGAAACACATTTAGTGTGATGTGCTTTATTGCTTGGCTCACACAACCATTGTTCCAAAATCACTTTATTCGCTCTCAAATACATTGTGAGCAAAGGATGATACGGCGCGTCATTGTGAACCAGCGGAAGGTGCCAGGAGGCTCATTCCAAGTGTGCCTGACGCATCTTCGCATCCGGTTCTATCTGCAACAGTTTCAGGTGGCTGAGTACCACTGCTGTGGAGTTACAGCTAAAATGAGAAAATGTGTTTCTCTCGCTGTGATAATGTATTTCAAGCACCCTATAGGCTTTGTGGTAAAAAAAAATCTCCATATATGGCACATGTGTGCCAGGTCCAAAAAAGCACTCCACTCGCTCAGAGAAGAGCGTTTTGGCACTTATGGAACACATTTAGTGTGATGTGCTTTATTGCTTGGCTCACACAACCATTGTTCAAAAAGCACTTTATTCGCTCTCAAATACATTGTGACCAAAGGATGATACGGCGCGTCATTGTGAACCAGCGGAAGGTGCCAGGAGGCTCATTCCAAGTGTGCCTGACGCATCTTCGCATCCCGTTCTATCTGCAACAGCTTCAGGTGGCTGAGAAGCACTGCTGTGGAGTTACAGCTAAAATGAGAAAATTTGTTTCTCTGGCTGTGATAATGTATTTCAAGCAACCTATAGGCTTTGTGGTAAAAGTTTTCTCCATATATGGCACATGTGTGCCACGTCCAAAAAAGCACTCCACTCGCTCAGAGAAGAGCGTTTTGGCACTTATAGAACACATTTAGTGTGATGTGCTTTATTGCTTGGCTCACACAACCATTGTTCAAAAATCACTTTATTCGCTCTCAAATACATTGTGAGCAAAGGATGATACGGCGCGTCATTGTGAACCAGGGGAAGGTGCCAGGAGGCTCATTCTAAGCGTGCCTGACGCAGCTTCACATCCCGTTCTATCTGCAACAGCTTCAGGTGGCTGAGAAGCACTGCTGTGGAGTTACAGCTAAAATGAGAAAATGTGTTTCTCTGGCTGTGATAATGTATTTCAAGCAACCTATAGGCTTTGTGGTAAAAGTTTTCTCCATATATGGCACATGTGTGCCACGTCCAAAAAAGCACTCCACTCGCTCAGAGAAGAGCGTTTTGGCACTTATGGAACACATTTAGTGTGATGTGCTTTATTGCTTGGCTCACACAACCATTGTTCAAAAAGCACTTTATTCGCTCTCAAACGCATTGTGAGCAAAGGATGATACGGCGCGTCATTGTGAACCAGCGGAAGGTGCCAGGAGGCTCATTCCAAGTGTGCCTGACGCATCTTCGCATCCCGTTCTATCTGCAACAGTTTCAGGTGGCTGAGTAGCACTGCTGTGGAGTTACAGCTAAAATGAGAAAATGTGTTTCTCTCGCTGTGATAATGTATTTCAAGCACCCTATAGGCTTTGTGGTAAAAAAAAATCTCCATATATGGCACATGTGTGCCAGGTCCAAAAAAGCACTCCACTCGCTCAGAGAAGAGCGTTTTGGCACTTATGGAACACATTTAGTGTGATGTGCTTTATTGCTTGGCTCACACAACCATTGTTCAAAAAGCACTTTATTCGCTCTCAAGTACATTGTGACCAAAGGATGATACGGCGCGTCATTGTGAACCAGCGGAAGGTGCCAGGAGGCTCATTCCAAGTGTGCCTGACGCATCTTCGCATCCCGTTCTATCTGCAACAGCTTCAGGTGGCTGAGAAGCACTGCTGTGGAGTTACAGCTAAAATGAGAAAATGTGTTTCTCTGGCTGTGATAATGTATTTCAAGCAACCTATAGGCTTTGTGGTAAAAGTTTTCTCCATATATGGCACATGTGTGCCACGTCCAAAAAAGCACTCCACTCGCTCAGAGAAGAGCGTTTTGGCACTTATGGAACACATTTAGTGTGATGTGCTTTATTGCTTGGCTCACACAACCATTGTTCCAAAATCACTTTATTCGCTCTCAAATACATTGTGAGCAAAGGATGATACGGCGCGTCATTGTGAACCAGCGGAAGGTGCCAGGAGGCTCATTCTAAGCGTGCCTGACGCAGCTTCACATCCCGTTCTATCTGAAACAGTTTCAGGTGGCTGAGAAGCACTGCTGTGGAGTTACAGCTAAATGAGAAAATGTGTTTCTCTCGCTGTGATAATGTATTTCAAGCACCCTATAGGCTTTGTGGTAAAAAAAATTCTCCATATATGGCACATGTGTGCCAGGTCCAAAAAAGCACTCCACTCGCTCAGAGAAGGCCTCCGAAGCGCGTTTTGGCACTTATGGAACACATTTAGTGTGATGTGCTTTATTGCTTGGCTCACACAACCATTGTTCAAAAAGCACTTTATTTGCTCTCAAATACATTGTGACCAAAGGATGATACGGCGCGTCATTGTGAACCAGCGGAAGGTGCCAGGAGGCTCATTCCAAGTGTGCCTGACGCATCTTCGCATCCCGTTCTATCTGCAACAGCTTCAGGTGGCTGAGAAGCACTGCTGTGGAGTTACAGGTAAAATGAGAAAATGTGTTTCTCTGGCTGTGATAATGTATTTCAAGCAACCTATAGGCTTTGTGGTAAAAGTTTTCTCCATATATGGCACATGTGTGCCACGTCCAAAAAGCACTCCACTCGCTCAGAGAAGAGCGTTTTGGCACTTATGGAACACATTTAGTGTGATGTGCTTTATTGCTTGGCTCACACAACCATTGTTCAAAAAGCACTTTATTCGCTCTCAAACGCATTGTGAGCAAAGGATGATACGGCGCGTCATTGTGAACCAGCGGAAGGTGCCAGGAGGCTCATTCCAGTGTGCCTGACGCATCTTCGCATCCCGTTCTATCTGCAACAGTTTCAGGTGGCTGAGTAGCACTGCTGTGGAGTTACAGCTAAAATGAGAAAATGTGTTTCTCTCGCTGTGATAATGTATTTCAAGCACCCTATAGGCTTTGTGGTAAAAAAAAATCTCCATATATGGCAGATGTGTGGCAGGTCCAAAAAAGCACTCCACTCGCTCAGAGAAGAGCGTTTTGGCACTTATGGAACACATTTAGTGTGATGTGCTTTATTGCTTGGCTCACACAACCATTGTTCAAAAAGCACTTTATTCGCTCTCAAATACATTGTGACCAAAGGATGATACGGCGCGTCATTGTGAACCAGCGGAAGGTGCCAGGAGGCTCATTCCAAGTGTGCCTGACGCATCTTCGCATCCCGTTCTATCTGCAACAGCTTCAGGTGGCTGAGAAGCACTGCTGTGGAGTTACAGCTAAAATGAGAAAATTTGTTTCTCTGGCTGTGATAATGTATTTCAAGCAACCTATAGGCTTTGTGGTAAAAGTTTTCTCCATATATGGCACATGTGTGCCACGTCCAAAAAAGCACTCCACTCGCTCAGAGAAGAGCGTTTTGGCACTTATAGAACACATTTAGTGTGATGTGCTTTATTGCTTGGCTCACACAACCATTGTTCAAAAATCACTTTATTCGCTCTCAAATACATTGTGAGCAAAGGATGATACGGCGCGTCATTGTGAACCAGCGGAAGGTGCCAGGAGGCTCATTCTAAGCGTGCCTGACGCAGCTTCACATCCCGTTCTATCTGCAACAGCTTCAGGTGGCTGAGAAGCACTGCTGTGGAGTTACAGGTAAAATGAGAAAATGTGTTTCTCTGGCTGTGATAATGTATTTCAAGCAACCTATAGGCTTTGTGGTAAAAGTTTTCTCCATATATGGCACATGTGTGCCACGTCCAAAAAAGCACTCCACTCGCTCAGAGAAGAGCGTTTTGGCACTTATGGAACACATTTAGTGTGATGTGCTTTATTGCTTGGCTCACACAACCATTGTTCCAAAATCACTTTATTCGCTCTCAAATACATTGTGAGCAAAGGATGATACGGCGCGTCATTGTGAACCAGCGGAAGGTGCCAGGAGGCTCATTCTAAGCGTGCCTGACGCAGCTTCACATCCCGTTCTATCTGAAACAGTTTCAGGTGGCTGAGAAGCACTGCTGTGGAGTTACAGCTAAATGAGAAAATGTGTTTCTCTCGCTGTGATAATGTATTTCAAGCACCCTATAGGCTTTGTGGTAAAAAAAAATTCTCCATATATGGCACATGTGTGCCAGGTCCAAAAAAGCACTCCACTCGCTCAGAGAAGGCCTCCGAAGCGCGTTTTGGCCCTTATGAAACACATTTAGTGTGATGTGCTTTATTGCTTGGCACACACAACCATTGTTCAAAAGAGCACTTTATTCGCTCTCAAATACATTGTGAGCAAAGGATGATACGGCGCGTCATTGTGAACCAGCGGAAGGTGCCAGGAGGCTCATTCCAAGTGTGCCTGACGCATCTTCGCATCCCGTTCTATCTGCAACAGTTTCAGGTAGCTGAGTAGCACTGCTGTGGAGTTACAGCTAAAATGAGAAAATGTGTTTCTCTCGCTGTGATAATGTATTTCAAGCACCCTATAGGCTTTGTGGTAAAAAAAAATCTCCATATATGGCACATGTGTGCCAGGTCCAAAAAAGCACTCCACTCGCTCAGAGAAGAGCGTTTTGGCACTTATGGAACACATTTAGTGTGATGTGCTTTATTGCTTGGCTCACACAACCATTGTTCAAAAAGCACTTTATTCGCTCTCAAATACATTGTGACCAAAGGATGATACGGCGCGTCATTGTGAACCAGCGGAAGGTGCCAGGAGGCTCATTCCAAGTGTGCCTGACGCATCTTCGCATCCCGTTCTATCTGCAACAGCTCCAGGTGGCTGAGAAGCACTGCTGTGGAGTTACAGCTAAAATGAGAAAATGTGTTTCTCTGGCTGTGATAATGTATTTCAAGCAACCTATAGGCTTTGTGGTAAAAGTTTTCTCCATATATGGCACATGTGTGCCACGTCCAAAAAAGCACTCCACTCGCTCAGAGAAGAGCGTTTTGGCACTTATAGAACACATTTAGTGTGATGTGCTTTATTGCTTGGCTCACACAACCATTGTTCAAAAGTCACTTTATTCGCTCTCAAATACATTGTGAGCAAAGGATGATACGGCGCGTCATTGTGAACCAGCGGAAGGTGCCAGGAGGCTCATTCTAAGCGTGCCTGACGCAGCTTCACATCCCGTTCTATCTGAAACAGTTTCAGGTGGCTGAGAAGCACTGCTGCGGAGTTACAGCTAAATGAGAAAATGTGTTTCTCTCGCTGTGATAATGTATTTCAAGCACCCTATAGGCTTTGTGGTAAAAAAAATTCTCCATATATGGCACATGTGTGCCAGGTCCAAAGAAGCACTCCACTCGCTCAGAGAAGGCCTCCGAAGCGCGTTTTGGCACTTATGGAACACATTTAGTGTGATGTGCTTTATTGCTTGGCACACACAACCATTGTTCGAAAATGCACTTTATTCGCTCTCAAACGCATTGTGAGCAAAGGATGATACGGCGCGTCATTGTGAACCAGCGGAAGGTGCCAGGAGGCTCATTCCAAGTGTGCCTGACGCATCTTCGCATCCTGTTCTATCTGCAACAGTTTCAGGTGGCTGAGTAGCACTGCTGTGGAGTTACAGCTAAAATGAGAAAATGTGTTTCTCTCGCTGTGATAATGTATTTCAAGCACCCTATAGGCTTTGTGGTAAAAAAAAATCTCCATATATGGCACATGTGTGCCAGGTCCAAAAAAGCACTCCACTCGCTCAGAGAAGAGCGTTTTGGCACTTATGGAACACATTTAGTGTGATGTGCTTTATTGCTTGGCTCACACAACCATTGTTCAAAAAGCACTTTATTTGCTCTCAAATACATTGTGACCAAAGGATGATACGGCGCGTCATTGTGAACCAGCGGAAGGTGCCAGGAGGCTCATTCCAAGTGTGCCTGACGCATCTTCGCATCCCGTTCTATCTGCAACAGCTTCAGGTGGCTGAGAAGCACTGCTGTGGAGTTACAGTTAAAATGAGAAAATGTGTTTCTCTGGCTTTGATAATGTATTTCAAGCAACCTATAGGCTTTGTGGTAAAAGTTTTCTCCATATATGGCACATGTGTGCCACGTCCAAAAAAGCACTCCACTCGCTCAGAGAAGAGCGTTTTGGCACTTATGGAACACATTTAGTGTGATGTGCTTTATTGCTTGGCTCACACAACCATTGTTCCAAAATCACTTTATTCGCTCTCAAATACATTGTGAGCAAAGGATGATACGGCGCGTCATTGTGAACCAGCGGAAGGTGCCAGGAGGCTCATTCTAAGCGTGCCTGACGCAGCTTCACATCCCGTTCTATCTGAAACAGTTTCAGGTGGCTGAGAAGCACTGCTGTGGAGTTACAGCTAAATGAGAAAATGTGTTTCTCTCGCTGTGATAATGTATTTCAAGCACCCTATAGGCTTTGTGGTAAAAAAAATTCTCCATATATGGCACATATGTGCCAGGTCCAAAAAAGCACTCCACTCGCTCAGAGAAGGCCTCCGAAGCGCGTTTTGGCCCTTATGAAACACATTTAGTGTGATGTGCTTTATTGCTTGGCACACACAACCATTGTTCAAAAGAGCACTTTATTCGCTCTCAAATACATTGTGAGCAAAGGATGATACGGCGCGTCATTGTGAACCAGCGGAAGGTGCCAGGAGGCTCATTCCAAGTGTGCCTGACGCATCTTCGCATCCCGTTCTATCTGCAACAGTTTCAGGTGGCTGAGTAGCACTGCTGTGGAGTTACAGCTAAAATGAGAAAATGTGTTTCTCTCGCTGTGATAATGTATTTCAAGCACCCTATAGGCTTTGTGGTAAAAAAAAATCTCCATATATGGCACATGTGTGCCAGGTCCAAAAAAGCACTCCACTCGCTCAGAGAAGAGCGTTTTGGCACTTATGGAACACATTTAGTGTGATGTGCTTTATTGCTTGGCTCACACAACCATTGTTCAAAAAGCACTTTATTCGCTCTCAAATACATTGTGACCAAAGGATGATACGGCGCGTCATTGTGAACCAGCGGAAGGTGCCAGGAGGCTCATTCCAAGTGTGCCTGACGCATCTTCGCATCCCGTTCTATCTGCAACAGCTTCAGGTGGCTGAGAAGCACTGCTGTGGAGTTACAGCTAAAATGAGAAAATTTGTTTCTCTGGCTGTGATAATGTATTTCAAGCAACCTATAGGCTTTGTGGTAAAAGTTTTCTCCATATATGGCACATGTGTGCCACGTCCAAAAAAGCACTCCACTCGCTCAGAGAAGAGCGTTTTGGCACTTATAGAACACATTTAGTGTGATGTGCTTTATTGCTTGGCTCACACAACCATTGTTCAAAAATCACTTTATTCGCTCTCAAATACATTGTGAGCAAAGGATGATACGGCGCGTCATTGTGAACCAGCGGAAGGTGCCAGGAGGCTCATTCTAAGCGTGCCTGACGCAGCTTCACATCCCGTTCTATCTGCAACAGCTTCAGGTGGCTGAGAAGCACTGCTGTGGAGTTACAGCTAAATGAGAAAATGTGTTTCTCTCGCTGTGATAATGTATTTCAAGCACCCTATAGGCTTTGTGGTAAAAAAAATTCTCCATATATGGCACATGTGTGCCAGGTCCAAAAAAGCACTCCACTCGCTCAGAGAAGGCCTCCGAAGCGCGTTTTGGCACTTATGGAACACATTTAGTGTGATGTGCTTTATTGCTTGGCTCACACAACCATTGTTCAAAAAGCACTTTATTTGCTCTCAAATACATTGTGACCAAAGGATGATACGGCGCGTCATTGTGAACCAGCGGAAGGTGCCAGGAGGCTCATTCCAAGTGTGCCTGACGCATCTTCGCATCCCGTTCTATCTGCAACAGCTTCAGGTGGCTGAGAAGCACTGCTGTGGAGTTACAGCTAAAATGAGAAAATGTGTTTCTCTGGCTTTGATAATGTATTTCAAGCAACCTATAGGCTTTGTGGTAAAAGTTTTCTCCATATATGGCACATGTGTGCCACGTCCAAAAAAGCACTCCACTCGCTCAGAGAAGAGCGTTTTGGCACTTATGGAACACATTTAGTGTGATGTGCTTTATTGCTTGGCTCACACAACCATTGTTCCAAAATCACTTTATTCGCTCTCAAATACATTGTGAGCAAAGGATGATACGGCGCGTCATTGTGAACCAGCGGAAGGTGCCAGGAGGCTCATTCCAAGTGTGCCTGACGCATCTTCGCATCCCGTTCTATCTGCAACAGTTTCAGGTAGCTGAGTAGCACTGCTGTGGAGTTACAGCTAAAATGAGAAAATGTGTTTCTCTCGCTGTGATAATGTATTTCAAGCACCCTATAGGCTTTGTGGTAAAAAAAAATCTCCATATATGGCACATGTGTGCCAGGTCCAAAAAAGCACTCCACTCGCTCAGAGAAGAGCGTTTTGGCACTTATGGAACACATTTAGTGTGATGTGCTTTATTGCTTGGCTCACACAACCATTGTTCAAAAAGCACTTTATTCGCTCTCAAATACATTGTGACCAAAGGATGATACGGCGCGTCATTGTGAACCAGCGGAAGGTGCCAGGAGGCTCATTCCAAGTGTGCCTGACGCATCTTCGCATCCCGTTCTATCTGCAACAGCTCCAGGTGGCTGAGAAGCACTGCTGTGGAGTTACAGCTAAAATGAGAAAATGTGTTTCTCTGGCTGTGATAATGTATTTCAAGCAACCTATAGGCTTTGTGGTAAAAGTTTTCTCCATATATGGCACATGTGTGCCACGTCCAAAAAAGCACTCCACTCGCTCAGAGAAGAGCGTTTTGGCACTTATAGAACACATTTAGTGTGATGTGCTTTATTGCTTGGCTCACACAACCATTGTTCAAAAGTCACTTTATTCGCTCTCAAATACATTGTGAGCAAAGGATGATACGGCGCGTCATTGTGAACCAGCGGAAGGTGCCAGGAGGCTCATTCTAAGCGTGCCTGACGCAGCTTCACATCCCGTTCTATCTGAAACAGTTTCAGGTGGCTGAGAAGCACTGCTGCGGAGTTACAGCTAAATGAGAAAATGTGTTTCTCTCGCTGTGATAATGTATTTCAAGCACCCTATAGGCTTTGTGGTAAAAAAAATTCTCCATATATGGCACATGTGTGCCAGGTCCAAAGAAGCACTCCACTCGCTCAGAGAAGGCCTCCGAAGCGCGTTTTGGCACTTATGGAACACATTTAGTGTGATGTGCTTTATTGCTTGGCACACACAACCATTGTTCGAAAATGCACTTTATTCGCTCTCAAACGCATTGTGAGCAAAGGATGATACGGCGCGTCATTGTGAACCAGCGGAAGGTGCCAGGAGGCTCATTCCAAGTGTGCCTGACGCATCTTCGCATCCCGTTCTATCTGCAACAGTTTCAGGTGGCTGAGTAGCACTGCTGTGGAGTTACAGCTAAAATGAGAAAATGTGTTTCTCTCGCTGTGATAATGTATTTCAAGCACCCTATAGGCTTTGTGGTAAAAAAAAATCTCCATATATGGCACATGTGTGCCAGGTCCAAAAAAGCACTCCACTCGCTCAGAGAAGAGCGTTTTGGCACTTATGGAACACATTTAGTGTGATGTGCTTTATTGCTTGGCTCACACAACCATTGTTCAAAAAGCACTTTATTTGCTCTCAAATACATTGTGACCAAAGGATGATACGGCGCGTCATTGTGAACCAGCGGAAGGTGCCAGGAGGCTCATTCCAAGTGTGCCTGACGCATCTTCGCATCCCGTTCTATCTGCAACAGCTTCAGGTGGCTGAGAAGCACTGCTGTGGAGTTACAGTTAAAATGAGAAAATGTGTTTCTCTGGCTTTGATAATGTATTTCAAGCAACCTATAGGCTTTGTGGTAAAAGTTTTCTCCATATATGGCACATGTGTGCCACGTCCAAAAAAGCACTCCACTCGCTCAGAGAAGAGCGTTTTGGCACTTATGGAACACATTTAGTGTGATGTGCTTTATTGCTTGGCTCACACAACCATTGTTCCAAAATCACTTTATTCGCTCTCAAATACATTGTGAGCAAAGGATGATACGGCGCGTCATTGTGAACCAGCGGAAGGTGCCAGGAGGCTCATTCTAAGCGTGCCTGACGCAGCTTCACATCCCGTTCTATCTGAAACAGTTTCAGGTGGCTGAGAAGCACTGCTGTGGAGTTACAGCTAAATGAGAAAATGTGTTTCTCTCGCTGTGATAATGTATTTCAAGCACCCTATAGGCTTTGTGGTAAAAAAAATTCTCCATATATGGCACATGTGTGCCAGGTCCAAAAAAGCACTCCACTCGCTCAGAGAAGGCCTCCGAAGCGCGTTTTGGCCCTTATGAAACACATTTAGTGTGATGTGCTTTATTGCTTGGCACACACAACCATTGTTCAAAAGAGCACTTTATTCGCTCTCAAATACATTGTGAGCAAAGGATGATACGGCGCGTCATTGTGAACCAGCGGAAGGTGCCAGGAGGCTCATTCCAAGTGTGCCTGACGCATCTTCGCATCCCGTTCTATCTGCAACAGTTTCAGGTGGCTGAGTAGCACTGCTGTGGAGTTACAGCTAAAATGAGAAAATGTGTTTCTCTCGCTGTGATAATGTATTTCAAGCACCCTATAGGCTTTGTGGTAAAAAAAAATCTCCATATATTGCACATGTGTGCCAGGTCCAAAAAAGCACTCCACTCGCTCAGAGAAGAGCGTTTTGGCACTTATGGAACACATTTAGTGTGATGTGCTTTATTGCTTGGCTCACACAACCATTGTTCAAAAAGCACTTTATTTGCTCTCAAATACATTGTGACCAAAGGATGATACGGCGCGTCATTGTGAACCAGCGGAAGGTGCCAGGAGGCTCATTCCAAGTGTGCCTGACGCATCTTCGCATCCCGTTCTATCTGCAACAGCTTCAGGTGGCTGAGAAGCACTGCTGTGGAGTTACAGCTAAAATGAGAAAATGTGTTTCTCTGGCTTTGATAATGTATTTCAAGCAACCTATAGGCTTTGTGGTAAAAGTTTTCTCCATATATGGCACATGTGTGCCACGTCCAAAAAAGCACTCCACTCGCTCAGAGAAGAGCGTTTTGGCACTTATGGAACACATTTAGTGTGATGTGCTTTATTGCTTGGCTCACACAACCATTGTTCCAAAATCACTTTATTCGCTCTCAAATACATTGTGAGCAAAGGATGATACGGCGCGTCATTGTGAACCAGCGGAAGGTGCCAGGAGGCTCATTCTAAGCGTGCCTGACGCAGCTTCACATCCCGTTCTATCTGAAACAGTTTCAGGTGGCTGAGAAGCACTGCTGTGGAGTTACAGCTAAATGAGAAAATGTGTTTCTCTCGCTGTGATAATGTATTTCAAGCACCCTATAGGCTTTGTGGTAAAAAAAAATTCTCCATATATGGCACATGTGTGCCAGGTCCAAAAAAGCACTCCACTCGCTCAGAGAAGGCCTCCGAAGCGCATTTTGGCCCTTATGAAACACATTTAGTGTTGATGTGCTTTATTGCTTGGCACACACAACCATTGTTCAAAAGAGCACTTTATTCGCTCTCAAATACATTGTGAGCAAAGGATGATACGGCGCGTCATTGTGAACCAGCGGAAGGTGCCAGGAGGCTCATTCCAAGTGTGCCTGACGCATCTTCGCATCCCGTTCTATCTGCAACAGCTCCAGGTGGCTGAGAAGCACTGCTGTGGAGTTACAGCTAAAATGAGAAAATGTGTTTCTCTGGCTGTGATAATGTATTTCAAGCAACCTATAGGCTTTGTGGTAAAAGTTTTCTCCATATATGGCACATGTGTGCCACGTCCAAAAAAGCACTCCACTCGCTCAGAGAAGAGCGTTTTGGCACTTATAGAACACATTTAGTGTGATGTGCTTTATTGCTTGGCTCACACAACCATTGTTCAAAAGTCACTTTATTCGCTCTCAAATACATTGTGAGCAAAGGATGATACGGCGCGTCATTGTGAACCAGCGGAAGGTGCCAGGAGGCTCATTCTAAGCGTGCCTGACGCAGCTTCACATCCCGTTCTATCTGAAACAGTTTCAGGTGGCTGAGAAGCACTGCTGTGGAGTTACAGCTAAATGAGAAAATGTGTTTCTCTCGCTGTGATAATGTATTTCAAGCACCCTATAGGCTTTGTGGTAAAAAAAATTCTCCATATATGGCACATGTGTGCCAGGTCCAAAAAAGCACTCCACTCGCTCAGAGAAGGCCTCCGAAGCGCGTTTTGGCACTTATGGAACACATTTAGTGTGATGTGCTTTATTGCTTGGAACACACAACCATTGTTCGAAAATGCACTTTATTCGCTCTCAAACGCATTGTGAGCAAAGGATGATACGGCGCGTCATTGTGAACCAGCGGAAGGTGCCAGGAGGCTCATTTTAAGCGTGGCACATGTGTGCCACGTCCAAAAAAGCACTCCAATCGCTCAGAGAAGGCCTCCGAAGCGCGTTTTGGCACTTATGGAACACATTTAGTGTGATGTGCTTTATTGCTTGGCACACACAACCATTGTTCGAAAATGCACTTTATTCGCTCTCAAACACATTCTGAGCAAAGCATGATACGTCATGTCATTGTGAGCCAGCGGAGGCTCATTCCAAGTGTGCCTGACGTCGCTTCGCATCCCGTTCTATCTGCACCAGTTTCAGGTGGCTGAGAAGCACTGCCGTGGAGTTACAGCTAGATGAGAAAATGTGTTTCTCTCACTGTGATAATGTATTTCAAGCACCCTATTAGGCTTTGTGGTAAAAAAATTCTCCATATATGGCACATGTGTGCCACGTCCAAAAAAGCACTCCACTCGCTCAGAGAAGGCCTCCGAAGCGCGTTTTGGCACTTATGGAACACATTTAGTGTGATGTGCTTTGTTGCTTGGCACACACAACCATTGTTCGAAAAGGCACTTTATTCGCTCTCAAACGCATTGTGAGCAAAGCATGATATGTCATGTCATTGTGAGCCAGCGGAGGCTCATTCCAAGTGTGCCTGACGCAGCTTCGCATCCCGTTCTATCTGCAACAGTTTCAGGTGGCTGAGAAGCACTGCTGTGGCGTTAAAGCTAAAACTAGAAAATTCCCGCGGAAATTTTGATGGACTGGCCACCTGTGCTGTGAACCTCGGGCCCGGTGTGCCAACGGCTACCGTGGTAGCACCTAGCAAGAAAGCCCCATGTACGGAAAAGGTTGATGCAGTCCCATAGTGTCCACACATCATGCCAAGTGTGTATTTGCCTTTAAACTTGAGTAAATTAGCTAAAATGCTAACATGATAACGGCTACCGTGCTAACACGTAGCAAAACAGCCTCAGGTCCTGAAAAGTTTGGGGCAGTCCTACAGTGTCCCCACATCATGCCATGTGTGTATTTTCCTTTAGACATGAGTAAATTAGGTAAAATGCTAACATGCTAACAGTCATCATGCTAGCACCTAGCAAGAGGGCCTTTAAGTTTACAAAGTACCAAGGTTGTCCTATAACCTCCCCACATCATGACATGTGCTTAGTAGCCTTTAGGCATGAGTAAATGAGCTTAAAAGCTAACATACTAACAGTCATCATGCTAGCACTTAGCACTTAGCCTTACGTTAAAAAAGTGCCTGGGTTGTCCTGTAACCTTCCTAAATCATGCCATGTGTGTATTATCCTTTAGACATGAGTAAATTAGCTTAAATGCTAACATGCTAACGGCTACCCTGCGAGCACCTACCAAGATGGCCTTAAGATTAGAAACTACAAAGGTTGTCTTATAACCTCCCTATATCATGCCATGTGTGTATTTGCCTTTAGACATGAGTAAATTAGCTTAAATGCTAACATGCTAACGGCTACCATGCTAGCACCTAGCAAGAGAGCCTCAAGTTTAGAAAGTGCCAAGGTTGTCCTATAACCTCCCTACATCATGCCATGGGTGTATTTGCCTTTAGACAATGGGTAAATTAGCTTAAATGCTAACATGCTAATGACTACCATGCTAGCTCCTAGCAAGACAGCCTCAGGTCCCGAAAAATTTGGGGCAGTCCCATAGTGTCCCCACATCATGCCACGTGTGTATTTGCCTTTAGACATGAGTAAATTAGCATAAATGCTAACATGCTAACAGTCATCATGCTAGCACCTAGCAAGAGGGTCTCAAGTTTAGAAAGTGCTAAGGTTGTCCTATAACCTTCCTAGATCATGCTATGTGTCTATTTGCCTGTAGACATGAGTAAATTAGCTTAAATGCTAACATGCTAACAGTCATCATGCTAGCACCTAGCAAGAGAGCATCAAGTTAAGAAAGTGCCTGGGTTGTCCTGTAACCTCCCTAAATCATGCCATGTGTGTATTATCCTTTAGACATGAGTAAATTAGCTTAAATGCTAACATGCTAACGGCTACCCTGCTAGCACCTAGCAAGAAGGCCTGAAGTTTACAAACTGCCAAGGTTGTCTTATAACCTCCTTATATCATGCCATTAGTTTATTTGCCTTTAAACATGAGTAAATTAGCTTAAATGCTAACATGCTAACAGTTATCATGCTAGCACCTAGCAAGAGAGCCTCAAGTTCAGAAAGTGCCAAGGTTGTCCTATAACCTCCCTACATCATGCCATGTGTGTATTTGCCTTCAGACATGAGTAAATTAGCTTAAATGCTAACATGCGAACAGCTACCATGATGACACCTAGCAAAACAGCCTCAGGTCCTGAAAAGTTTGGGGCAGTCGCAAAACAGCCGCAGGTCATGAAAAGTTTGGGGCAGTCCTACAGTGTCCCCACATCATGTCAAGTGTGTATTTGCCTTTAAACTTTAGAAAATTAGCAAAAATGCTAACATGCTAACGGCTACCATGCTAACACCTAACAAAACAGCCTCAGGTCCTGAAAAGTTTGGGGCAGTCCTACAGTGTCCCCAAATCATGCCATGTGTGTATTTTCCTTTAGACATGAGTAAATTAGGTAAAATGCTAACATGCTAACAGTCATCATGCTAGCACCTAGCAAGAGGCCCTCAAGTTTAGAAAGTACCAAGGTTGCACTTTGTGCTATTTTTATAACAGCTCATGCCAGAGAAAAGAATGAGAATTTACAGACTTTTCACAGACTTGTCGCTCAGCCATACGGCCACGTAGAAACATGATTGATGCTAATTTTTTTGATAAACTTCTGAACTCTCTCTGTGGCTAAATGCTAATTGCTAGCATGTTAGCATTTAAGCTAATTTACTCATGTCTAAAGGCAAATACACACATGGCATGATGTAGGGAGGTTATAGGACAACCTTGGCACTTTCTAACCTCGAGGCTCTCTTGCTAGGGGCTAGCATGCCTGTTAGCATGTTAGCATTTAAGCTAAATTACTCATGTCTAAAGGATAATACACACATGGTATATTGTGCGGACACTATAAGACTGCCTCAAACTTTTCGGCACCCGAGGCTGTCTTGCTAGGTGATATCATGATGGCTGTTAGCATGTTAGCATTGAAGCTAATTTGCTCATGTCTTAAGGCAACTACACACATGTCATGATGTGGGGACACTGTGGGACTTCATTAAGATTTTTGGGACTTGAAGTTATGATGCTAGGTGCTAGCATGGTAGCCGTTAGCATGTTAGCATTAAAGCTAATTTACTCATGACTAAAGGCAAATACACACATGGCATGATGTAGGGAGGTTATAGGACAACCTTGGCACTTTCTAAACTTGAGGCCCTCTTGCTAGGTGCTAGCATGGTAGCATTTAAGCTAATTTACTCATGTCTAAAGGCAAATATACACATGGCATGATGCAGGGAGGTTATAGGACAACCTTGGCAGTTTCTAAACTCGAGGCCCTCTTACTAGGTGCTATCATGATGACTGTTAGCATGTTAGCATTTATGCTAATTTACTCATGTCTAAAGGCAAATACACACGTGGCATGATGTGGGGACACCATGGGACTGCCCCAAACTTTTCGGGACCTGAGGCTGTCTTGCTAGGACCTAGCATGGTAGCAGTTAGCATGTTAGCATTTAAGCTAATTTACTCATTTCTAAAGGCAAATACACACATGGCATGATGTAGGACAACCTTGGCACTTTCTAAACTTGAGGCTCTCTTGCTAGGTGCTAGCATGATGACTGTTAGCATGTTAGCATTTAAGCTAATTTACTCATGTTTAAAGGCAAATGCACCCATGGCATGATGCAGGGAGGTTATAGGACAACCTTGGCAGTTTCTAAATTTGAGGCCCTCTTGCTAGGTGCTAGCATTTAGCTGTTAGCATGTTAACATTTAAGCTAATTTACTCATGCCTAAAGGCTACTAAGCACATGTCATGATGTGGGGAGGTTATAGGACAACCTTGGTACTTTCTAAAATTGAGGGCCTCTTGCTAGGTGCTAGCATGATGACTGTTAGCATGTTAGCATTTTATCTAATTTACTCATGTCTAAAGGAAAATACACACATGGCATGATGTGGGGACACTGTAGGACTGCCCCAAACTTTTCAGGACCTGAGGCTGTTTTGCTAGGTGTTAGCATGGTAGCCGTTGGCATGTTAGCATTTTTGCTAATTTTCTAAAGTTTAAAGGCAAATACACACTTGGCATGATGTGGGGACACTGTAGGACTGCCCCAAACTGTTCAGGACCTGAGGCTGTTTAATAGGTGTTAGCATGGTAGCCGTTAGCATGGTAGCTAATTTAATCACGTGTAAAGGCAAATACCCACTTGGCATGATGTGGGGACACTGTAGGATTGCCCCAAAAATTTCAGGACCTGAGGCTGTTTTGCTAGGTGTTAGCATGGTAGCCGTTAGCATGTTAGCATTTAAGCTAATTTACTCATGTCTAAAGGCAAATACACACATGGCATGATGTAGGGACAACCTTGGCACTTTCTGAACTTGAGGCTCTCTTGCTAGGTGCTATCATGATAACTGTTAGCATGTTAGCATTTAAGCTAATTTACTCATGTTTAAAGGCAAATACACTAATGGCAAGGAGGTTATAAGACAACCTTGTCAGTTTCTAAACTTCAGGCCTTCTTGCTAGGTGCTAGTATGTAGCATGTTAGCATTTAAGCTAATTTGAGCTAATTGAGGCTCTCTTGCTAGGTGGTAGCCGCTAGCATGTTAGCATTTAAGCTAATTTACTCATGTCTACAGGCAAATAGATACATGGCATGATGTAGGGAGGTTATCGGACAACCTTGGCACTTTCTAAACTTGAGGCCCTCTTGCTAGGTGCTAACATGGTAGGCATTAGCATGTTAGCATTTAAGCTAATTTACTCATGTCTACAGGCAAATAGACACATGGCATGATGTAGGGAGGTTATAGGACAACCTTGGCACTTTCTAAACTTGAGGCCCTCTTGCTAAGTGCTAGCATGGTAGCATTTAAGCTAATTTACTCATGTCTAAAGGCAAATATGCACATGGCATGATGCAGGGAGATTATAGGACAACCTTGGCAGTTTCTAAACTTGAGGCCCTCTTGCTAGGTGCTAGCATGATTACTGTCAGCATGTTAGCATTTATGCTAATTTACTCATGTCTAAAGGCAAATACACACGTGGCATGATGTGGGGACACTATGGGACTGCCCCAAACTTTTCGGGACCTGAGGCTGTCTTGCTAGGAGCTAGCATGGTAGCCGTTAGCATGTTAGCATTTAAGCTAGTTTACTCATGTCTAAAGGCAAATACACACATGGCATGATGTAGGGAGGTTATAGGACAACCTTGGCACTTTCTAAACTTGAGGCTCTCTTGCTAGGTGCTAGCACGATGACTGTTAGCATGTTAGCATTTAAGCTAATTTACTCATGTTTAAAGGCAAATACACCCATGGCATGATGCAGGGAGGTTATAGGACAACCTTGGCAGTTTCTAAACTTGAGGCCCTCTTGCTAGGTGCTAGCATGTAGCTGTTAGCATGTTAGCATTTAAGCTAATTTACTCATGCCTAAAGGCTACTAAGCACATGTCATGATGTGGGGAAGTTATAGGACAACCTTGGTACTTTCTAAACTTGAGGGCCTCTTGCTAGGTGCTAGCATGATGACTGTTAGCATGTTAGCATTTTATCTAATTTACTCATGTCTAAAAGAAAATACACACATGGCATGACGTGGGGAGACTGTAGGACTGCCCCAAACTTTTCAGGACCTGAGGCTGTTTTGCTAGGTGTTAGCATGGTAGCCGTTAGCATGTTAGCATTTTTGCAAATTTTCTAAGGTTTAAAGGCAAATACACACTTGACATGATGTGGGGACACTGTAGGACTGCCCCAAATTGTTCAGGACCTGAGGCTGTTTTAATAGGTGTTAGCATTGTAGCCGTTAGCATGTTAGCTAATTTAATCACGTGCAAAGGCAAATACACACTTGGCATGATGTGGGGACACTGTAGGATTGCCCCAAAAATTTCAGGACCTGAGGCTGTTTTGCTAGGTGTTAGCATGGTAGCCGTTAGCATGTTAGCATTTAAGCTAATTTACTCATGTCTAAAGGCAAATACACACATGGCATGATGTAGGGAGGTTATAGGACAACCTTGGCACTTTCTGAACTTGAGGCTCTCTTGCTAGGTGCTAGCCTGGTAGCCGTTAGCATGTTAGCATTTAAGCTAATTTACTCATGTTTAAAGGCAAATACACCCATGGCATGATGCAGGGAGGTTATAGGACAACCTTGGCAGTTTCTAAACTTGAGGCCCTCTTGCTAGGTGCTAGCATGTAGCTGTTAGCACGTTAGCATTTAGGCTAATTTACTCATGCCTAAAGGCTACTGAGCACATGTCAAGATGTGGGGAGGTTATAGGACAAATCTAGTGGCCCATTTGGTTAATAGCGTCGCCATGGTTAGACAAAACGTTCCAATAACTAAATACCGCTGTCCCTAGCGTCACGTTTCCGGCGGTGTAACATGTGTGGGGGTCCTTCTTGCCCTACATCATGCCATGTGTGTATTTGCCTTTAGACAATGGGTAAATTAGCTTAAATGCTAACATGCTAACGGCTACCATGCTAGCTCCTAGCAAGACAGCCTCAGGTCCCGAAAAGTTTGGGGCAGTCCCATAGTGTCCCCACATCATGCCACGTGTGTATTTGCCTTTAGACATGAGTAAATTAGCATAAATGCTAACATGCTAACAGTCATCATGCTAGCACCTAGCAAGAGGGCCTTAAGTTTAGAAACTGCCAATGTTGTCCTATAACCTCCCTGCATCATGCCATGTGTATATTTGCCTTTAGACATAAGTAAATTAGCTTAAATGCTAACATGCTAACGGCTACCATGCTAACACCTAGCAAGAGGGCCTCAAGTTTAGAAAGTGCCAAGGTTGTCCTATAACCTCCCTACATCATGCCATGTGTGTATTTGCCTTTTGACATGAGTAAATTAGCTTAAATGCTAACATGCTAGCGGCTACCATACTAGCACCTAGCAAGAGGGTCTCAAGTTTAGAAAGTGCTAAGGTTGTCCTATAACCTCCCTAGATCATGCTATATGTCTATTTGCTTGTAGACATGAGTAAATTAGCTTAAATGCTAACATGCTAACAGTCATCATGCTAGCACCTAGCAAGAGAGCCTCATGTTAAGAAAGTGCCTGGGTTGTCCTGTAACCTCCCTAAATCATGCCATGTGTGTATTATCCTTTAGACATGAGTAAATTAGCTTAAATGCTAACATGCTAACGGCTACCCTGCTAGCACCTAGCAAGAAGGCCTGAAGTTTACAAACTGCCAAGGTTGTCTTATAACCTCCTTGTATCATTCCATTAGTGTATTTGCCTTTAAACATGAGTAAATTAGCTTAAATGCTAACACGCTAACAGTTATCATGCTAGCACCTAGCAAGAGAGCCTCAAGTTCAGAAAGTGCCAAGGTTGTCCTATAACCTCCCTACATCATGCCATGTGTGTATTTGCCTTCAGACATGAGTAAATTAGCTTAAATGCTAACATGCTAACAGCTACCATGCTGACACCTAGCAAAACAGCCTCAGGTCCTGAAAAGTTTGGGGCAGTCGCAAAACAGCCGCAGGTCCTGAAAAGTTTGGTGCAGTCCTACAGTGTCCCCACATCATGCCAAGTGTGTATTTGCCTTTAAACTTTAGAAAATTAACGTGGGGACACTATGGGACTGCATCAACCTTTTCCGTACTTGAGGCTTTCTTGCTAGGTGCTACCGCGGTAGCCGTTGGCACACCGGGCCCGAGGTTCACAGCACAGGTGGCCAGTCCATCAAAATTTCCGCGGGAATTTTCTAGTTATTATTATTATATTTATTTATTACTGATTGATTTTCTTTATTCTTGATTTGTTTATTTATTTTTCATCTTATTTTGTGTAGAAAAATAAAAATTAAGATATTTGAGAACAGTGGAATGTTTTATCAGAGCTTTTCTTGTAGAAAATCGGAACCAAAGCAAAGTTTATTCATTTTTCTGTTTTTAATAAATGCGTTTTTTTTTTTTTTTTGGAAAACCTGATGCGGCCCAGCCTCACCCAGACCCTAGCTCCAGTGCCCCCCCCCCAAGTAAATTGAGTTTGAGACCTCTGCTGTATATACACAAACACACACAGTGTAAAGAAAATAAACCCTGACTCTTAACAAATCTTATTTCCAGTTTATTGCAATCCGTTACCTTCATGACAAAGCAGGGATCTCAAAACGTGACCTGTAATTTTTCTGACATTAAAAAATGCGCTTACAGAATATAAAATGTTATTGAATCCAGTTTCCTCACATTACAAAACTCCCAGTTAGAAAAAAGACACCCTGTTAACGCTTGCTTATACACGCATTGGAAGTAGAAGTCGCATAACACTTTGTAAACACAAAACCGTGCCGCTCGGTGCCAGTTTTGTTTCCTTTTCGGAGGTGAGGATGGCTCCTGATAATTTTCCCTGTTGACGGATAACCGGAAGTCATTTAGTTTGAACAGTCAATGCATAGTCGAAGGACAACAGGAAGCCATTAGTTGACGTTATTATTTACTCCAGTTATAACATCAGCATATGTAAAAAAAAGTCCAGTCCAGTTTTAAATCTTCCTTTTATGGCTCGAGCGTCACTGGAAATGTTACGCAACAGCGCAATATCCTTAAGAGTGTGTAAACCCGAGTGCAGCTTACTAGCTTAAAACGCACAACACAGGCACGTCTTGTTTTGTTTCCATGGCTTTCTGAGGATGCATTGTGAAAAAAAAAAAAATCACGTACCATCGCTTTGATTGTTGTTATATAAAAATGCTTCTGGTAGAGGTCAGTGGGAGAAAAAAAATCAGAGATTAAAAAAAAACTGCACAGGCATTGTACAAAGAATGTAAGTAGGTTATATAAAGGCCAGAAAAATTAAATAATTTGTATTTACACAAGGTTTTGACCAGGGTTTTAGTGTTGCAATCACCTCCGAGGCAGCGAGAAACAATTTTTTTTTTTTTTAAGTCTTATCACTGCAGTTTACGCAGATTTTCCAACCAAGTAGTCTCTAAGCGGAAGTACGATACCGGACCTTTGACAAATTTCCACTTTGCAGTAAATTCCCACAAAAGGTACAACCCGGACAAAAAGTGGAAGTCCACAGTTTTCCAGTTGTGAAACTCCCTTGTCCTCTTTTCCATGACAAATTCCCCACTCAAGATGTCAGAGATTGCGGAAGCATGGAGATGAAGATGTCTATGAGGTTGTCCAGTCCCCACAGGTAGCCATCTTCCTGGTTGCCCTCCACCCACGGGGTCCTGTGGTCCAGAGTCTTGGGTGCGGGCAGGGGAACGGTTTTCCCAAAGTCAATCATCCACACACGGGCCTTTCCCGAGGCGTCGTGCACGAATAATAGAGAGCTTCCTACCACCTGGAAGAAGAAGACATGACATGATGATGACATGTTTAAGATAGAAATGCACTGATAGGAAAATGTCACAAAATCTCTCACTGGGTCAACAAGTTCTTCAGGTATTTTGGTGTGTGTGTGTGTTAACCTCGTGTGTCTTGAAGAAATGCGACTGCTCGAGTACGGACCGAAGTTCCTCCAGTCGCTGCAGGTAGAGCTTCTGGAGAGCGGAAATAGACGTTACAAAAACGTTACAATACGGACAAAGAAAAAAAAAAGGATGTATTTAAAAAGTTATTAAATACATCATTAAAGTTAATTATTCTAATTTGGAGAGCTGTTGGAAACACACCAGCGTCTGAATGTTTCCATCAACAAAGTCCTCCAAGGCTTGCATCACTTGCTCTTTGAGTTTGGTCGTCTTAAAGTTGGTGTTGCAGGTTCCGTCGGCTTTCTGTAGAAGAAAAGAAGCCACTGATTGGATGAAATACCAAAAGGGGATATATTTGCATTTTTTTTCCCCACCAGATTAATGCATGTCATAGGTGTCTTAATAACATGTTTGTTCGCTCAAATTATCCCGAGGATAATGTCGCCCATGATATAGCTCTTTAAAATGCTTTTCTGTTATGTTATGCTGACTTTTTAAAAAAAAATTAAAATTAAAAAATTAAAAAAAAATTAAAAAAACATTTTTAAAATTAATTTATTTTTTTAATTAAAAAAATTTAAAAATTCATTCATTCATTCATTTTCTACCGCTTTTTCCTCACGAGGGTCGCGGGGGGTGCTGGAGCCTATCCCAGCTGTCTTTGGCCAAGAGGCGGGGTACACCTTGGACCAGTTGCCAGCCAATCACAGGGCACATATAGACAAACAACCATTCACACTCACATTCATACCTATGGACAATTTAGAGTCGCCAATTAACCTAGCATGTTTTTGGAATGTGGGAGGAAACCGGAGTACCCGGAGAAAACCCACACATGCACAGGGAGAACATGCAAACTCCACACAGAGATGGCCGAGGATGGAATTGAACCCTGGTCTCCTAGCTGTGAGGTCTGCACGCTAACCACTAGATCGCCGTGCCGCCCAATTAAAAAATGTAAAAATTTAAAGATTTAAAAATTTTAAATTTAAAAAATGTAAAAATTTTAAAAAATTAAAAAAAAAAATCAACTGTTTCCCAAACTTTTCATTGTCGTGTACTTGGAGAGTTCATTTCTCACCTTGATGCCCTCAATGCGGAATCCCAGTGTGGCCGTGGAGCTGAGCGTCTCCCTCCACTGCATGTATCTGGGCTTGAGGACGCCCTGCTGCGCCCTCTCCTGCACAGTCGGGGCCCCAGGATCCACGGCAACCATCTTTTCGTACATGTCCTTTCGCAAACGTGGGCGTTCTCTCGCTTTCATCAGCTCTTCCTCCAAATAGGTCCTGGCAACAAAAAAAAGTTAAGCATTTTTAATACGAGTCATTAGCCATGTTCACTTGAGGAGTTTTTCCTTTTTCCGAATGGAATCTTTCCGAAAGACCTTTCTGAAAACAATGGTATCCATGGAAAGGAATATTCCAATCTCTTGTCTACATGTGCCGCTATAATCAACCAGAATAGTCAATGGGGCATGCGCAGTAAAACGTAAACATCAATTTCTTGTTGGAATAACTCCGTATTTCCAGGTTTTCTGTTCCACAGATGGCGGTAATGCACACGAAAGCTGCTCGCCAACCGCCAATAAACAACAGAAGAAGAAAAACACCACAAAGAAGAACGCACCCTAAGCGGGTACAAGATACCTCAATCGGATTTGGGAAAGGAATATTCCACCCCTGTGAATCCGATTGGAATGAGGTGTATACAAAGGTTAAATTATTTCCAAATGCAACTGGAATATTTGTGTCCATGTATACGTGGGCTTGTGATATGCTTTGTTGTTATGTCCCTATTTGTACAATATTGCCGGTAGTAAACTCGACCATTAGCCATGTACGGTAGCGTAGCACCAAAATCAAGTTCCTAAACAACACTTTGCTGACTCATTGTCTATGAATTTTTTCATTGAGTGCACTTGCCAAATAACGTGCCATGCAAAGTTGCAGGTGCCAGAAAATTGCTAAAGAAGGTGAGAAACACTTTTAAATTCATTTTTTTTCCAGGATGGGAATCCCCATAAACAATTATCCCTACCTATTCGTCATTTGTAATTATTAGTAATGACATGTATGTGTTGACGTTACGATACTCTGATACCCATCTCATCTGCCAAGAGTGCAGACATTTATTTGTATAAAAGGTTACATCACTCGATGACTGCGGACCGTGATTGTGTTCGTGTCTCCGCTCCTTCTCACCTGCTGCCCATCTTACAATCCATGATGGAAGGCGAGTCGAAATCTGCCAGCAGATCGTCCATTAGGTTATAGTCCTGCTCGTCTCTCTGCACCACCCCATAATAACCAGGCACGTAGGGCCGCAGCGTGTCCTTCATCAGCTTCTGCAGGCACTGCTGCTCGCATTCGCAGTATCGCTTTAACAGGCGACCATACTCCCCAGCCTGGAAGTTACCTGGGATTGGGAAAAAATACACGGTTTATACCAGGGGTCTCAAACACGCGGCCACTAGTTTGAGGCCCCCGCCTTGATATGAAAGTTTAATGTTAGTGCGGCCCGCGCAAGTTTGATATGGATGCTGTATGGTATCATGTACCCAGAAAAAATTATTACGTTTGATTAATGTTCATGTTAAAGGTTAAATAACTGTTAATAGTTATCCTCCCTATCCGTGTGGAAGTGGTAAGTTTTTGGCTTTTTAAGTTTAAAGCAAATAACTTGAAGGCTACCGTTTAGGTCGTTAGCTCTCTAGTTTGCGAGTTAGCATGTGTCTCAAGACCCTGCAGTTGCGCAGTATGTTGTAAATAAAAAAAAGTATAAATGTGACTATAGTCGTGTTTTGTCATGTCTACAGGGCTCTAATAATGCTTTAATTTTAATCAGAAAAAAATAATTTGTCTACCCACCAACTATATGTGGTTTCTTAAGTTTTTATTATTTGCTGTTTTATTATTATTATTATCATATTTATTTACTACTGATTTTCTTTATTCTTAAAAATTAAAAAGTTAAAAATTAAAAATTAAGATATTTGAGAACAGCGGAATGTTTTATCAGAGCTTTTATTGTAGAAAATCGGAACCAAACCACTGAAAAAGTTTGTATATTTTTCTGTTTTTAATAAATGCGTTTTTTTTTTTTTTGGAAAACCTGATGCAGCCCAGCCTTGCCCAGACCCTAGCTCCAGTGGCCCCCAGGTAAATTGAGTTTGAGACCCTTGGTTTATACACACAAGAGGAACGCTTGTGTGTGTGTGTGTGTGTGTGTGTGTGTGTGTGGATACCTGCATGGCCTGCAAGCTGCACCCAAGGGTAGCGCTTCTTAAAGGACACAACAAAAGGGGACCAGTGCACCATGGTCTTCAACTTCTGCCACGACTTATTCTAAAAAAGGGAAAAAAAGAATAAGTTGTCATTGTCTTCTCCTGACACTCGCAGGTCAGCCAGTCAAACTAAACACTGAGCTCGGCACACACACACACACACACCTTAGTAGTAGACATTGGCCGGATCCTCCCCCTTGAGTCCACTGACAAAGCCCATTCATAAAACATTTACCAAAGTCGACAGCGTGGTGTCGTAAAACAGAGTCATACTGTCTACAAGAGTGTGTTATCTTTGTGGGGAAGTCACACAGCAAGTACAGTGTTCAGTTGAAGCTTTGACGCAAACAACTGATTAGAACTTTGGGGAGTCATTTGTGTGTGTGTGTGTGTGTGTCATTTGTTTTGACTCTTGCGACCAATTGCTGCATTTTCCTGTTAAAACTGTGATTTGTAAGTGCTGTTGTTTTATTAACAAAAGACAACGCACCGGAATTATGTAACAAAAAACAAAACATTTATATGAGTCACAGTCTTGTGATCCGTGTAAAAATGAACTTTTACTTCCTCCCTTCCTATCGCCGCCATGTTTACATGTCAGCTTGTATCGACTCTCCGGTTGCTGTGTCGATAAGTCACATTTTATTGTGACTTCATGCGGCAATGTCCGCACAGAGCAGAAACAGCAGCCCTTTGTTTGCCTGAAAAACGGGCTTAATTTGGTCATGGTTTAATTTCATTTGAACATGCATCAGATTACAATTGAATGCATCACATAATCAGTTCACAGTTCCACATGTCCAAAAGGAGTAGGAAGAAGCAAAGCTTATTAAATCCTACCCCTCCATCTGGTACTTTTACAAACAGTAACTGTTACATTTGTTCACTTCCTGCTTTCCTAATATAGCTTAAGTTTTTGTTTTTCACTCATTCATTCATTTTGTACCGCTTTTCCGCACAAGGGTCGCGGGGGTTGCTGGAGCCTATCCCAGCTGTCTTCGGGCGAGAGGCAGGGTACACCCTAGACTGGTCGCCAGCCAATCACAGGGCACATATAGACAACAACCATTCACACTCACATTCATACCTATGGACAATTTGGAGTCGCCAATTAACCTAGCATGTTTTTGGAATGTGGGAGGAAACCGGAGTACCCGGAAAAAACCCACAAATGAAGGAGAACATGCAAACTCCACACAGAGATGGCCGAGGGTGGAATTGAACCCTGGTCTCCAAGCTAAGTTTTTGTTTTTTTAATTTTATTTTTGTCACGTACCGAAGTACGAGGTGATATGACCATACAATGACATAATGGGTACCATAGTAACTGTCAATATAGTGATATATATATATAGCACATCATGACTGATGTACATCTGCGGTTCTACGATCTCGTTGAGCCGCTACAATCAGTAATTTATCTTTTCAGACCGGAAGATTTCCCCAAGAAATGAAAACAACTAAGGTTATTCCAATTTTTTAAAAATGGTGACAAACACCATTTTTCAGTCTCCTTACTATCACAATTCTCCAAAATTATTGAGAAGCTATATATAATTTGTGTTGCTTGTCATTTCCATGCTAGTCATTCACGATTATGCTTTTGGCTAAATGCTATGTTCACATAATAATATGTGTAATTGAATGTATAATTGACATTTAATGACTTATGTCGCTCATGTACAGCACCATGAGCCGCCAGACGCTTGTCCTGTGTCGCAGTGAGTTGGTGTAAGTGGCGTTGACGCATTAGATACTCATTAAGACAAAGTCATGACATTTGGGAGGAAATTACACAACCACCAATAGAATAAATACTGTGTTATTGTTTCTAAATGCATTACGCACCGTCAATCAGACAAGTCGCCAATGTCAGGAATCGCCAGAGATCGGTATTGAGAGTGACTAGTAGACACCGGTGGACTGAGCCTTGAATTGCATCATCCGAGTAACCACCGCACAACTCCAAACAACGTCACTTCACAAGAAGGCTGACGAAACACCAGAGTGTTAGATGTATTACATCATTGTTTTTGCAACATGTTGTTTTGTTTCTGAAAAAAGTTGATTTCCTTTTGCCCTTTTTGTGACTGGAATTGAGTCAGGCAGTCTTTTTCTGCTCATCAACGTTAGAACTACGGAGCTCAACAAAAACCATAGTGTGTGTGTGTTTGTGTTCTTATTGTTCTGAAGTCTAGTTGGTCCACCATGACAACATTATAGCCACATTTTACTATATGCTCTCAGGGGCCAGTTCTTTCGACATGATACTTGGATTTGAGTGCTGCCTGCAATGGGGAACTATGGTTCATTGTCTCCAGACCTGAACCTGAACCCTGAAACAGTGGCCCCTAACTTCATATTTTTAAGCAGAACATGTAGAGGTGCAAAAATAACACAATTAACAGAATATAAATCACAATTTAAATATTTTTCTCAGAAATCCAGCTGTTCGCGATTCACTATTATTTTGTATTGACTGGTATCGAATACAGGAAGTGAGTATGTGTATCGGCAGTTGAGGGTGTAGGATTTATTAATGTCCAATGTAATATGTATGCATGTTCAAAATAAATCCAACCATTACCATAGAACTGGGTTTCGAGGAGATATACCGTATTTTCTGGACTATAAGTCGCACAAGGCCAAAAATGCATAGTTAGGAAAAAAAAACATACATAAGTCACACTGGAGTATAAGTCGCATTTTTTGCGGGTAACTTATTTTACAAACTACTTGACCAAAACAGACATTACGTCATCTCGGAAGGGAACTTCTAACATTAATAAAATAATGGAGAACAGGCTGAATAGGTGTAAGATATGCTAACACAATGCTTATTCAGCTACATAAAAAATAAACATGAACACAAAAGGTGTCCAGTGTTTATGTAACAAACAGTTCTTTCATTTATAAGTCGCTCTGGAGTATAAGTCACAGGAACAGCCAACCTATGAAAAAAAGTGTGACTTATAGTCCGGAAAATACCGTCATAACAAATATAGCGCCAGTCATGGTCATGACCTTATGATTACAATTGAATGCATCACATAATCAGTTCACAGTTCCACATGTCCAAAAGGAGTAGGAAGAAGCAAAGCTTATTAAATCCTACCCCTCCATCTGGTACTTTTACAATCAGTAACTGTTACATTTGTTCACTTCCTGCTTTCCTAATATAGTTTAAGTTTTTTTTTTTTTTTACATTTTTTGTCACATACCGAAGTACGAGGTGATATGACCATACAATGACGTAATGGGTACCATTAGAACAATGAGGCCCCTCCATTCAAATAAACAAGTGCATTACTGAGACATCACTATTGTTCTGTTTTACATGACCAAACTATGCAATTCTTATGAGCCTGCTTGAATTTTAATGGTTAATCAAAAACCTGCACAGATTTACAGTAAAGCACTTTAAGTATAGCCAGGACAAATACGTTTCTCAGCCTCATTTACAAAGGGGGAAGACACGCAGCCTCACAGACAACACAAGAAGCCAGCAGGCTACACCCCTCACCGTCCGTCCCTCAGCAAGGCGCTGTTGTCTCCGACTTCGTCCTAAACTCTGACTTGGCCTCCTAGTCGACTTGTGTAGACTTGCACCGCCTGCTACATAATCCTCCTGTCAAATCTCTGGGGCAATTCCAAACAAAATAGGTCCCCGTGTCAACATCCCATCACATTCTAATCAATCTAGTCTGCTTTATTTTCTGGAATGACTTCAATTTCCCTTCTGTCTTTCGCTCTTTCTTAACCGTCTCTCCCACTGATGTGTCGTCTCTTTCTTTGTTCTCTTTCATAATCCCCACTGGAGCCCCCCACACGGAGCCAATCTCTTAGCCGCATGGGGGTAGGAAAAGCAAGATCCCTCCGTTCCCTCCCACTGCTCATCTTCAGCCTGCGTGCTGCATTCCACAGTGGTGTGTAAACCTACAGGAGGTCGGCATGGAGGTGCAAATTGCATGTTGTGCTTGGAGGGGGGGTTATGAAAGAGCAAGCGGAGGTTGCATTTGGAAAGGAATGGAAGTCAATGTAATGTACCTTGAAGTGACGGAAAGTTGTGCGCGTGTCTTTGCGTGCATGCGTGTGTTTATGCAGAACCTGTCAGACGACAATCACCAGCTAAAAGGAATGACTGCTCGGTGTGTGCGCTCGCAGTGGTTTGCATAGACAGTTACACATTTTTATTTTAACTTCTATACATCAAAACCACATCCCTTTGCCCCATATTGTCTGAGCAGTTTGCGACTCTTCATATGTGTGTGTTGTGTAAATTTGGCACAAACAAACAACAAAAAGCACCAGCAGTCATAAAAGTCATACAAGCTTCTGCAAGCTTTAAGAGAAAAATATGCGGAATCAAATGGCTGGCATGCATGATTGATGTCTTGCAAGGTCACAGCATATCCGTGCATCTCAAGGATAAGCTCGACCTTATCTTGCATTTTCTTTGGACTTGTTTAGCTTTTGTTTTTGATGTAATACCAAGAATGGGCATAATAGTGGGTTACTGTAAGTGCGTCAACACCAGGTGTACGTGGTCTCTACATAGTGCCAGTTCAAAAACATTCACGTTAAATCACCGTGGCTGTAGGCAAACCTGGGAATCTTGGTAAAACAGAAAAAAATCTGTAGATTTCAATGCTGAATCATGATTTAAAAAAAAAACCTCTCATTAAATTTGTTTTCTATTTGTCTATTCAAATGAAAACCATAAAAAAAAATAAATATATATTTATTGGTTTTGGCCAAGTAGTTTGTAAAATAAATTACCCGCAAAAAATGCGACTTATACTTCAATGCGACTTATGTATGTTTTTTCCAACCTAATTATGCAGTTTTGGCCTTTTCCGACTTGTACTCCGGAGCGACTTATAGTCCAGAAAATACAGTGTATGTATATATATATAAATGTATATATATATTTTTTTGTTGCTGTTGTTTACAGAAAATAGGTCGTTTTGGTAAAAAGCTCCTTCTTAAATGCAATTCAACAATAAAAACATAAAAATAATAAAAACATAATTATTTTGTCTGGAAATACACCTTTGATATAAGCTGTTGCTTTTATCAAAATGGCCTATTTTTGGAGAAAAATCTATTTTAAAATGTGTTTTTAATTGTGTTTAATAGTAAAATAATTTTGTGAAAAAAAATACTAAAATTGTCAATTTCATAGAAAATTTTGGAATTTTGCATAATAGATGTAAAATGTAGAGCATACCACTGTACTGTACTGCTGTCATGAAATAGGCACACAATGTCCACACCCAAAACTAAGGTACACCAAAAGGAAAAATATCTTTCACAAAGTGGACTGTGCATTCCTCCATCAAGTTCATTGGTACAAATAACAGTCAAAATAACAGCAGCCTCACTTGAGGTTTTATGAGTGGTCAGCACACAGCAGCTAAATCTACCTCTGCATGCTCTTTAAAGTGTTGGTTGCGTCAGCTTTTTTCTAGCTCATGCGTGGGAAAATTAGCAAAGAGAGCCACTCAATAACAACCCCCGCTCTAATTGCACAGCGGCGGCACTCATTTATGACCTGAAGAAGAGCAACATGAGGTCAGCTAAGGCCACGATGTTTAGCTTTATTCTGTTTACATAAACATCTCTCCAGTCTACTCAGTACGACAAGTTGAAAATAAAAATCCACAAAGAAAGTCATTGGTTCGTCTGTCGTCCAAACACAAGTATGATTTCTTACTAGACATAGACATAGACAGAGACTAGACATAGACTTTATTTGTCATTGCACAATAACACAATAAAGAATAAATAATAATATATATACAGGGGGGTCGGCGGCACAGCGGTCTAGTGGTTAGCGCGCAGACCTCACAGCTAGGAGACCAGGGTTCAATTCCATCCTCGGCCATCTCAGTGTGGAGTTTGCATGTTCTCCCCGTGCATGCTTGGGTTTTCTCCGGGTACTCCGGTTTCCTCCCACATTCCAAAATAAACATGCTAGGCTAATTGGCGACTCCAAATTGTCCAGGTATGAATGTGAGTGTGAATGGTTGTTTGTCTATATGTGCCCTGTGATTGGCTGGCAACCAGTCCAGGGTGTACCCCGCCTCTCGCCCGAAGACAGCTGGGATAGGCTCCAGCAACCCCGCAACCCTCGTGAGGAAAAAGCAGTAGAAAATGAATGAATGAATATATACAGGGTCAGACACATTTGTAGGTTAAATAAAAGGCAAATAAAGTAAAGAAACAAAAAAGTGTTCTTATTTTTGAAAAGTACATACAATGCCATTTTTTTCATATAATGCCATTGTTTTTCCATTTCTTTTTCAGTTTTCAGTTGCTGCCACGAACTGGACTGTTTATCAAAACAAACAAATCTGTAACTGCAACACAACGAGCGTTCCGTTTGCACTTCAATCTTGGTAGACGTGATTCTGTACCAGCTGGAAACACCATCTATGTTATGGGTTACCAACTTCAGAGCTACTGGATCTGCATTGAAACCAAAATCAACCGATCGGCCTCGCATTAAAACACAATGAAACACAATGTCATTATATGTACTTTCATTCATTCATGTTCTACCGCTTATACGCACAAGGGTCGCGGGGGTGCTGGAGCCTATCCCAGCTGTCTTGTACACCCTGGACTGGTGGCCAGCCAATCACAGGGCACATATAGACAAACAACCATTCACACTCACATTCATACCGATGGACAATTTGGAGTCACCAATTAACCTAGCATGTTTTTGGAATGTGGGAGGAAACCGGATAACACATGCAAGCACGTGGAGAACATGCAAACTCTACACAGAGATGGCCGAGGGTGGGATTGAACTCCGGTCATGATATCTACTTTTAAAAAATAAAAACACTTTTTTGTTTCTTTACTTTATTTGCCTTTTATTTAACCTACAAATGTGTCAGATAATAAACTCACCCTATATAGATATACAGTATATATATATAGGAAGTAGCATGTGTATGCTACATTTTAAGTTTCACTGTCTGTAATCTTATCTTGGCTTCCACCATTTTTCCTCTTGTGTTCTGTTCCACTGTGTGTCATGACATTCTGAGGGAAAATATTAATCTTTTACCAAAGGCTGAATGCGTGCATGGAGTGGGTTAAGCAACACGTATATATGTAACAGTCAAACATCAGAAACAGTCGAGATACTCTGGGTGCCAGTCTGCAATTAAGAAATTGAGGAGGAGAAGAAGAAGAAGGAAAAAAAAAGTACCGTATATGGCAAAGACGTTGCCTAGCAACCTACTTTGCCTTCAGCCCAATTTTCCATGACACACACACGCTGAACTCTGAATACGATACGCCATCGCAAACGAGAGTGCATGTGTGAACAAGTATCTGCAGCCATCAGAGCGTACCAACTGTAACTGGTTTGGTAGTCTTCAGCCGTGACGCACGCCCTCTTTTCGCTCTCAAACTGAGACAAGTGCTTTTTTACTCGACGAGCGGGACAACATGTGACCATTAAAGCCACTGCTCTTATCTGAAACTATTGAGACTGCGTCATCCTGTTTGTTACGACAGCTCAAGTGTGCTCAGGTTGCTAAATTTCCTGGCTGTGGATGTAATAGCCAGTAAATGACAGCGTCCACTCATCGACTGGAGACACTGTGCGTTCACTCCAACTTTAAGTGACGCATTATGCGGACCAATGCAAACATGAATTTGATAACAATTTTTGTGCAAAATACACTAACACACTAATATTATCAAAGAGTATTTCAAATTACAGCATCAATTCTCCTCATTATTTTAGCCTCCTGTACTTGCACTGTACAGATGCGGCTGCGGATTTGCCACCAAAGACGCATTTAGGAAAGCAGGAAGTGAACAAATGTAACAGTAACTTACTATGGTACCCATTATGTCATTGTATGCTCATGTCACCTTATACTTCGGTACGTGACAAAAATAAAATAAAAAAAATCACAAATAAAATCAATAATTAAAAAAAAACTTAAACTATATTAGGAAAGCAGGAAGTGAGCAAATGTAACAGTTACTGATTGTAAAAGTACCAGATGGAGGGGTAGGATTTAATAAGCTTTGCTTCTTCCTACTCCTTTTGGACATGTGGAACTGTGAACTGATTATGTGATGCATTCAATTGTAATCTGATGCATGTTCAAATGAAATTAAACCATTACCATTTATACTTTTTTTTCTCCATTATGAACGCTCGATCCCAAAGATGTCTTTTAGGTGATGCTGCAACTGTACAACAGAAGAGATCATGTTTTGTGCAGTTTTAACCTGTTTCAAAACAGCCACAAGGGGGCTTTTATAAGAACTCGGCCTGCAGCTCTTCCATTGAAATACATGCAGCGCAGCAACCAAGAAGTGAAAAAGCAGAGAGTTGTGTAGTGTGCACAAGGTTACGCATTGAAGGGAAATTTTAATGCATGCACACGCACAAACACGTGCACACACACACACACAGTACAGTTCTAAAAGTGGAAACTCATTTATTCATTCATTCATTTTCTACCGTTTATCCTCACGAGGGTTGCGGGGAGTGCTGGAGCCTATCCCAGCTGTCGTCGGGCGAGAGGCGGGGTACACCCTGGACTGGTGGCCAGCCAATCACAGGGCACATATAGACAAACAACCATTCACACTCACATTCATACCTATGGACAATTTGGAGTCGGCAATTAACCTAGCATAGTGTTTGGAATGTGGGAGGAAACCGGAGTACCCGGAGAAAACCCACGCATGCACGGGGATAACATGCAAACTCCACACAGAGATGACCGAGGGTGGGATTGAACTCTGGTCTCCTAGCTGTGAGGTCTGCGCGCTAACCACTCGACCGCCGTGCAGAAAAGTGGAAACTGTCAATTGTAAATAAATATTATTTTCATGTTTTTTTTTGCCAGTGGATCCTGACAGCGTGGGACAGTGCCAACATATTTTGATGGACAGGACAAGCTTAAGTGCTAATTTGCCTTGAGACATAAGTGCCGAGTGAGAGCGGCAACAAAAGAAAGAGAGTTGCTGACAACGTATGTGATGAAGGAATTATGAGGCTGTGAAATTCCGACACTGAAGAAAACCAAAGATGAAGATGAATTAATGACTTTTTTAACTAGCCCATTTTTTAACTTGCTCATCATGTCCACTACAAACTACAGCCAATGCTAGTGTAAAGGTGACTATAGGGGTGTTATTTCATGTTTACAGGTTTCTAATAATGTTAAAATGTTTTTTAGATGGTCATAAACGGGTTTTCTATGGTCTAGCTACAAAAATATTGGATTTATTCATATTGAATCCTACTTAACTGATTTTTCTGACTCTTAACTCGGTCGGACGATCACTACATATTTAAGTACCAAATCTGGTACCCTGGCCATTCTGCTTACATCTCTGGTAAAAGTCACAAAATGTACAAACAATGGTTAGATTTGGTTTAGATCGGTATCTTTTTCCGAAATGTCAGCAACCATTTATGTCGTAGTTTGAGAGTCTAATAGGTGTCGAGATAAGCAGGTTCCACTGTGTGTGTATATATAATGGGTTTTTTAATATCGGAAAAAACAGTTGACGCCCAGACCTCTTTGTGGTTTAGGTAAATAAACGCCCCAGCTATAATTACAGCATTTAGTGTACCGAGCTAACATAGACAGCGGAGACTATTGGTAATCTTTCAAGAATGTAATAATTATGCATGATTAAAATAATTAATGGACGGGTAGCAGGGTAAACTGTAGTAGATTACAGCACAACTATGAATGGCTACTTAATTTTGGGAAGGGTGTAAACATTGTTTATCATTCATCGTGTGCAACAACAGTGAGGTGAACTGAACTCAACTCCAGTCGCAGCATCTTGTTTTTGCAAGGTGTTATTCCAAGAATTTCTGTCACATAGTGTACCACAGCTTCCTGAGTGAGAGGAAACATGGAACTTTCTTTTTTTTTTTAAAAAAAGTCTTTGTGTCAGTGCCTTCGAGATGGCTTAGATAGCAAATGTTAAGTCAATAGAAAAAGAGCTGAATTGGCAAGCGGGTGACAAAACAAACGTGGTGTCAAACGTGGGTTCAGATTAAAGAGAGTTCATCAAGGGTTTGATGCTGAAAATAATATTGAATTTTATTACATTATATTATGTATTTATCATTGAAGGTGCCGTCTGCCATGATTAGGTACGCCCTCAGGGTGTGTACATTCAAATTTTGCTCTCTTCCTGCTATGACACACACGTTCATTAGTTATGGTTTTGTCAGAAATGATGGCTGCACGGTGGTCGTGTGGTTAGCATGCAGACCACACAGCTAGGAGACCTGAGTTCAATTCCACCCTCTGCCATCTCCGTGCATGCGTGGGTTTTCTCCGGGTACTCCGGTTTCCTCCCACATTCCAAAAACATGCTAGGTTAATTGGCGACTCCAAATTGTCCATAGGTATAAATGTGAGTGTGAATGGTTGTTTGTCTATATGTGCCTTGTGGTTGGCTGGTCCAGTCCAGAGTGTACCCCGCCTCTCGCCCCAAGACAGCTGGGATAGGCTCCAGCACCCCCCACCACCCTCATGAGGATAAGCGGTAGAAAATGAATGAATGAATGAATGATGGCAATTTGGTTAACATTAGCAATAAACGTTATGTTTACAGCCTATAATGTTATGTTACAGCCTATTGTAACCACACAGTGACACCAAATTGTCGACCTATTGTCTCCGCTTTAAGAGAACATACCGCTAAACTCGGAATCTCACGGACATTGACAAAATGTTAATGTAATATAATGTTTACAAGCATGCTTTAAGATGTGTGGTGTGAGTTCATCTAGTTGCAAGGACAGAATAAGTTTTTTCCTTCATGATGAAAACCTTGAAAACCTGGAGCTGAAGTAGGAGATGATACATTTTTGGCACATAGTACCTACATTGTACAATAGGGTGGCCCTCTGTAAGGGGGTGAAATTTCAAACGAATAATGTCTATGCTCCAAACCCGGATTCTTGTTCCTTTTGACCCAGAAACGTGCTGTGCAAAGTTTCGTTGAAATCGGAATATATTTAACCGGTGCTCAACGACTCTGAACTTTTACTCAGCGAACGCTAGTCACAAGCACTCCGGGTCCCCCTCTATAAAGTTAAAAATAAGATAAGTTACGATGGAATTTTTGTGGAACTTTACAGGGCCAATTTTCTTTATAAACTGAATTTTGAATCATATGACTTCAGAGATAAATTAAAGGACAGCCATTAGTTACTTCTGATTTAAATACATGTTTGCCGTATCTATTCAATTGTCAAACTGTGCAGGCGAGAGTAAAAATAAGAAAGGCGCTATTCATTCATTCATTCATTCATTCATTTTCTGCCGCTGGAGCCTATCCCAGCTGTCTTCGAGCGAGAGGCGGGGTACACCCTAGACTGGTTGCGAGCCAATCACAGGGTACATACAAACAACCGAGGCAATCTTATTCTTATTCAACATTTTAGTTAACTGAAATGGAAATAATTAAGTATGATTTAAACATTTCTTTGTGACTTTCTAATCCATTTTTCTCTGTAAATTTGGTCAAATTGGATGACTTTAGAGGCATTTGACTTTAGAGGTTCCACTATAGAGTTAATTGGTTTCAGACCCGACTACGATAAATAAATAATAAGTAGCAAATCAAATATTTTCATAGCTACAGCATAGAAAACCCGTTTCTGACTTTCTAAATACAATTTCAAAAATTATTAGAGCCCTCTAGGCATGACATAACAAACCAATAACCAAAACCTTTACACTCCTGTTATTCATCTTTACACATTGTTCAACTCTTATCAAGCCAGCCAGCGGGCTAACAAATTAGCTAACAAATTAATTTATCCTAAAATTAAGCCACTTCCACACAGAATTAGAAGAGAACCAAGGTAATGTAATGTATGTAATGTAATTCATGCCGCCTAGTGACCAGAATACTTCTATTTCAACATGTTTTGACAAATACAAAACATCTGTAGAAACAAAAAAAATCTTCCTCGCCTCAAGAACATGTAATTCAGTTCTGATAAAACTGATGCCATTGTACCATAAAAGCAAATCTCTCATTTACAAATTATATCTGCTGGATATCTGCTGGTTGCACCACCAACTTGTAAGGTTCACCAAAATACTATTTACTAGAATATTGACATAAAATGAGGTATAGCCAAAAACAAATGACTATCACACATGAAAGGCCCTTTACTGTGCTACGACTGCATCTGTGCAAAATCCCCCACCGCTGTCCTCTTGTGTTCTCCTCCATCAGGCTCCCTGGAGTACACGGCTCCCATCGACTCATTGATCTTATATAGTAAAACTTTAAGGTCGTTGAGCACCGGGTAAATATTATTCGATTAAAAAAAAAAATTACTCGCGTGGTTTTCTCATGGAGTGGAACAAGAATCCGGGTTTGGAGACTGAATTTTCAAACTTTCGAAAATAAGGGCCACCCTATTGTACAATTTGCACAATAGATGAGCTACAGGAGTGTCAAAACAAGGACCACCAGCCTGAAGAACGGCGTTTTTCCCCATAGTAATAACCCCACTGAACTCCAAAATGCAGACGCAACTCTTCCCTCTGTGTACAAATGTGCAATATCGAATACTGTAAGACTCAAACACTGCGCAATATCAAACCACCTTCTTGTATTCATTAACATATCACCTCATTCTTACTGTTCTTGAATTTATATTGTTGTCTATGCTGTAAATGTGTTATATATTGTGTAAACATTATTCTATATTTTTTATATTAAAGTATGTGTCTGCACAGAGAAGGAGCTACTTTAAATCTAATTGTACATGTGTTTAGTGACAATAAAAGTATTCTACTTGTCCATACAGTTCATAAAGCCTCTGATGGTAACGATTCGACCCTGGAACAAATTGATTTAATAATGAAAGGTTGTTTCAAAAGCATCCTGAGGCAGCTTGTATTTGACATTGAAGGTTTGACTGCAGAACGAACTCCAGTCAGCTCATAGAATGGGGTAGATCTGGTTTATGACAAAGAAAGGATGCACGCGTGTAGGTTTGTGTTCCTTGTTTGCAGATAAAGTCCTTGTTGTATGTTACACACTAAGTCATGCTGCTGTTTTTGCACACTATTTAGCAGTGGAATCTAGGTTCACTACCTGTGAAATGTGGCTTAAAAGCCTTCCTCTTCTCATGTCAACACTTGAGGCATGGTAGTAATTGAGGAAGTAAGAGATTTGACGTAGTTGGTGTGCCCTTACCATGATTAAGTGTTAATTAATAACGTGGGACAAACATGCCATCTGAGTAACATTTCCACTGGCAGCAGTCGTGCCATGTGTATCGGCGCACCTGTACAGGTGTGTCGAGGAGTCTGAGTCATCACAATCCAATAAACAGGTGGTCCTCGATTTAATGGTGTTCCGTCTTGCGTCCTTTCCAGGTTTATGTATGCGCGCCCATAAATTAAAAACAAAATTTTGACCCATAAACACAAGATCGCTCGACATGGAGGTGCTGGATGAACAATCTCTTGATCTCGCAAAAACAAAAACAGGCTGAACCACGCCAAAACAACACCATCAAACTCTCTGCACACAGCCACACAGCAGACTGAGAAACAGCTTCTTCCCAAGAGCCATCACCACCCTGAACTCAGACATACAACGTACCCGGTCATTAGCATAATGCAAATGTGCAATATTTCCATCACTGCCTCTGTTACTACCTCAATCATATGTATTTATTTAACAACCCAATACAATACACTCATATGTGACTTTACTCACCTGTATACACCAGTCATTATTTGCACTATGACCCTTTTACCATTGCACTAAAATTAATATATCTGCAATATGTCTGCTCCTGCATATGCTCCTGTGCAATACTATGTGTATATATTGGATATCTTGTATAGTATATCTTGTACATATGTTGTTAAATTGTCTTTTTTTTTAACTTGACTACTGCACTGAAAGGAGAAGCTCTCCAATCTCGTTGTACATCTTGTATAATGACAATAAAGGCCATTCCATTGCATTCCATTCCACACTCGGAAATCACAAAACTCTTTAACTGCACACTTTTATTACTGTATTTTTTTTCTCCTTCATGTATTGTGTGTACAGTGTGAATGACTTTGGGATTATTTTTACATAGAATTTAGGTGCATTACAGTCTAGTAATGGAATATGGAATATGGAATATTCTTCGCCAATATATAGGAATGTGTTTGACAAATGCAAGTTGAGTATTTCAGCCAGCAAATGAAACAAATAGTAGCCCAATGCAGGAAGAAGGCCAGTGTAGTTAGTAATAAACCCAACATAGTGCAAAATAGTTCTTTGTTGACAACTTAAATAATAATACAAACACAATATTAGCAATGGGGATGTGTTTTGTTTTTTAGCCAATCAGACTTCTATGTCAAATCATAGCACATGCTATGGTTGAACAGGACACTTACCACTGATCCATCGTCCGGGCTGCACAAGGACCTGGTCGGGGACAGGCTGGACTCTATGTCGCTGCCGGTGAAGTCGTCCTCTGACTCCTCAAAGGATGAGGCTGAGGACAGACCAAGAGAAGAGGAGTTGGACAGCTTCCTCAGGGAATGCATCAGTGCCGGAGACCCTCCGCATCCACTGTCCGAGCAGGGGGACTCGTCGTCCGGGTGAAGCTCAAAGCACGACCCGCTACGTATGGTGAGCTTGGTGGGTGACTCCTGTGGCCGACTGGGGCTGGGGTCCCGCGTGATGATGAGTTTAGGTATGGTACCTGGGTACGTTTGAATCTGGGGAGGCTCATCGGTACCGATTTGCATTTCACCATCAACCACAGTGTTTGTGTCTTGGCTTGACGAGTGTGGACAATTGGCAGCGACTAAATCGGTTTTAGTCAAATCGTCCACACCTGAATGTAAGTTTGTTAAAGTCCGAGAAGAGTCCACATCATTCCCGCTCATTTCTCCAAATGGCGACGCCACACAATCCTGGCTGCTTCCCCACAGCGGCTGCTCGTCCATGGTCCTGATCGAGAGATCCGATGCATGGTCCTCCTGCACGGCTATCGTCTCATGAAAACCCGCAGCGCTAACTTCCCCGCTCCGCATTTCAACACTCGGTTCATCGGACGGGATAACAGTCCTCTCCCCGCTTTCGACACACGCTTGATTTCTGACATCTCGGCTCTGCGGTGCCTCCAAAAATCCACCGGTAGTGACTCTCTGCTCCTCTGCCGCCGACACGGCCTCGTCTCTGGGTAACTTTCCCTCCCTGCGTTCGAGGCGAGCGGCTGGATCTCCTGCTCGGCTTTGCCAGCTCGGCTCCGTTCTCGTCGGGCTGGAGTCTCGCTTTCTTCTTCCCAAACACGATAAGGCTTGGTTTTTCATCGGGTTCCCGTGTAGCCGGAAAATACGACGCTTTCTCCCGCTCCTTGCGCTACGATTGTCGAGCGGTCGGGTCGCCTGGATGGCTTTCCATAGCGCTCTGCCGGGGGTAGTGGTGGCGTGCGAGGGAGTCGAGCGAGTTTGGCCCATCCCGCTCGCCGTAGAAGTGAGCAGCTCCAGACACACCCTTAGCTGTGGATTGCGAAGATAAAAAGTTGAAACCTACTACAGCCTTACCATTAGTATTACACACCAAATCATTAGTCATTCAGTCCAACCTCGGAAAATCTTACATTCTTCCTTCAGCCTTCAGCAGAGAGATACTTACTACAAGTGCATTTGAAAAATGACAATTTACTTCATTGCACAAACAGCAAACACTAATTACTGGTTTCCACAACGCCTATTCATTCAAACATCTATAATTACCTGACAAAAGTAGATTTAACAATCAGACTTCACCAACGTAACACTGCCCTCCTGTGACTGGACAATGCAACAGTTGCATTGGTTCACCAACTCATAGCCATTCAATGAAGTCATATCTGTACAACAGCAGCACTTTGCTGTTGTACAGATATGAAACCTGCTAAAAAAAGATCCTCTATATATGACAGGAGCATGCTACTGTTGTGAGCAATGCACTGCAAAAACGCTAGGCAAAGATCATCAATAGGCTCTTGATGGTCTTGATAGGCACTAGAAAAAAGGCTAGTCAAAGATCCTCTTTATGACAGCAGTGTTCTTCTGGTTTTAGGAATACAGTCGTCCCTCACCACATCACAGTTGGAACATCGCTCCCTTGCTCGATTTTTCCAAACATTAATGAATAAATAATTGCTGTTTTGTCGTTGACTATGATCACAAGTTAAATGTAGAATTCTAGTCACTTGGTGTCAGTAATTTTACATTGATGAGACATGATTACAGTACCTTATATGGAGTCAACCATGGCACATCCTACATGATAGAGATAGAGAAAAAAAGGTTCTCCTCCCACTCAGTGTGGAAGTGGTATGCTTTTGTCTTACTTTGTCTTTCTTCCCCACTCTGTTTGAAACACTTTCTCAAGTTTAGAACAAATAAATAGAAGGGTAACTAGTTAATTACTTATTGAGAAAGTCATAAAAAAAATTTCTCCTGTTCTCCTCCCATTCAGTGTGGAAGTGGTATGTTTTTGTCTTGCTTTGTCTTTCTTCCCCACTCTGTGTGAAACACTTTAAGTTTAGAACAAATAAATAGGAGGGTAACTAGTTAATTATTTATTGAGAAAATCATAAACATTTTTTCCCCTGTTCTCCTCCCATTCAGTGTGGAAGTGGTATGTTTTTGTTTTGCTTTCTTTCTTCCCCACTCTGGTTGAAACACATTCTCAAGTTTAGAACAAATAAATAGGAGGGTAACTAGTTAATTACTTATTGAGAAAGTCATAAACATTTTGCTCCTGTTCTCCACCCATTCAGTGTGGAAGTGGTATGTTTTTGTCTTGCTTTCTTTCTTTCCCACTCTGTGTGAAACACTTTCATAAGTTTAGAACAAATAAATAGGAGGGTAACTAGTTAATTACTTATTGAGAAAGTCATAAACATGCTTTCTCCTGTTCCCCTCACATTTAGTGTGGAAGTGGTATGTGTTTGTCTTACTTTGTTTTTCTTCCCCACTCTGTTTGAAACACTTTCTCAAGTTTAGAACAAATAACTACAAAATATTCAGTTTATTAAGAACCGATAATCAAGGGACGACTGTACTAAAAACAAAAATGCTAGTCAAAGATCCTCCTGTGAAAGAAGTGTGCTAATGTTTTCAGGAATACACATCAAATATGCTAGTAAAAGATCCTTGACAGGACAGGAGCACGCTGATGGTTTTGGGAATATTACAAAACACTAAAGCTGGGATAGGCTCCAGCATGCCCGCGACCCTTGTAAGGATAAGCGGTACAGAAAATGAATGCATGGATGGACAAATACACTATTGAAAGATCCTCCAATGTCAGGAGCCTTAGTTTCTCCCACAGCGGGTTCATTTAACTACCTGACAGTCTTGCAGTTCAGCTACTCGGAGAGAAAAACAAAACAAAAGAGAATGACAGACAATGGATTAGTCCTAATTTGAATAACACAGCAAGAACAGAATTGTATGAATCATTAAGGCACGCCTGCAAACCACGTTCATTTGCACTGAAGCAGCAACAATTAGGCAACTCATGCATTAACGGATGAAAGGGAACTGGATAAACAACTATTTGTCACTTTAACTATGATCACAATAATTCCGTAGACTAACCTGACAGTGTATAAACTTATTGAATGCAAGTGGAAAATAATAGTCACCTGATGGTATGACGCAAGGGAGACCAGAAACAGAAAATAGTGAGTCTAAGTACAAAGTAGTCAGGTCACAGTACAATTTTAAAAGACAGCTGCCATATATTATTTGTGTAATATTATAAAATATTTGTTAAAAAAAGACTTCTGGTTAGATGATTGAGCAAAGACAACAAAGAGGCGTGTATCGTTCTTTCGCAAGGATTTAACATTTACATATTCAAGTGTTCATACTGATGATAAAACTGTGATTTATTGTCATAAATGTAACTTAGTTCTGATATATACAGTATATGTGTTTAAATTCAGTTTTTTTTCCAATGTGGCCGTAATACTGAACAAATTCATCATTCATACACATGATATGTTGATACAAACTGTATGCACGCTGCAGTTTCATTTTGTGTATTTATAAAAGGTATGCTGGAAGAGCATAAGAGCTTGCTTTATTCTCTGCCATGCACTGTGACACCCTGCTGTCAGGAAGGAATGCTTGCACGGCGGAAATGACACAGGGAGGATAACAATGGAAACAACTGCTCATTGCAAGCGACATACATGCATGCACATTCTTGTGCAATCCATATTAAAAATACTACAAGTATATGACTCAGGGTGAGTTGGTTGATTGAATGCTCAACAGTTCTTTTCCACAAACTCGGAAAAGAGTTGGGACTTTTCAAGGAACACTTGTACATAAAAATAGTACATGACAGATGGTGCATTTTAATATTTGCCAATTTGGAAAAAAATGTGGGAACTTCTGCTTGTTATTTGAGTCAGAGAGGTTCCAGTTAACATCTCTAAAACAATGGAGGGGTAAGATTGAATAAGATTCGATTTTACACATGTAAACGTAATGTACAGTACTTCATGTTAATGTTGGAAATAACCTCAACTATGACACCAGTTTTTAAAATGTATCCATACAAACAATATACATATAATATACATTTTGCCAGACATCATGATCCGAGTAAAATAAGATCAATATTAACACAAAGTTCGGTACATTGAAGTGCATACATTATTAACACAAAGTTCGGTACATTGAAGTGCACAGAGTCCAAAACAACTTGAGCAAGTTTAAATATAAGGAAACAAACATTATGCGACCTTACCTGGCAGTTTCTCAGAGGAAATTATTATGGTGTCAGCTTAAAAGCTTCCCGATGGCGTGAAAAGGGGTTGTACAAAGCTCGAATCTGGTGCCGACTCGTAGCACCCTACATGCGGTTAGAGTGAAAGAGGAAACGCCTGTCAACAGCACACACAGCCCGCATTGACTAAGTAGTTAAAGGGCTGCAGCGAGCTTGATACGAATTCACTAAAGTCGAAATGTTAACTAAAACGCCTTTAACACACAAATAAAAACTAAGAAATATCGCGAATGAAGAGTTTTAAATGAAGTACTTAAAAAATATAGTTCTACGCGGCGGGTCCATACCGAAACTAGGAAAAGGCTAGCGTTTCCATTTCCGGTCACGTGGCTTTATGTGTTGCTTTCATGGCCGCCCATCAACACAGTGAAAATGTAAAATGCTTTATGTGTATAAAATACTTAAACAAAAAAAACAAATAATGCTCAAGCGTTTTACCTTTTTGCTTTGAAACACAGCAGATGCAAGAAGTTCCGTTACACAGTTTTACAGTGGTTACCATGTTTTTGTTTAGATTTTTTTTTGTTTTTACACAAGAATGGTTTTCACTTTTAGCTCATGTCAACGTTGTGCTGTTGACACCCTGGCAAAACACAAGGCCTCATTATACTTACTGACAAACCTTATTTATACGTTAGGAACGTCAGTTGTACAGAGCATCAATGCGTGTACAGTTCATGTACCCAACAATACAACATAATACAACACATACAGTCAACAAATACAAACCATCAACATTAAAGAGAGAGAGGAGGATTTGTTTTTCCAGTAGTAAACCTTTTACACTCGTAACAATGTTTTGCACCTTTTGATTTGACACCATGGCATACACAAGAACTGTCATTATGCAGTTTTTGGGACCCCAAGCAAAAAAATTCATGACACAATTTGTTTAAGTTGACTTTTTCCTCCCAAACTTCTCACACAAGAATATTTGTTCCCTTTTGCCAAGGGTTTATTTTATTTTTTTACACACCATATGCAGGTATGTTAGATTCTTGACACTTGTGTGTGTATATCTCCTTTTTCTTTGAAGTTTTTAAAAGGTTTGACTATTTTGGTTGGTTTTAGCATACACAAGACCTCATTAGGCAGTTTTACACTGGTTAACAGAAAGTTAGCTGGGTGCATGAAAACAGCAGATCAACAGAAAGTTAGCTGTGTGCACCAACACCGCAGATCCACAGGCAAGGTTCAATAAGAAAGCCTTAAACATGTTGAAAAATGTCCAGGGTGTACCCTGTCTTTTGCCCAAAGACAGCTGGGGTAGGCTCCAGAATACCCCCATGGCCATACTGAGGATAATGGTTCAGAAGATGGATGGATAAAAACAGAAGATGTCCTTACTTTTATCCCTGTGGTTGTCTTGCAGGCAGTTCTACCTTCTTAAAATATGTTTGTTCTTTTTTATAGCTGTTAAAACTGTTATGTATTATTTTTATTCATTCATTTATTAATTCATTTAATTCATATTTGTATTCATTTTATTCATTTTTATCATGTATATTGGCGCTACAATAAACATTCTGTATTCTTTTCTTTCCAATAAGAAACCAAGTAGTCTTGTACAGTACATGTTAAACACGGCAAGTGACCAAATTATCAGTAATTGCTGAGCCATTGGCTGGCGACCAGTCTAGGATGTACAGCTGGGATAGGCTCCAGCATACCCCCGCGAGCCTAGTGAGGATAAGCTGCATATAAAATGAATGAATGGATGGAAAAGTGGTAGGATAAAGTCACCACTACCTCTTGATGTTCCTTTGAAATGTGCAGTGTAAATATGTGTGGTTAAATTTTGTTTTTAATCAAGTAAACAGTTACTATTGCCTATTTTCGTAAATTCCTCATTCCAAATCAACACATTTACTGCGTTTACCTCTTTAAATCTCACAGCACAATTTCCAAAGAAAATTTGCATTTTGGCACTCCTGCGTTTCCGTAGACCCGGAAGTTGTGTTTCACAACTAGCAAGCAGCACGCAAGTCCGGCGTGACATTCACCGGGTTGTGTTGGGGGGGTTGACCAAAGGCAAAACGACCACCACTGTGTGTTCTTGCCAAGATGAGAGTTCTTCAAACGGCACTTTATTTGACAAAAAGACAAGCTCTTGCTCCAAGATGCGTCACTCTGAAGAAGGTAAGCTAAAGCTGTCTCTCTGTGGTAAACAGACGAGTTTAACGACCCCTGTGTCATGAATCCAGGTGCTCATCGGCAGCTGCCGGTCATGCTCCTCCGGCGTCCACCCCAACGAGATGATCCGCAATATCGGAATCTCCGCGCACATCGACTCGGGGAAGACCACCTTGACCGAACGTGTGCTCTACTACACGGGAAGGATAGCTGAGATCCACGAGGTTTGCATCACTTCCGTTGGAAGCTAGCACTTGATTGGCATATTTAGGTGAATGGGTTTTCATTGACTGTGTTATATAGGTGAAGGGAAAGGATGGCGTTGGAGCCACAATGGACTCCATGGAGTTAGAGAGGCAAAGAGGCATCACCATCCAGTCAGCTGCTACCTACACTATGTGGAAGAACCACAACATCAACATCATTGACACACCAGGTACAGAAACACTACTAAATGACAAAATTTACAGTAAACACATCATATATATTTTTTTATTATCAGGTCATGTGGACTTCACCATCGAAGTGGAGCGAGCGCTACGTGTGCTTGATGGCGCTGTATTGGTTCTCTGTGCCGTGGGTGGCGTCCAGTGTCAGACGATGACGGTGAACCGGCAGATGAAACGTTACAACGTGCCCTTCCTCACTTTTATCAATAAACTGGACCGCATGGGCGCCAACCCTGGAAGATCCCTGCAGCAGCTGAGGTGAAATTGTGTTTCACAAATCTCCACCTCTGTTGTGTACATTGTTTGTTAACACTTTGCATCTCTTTAGGACCAAATTGAACCACAATGCAGCCTTTGTGAACATCCCCATAGGCCTGGAGGGGAACATGAAGGGCATCATCGACCTTGTAGAGGAGAGAAGCGTGTATTTTGAAGGACCTTTTGGGTAACATATGCTTTTTAACTTTCATTCATTCATTCATTTTCTACCGCTTTTCCTCATGAGGGTCGCGGGGGTGCTGGAGCCTATCTCAGCTGTCTTTGGGTGAGAGGCGGGGTACACCCTGGACTGGTGGCCAGCCAATCACAGGGCACATATAGACAAACAACCATTCACACTCACATTCATACCTATGGACAATTTGTAGTCACCAAGTAACCTAGCATGTTTTTGGAATGTGGGAGGAAACCGGAGTACCCGAAGAAAGCCCACGCATGCAAACTCCACACAGAGATGGCCGAGGGTGGAATTGAACTCGGGTTTCCTTCCACTGTGCAGCCTAAATTCAAATCTATATGCCAATATTTTATATGAGAAATTAAAAGGATTATGCAAAAGACAAGGCAGCTGACGTCAATGCAACATATTAAAAAGCTTTCAGCGATGGGAACATCGTAGAAAACACATTTTTATCGTGGAGTTCATGACAATTTGGAGTCAACAATTAACCTAGCATGTTTTTGGAATGTGGGAGGAAACCGGAGTACCCGGAAAAAACCCACACATGCACGGGGAGAACATGCAAGCTCCACACAGAGATGGCCGAGGGTGGAATTGAACCCTGGTCTTTTAGCTGTGAGGTCTGCATGCTAACCACTCTTCCGCCGTGCCGCCCGCTTATTAACTTGACTGTGTAATTAATTGGTCTTATTTTTAATTATTTGGTATATGTTATAATACAGCATAAGACAGCATGGACTATCCACATATGTCACACTGCATGTATTCTGCATATCCCTGTTCTGCAGTCAAGTCATCCGCTACGACGAGATCCCGGCAGATTACCGATCAGAGGCTGCAGACCGTAGGCAGGAATTGTTTGAATGTGTCGCTAATGCCGATGAAACCTTGGGAGAGATGTTCTTGGAGGAAAAGATTCCAAGCAATAATGAACTCAAGGTAAAAAAAAAAAAAAAGATAAATGTAAGAAAGCTAAACTTCCCGTGGTATATTAAAGTCAGTACGGTCATTTTTAAAGTTACTTTAACTGGACTGAATTGTGAACATTCATACTAGCAGCTGCCTGAGTGTGTATTTAACTACAGTCATCATATGGGCTAAATGCTAGTGCATGCATGCTTATATTATCACCATATAGACAATATATCATGTTAATATTGCTATGAGACGCTGCGATTTACCAACTAACATCACATATAGGACTACACTTTCCATAAATGTCACCTGTCTTTTCAGGCCGCAATCCGCAGGGCCACAGTGAAGCGTCTCTTCTCGCCAGTGCTAGTGGGAACGGCGCTGAAGAACAAAGGTGTTCAACCTCTGCTGGACGCTGTACTTGATTTTCTGCCCAACCCAACCGAGGTCAAAAACTACGCCATCCTCAATAATGAGTAAGTGTGGATGGATTCTTGATGACAGGCAGTTATATATATATATATATATATGCATGTCTTGACTATAGCCTGTTTTTTTGTTTGTTTTTGTAACGACACAGAGATTCCAGTGAGACATCAAAAATCCATTTGGACCCTAAAAGAGACCCCGTAAACCTCTTTGTCAGTCTAGCTTTCAAACTGGAGGTGTGTACTTGTCTTGTTATCGCCACATTTGTATTGTCCTTCCCACTATATACATGATGTATTTCCCCCCCCTCCAACAGGCGGGTCGATTCGGTCAGCTGACATACATGCGAGTATACCAGGGATGCTTGAAGAAGGGGGAGTACATTTACAACACACGCACCAACAAGAGAGTGCGTGTGCAGAGGCTGGTGCGTCTGCATGCCGATCAGATGGAGGTAAGAACAGCTGGAGTATGTATGGTGTATACTTACGTACCTTGGTATGCTTTGGAAGTGAGCCATAGCGATAGTTATCTCAGTACGCCGCCATGTGTGGAAAATGTTTGCCTTCATCGGGTGCTCGTTGAAAGATATAGATTTATATTCTATTTGTACCAGCAAAGACTTCTACATTGTACTTTTAATGGTAATGGTTTAATTTCATTTGAACATGCATCAGATTACAATTGAATGCATCACATAATCAGTTCACAGTTCCACATGTCCAAAAGGAGTAGGAAGAAGCAAAGCTTATTAAATCCTACCCCTCCATCTGGTACTTTTACAATCAGTAACTGTTACATTTGTTCACTTCCTGCTTTCCTAATATAGTTTAATTTTTTTTATATTATTTTTGTCACATACCAAAGTACAAGGTGATATGACCATACAATGACATAATGGGTACCATAGTAAGTGTCAAAATAGTGATATATATAGCACATCATGACTGGTTCAAGACTCTGCATCCTTGTATTTAGCAAACATCAACTGCTTGTATTGTTTCTTGAATTGGCTCATCGTTGTGCATTGTTTGAGTTCCTTACTCAATCCATTCCATAGTTTGATTCCACATACTGAAATGCTATGGCTTTTTAACGTAGTCCTAGCATATAAGTGTTTCAAATGTAGTTCTTCCCTGAGATCATATTTCTCCTCTCTTGTAGAGAAGTATTGGATGACATTTTTAGCCTTATGCATTATTTTAGCCGTTTGAAGATTAACTATATCAGCAAGTTAAGTATTTGTGATTTTAGAAATAAGGAGTTAGTATGTTCTCTGTAGGCGGCATTATGAATTATCCTTACTGACCTTTTTTGCAGTACATTTAGCCAGTGAAGATTGCTTTTATAATTATTAGTCCATATTTCCACACAATAAGTAAGATATGGTAGAACTAGAGAGCAATAAAGAGTGTGGAGTGATTTCTGATTGAGAACAAGTTTTGCTTTGTTCAATATTGAAACGTATTTTGCCACCTTATGTTGTATATTTGTAATATGAGGTTTCCAGCTCATATTTTCATCTATTGTGGTCACCAGAAATGTATTTTCGTTCACCCTTTCAATGTCTACACTGTCTATTTGTATTTGCTGGTACGTGTCCTTTCTGCTGTTACCAAACAGCATGATTTTAGTTTTACTTAGTTTCAAGGACAATCTATTATTATTAAACCATCTTTTTAATATGACCACTTCTTCTCTGACCTTCTGTGCTCCCTCCGCGACAAAAAGCAGTGGTATCATCTTTTTAAAGAAGGCATTTATCACAGCAAATCTAATGGTTGTGCCCGACCCTTTTTATGAAGTGTGTAAGTTGAATGTGTAAGCATGTGTTGTCTTTCAGGATGTAGATGAGGTGTATGCAGGCGACATCTGTGCTCTGTTTGGTATTGACTGTGCCAGCGGAGACACTTTCACATCCAAGACCAGCGATAACCTCTCTATGGTAACTTTCTTTTTGTATTGAGATACAGTGGTGTGAAAAAGTGTTTGCATTCATCCATTTTTGGCGTGTTTGTTACATGTGTATATTTTAGGTCATCCAACAAATTTTAATATTAGTCAATAACAACACAACTGAACACAAAATGCAGTTTTGAAAATGTACTTTTTATTATTTAGGGCAGGGGTTCCCAAACTTTACCGACTTGGGGCCCACTTGAAAATCTAAAAAATGTCCACGGCGCACCTTTGTCCTATAAACAGAACATAGACGAAATGCTGCGTTCTCACAGCACTTATTATTATTATTATTATTATTATTATTATTATAAAGATTCAGGATTGAAATGAAAGCAGGTAGATAAAGGAAGCCCAAACTTTTAATCTAATTAATTCTCATACTTTTCCTAACTGCATTCAAGACTGGCAAGACTAGAAAGCTACGTTCCAATCATAAACTGTATAAGGTTCCTAAAATATTGTGGTAATATTGTGTGTATATTGTATATACAGGTCAATAACACTCAAAAGGTAATTACTTAGGCCTATAAATATTTTTTTTATAATAGTGTATATATTTAATATAGTATATATATATATTGTATAGTATATAATAATAATAATTTTAAAAAATTATATTTGCAAAAATAAATATTTTTAATGACCTCTTATGGCCCACCTGCAGTACCACCACGGCCCACCAGGGGGCTGCAGCCCACACTTTGGGAATCACAGATTTAGAGAGAGAAAAAAAAGTGTCTTTCTTCTAGTGGAGTCATGACATGAACACGGACTGTAATTGAGGCAAGTGAGGCCTGCAGTTCTTTGGATATTGTTGTGGGGTCTTTTGTGACCCCCTTGGATGAGTTGTCACTGTACTGTTGGGGTCATTTTGATTGGTCGGTCACTCATGGGAGGATTCACCACTGTTCCATGTTTTCGCCACTTGTGGATAACGGCTCTCACTGTGGTTAGCTGGAGTCCCAAAGCTTTCGAGGCTTTTCTCAACTGATATAGTTGTATTATCATTGACCAATATTTACATTTGTTTGATGATCTGCAACATTTAAGTATGATAGGGCCAACACTTTTTCACGCCACTGTATAATTGCTGTTAGTTATGTTTCTCACTCCTTGTTCCTGTTGTCCCTTCCCAGGAATCCATTCACATCCCAGATCCTGTCATTTCCATGTCCATGAAGCCAACCAACAAGGTAAAAGGTCACCATAAATTGTTCAAAATTATCATCTGTAAAGAATCATTACTTAATTCAACATCTTTCGTACCAGAACGACTTGGATAAATTCTCGAAAGGCATTAACCGTTTTACTCGAGAAGATCCCACGTTCCGGGTTCATTTTGATACGGAAAGTAAAGAGACCGTCATCTCGGGCATGGGAGAGCTGCATCTCGAAATCTACTCCCAGGTACTTCTTTTATATGAACTTTTAATGTATTTTTTTTTTAAAGAAGAACATCTTTCAAGACAACCTTGTGTTGTGTTTGGTATTTCAGAGGATGGAGAGAGAATATAACTGTCCCTGTGTGATGGGAAAACCTAAAGTGTCTTTCAGGGAGACGATCACTGCACCCGTGACGTAAGTACTGATTCCCAACACACACTAAACTATGTAATCAAATGTATACTGACACTCAACTACAGTCATCCCTTTTTTATCATAGTTTATTGGAGAATTCCAGCAAATTCTTTTTTGTTTTAATTTTCAAGTGTTGAAAATCTATTTATGAAATTATACTCCTTATCCACCAATAACATTAACAGTGTGGTGTGTTCATGAGCTTCAGAATTTAGAACATCAACATGTCATTTCATTTTTGTGCTTGAAAGTGCTTCATTTAGAGCAAAAATATGTGAAATTTGCTTTGGAATGCATACTTTTGACGAAGAATAGACCGCATTCAACTATTCATTCATTCATTTTCTACCGCTTATCCTCACGAGGGTCGCGGGGGTGCTGGAGCCTATGTCAGCTGTCTTCGGGCGAGACACCCTGGACTGGTGGCCAGCCAATCACAGGGCACATATAGACAAACAACCATTCACACTCACATTCATACCTATGGACAATTTGGAGTCGCCAATTAACCTTTTTTGGAATGTGGGAGGAAACCGGAGTACCCGGAGAAAACCCACGCATGCACAGGGAGACCATGCAAACTCCACACAGAGATAACCGAGGGTGGAATTGAACTCAGGTCTCCTAGCTGTGAGGTCAGCTCGCTAACCACTCGACCCCCGTGCAGCCCGTATTCAACTACGGAGCAGCAATTTTTGAAAAACCATGTAGAACAAATAGCTTTTGTCTACATTGTGTACATCAATGGAGGGCAACAATCTGTGGACATATTTTATTGTTTTTGAAAATATACTTGAAAGTATTGCATAGTACTAACTGAAGATCCAACAATGACAATTTCACTCACGTGGAGAATGAGTAAGTGTCATTTAGCTCAATGGTTTTAGGGTTGGGATTTATTACAGTGACGGCAATTGGAACTTTTCTCCATCTTCTGCACCTTAACGCCCTCTAAAGGAGACCAGGTAACCAGCAACTTCCACGGAATGATTTCCTGCAACAAAAAAAAACATTACCCATGAAAAATAGGCACGGTTGATTCATTCATTCATTCATTCTGCTTATCCTCACGAGGGTTGCGAAGGGTGCTGGAGCCTATCCCAGGCTTGGGCGAGAGAGGCGGGGGTACACCCTGGACTGGTGGCCAGCCAATCACAGGGCACATATAGACAAACAACCATTCACACTCACATTCATACCTATGGACAATTTGGAGTCACCAATTAACCTAGCATGTTTTTGGAATGCGGGAGGAAGCAAAACCCACGCATGCATGGGGAGAACATGCAAACTTCACACAGAGATGGCCGAGGGTGGAATTGAACCCTGGTCTCTGAGCTGTGAGGTCTGCCCGCTAACCACTCGGCTACCGTGCAGCCCTGTATAAAATTCATTCAGTCATTTTCTTCCACTCATCCTCACGGGGGTGCTGGAGCCTATCCCAGCTGTTTTCCGGCGAGAGAGGTGGGGTACACCCTGGACTGGTGGCCAGCCAATCACAGGGCACATATAGACAAACAACCATTCACACTCACATTCATACCTATGGACAATTTGGAGTCGCCAATTAACCTAGCATGTTTTTGGAATGTGGGAGGAAACCGGGGTACCCGGGTAAAACCATGCAACATGCAAACTCCACACAGAGATGGCCGAGGGTGGAATTGAACTCGGGTCTCCTAGCTGTGAGGCCTGTGCGCTAACCACTTGGCTGCACGATCGATATTGGCCTAAAAATTAGAGCTATGCGAGATGTTCTGATGGTGTATGATTACCTGAGACACCAGGTCATGCAGCAGTACATGATAGTCAAACTTCAGCTGGTCCTTCTCAGTTGCCTGCAACACACACACACACACACATTGGATTCCTCCAATCAAGAGTGTGAGCTGAGAGAATAACATACCAGCTGCGTGGCGTTGTCTACTTGTGCCATGTTGTACAACGTGTTTTGGTTGGATTCTCTGAGCATCACGAAACTGGATGCAACTGTTCCCAGATGCCAGAAAGGTTCGTGGTCCGGCTCGATGTGCCCATTACTGTCTGAGGAGATGGGAAAGAGTATATTGGTCATCTTATACAATATCCTTCTGATGTACTAGTATCATACCAGGCAGGTTCTGTGTAGACAGGCTGTGATTCATATTGTACTTTTGGTACAATGCCTCCTCTTGAGCGCTTGTGTCGATTTTCAAGAGCTCGTCACATGATGAAACCTGGACCTGTGGCCAATGCTCAGTCTTCTCTCCTCCGGGAAATAAAACCTCTGCAGTGCAGGCCAGTGTAGTCTGCAGGAGAAGTCACAAAAGATGGTAGAGCTCAAGTTTGTGAGGCGTTCATTCAACAATTTATTATATTATTATTATAGTATGCTATTATTATATATTATTATTATTTATTATTGTGGAAAAATACAACAACAATAAAACTAATATTTAACGATAGATAGAAAAAAACAAATAATAATAATAAATAATAAAAAAATAATTTCAATAATTTCAATAAATAATAAAAAGTTTTGCATGTGCGTATGGGCAGGTAGAGGGGCTTATTTGGCATTCAGCAGTCTGATTGCCAGGGGGAAGTAGACTGCACAATCACAAGGCACATATAGACAAACAACCAATTTATTATTATTATTATTATTTATGATTGTGGAAAAATACAACAATAAAACTAATATTTAACATTAACAGCAAAGGAAGATTCCTTTTAATATTGGAACATGGTGTGAAAAAAGTGGCAATTTTATAACAAAGTCAAGAATCATAAGTTATTTTTGTCACCTGTAAAAATAGCCTTTGTTAATCCCAAAATGAAATAATTATTTATTTCAAATTATGAGGCAGGAAGTCTGGCGCCTCGGAGTAGGCATCCATCAATTTTCACCCTTACTAGGATGGCGGGTGGTATGCTGGAGCCTATCCCAGCTGACTTTGGGCGAGAGGCGGGGTACACCCTGGACTGGTCGCCAGCCAATCTTTTTCCAAAGCTATGAAGCTAATTTCAGTTCAAGGTAAAATTAATAGTTTTTTTAAAAGATCTCCAGTGAGCAAGTAAAAATAGTCTGGAATAAACAGAAAACTTTATTTAAAAATTATTCTCCAGCAAATGTGTTACTCACTGTGCCACACTTTGGAAAACCCTGATTTACGGCGTATTGAGTAATTCCTGTGGTGTTAAACTGTAAATACGACTTACATTGTGAACCATCTCCTGCACAGAAAGCTCCAGGTGATACTTTCTTCCTGAGTCGGACACATCCTAAACGGAAAAGAGCAAACTTGTGAATAATCGCTTTTGGCTCTAAGTTCAGTACTTTTGTGTCTCACTGACCTCTGCGTTGGCGCGAAAGACCCTCTGCAGTCCGAACACTTTATACGGGGAGCCATGTTGGGTGTTGATGTAATGCTGGACCACTTTGGCTGCTCTTTGAGCAGGGTAGTGACTTGGATTCAGCTCTCCAGTCTCCATCACTTCCTCCTCTGCCTCCACAACCACAACAACCACAGTTGGCTGGACAAAAAAAAGTCAAGAAAAGGAATAAGTTAAAACGGTCTCTTTGTACTTTGGTCCTTCAGGTGTAAAAGGGGTGGGGCTTGTGCCTCATGTTAAGTTTCTTTAGATAAGCAACTACAAGGGATATTGCAACACATACACGTACCTAGAGGCAAAGTAGTAGAGAATACTTTTATTTATTAATCAGGAAATTCCAGTTAAGTTGGGTTCTTGCCTGAAACTAGTCAGCTGAGATTCCTTCCCTCTAGCTTTGCTCGTCTGTTCTGTTCAGTCACTTGTTCCTTATGAAGTTAGATTCTCCCCCACTTCCCGTTTCGAGCCCTTTAGGTACCGCCCACTTTTAAAGAGACAGCACTCTTAATTCTCAACGCAACCAACGTCACTATTTAGGATTAGATAGTCATTAGTTTGACTTTTTTTCTGAATTGAAAATGTTATTTTTTTACTTTTACTATATTGTCTCCAGGTTTGACTACACCCACAAGAAGCAGTCTGGGGGTTCTGGTCAGTATGGTAAAGTTATTGGGGTTCTTGAGCCGCTGGAGTCGGAACATAACACCAAGGTGGAGTTTGAGGACCAGACCGTGGGAACTAATGTCCCAAAGCAGTTGATTCCGGCTGTAGAAAAGGTTTGCCTTGTCTAATTTTTTTTTTCAGTTTCAGGGAGAATTCAGTTCATCGTGCTCTCCTCATTCTCTGCTGTTATTGTTTTTTTTGTCGTCAGGGTTTCAGGGAGGCGTGTGAGAAGGGACCCCTGAGTGGCCACAGGATCTCAGGAGTGAGATTCATCCTGGAAGATGGAGCACATCATATAGTGGACTCCAATGAGATCTCCTTCATCCGTGCAGGGGAGGGCGCTCTGAAGCAAGGTGGAGCTCATTTTTTTTAAACCCATCCTTAATGGAAAGCGGCATCCCTCTTTTCTACATAACTGTCATCTCTACAGCTATGGAGAAGGCCAATGCCACCATCCTGGAGCCTGTCATGTCCGTGGAAATTGTGGCACCTCAGGAGTTCCAAGGGGTGGTTATTGCAGGTGTGAACCGTCGCCATGGCACCATTACAGGGCAGGATGGAGCTGAAGGATACTTTACCTTGTACGCCGATGTGAGTGAAGCTCAACAGAACCTTCTCCTTTTAGCCATTGTGGTCATATTTGATTAAGCCCTTCATGTTTCATCCAATAGGTTCCACTAAACGACATGTTTGGCTACGCCACGGAACTACGCTCCTGTACTGAAGTAAGACCACATTCAAATTATCCATTATAGAGCCTTTAGTTACTGTACAGGCAATATTTTAACATTCTTAACTGTCATACTGGTGTCATGAGATCCTCTGGAAAACAGAACAAAATAAAAAGTAAACCCAAAAGTAACCCAGTGATTCCCAAAGTGTGGGCTGCGGCTCCCTGGTGGGCCGTGGTGGTACTGCGGGTGGGCCATGAGAGGTCATTAAAAATATTTATTTTTGCAAATAAATATAATAATATAGTTTATGATTGGAATGTAGCTCTCTGGTCATCATGCCAGGGGGTCATTAACAGAGGAGCATGTAGTATATAGTGGCGGGAAAAATGGAGTGCAGTTGAGAAAAAAAAAGTTGATGATAATAATATTATTATTATTATTATTAGTAGTAGTAGTAGTAGTATTAATTAATATTGTTATTATAATGTGAGTGTGAATGGTTGTTTGTCTACATGTGCCCTGTGATTGGCTAGTGACCAGCCCAGGGTGTGCCCTGTCTCTCGCCCGAAGACAGCTGGGATAGGCTCCAGCACCCCCGCAACCCTCATGAGGAAAAGCGATAGAAAATTAATGAATTAATTATTATTATGTGAGTGTGAATGGTTGTTTGTCTACATGTGCCCTGTGATTGGCTGGCGACCAGCCCAGGGTGTACCCGAAGACAGCTGGGGATAGGCTCCAGCACCCCCGCGACCCTTGGGAGGATAAGCGGTAGTGAATGAATGAATGATTATTATTATTATTATTATTATTAAGTGCTCTGAGAATATAGGACAAAGGTGGGCCGCGGACAGTGGGCCCTTAGTTGGTAAAGTTTGGGAACCCCTGCCTTAACCCTTTTGAAGAATGATACTGTCACCTTGTGGTTTGTTGTAGGTACTGCGACCTGAGTAATGAGCCTGTTAAGTCCTAATAACAGTCTTTTATCTGTGTGTTCTGTGTAATCAGGGAAAAGGAGAGTACACCATGGAGTACAGCAGATATCAGCCCTGCCTGCCAAGCACGCAGGAAGAACTCATCCACAAATATTTGGAGGCTACGGGTCAACTGCCTGCTAAGAAGAACAAGTGGAAGAGCTAAGAACTTACCAGGATTTTTTTAGGACTTTTTATTATGACTGTATGTTCCTCGTAAAAGTGGTCATCATCATGCTAAGGCTCTAGTAGCTGAATCATGAGGAACGTAGGTTCGCTTCCTCTGTAACATCATATTTATTATTACATTTTAGCATCATTGTCGACCAGCAGAAAATCAGACAAGGAACCGTGGTTGGTTACTAAATCAATATTCATTATTTACATACATGACAGTATAAATGCTTTTTTTTTTTCAATCGAACAGTTCTAATGACACACTATTGTAATTAAATATTATACTTTAAACTTCTAAATGGTTGCACGGAGGTCTAGTGGTTAGCGCGCAGACCTCACAGCTAGGAGACCCGATTTCAATTCCACCCTCGGCCATCTCTGTGTGGAGTTTGCATGTTCTCCCTGTGCATGCGTGGGTTTCCTCCCACATTCCAAAAACATGCTAGGTTAATTGGCGACTCCAAATTGTCCATAGGTATGAATGTGAGTGTGAATGCTTGTTTGTCTATATGTGCCCTGTGATTGGCTGGCCTCTCGCACATAGACAGCTGGGATAGGCTCCAGCACCCTCGTGATAAGCGGTAGAAAATGAATGAATGAATGAATGAATGAACAAACTTCTAAATGTATCATAATAATACTGATGATAATAATGATTACCGTGGACATTAACCCACACTTGTTGGGTATGGTGGAGACGGCGATCTGACCATTTCCGAGCGTGGTGACGTCGTAATGCAAATTAGATGAGTGAATATACTCCCATCACAAACTGTTTTCTGATTTACAGTATGGATTTATCTGTCACCGTTTCCGAGCTACAACCATTTGAAATATTAGGTTAAATGCTAAGTTAATTGGCGACTCTAAATTGCCCATAGGTATGAATGTGAGTGTGAATGGTTGTTTGTCTATATGTGCCCTATATGTGAAAAAAAAAACTCAAACTGAGTCAAGTAGCCCCCCTTTCATAACATCGGGCCCCCTCTAGGGGCCACGTCTTTTTGTACTGTGTACAGAATGGCCTTGATATGATAATGGACTGCAACAAAGACAAAGTAAACATTGACTCTTTCTATACAAATTTAGTCTCCTTGTTTTAATTACCTGACTGTCTACTGTATCTATTGCAAGGACACAAGAGTTCCTCTCACCTTCCAAAAGTTCTCCTCTCCTTCCAAGGTTTCCAGTGCACTGTTGGGATGAGCTGATGTATTTGCATCATTAAGTGTCACAGTCTCAGCGGGGGTCCCACTTACTCCATTCAGCCCAGTTAACCCAGCCACGGCGAAAACGATCCACAAGGTCATGGTAGAATGCATTGCAGTCCTGGCGAAGTGGTGCGTGCAGGAGAACGACGCTCTGCTGTTGTGTAACTGAGGAGAGGAAGTGGTGAGAAGAAGAGGATGTCCAGATCCTTGCTGCTGTCCTCCTCCTCCTCCTCCTCCTTGCACAATCTGCTTATTTTTTAGTTTCTCCAAACCAAACAACCTTGCTCCTCTTTGTCTGCCTCTGAGCTTCACACGTCATCCAGTGAACGCTGATTATTTAAACGAGCAGTTATCAAGAAATGCTGGTCAATGCCATGCTTTATCATGGAATGTTGGCGTCAGGTGATAGACTGAAGCAGCTGGTACTAATTAGACCATTGACACCTCATTGTTTGTCACATCTAAATGTTTCAAATCATCAAATTCATTTAAATATTAGTCAGTGAAAACACAAAATGCAGTTTTTCGACTTTGGCCCACTCATCTTTGCTGAATTGTTGTAATTCAGCCACATGTTGTTTTTCTCCAGCCATTCAGAGGTGGACTTTCTGGTGTTTGTTGGATCTTAGTCCTGCTGCAGAACCCTAGTTAGTTTCAGCTTGAGGTCACGAACAGACGGCCGGACATTCTCCTTCAGGATTTGGCGGTAGACAATTTTTTTACCACTTATCCTCCTGAGGGTCGCGGGGGTGCTGGAGCCTATCCCAGCTGTCTTTGGGCGAGAGGCGGGGTACACCCTGGACTGGTGGCCAGCCAATCACAGGGCACATATAGACAAACAACCATTCACACTCACATTCATACCTATGGACAATTTGGAGTCACCAATTAACCTAGCATGTTTTTGGAATGTGGGAGGAAAACAGGAGTACCCGGAGAAAACTCACCGGCCGAGGGTGGAATTGAACCCTAATCTCTGAGCTGCGCGGTAACCACTTGACTGCCGTGCAGCTCCGGCAGCAGAGTTAATGGTTCCATTTAGTCTTCCAGGTCATGAAACAGCCCCAGACCATCATACTACCACCACCATATTTTACCATAGATATGATGTTCTTTTTCATGACTTTTACCAGATGTAATGGGACACACCCCGTCCAAAAAGTTTAACTTTTGTCTCGTCAGACCACAGAGTATTTTCCCAAAGGTCTTTTTGTGGTTTTCGTCTTTTACCCAGTGTCTTTCTTACGGCGGAGTCATTAACAATGGCATTAACTGAGGCAAGTGAGGCCTTTGGATGATGTTGTGGGGTCTTTTGTGACCTCATGGATGAGTCGTCGCTGTGATCCTGGGGTCATTTTGATTGGCCGGCCACTCTTGGGTGGATTCACCACTGTTCAATGTTTTTCTTTTATGATTAAGGGCTATATAAATAACAACTACATTTTGTGTTCAGTTGTGTTGTCATTGATTAATATTTGAATTTGTTTGATGATCTGAAACATTTAAATGTGACAAACATGCAAAAGAAATAAATTATGATTCCAACAAATATTACATATTATATACAGATTTATGTTTTTATTGCTATGTTGACAAACACACATTTTGCTACATTTCTATGAACTGAAAAATGGGCCAATTTGTGAGTATACACTAAATTGCATACTTAGAGGGAGAGTTCCTGCCAAGATATTAAGATATTTAAAGAATGTTCTTATCAACAAAACATGGCAGAAATTTTGCGTCAAACTATATAGTATGAAAATGATTACAAGTATTGGGAACCTCAGTACTAGAGTATTGGTATTTTCAATTGCATCGCTATAGAACAGTATAAACTTATATTGTTGTGCAACAAAAAAAATGCTGAATAAATACACTATAATAGTAATATTTGAGATTAGGGATGTTCCCACCAGGGTTTTAAGCTGTTGATACCGATCCCAATAATCCATAAGATACCAATACCGATCACATACATGCAGTGTAAATATTTAAATGTACTACTCAAGGTTTTTTTTTCTTGTGAGAGCTACTTTTACTAAATGAAAATGACCAAGAGATACTCATTTTAATTTATTGTCAAGCTTATTTCAAGCCAACAAAGCCAATATGCTTGTTTTATCAGAATATGAACAAAATGCTGGTATGCAATGCATTTATTTCTAGATAAGTTCGGGGGCCATATTAGATATTATCAGTGCATGTCAGGGGTGCTGGTGCTGGAATAGAAACTAAATGTTTGTTACAAGACATGATTGAAAAATAGGTTTAAGACAGACAGCAGCAGTGACTAAGTTTCTTTGTCCTCCTCTTCTTCATGTGTGACGCATGTTGACGGCTACCATGTCCGCTTTCACTGGCGTTTGGAGCTGGATATTTTTTATAATCACAGCTTATGAGGCGGTCACCCGAAGGCAGGTTATCGATCAGCTCGTAGAGAGTAAAGACACAAAAGCAGATTTCATCATAAGCCGTCCTGGTGCCGCATTCAAACAGGCAGGCGAAGGCCACAGCGGGTGGCAAGGCGCCAGGTGAGGGGGGCAGCTCAATGTAAGTCAGGTCGGAGTATGCGCAGGGACCCTCGTAGATCACCCAGGGGCCACGCCAGCTATCAGGGTCCCGGGGATAAAGACTTAGGAAGAGTCCCAGATCCTTGCGAGCGCTGGTCCACGTTGGGTGGGAGTACACCACCCAAGTGGGTGTGAGGAAGTCTGGAGAAGTGGCGCCTAGAAGTGTCAAAGGAGGCGTTTGTGAACGGTGATCAAGATTCGGGAAAAACTGCAGGGGAGCCGGAAAGCCCACCACGCTACCATGACAACCGTTTCGAGGCTCCACCAGCCGCTGCACTAGCTGCCCCTCCTGAAAGGTGGCGCCACCATCCAGACTGATGGCCTGCACCCTGTAGCCCAGTCGGGTACGTGCGTTACAGTACAACATGTTGGTCCCGTCCTCCTCGTCTACCGACACCATCTGACACTCCACACTCTCTGGACCCGGTACTGTTTGCCCGAAACGCCAGGTTCGCCCATGGGTGTCGCTGTGGAAGCAAAAGGAGTGTGGAGCCGTCTGGCAAAGTTTTCCAAAGCACTGTTTGCACTCGATGTGGTAGGCGTAGGCGGGGATGAGGAGGCGCCCGGACTTCAGCTGGATACCGTGGCCTGGACCCAAGGCAAAGGTGGCCCATTCTGTAAAGGAGCAAATATTATACATCCGTCAGTATCAGAACTGAGATTTTGGGGGAATCCTTATGTGAAACCACCTCAGAAAAAAGTTTCGCTAATGTTTCAAATGACGTCTAAAGCTTGTCTAACCTTTAATAGTGTCTCCTATGACCTGCTGGGTGAGGTCACTGACTGGACTCCACGTGACGCCGTCGTCAGTGCTGGAGATGCAGCAAAGACGAGTTAAATTCTTCCCTGTTGCCAGTTGGAAGGATTCGGGGGTGTGACCCAGAATGGCGATGAAGAACAGGAAGATTGTGCTGGTGAACTCGTCATACACGGGACACGGGTTCATGGAGCGATGGCCCGGCAGGTACGCTGTGGCGAGGACGTGCATGCCTTCCCACTGACGTAAATAAGAGACAGACAGGATGATGAAGAATGTTCGCATACTGTTTTCTTTCTATCCAAATACCAGTCTCCTCTCGAGTTTTTCAGTCTTTAACCCTTATGAGATATTATGTCTGTGTTGAATGAATATAGGTGGAATTTGTGGGTATTCATTTTGAAATTGTTATATGTTTCTCAAATTAGCCTAATGTGGCTAAACGATCACTCCACATTGCTTCATGTTAACATTTAAATGTGCAATACTGGCTTTCATTTTTACATTTGTCCACCAGATGGCACTACTTTTTCCCATTCAAAGCATTAATTCATTCATTTTCTACCGCTTTTCCTCACGAGGGTCGCGGGGGGTGCTGGAGCCTATCCCAGCTGTCTTGGGGCGAGAGGCGGGGTACACCCTGGACTGGTTCACAGTCCGTTCACAGTTCCACACGTCCAAAAGGAGTAGGAAGAAGCAAAGCTTATTAAATCCTACCCCTCCATCTGGTACTTTTACAATCAGTAACTGTTACATTTGTTCACTTCCTGCTTTCCTAATATAGTTTAAGTTTTTTTTATTTTATTCATTCATTCATTTTCTACCGCTTTTCCTCACGAGGGTCGTGGGGGTGCTGGAGCCTATCCCAGCTGTCTTTGGGCGAGAGAGGCGGGGTACACCCTGCACTGGTCGCCAGCCAATCACAGGGCATATATAGACAAACAACCATTCACACTCACATCCATACCTATGGACAATTTGGAGTCGCTAATTAACCTAGCATGTTTTTGGAATGTGGGAGGAAACCGGAGTACCCGGAGAAAACCCACGCATGCACGGGGAGAACATGCAAACTCCACACAGAGATGGCAGAGGGTGATATTGAACTCGGGTTTCCTTCCACTGTGCAGCCTCAATTCAAATCTATATGCTAATATTTTATATGGGAAATTAAAAGGATTATGCAAAAGACAAGGCAGCTGACGTCAATGCAACATATGAAAAAGCTTTCAGCAATGGGCACATCGTAGAAAACACATTTTTATCGTGGAGTTCATGACAATTTGGAGTCACCAATTCACCTAGCATGTTTTTGGAATGTGGGAGGAAACCGGAGTACCCGGAGAAAACCCACGCATGCACGGGGAGAACATGCAAACTCCACACACAGATGGCCAAGGGTGGAATTGAACTCGAGTTTCCTTCCACTGTGCAGCTTCAATTCAAATCTATATGCTAATATTTTATATGAGAAATTAAAAGGATTATACAAAAGACAAGGCAGCTGACGTCAATGCAACATATGAAAATGCTTTCAGCAATGGGCACATCGTAGAAAACACATTTTTATCATGGAGTTCATGACAATTTGGAGTCACCAATTCATCTAGCATGTTTTTGGAATGTTTTAAAAAAATTAGTAATTTAAAGTTGGATAGATAATTACAGTAAGACTTAATATGTATATTTGAGGCTGAAGTAGGCTTAAAAGATTGATATGTTAAAAATTCATTCATTCATTTTCTACCGCTTATCCTCACGAGGGTTGCAGGGGGTGCTGGAGCCTATCCCAGCTGTCTTCAGGCAAGAAGCGGGGTACACCCTGGACTGGTCGACAGCCAATCACAGAGCACATATAAACAAATGTGTTAAAAGTGAGTAAAATAAAATGAAGCTGATATTTTTTTTGTAATTTTGGGTCAAATGTGTAAGATTCTTAAGGACCTCCTAGGGTTACACGATGACTGGCTCTCACCTCCACATAATTCCTGTAGAAAGTTCCCCTTCTTATGACCAGCAGGTGAGCCTGGGAGTCTGATGGGCTTAGTCTCTCCTCGCAAAAAGCCAGGAAGGAGCGGCAATGGCGCAGGTAGAGTAGTGCCGGCACCCTGTAGGTGATGCCGTTCGACTCCTTGTGGAAAAGGACTGATCTTGCAGGAAAATAAGGCACCCTCATGATCTCTATCTGTCAGTACAGTAATAAACATGAACACAAACTGACTGCGTCAAACAAAAATGAACATTATTAGATTTGTAAAGGCAGAATTTGCATTAGAAACCACATCTTAGATATAAAAATAGGTACATACTGACTTTGATGATGTTTTGTGAAGAGATGTTGCCTGGTTTGCAGCATATGAGAGGTGTGAGCTTTTACTTTAGTGTTTTCTGTGAGGGCCTGTTGGGTGGGGTGGGGGTGGGGGGTTAGCGCATACCCTCTCCACAGTCACTATTCATTGCTGCAGCTTAGCATGCTGCTCACTGACCCAGAAAGGGACTGCACTCATCAAGTCTATAGCTTTGGATGATTCAGCAGCAAAGAGCAGCCATTGTGGAGATGGAGGTCAGGTGGTTGCTGAAAACATGACACCCCCCCTAAAAAAAAACCTAGAATGAATAATGAGTATGTATGGACTAATCATACTAGTGAATATTATTTTTTCACACACGCAAAATTGTATTTAATAAACTGTTTTTCATCTGTTGACAACAGACCCTGGCTCCTCCGTGTGACGTCATCACACCGCGACCGATGTCCACATGGTAGCTAGCAAGTTAGCGTGCTGTTACATTACTAACCTCGTTTCACAACATTGAAGCTTTTTGTGATAATATAGTAACACAGCCACGAAATACCATTACGTATGGAACCGATAATTTCCATTGATATATATAATTACGCCTGAGAACATCTTTTTTTTTGTCCTACGTAAGTACAAGCCAGCTAAATGTTTTTAGCTCTGGGACTAGTCGACATTTATGTTCAATAGTCTTTGACGTTACGCGTTACAGATTAGGAAAATTCACCGTAGAAATGTTTATTCGGTAAACTTGCCTTACGGTAACATTTTTAGATGTGTTTAAACTTTTAAAAATAACCTGACTATAGGATATAAGCGGTATTAATGTTATACACAACATAAAGTGCTCACACTGATAATGGCGTTGCTGTGCCACAACATAGTTTTTTTTTTTTTTTTACAGTTTACTATTCTCGTAAAACTTTGTGACTGTAATGATAGTACTTCATGTAATATTTTGACTATTCTCTTGTATTTTTCTTTTCAGTGTGGCCCCAATACAGTACTTGTAGGTGTCAGCATGGCCAAGCAATGGCGTGAGGGACACTCCACGCCCATTTTGTGTCTAAGTGTGTCTCCAGGAGCTGAGGGACTTCTTGCCTCAGGTTCTGAGAGCGGCGAAGTTGCCGTTTGGAGCCAAGAAGGAAACATCTTAGGTCGCCTCAAGCTCTCAGGTGAAGATGACTGCACCAGCATGCTGTTCTCTCCTGCAGGCCTGCTTTTTGTGTCACACGGTGACGCGGTCACCGCGCTTGACCCCAGAAACTTGAAGGGCATCGTGGAGGAGTTTAGTGGGGCTGGAGAGGAGGAGATCAACTGTCTGGCATTGAATGATACTGGTTCAGCTCTGGCCGTGGCTGATGACTCCGGGGCTGTCAGGATTGTGGAGCTTCCCGGGGGGAAAGTGTGCAGGACTTTTCGCAGACACACGAACATCTGCTCTTCTGTGGCTTTTCGGCCACATAGACCCAACAACCTGGTGTCTGCTGGACTGGACATGCAGGTCAGAAAAGGGGGAAAGACTGTAAACCTTTAGCTTCAATTGAAGAGGTTTCACAAAGGTTAACCGCCAATTTTGTGGGGTGAAATTATTAAGATTAAGATATGCCTTTATTCGTCCCTCAGCGGGGAAATTTGTATTGCACAGCAGCAAGAGTACAGAGTCAGTTAAGCAGTACAAAATACACAATGTAGAAAAATAAACAATATAAACAACCCAAGTATTAACAAAATCAACAGTTATATACAATACAGTATTAACTTAGTATATTGGACATTATACGGATATTATTTGGACATAATTGTAACTATAGGAAAATATATTGTGATCCATAGCATGTTTTATCAAGTGTCAATTATGGCGTAACAATTCGACTTTCTGAAGGCAACTCAAGATGCGATGATGAAATATTCACACTTCAGCTACACTTTAACCAAAAAAAAAAAAAAAACATACTAATGTCCTGATTTTTACCTTTTCAGGTGATGCTGTGGGGTCTGCAGAAGACACGCCCCCTTTGGACACTCAACCTCCAGGACACAGCAGAGGAAGAAGACGACCACCAGCAGCGTCCCGGTCAGCTTTTTAACCCCCCTCTGGCCCACTGCGTCTCAGTGGCCAGCTGTGGAAACATTCTGGCTTGTGCCGCAGAGGACGGGCGTGTCCACTTGATGCGTGTGGGCAGCGGCTCCAAACTGGAGCAGCAGGGGGCATACACGGCACACTGTCAGGGAGCTTCTCAAGCCCACTTTGTCAATTTCTTCTCCCATCCTTACTGGCTGGCCACCGGGGGGAACGACGGGCACGTGGCTCTGTGGGACGTCAGCAAACACCCTGTGGTGACTCCAGAGGGGAAAATAAAGGGGGTGGCTACTCCGTACAAGAAGGGGAAGACTAAGGTAAAGAGGAAAGAGCAGGATAAAGCAAAGGTGACAGAGAAAGATGAGGGGACTGAGAAGCCCGGACCCAAAGTGAACATCAACCATGGAGACAAGATAAACTGGTTGTGCCCTGCTTTGCTCAAAGGAACACCTAGTTTACTTGTGGCAGATCAGAGCTCCACTCTGTCAGTCTACCCTGTCTGACCCTTAGATCACTGTATTCCTTATTTGACTGCGATATACTGTTTTCACTAAAGTGTGCTTGGACTATACACCCCTATTTGTTTTCCTTGTCTGTCTTCTTCCTGTCGGCATCTGGCTGTTTTTTCTAGAAAGGACAGAACAGGAAATGCCCTTTTGAGGCTTTGGTAAAACAAAGTAAATGACTTGTGGGATTCTGTGAGAAACGGGACGTTTGTTTATGTTTGACATGTTGAACTTGAGGGCGGCACGGCGGTCTAGTGGTTAGCACGCAGCTAGGAGACCAGGGTTCAATTCCACCCTCGGCCATCTCTGTGTGGAGTTTGCATGTTCTCCCCGTGCATGTGTGGGTTTTCATCGGGTACTCCGGTTTCCTCCCACATTCCATAAACATGCTAGGTTAATTGGTGACTCCAAATTATCCATAGGTATGAATGTGAGTGTGAATGGTTGTTTGTCTATATGTGCCCTGTGATTGGCTGGTGACCAGTCCAGGGTGTACCCCGCCTCTTGCCCGATGACAGCTGAGATAGGCTCCAGCACCCGCTGCGACCCTTGTGAGGAAAAAGAGGTAGAAAATGAATGAATGTTGAGCCTGAGGGCGGCACGGCGGTCTAGTGGTTAGCACGCAGACCTCACAGCTAGGAGACCAGGGTTCAATTCCACCCTCGGCCATCTCTGTGTGGAGTTTGCATGTTCTCCCCGTGCATGTGTGGGTTTTCTCCGGGTACCTCCCACATTCCAAAAACATGCTAGGTTAATTGGCGACTCCAAATTGCCCATAGGTATGAATGTGAGTGTGAATGGTTGTTTGTCTATATGTGCCCTGTGATTGGCTGGCGACCAGTCCAGGGTGTACCCCGCCTCTCGCCCAAAGATAGCTGGGATAGGACCCCCCGTGACCCTTGTGAGGAAAAAAGCAGTAGAATGAATGAATGTTGAGCCTGCTGCAATGGCTATTCAACTGGCAACCTGTGGGACAAGGGATAAATCTGTCCCAGGAATTACAGACTGGCCCACAGGTTTAAAATTTGTGAGCTATACTAGCATTTTCTCCCAGCTTTCTGACATAAATCTGACATAATTCATTGGACATCTTTTTGGACATTTTTCCTTCATTTGTTTTATAGCAAGCAAAAAACTTTTTTTTTCTTCTTTTGCAGGAATAAATTGTGATTTATCATTACAAATACATTGTTCACATTCAAAAGGTTCCATCAGAAAGAAAATGTATCAGCATTTAAAAGGCCCAAAGCTTCCTGTTGTGATTACAAATGTATCTGCAGAATATTTATTTATCCATGATTTCTTAAAACTGTCTGGAGTATAGGCGTGTTTTGATGCAGCCTTATTTTTATGTAGAAGTACTTGATCATTATGAGATTTGCACTGCAAAGCGAGCAAACATTCCTTTTTAGCAAATTGGAATTTCACAGCCTTGACTGCATGTTTTCAAGTGTTCATCCTTTCAAGTGTCTTGAGTCTGTTTGTAGACATGATGGTGGATATTGAGTTGACGTTCGAGCTTGGAAGTTCTACACGTTTACAGTTTCGCCAGGCTCCTCTCCAATCTCTGGATGTCAGCTTCCCCATCGTCGCCTTTTGTTCCGCGGGCGCTGCACTCTATGAATTCCACCTTCATTGGCAGTTGGCTGAAATCAAAGTCCTTGCCTTTCTTCCCCAGATAAACACTTGCACCCGCTGAGCCGTCCTGGGAGCTGAGAGCTGCTGAGCGAGTCACCCGCAGTGTATTCCTAGGAGGACGAGGCAAGTGACTTGTATTATCTGTTTACCGTGAATCCATCCAATTTCAACCTATATTCTTTTAACTGAGCCAAAATGACTTGAAATAAATGGGTGGCACAAAATGTCACTACTCACAGTTCCTTTTCCAGTTGCTGCTGAATCAGTTTGGCAGATTTTGCCATGGTGATGTCTACAAAAAGACAAAAATCGGACTGATCGGTACAACTTTTTCACTTCCGATGTATAAATGTTTGCATCCTTTAAAATGGGCCAGTGTTGATCTGTTATCAGCATGACTAGTCAGCTGGACTAAAGTGGACGCTAATATAGTTTTGATATGGCAAATCTTAAGTATGATGAAGTGCGGAATTACAGTTGAAGTTTAGTCAACTGTGAAAATTTACACAATTTTGCCTCTTTTTGCATGCAGGCGTACAACAGGGCGTGCATCCTGATGTGTTGTTAATACACTGCGTGAGTCCAACTGTGATCTAAATGTACTTTTTTTTTTTTTTAATCACAAAATGCCCCTTCCATGTTGCATCCTATTCGCTAGCTATACAAAATGTCAACCGGAAGCGTCATTGCCCGTCTATGATGTCACAGCCGTGGCTCTGCATAATATAGCAAGGTCTGAGCGACTGTATTAAACCTCCCTACAGTTCTGTGACACTACAGGAAACTTGTGTTTCTGTGTGAAATCGACTGCTTGTATGAGATTTTAGATGCAGGCTGATCTCATCCAATTTTGGGTTCTGATATCAGCATCGGACACCTGTGTATCATTGCGTATTGAATGAGCGTGGTTTCACCTTGTTTGTTGCATGCCATCAGAAGAGTCGGGGCATTCCTACAGATCACAGTGTCCGTCAGCAGGACGTACAGGAACTCTGCCACGTCCCTCACTTCCTTCTGGAAGATGGCACTGTCCACCACAAATACAATGGCTCTGGAGAGATGCGGGGAAAAAGAACGGAGAGAGTTGTAGTAGGATTACTAGACCAGGGTTCAATTCCACCCTGGGTCATCTCTGTGTGGAGTTTGCATGTTCTCCCTGTGCATGTGTGGGTTTTCTCTGGGTACTCTGGTTTCCTCCCACATTCCAAAAACATGCTCGGTTAATTGGTGACTCCAAAATGTGAGTGTGAATGGTTGTTTGTCTATATGTGCACTGTGATTGGCTGGCGACCAGTCCAGGGTGTACCCCGCCTCTCGCCCAAAGACAGCTGGGATAGGCTCCAGCAGCCCCCACGACCCTCGTGAGGAACAGCGGTAGAAAATGAATGAATATTTAAAAAAAAAACACATTTAAGTATCAGTTAAATAATATTCCTTAGCAGTTTGACAGTTTAATGGCTACGCTTTATTGATCACCATTATCTTAAAACTAGGATCATTTGTTTGGATTTTTGTTCTGTCTGTAGCACACAGTTTTATGTTCGAGTCAATACATAACTGGCCGTCTTTGTGTTCTCACCTGGCTGCTGATTTGAACTTCTCCAAATACTGTGGCCGGAGACTATCATGACCTGGCAGGTCTATCAGAGTCCAGATAGTTCCCTAATCAAAGTGAAAAACACACATGCTTCAGTTTCAGTTTCAACAATAATAATAATAATAATAATAATAATAAACCATACCCTGTCGTTTTTCACTTTATATGGCGCGCTACTGTCAGTAATAGAGGTCTGTGTCCGTTTAAACTTCCCAGACAGAAGCTAAGGAGGATACAATAGTAATTATTACAATGTTATAGTTTCAGTTTAGCATTAGCGTCTACTTACACGGCTGAAAAGAAGTGTTTTGCCGCCGTCACACAACCCGACGAGCAGCACCGCACTTCGGACTGTTTTGCTGGTGAGAAAGTACTTGAGGAAGACTGTTGGGGGGGGGGAAATAAGCAAAATGTTCACATGTAAATGATTCGGCGATATGACGTTCGCTTCAGTTAGCATCGAGCTAGCCTCAATAATTCGTCCAACAGAAGAAATTTAATCAACAAAACTCCAAAATATGAATTAGAGGTACTATAAATACGTTATTTAAGTCAGGATAATCTGGTTAACTTTCCAAAACTCAACATTTAGGCCTATCCAAGCTTGCTCTGCTAGCACAAGCATGCTAACAATAGCGATGAAGCTAACTTACCACATGTGATGATAATTGCTGCTAAAGCGACGAGAACTCCAATGAGAAAAACTGGGTCCTGGTCTTCCAGTTGCTGAAGTATAGATTCAATGTAAGGCTCTAATGGGTTTTCCGGAATCTCTGTTTTCTCTTCCATTTTGCCGGTGATGTCTGCCTCCATCTGTCAGTTTCCAGCTAACGTTAAGAAGAGTAAAGTGGGACACGTCTACTTCTTGGCGAAGAGCTTGTAGATAGGGCAGTGTGCCTGCAGGGGGCGCTGCGTCACAGCCATGTTTTTGATATCAAGCGATATCAATTGCAATATCTTATAATGTGTCATTTTTATGTTAACTTATGACACAAATCAAGAGAAAACAACCAAACAGGAGGTTGCAGTTGACGCCCATAATAACATTGTGGTTAAACTGTAGATGTTTGTTGTGGATTAGATTGTCATTGGAGCGCTAACTTTAGCCCTCTCCCACACTCTATGCGTCTTTTACGCACAGTGGATATTTGACTCCTCTGCACAATGTTCGACGCCATTGTTCTATAGCAAGAGCAACACTTTGCTTCCAGATTACATTGCTATGTGCTTATAGGCTTGTTGGACATTCTTTGCAACCTTTTTTTTTAATTACAATTGTCGTCAATTATGCAGACTTAAATCAGCAACACGCCCAAACAAGAAATGGCTTTAGTGTTTGTTTATACTCTTTGCACTTGTTTATTTAGTGTAACGACAGGCACAGGTTTTATTTATCGCCTCCCGGGCATCACTGTGCAGAGGCAGCGCATCATAACGGACCAGAGTGGCAGCAGCACTGGACCACCCGGTACCGGATCACATAACCAACTCAGGTGAGCTTACCTCCACACCTATGGTGCAGATCACAGGGACATATTGTGCCATTTATGTTTTTAAGTCATTTTAACTGAGTTATTAATGCATACTGTCTTTGAAGATCTTAAGGACATTTTGTTGTATTCACTTATTTTTACAAATCCTTTTGTCAGTGTTGAATGAATGTAGGTCAAATTCCACAGATATTCATTTGTAAATATGTTAAAATTATCATCTCTGGTTCCCAAATTAACCTAAAGCGTCACAAAAAATTGACACATTGTCCAAAATAAATGTTCAACTGAAAATGCTGATTTTGATCCCTTAACAAACCTCAATATGTTAATTTTTAATGTTTATATTTGCCCACCAGATGGCACTCTCTCTTCCCATTCAAAGCATGCACCAACATTCACAACCTTTTACTTTACACTTTTTTATGTAAAGGTGCCTTTCTACTAAAAAAAATATGAATGTGACATTTTTTGTCATTAGGATCTTGACTGGCAGTTTTATAAGAAAAAATAATGCATGTTAATCAGTCATTGATCCATTTCAATAATAAGAATTGGAAGAATCAGAATCAGAAGAATCAGAAAAGAGTTTATTGCCAGGTATGATCAAACACATACTAGGAATTTGTTTTGGTATAGTTGGTGCAGACACATCTATTAAAAAAGAATGAAAAATACAAATAGTCATAGTCATAATAGTCATAATAATAAGCAGATATATCATGTTTTATTTGTGGAGTTATACACCGGAGGAAAAAAATATCGCCACAGTAAATGTAGCATTAGTTAGAAAAGCATCATAAATGTATTGATTTCAAAACATCAAGGGGTAGAAAATAAATGAATGAAGGACCCATCAAGGGTTATCACCTCTCTCTTGTCCTGTGCATTAGGAACTGGTGTCAGTATGCTGTATCCAAGGCGGTGTCCTGTCAGGTGCCAAACGGCACCGAAACCACCGTGCAGAGGGTGTTCCAATCTTGCCGATGGCCTGGACCTTGCGCCAAAGTCATCAGGTACTGTAGTTTTGCTTTATTGGGCAAGGCATGGTAAGCTCAAGTTGAAATAGATGCCTTGTGTTTCACTATCGGTTAGGAGAACTATGCGGTTTTTCCACAGCCAATGAAGTCATGATAATACATGAACACATAAAAGACTAATGTATGAGTTTTTATTCCATCATCCCCCCGTTTGCTCAGATTCCATTCCAATACAATAAATCCTTATATGTAATAAGTAGTTATTGTTTTTTTTCCCCCAGCTACAGGACCATCGTCAGACCATCTTTCAAGGTTGCCTACAAGCAGGTGACTGCACTGGAGTGGAGGTGTTGCCCCGGGTTTGTTGGCCAGGAGTGTCGTCAAGGTAAGCTGATTTTTGAATTAACACAGTGAGCGGCTAAAAGTTTGTCTCAAGGCCTCAAATAAAAAGCCTTGTGCTCTTCGCCACATCCGTCTTGTGTCGATTTAGCAGCAGCGGGGAGTTCGCTATTGTTGTGCTTTTGTACAGCACGTGATCCTTTGACATGAATACAATGTAAGCCTTAAAAACAGACATATAAAACAGTTCAAATACACTATTCTTGTAGAAGGTCAGGTTATGTGACTCGAATGAATGAATCAATACCCAAGTGGAACTTAAAGAGCTGAGGTTGTACACTACGCTTTCTCAGTGATGGTCAGCGGTGTCCTTCTTGGATACCACAGACCACTTGCGGCAGTGCAGTCATCCTGAAGAAGTATGTGGAACAGTCTGGTGGTTACACATGAGTGTGTATATACAGTACAGTACTTTGTGTGCAGTCCTTTCACAACCACAAGGGACATACTAGACATGAGTTGTGTCTCAATTCATGCATTTCCGTCCTCTCACACTAAACATTTTGAGCCCAGAACAATGAATTTGCAGTGAAATAGTCGCTAACTTAGCTATGTAGCGGAAGTCGTAATTGATTGTGGTCGTATGAATGATAATACAGAAGGGAAATGGAATGGATTAATTTGAAACACTTATATGCTAGGACTATATTAAAAAGCCATAGCATTTCAGTATGTGGAATCAAACTATGGAATGGATTGCGTAAGGAACTCAAACAATGCACAACGATGAGCCAATTCAAGAAACAATACAAGCAGTTGATGTTTGCTAAATACAAGGATGAAGAGTCTTGAACCAGTCATGATGTGCTATATACGTATATCACTATATAGACACTTACTATGGTACCCATTATGTCATTGGATGGTCACCTTGTACTTTGGTACGTGACAAAAAAAGTAATAAATAACATTTTAAACTTATTAGGAAAGCAGGAAGTGAACAAATGTAACAGTTACAGATTGTAAAAGTACCAGACGGAGGGGTAGGATTTAATAAGCTTTGCTTCTTCCTACTCCTTTTGGACATGTGGAACTGTGAACTGATTATGTGGTGCACTCAATTGTAATATAATGCATGTTCAAATGAAATAAAACCATTACCATTACCACAATAAGGAAGTGGCAGTGTGCAAGGCATTACTGGAAGCACATGCTATAGGCAATCCGACCTATCTCTGCGTTCCTAGAGTCAGCAAGTGAGATGTTGCTGCTTTTTCCATCAGTGTTGAAGAAACTGATTCAGTAGAAATTCTACATTTGATCAATTTTACTTAAGATTTGTCAGATCAGCCCACAAAGATGTTCGTACTTGTCTGCACCCTTAATCACCGACGCTCATTGTATCTGGGGGGGCCCCAACTCTCAATCACTTGCAATCACCTGTTTCATAACACGCCTCATACATAGAAGCAATCAATGTTATTCGTTAATGAAATACAAGCTATTAGCAAAAGGTGAAGTCTCTGTTGAGCAGGCGACAGGGAGTGAGCTCCACCTCCGTGACACCGTGCAGTGCACGTTTGAAAGTTGTAAAAACCCCTCCAAAATGCAACCCAGCCCCTGGCGAAACATGGTTGTCCAAACACACACGTGTATAATGTTTCTTCATTCATTCATTCATTCATTCGTTCATTCATTTTCTACCGCTTGTCCTCACAAGGGTCACGGAGGGTGCTGGAGCCTATCCCAACTGTCTTCAGGCGAGAGGCGAGGTACACCCTGGACTGGTGGCCAGCCAATCACAGGGCACATATAGACAAACAACCATTCACACTCACATTCATACCTATGGACAATTTGGAGTCGCCAGTTAACCTAGCATGTTTTTGGAATGTGGGAGGAAACCGGAGTACCCGGAGAAAACCCACGCAAGCACGGGGAGAACATGCAAACTTCACACAGAGATGGCCGAGAGTGAAATTGAACTTGGGTCTCTTAGCTGTGAGGACTGCGTGCTAACCACTCGTCCACCGTGCAGCCCTACAATGTTTTTTTTTTTATTATAAATTGTTTTTTAAAGAATGACAGCTATGCAGTAGATTCATCTTTTATCCAACCCTTTACATTTTTCATTCATTTATTTTTACACCTGTTAAAATGCTACAAAAACAATGCCCGTACAGTTAATTTTTTTTCTGATGGGGACAGTTTGCCTCTGATTCGGATTAATTAAATTTTTTTTACTTCCCATAGAAATATATTTTTGTTTTAATGCAAAAAAAATGTGAGTTTCGACATTTTAGGTTCCACCGTATAACAACAAAGCTGCATTTTGGTATGGTATTTTTAGTAAGTGCAAAGCTGTGTTTTATATAGCCATGCTCTAAAAACGTTCGGCACAGCCTGTTCAAATTGCTTCAAAAATGACCTCAACACTCAAATTGTGCTTATTGGTCATAATTACCATTGTTACACTTGGAAAGTGCCAGGATTTATGCCAGCTTGAGAAAACACACATGAGCTAATGGAATCAAGACAGACTTTTATTACAAAGCCCGTTAGAAGCGATTATTTACATAGCACTGGATGTTATTTCACACAAAGATTAACACATGGCTCTATCCGCCGGGTTCTGTAATGCTAGCCATTATGGTTCACTTGAGACCAAAAAGGTGCTACAGGAGTGTGAAGAAGGTAATGTGGCTGTTTAGGTAAAGGTTTGACAAAACCACTTTACACTCTAAATTGCCATCGGAGGCAGGGGAAATCATCACCATATGGGCGGATATGGAGGTTAGACTTTAAGTACACCTTTAAAAAAAAAATAGGATGATATCACTGCAGGAAAAGCGGTAGGAGGTTTCTATAGCATAGTCCTCGAGCCAGTCGGTTTGGTGGGAAAGTGGCCTTATATAATAATATAATAAATAAGCGTGACAACCTTCCAGCGGATCAATCTTCACAACAAAGTCAATGCCAGTCAATAAGTTCATTGTTTCTAGGGATGGTCAAATTATCTTCAATGAGTCGATTCTGTCAACGTTTGTGTTTGTACATGTATCTGTACAGAAAACCGACCATGACTCGGTGTAGTGTAATAAGTGTTAGACTGTAGTCTTATCCAATGAACGTTACCTCATCTCTGGTTTTGGTTTGAGGGATTCTGGCTCCACTTCAGAAGACCCCCACGCCCATAAATATAGAGAAAGACCAGAATTGGGGTTTAGTCATTGCTTTTCTTGTACAATCATAAAATATTGTGGAAATTTACTGGAAATATCCAAGATCCTTGTTCAACTCTGTGACTTTCAGTGACATCCTGATTCATGACTATCTTTAGGACTACATTGTTTATCACGGATGATTGGACTGATATTGTCCTTCAGCTAGTAGTACATGGAGCGAACAAAGTTTCTGGTTTTGATCCTCAGTCCCTCCCCCACCGACCATGTTGAAGTATCAACATCAGTTGCTCTTGTTTATGTGCCGTAGTTCCTCAGTAAATACTCTACTCATTAGTTCCTCGGTAAATACTCTAAATGTATGTGCCTTAGTTTCTCAGTAACTACTATACTCATTAGTTCTTCATTAGTTCCTCGGTAAGTACTCTAAATTTATGTGCCTTAGTTTCTCAGTAACTACTATACTCATTAGTTCTTCATTAGTTCCTCGGTAAGTACTCTAAATTTATGTGCCTTAGTTTCTCAGTAACTACTCATTAGTTCCTCAGTAGATCTTCATTAGTGTTCATGTTGGCAGAACAGTAAGCAGAACGGGAAGATCTGCCTTCGACTCTCCACTTGGCCATGTCTGTGTGGAATATGCATGTTCTCCAGGTTGAATGTGAATGTGAGTGTGCATGGTTGTTTGTCTATATGTGGCCTGTGATTGGTTGGCAACCAGTCCAGTGTGTACAGCTGGGATAGGCTCCGGCATACCCCCGCAACTCTAATGAGGATAAGTGGCATAGAAAACGGATGGATAGATGTTCTCATAGCTTGTCTGGTAAAAGTAGGCATCAGTAATGTTACATGCAGCCATGGATCCTTGCAGTCCGACATGACAGTGGGGGGAAAAAAAGGCCTCCTCCCAATCTGTGTGGAAGTGGTATGTTCTTGGCTTTGTACTTTGTCCTTTTCCCCACTCAGTTTCAAACCTATTCATAAGTAGGTAAAATTAAAATTAAAATTAAAATTAAAATTAAAATTAAAATTAAAATTAAAATTAAAATTAAAATTAAAATTAAAATTAAAATTAAAATTAAAATTAAAATTAAAATTAAAATTAAAATTAAAATTAAAATTAAAATTAAAATTAAAATTAAAATTAAAATTAAAATTAAAATTAAAAAACAAAAAAAAAATTAAAAAAAACTATATTAGGAAATCAGGAAGTGAACAAATGTAACAGTTATTGATTGTAAAAGCACCAGATGGAGGGGTAGGATTTAATAAGCTTTGCTTCTTCCTACTCCTTTTGGACATGTGATTATGTGATTCACTCAATTGTAATCTGATGCATGTTCAAATGAAATAATACCATTACCATAAGTTTAGAATAAATAAACTGGAGGCCAACTACTTTGATTGGTAGCTTGCTAACAAAGCTAGTTAGACTGGCTGTCCTGTATGGTCACATGATGGACGAGTGGTTAGCATGTTGTCCACACATAAAACTGTGTAGGTGTGTAGGTGTTTGGTCATTGTTACTGATAATTAAAGACAGTAAAATTAGGCCTTGAGATGCTAAGGGATCTGAATTGGACGTGGTTGGGCTATATTTGGGCTTTCATTGATACCGGATCATCATTCCGATGTACTGGCAAACTTCATTGGAGGTTCCCAATTTTGAAAAAGTGAAGCCAGATAACTGCACCAATTACAGCGGTGTCACATTACTAGGGCAGTGAAAAGTCTGGAATTGATTCTGGCGTCAATTCCTGACCTCCAGATTGAGAGGTAACAATTTCCTGACCGTTTCCCGTTTTATTTACCACACTTCCTACGTCCTCTAGATAACCTTCTCTTTGCTCGTTATGGTAAAGCGATTAAACAGATGCATATCCCACCTGTGCTTCTGTCGCTCGCAACTTCTGCAACGTGAGGATATGAATGATGCCGCTATTGCGTCTCCAGTTGCACTTCTATGTAATGTAGGTCAGAGGTAACCTTTGACCTTCCTAGGAGCTACGGGATGAGTGATGTTCTCTCCTTGCTCCTTCTGTGTTTTGCATTTATTTCAACAGTTTCTCATTGGGTCCTTCTTACCGCCTCATGACAGGTCCTCCTGCACTCCGCATACACTCGCTTTTGCACAGTTAAGCATGTTAAGACCCCCCCCCCCCCCCCCCCAAAAAAAAAGATTCCTGGAAAAGTTTGACTATGATAAGAGCCATATGTGAGTCAAATCACAAATGTTATATCTAATCTGCAGGTTTCTGTGTATTTTTGGAGTCAAAACAGGCTGGGAATTTTGCCTGTTTAACATGTAAGGGAATTATTTGTTGTTTTGTATTGAGGTTATTATATACATCAGTGTTTTTCAACCTTTTTTGAGCCACGGCACGTTTTTTTTACATTGGAAAAATCTTGTGGCACACCACTAACCAAAAATGTTACAAAATGTCTCGCATCTCGCGGGCCAAATGCAGCCCGCGGGCCGCAAGTTTGAGGCCCCTGGGTTAAAGGAATATTCCATCCCTGTTCAATTCTTTCCGTTTGAGCAAATAAACCAAATGCGATTCGAATATTTGGGTCCATGTATACTATTGACATAATGGCTATCGACATAATATTTGCTAATGATGATTATTCATTCATTCATTCATTTTCTACCGCTTTTCCTCACGAGGGTCGCGGGGGGTGCTGGAGCCTATCCCAGCTGTCTTCGGGCGTAAGGTGGGGTACACCCTGGACTGGTCGCCAGCCAATCACAGGGCACATATAAACAAACAACCATTCACACTCACATTCATACCTATGGACAATTTGGAGTCGCCAATTAACCTAGCATGTTTTTGGAATGTGGGAGGAAACCGGAGTACCCGGAGAAAACCCACACATGCACGGGGAGAACATGCAAACTCCACACAGAGATGGCCGAGGGTGGAATTGAACCCTGGTCTCCTAGCTGTGAGGTCCTTGATGAACCATAACTTTAAATTTAGTTCAGGGATGATTTATCAAAATAGGCGTGTACTCGCGTGTGATGTTCATCACTCTTCTGTCTCCAAATCCTTCAGATGTGACGGTAAAAATCAATGGAACCGCAATCATGTCGCCTTTAATTTCAGTCTATAAAGACTCGCTGCTCCCCTTCCAGAATCACACCAGATTGTGTCATGTCTTTGTACCCGCAAGGCCATTCATTTAGTCCTGTGGTTGAAGGCTAAAAGATGATGAGATGATTGGATATATTTCTGCTTTGTAGTCATTGCGTCACTCCTTGTTCTAACACAAGACGCCATTCATTATGTTTTATTGAAATGCTACATGTTCTTATAGCGTGGACTGCCAGGAATTTTTGGATGTCAAAAATACAGCATTGTCAAAATGTGTGTGTCCGCATGTGACGTCAATGTGTGTGTGTACACCAGCTGGTCACCATGCCAGCATTGACTGACCACTCGGTGGTGAGGTCTGGTGTGGAATTCTTGGAGGTTGTCTGCGGGATTCACGCTCACACGCACGCGGTTGTAATCTATACATTCATTCATTTTCTACCGCTTTTTCCTCACGAGGGTCGCGGGGAGTGCTGGAGCCTATCCCAACTGTCTTCAGGCGAGAGGCGGGGGTATTTTACCTACTTATGAATAGGTTTCCTAGTATAGTTTATTTTTATTTTTATTTTTATTTTTATTTTTATTTTTATTTTTATTTTTATTTTTATTTTTATTTTTATTTTTATTTTTATTTTTATTTTTATTTTTATTTTTATTTTTATTTTTATTTTTATTTTTATTTTTATTTTTATTTTACCTACTTATGAATAGGTTTGAAACTGAGTGGGGAAAAGGACAAAGTACAAAGCCAAGAACGTACCACTTCCACACAGATTGGGAGGAGGCCTTTTTTTCCCCCCACTGTCATGTCGGACTGCAAGGATCCATGGCTGCATGTAGCATTACTGATGCCTACTTTTACCGGACAAGCTATGAGAACATCTATCCATCCGTTTTCTATGCCACTTATCCTCATTAGAGTTGCAGGGGTATGTCGGAGCCTATCCCAGCTGTACACACTGGACTGGTGGCCAGCCAATCACAGGGCACATATAGACAAACAACCATTCACACTCACATTCATACCTTTGGACAATTTGTAGTGGCCAATTAACCTAGCATGTTTTTGGAATGTGGGAGGAAACCGGAGTACCCGGAGAAAACCCACGCATGCACGGGGAGAGGTGTGAGGTCTGCACGCTAACCACTAGACTGCCGTGCCGCCCTGTAATCTATACATTCAGATGTAAAGTAGAAAGTATTGCAGCTGTAGTTTGAAGTCTACTTTGTAAGATATCCTTTCACTGCAAATTCCAACCTAATGGCACAGATGATTCATCAAATCAGTTTTTTTGTTATTTCAAGAGTTCCCAATCACGTTTACTCTGCTCTTGTGTCTCTCAACGTCTTATCACACAAGACTAACATTGGTTTGGCTTACGGTTTGTAGACTCTGTAGCACAGTGACAACCATGTGGTATTTTTTCTTCTTGTATCTCTTTCAGTCGTGATGGGACAAATCATTCTTTGTTTCAAGCAGATTGTTTTCTATAGATTTGTGTTTATTTGACCTGTCACTAAACACAACCGGATTTGGAGTCTTTTTTTTTCTTCCATGAACTTGAATTAAATCCAAGAAAAATAGCTCTGTCTTATGTTGCCTTGCTGTAATTATGAATCCAAGCACAGGCCCTATAGCTACGATCTTACTGTAAACATCAGCATGAACACAAGGGAAGTTTGGTTTTCTAACCCAACATAATTGAAATCCACATGGTCCCCTTTAGAAAACACACCACTCCATCGCTCCGTTACCGTCGTTTTTTGTGTCTATTATTCTGTAACAACATATGCCCAGTTGATTCTTCGCTCCGGACAAGAGGCACAAACGAGAAGAGTCAGCCCCCATCAGGACTGAAGAAAGGAGCTTAAGCGGTCTGGAGAGCAGAAATCAATCATAGGTGAGGCGGAGGACCCTTTGGATAGATAACTCAACTGTGCTTGAAGCAAAACATATACCAGACATGTTGCATTCGAGCAAATTAGGTCGGGAAAAAAAAGAGACTCAATCTCAGTGAAATTACACATTGAATTTTGAATTGAGGTTGCAAACAGGAAGTAGAATTGCAATTCAAATTTGATTTGAAGAATGTAGAATTGAAATTCTATGAAATTCCAATTGGGCTGCACGGCGGTCTAGTGGTTAGCGCGCAGACCTCACAGCTAGGAGACCAGGGTTCAATTCCACCCTCGGCCATCTCTGTGTGGAGTTTGCATGTTCTCCCCGTGCATGCGTGGGTTTTCTCCGGGTACTCCGGTTTCCTCCCACATTCCAAAAACATGCTAGGTTAATTGGTGACTCCAAATTGTCCATAGGTATGAATGTGAGTGTGAATGGTTGTTTGTCTATATGTGCCCTGTGATTGGCTGGCGACCAGTCCAGGGTGTACCCCGCCTCTCGCCAGCTGGGATAGGCTCCAGCACCCCCACGAGGGTGTAGAAAATGAATGAATGAATGAAATTCCAATTGGGAATTTCAAAAACATGATATATTCTTCCTATGTCACTTTGAAATGTAGATGTACGAAATATCTGAACATGCGTTGGCCGAACTAATTACTGTATGTATGTTGGGAACACGTATGGCGGACAACACACATCCGAGTCCACAAGTGGAAAACATAAGAAAATTTGGTGTTGATTGGGCTAAACCCTTAAACTAACCCTAATCTAAAGTTACAGTGCAACCAAACGGTGTTCAATATCCACCGAATAGCACAGACAACAGTAGCCAAACGTTTACCCTTTTGTGTGCAACAGAACCGGATGCCACTTTGATGTCTGGCTGGGGTGACCAGTCTTGCAGTGTTTGGGTTGATATGTATCCTTTGGAATGCGTGCTGGTCGATGCTGTTGACTGTTGTTTCCACTTGTGGCCGCGTTCCAAGGAGCGCTTCAAGAGGTTGCAATGAGCCATTGAGAAACCACACCCATAAACATACAGAATAGTACCGTATAGTACATATACCACGTGATTGGGTTAAATGTGTCCAGACGTTCACCCTGTCCTATTTCAGTCACGCAGAAACCTCAGTTCGCATCCTGTGTGCCGTGGTTGGAGACGTCAATTTAGGCAGACCGTGAATGCTCGGGTCTTTTTTTTGTTGTTGTTGTTGTTTTATTTTTGAACACCAGTTGTTCCCTGATTCCTGGTTTTCCCTGCTATGACCACAATGTGGGTGGGTTCCATCTGTCGGACTGACAGCTGACATTCCAGACTTCTTCTGAGCCACAGACCAGAAGAAGGTCTCCATTTAGAAGAAATGCAATAGTTCATACAGTGGAACCTTGGTTAGCATCATTAAATCGTTCCAGAAGGTCTGCTTCTAACCAAAACAAATGTTAACCGAATAATTTCCCAGAAAGAAATAATGTCAAATCCAATTCATCCATTCCAGAAAGCCAAAAATGTTCATATAAAGCAGGGGTCTTAAACACACAGCCTGCGGGCCAAATGTGGCCCGCACGACACTAATTTGAGGCCCCCGCCTTGATATGAAAGTTTAATGTTAGTGCGGCCCACGCAAGTTTGATATGGATGCTGTATGGTATCATGTACCCAGAAAAAATTTGTTTGATTAATGTTCAGGTTAAAGGTTAAATAACTGTTAATAGTTATCCTCCCTATCCGTGTGGAAGTGGTAAGTTTTTGGCTATTTAAGTTTAAAGGAAATAACTTAGAGGCTACCGTTTAGGTCGCTAGATCTCTAGTTTGCGAGTTAGCATGTGTCTCAAGACCCTGCAGTTGCGCAATCTGTTGTAAATAAAAAAAGAGTATAAATGTGACTATAGTCGTGTTTTGTCATGTCTACAGGGCTCTAATAATGCTTTGTTAATTTTAATCTGAAAAAAATTATTTGTCTACCCACCAACTATATGTGGTTTCTTGAGTTTTTATTATTTGCTGTTTTATTATTATTATTATTATATTTATTTATTACTGATTGATTGATTTTCTTTATTCTTGATTTGTTTATTTTTCATCTTATATTGTGCAGAAAAATAAAAATTAATATATTTGAGAACAGTGAAATGTTTTATCAGCGCTTTTATTGTAGAAAATCAGAACCAAAGCCCTGAAAAAGATTGTATATTTTTCTGTTTTTAATAAATGGGTTTTTTTTTTTGAAAACCTGATGTGGCCCAGTCTCACCCAGACCCTAGCTCCAGTGGCCCCCAAGTAAATTGAGTTTGAGACCCCTGATATAAAGCATGTTTTTATGGTTTTACAATTGTAGTTCATTGTTTGTATGCATTTAAAGTTGTTTTATGCATGTCAAACTACAATTATAAAACAATAAAAGTGTTTTTTAGTAACATTTTTGAGAGTCACAACTTCCGATTTCCCTTTTGTTCGCCAGATAATAGGATGCTAACAAAGATTTCTGATCAAAAAAATATACTAAAAATTAGGGATGTCCTGTTCTGATCTTCAGGATTGAGATCGGATGTCGATCCGCTGTATTTCGAGGATCGGATAAAATTGTCCACGTGATCGGGCCTATCCGTTTGCCGCATCACGTTCGTAAATCTAGGCCATACTCCAACAAGGTAGGTGTGGTAATGTACCTCAAAGCTAGTTGCCACTCGACTCCTGTCATGTTGGACGTTGGCGCTACAGTGGTAGTTCCCCCTCACTGTGCCGGGACTGCTCGTGCTCGTCAATAAATTACTATTGCGCTGAAGAGCGTTTTGTACCCATATTCAAGGAAAGGATCGGGATCGAACTGGCAAGACTATGGGAAAAAAAATCGGATCGGATTAGAACATCCCGATTAAGATGGTCCTCACACAGTGTATTAATAACACAACAAGACATGCCATATTGGAATAATCTACCATTAGTGCTATTTGATCGTTATTCTGCCAAAACCAACTATGCATTATCAGCTGCCTTTTCAATACCTCCCTCCTCTGGGCCCACCCCGAGGAAAAGATTAGATATTGAATAAAATGTGTGAAATGAAAGGAATCGTACTGTTTTGTGGTCATTTGGAAAAGTTTTTTAAAACGATACATATTTTTATATACTCCAATAAATGTCTGAATTCTTACAAGATAGTGCTCTACTGTTGAGAATATGAAATTCAACTTATTGAAGTAAAAATAATATCCCAACGGCTCTATATTACATGAAACATTGCCACTTTTATTCTGCAAGTCGTTTGCCAGGAAAATACGCCTCATTTGTTCAAGCTTGTCTTTAAATATGTCATTTTGTGTTTGTCTTGTGGCCATGCAAAAATATCAGAATGTGGCTTTGAGGTGTGTGTGTGTGTGTTTATGTTAGCATGTGCTATACACTGCATGGTTTTGGTTTGTGGGTATTGGGTGGGTGTGTGGGGGGGCACGTGGCAGAATAAAAACTGCTGAGTCAGGAGACGAGCAGGTGTGCACGCTGGGCTTGACTGTATTGTATTATAACGAGAGTGGAAGAGACATCTTTGAATAATATTTATTTTGTGAGTGAGTGACATGATTTTTTTTAAGGGGGAGGTATTCTGATTACAGACACCGCTGGTGTATGTCTTGGCTGAAAAAATCCTGAAATGGTAATAAAAGAGACGTTCTTTAATCCAAAGTTATCTTTTGTCTGTCCACAGAGTGCATGAACTGCACCATGTTCACTGACATGAGCAACAGGGTAGACGCCATCGAATCAAAGGTAAAGAGATTGTCTGCTTCAACTCCTATTTGCACAAGACCACATATCTCTTCTTCTGCGCCTCTTGTCATATAGATGAAGCAGCTGGAGGAAAGACGTACCCCATCACAAACAGACAGCGGTTCGCCGCAGGCGTCGGATGATAACGAGGTGGACGCTCCACAACCCACTCCCATTGGACCGCCGTCATACCTGCCACCAGGTGTCAATAAAGATCTTTTAAACCAGTAGCTCTCAAACCACCATCACGCTTCAGTGACGAGTGGTGACCAACGTAAACTTTGTGTCAAACTCCCGATGCAATTTTATCTGGCCTGTGGAACTGTTCGGAAACTAAGTGCTGAATTGTTATGTTACATTTTTAGAATGTAAAATAACTACAATAGTAGAAACAATATTGCATCAAATTAATAGATTCAGACGCAGATTCAGATTCAAAAGTCCAAATAATTTAAATTGTACACTACTAAAACCGGCAGCGGGCTGCACGGTGTGCGAGTGGTTAGTGCAGAGGCCTAACAGCTAGAAGACCCGAGTTCGATTCCACCCTCAGTCATCTCTGTGTGGAGTTTGCATGTTCTCCCCGTTTTCTCCGGGTACTCCGGTTTCCTCCCACATTCCAAAAACATGCTAGGTTAATTGGCCACTCCAAATTGTCCATAGGTATGAATGTGAGTGTGAATGGTTGTTTGTCTATATGTGCCCTGTGATTGGCTGGCCACAAGTCCAGGGTGTACCCTGCCTCTCTCATCCGAAGAAAGCTGGGATAAGCTCCAGCATATCCCCGCGACCCTCGTGAGGATAAGCGGTAGAAAATGAATGTATGAATGAACGACTAAAACCGGCAGCGGGCTGCACGGTGTTCGAGTGGTTAGTGCAGAGGCCTCACAGCTAGAAGACCCGAGTTTGATTCCACCCTCAGTCATCTCTGTGTGGAGTTTGCATGTTCTCCCCGTTTTCTCCGGGTACTCCGCTTTCCTCCCACATTCCAAAAACATGCTAGGTTAATTGGCCACTCCAAATTGCCCATAGGTATGAATGTGAGTGTGAATGGTTGTTTGTCTATATGTGCCCTGTGATTGGCTGGCCACCAGTCCAGAATGTACCTCGCCTCTCTCATCCGAAGAAAGCTGGGATAGGCTCCAGCATACCCCCCGCGACCCTCGTGAGGATAAGTGGTAGAAAATGAATGAATGAATAAAACCAGCAGCACTTTGTCCAACATAACACCTTCAAAGGCATAAAATGCATCATTTTAACTACAGCAAAGCATGCTGGGAAACACATAAGAAGAAGTGGTCCATCAACAATCACTTTATTGAAACAAACAACCATGCCAATACAGCCACATAACAGCCATATATCAGAAAGTTGACATTTCAAGACAAGAAAAATATCCATGTGGGTCGGGGGTAATGTCTAGTTGGGCCCCCCACCTAAAGTAGCCTTTGAGTTTTGGCCTTTTGTGCGATTGTTTGCCCCCCCATTGATTTAATACATTACATTTATTGACTTAAATGTTTAAGTGTAAAAAGAAAATGGCTCTTGCTTTTGTTACTCATGTTTATATTGACAAACATGTTATATAGATAAAACTCTTCCTCTCCTTGCGAGATAGCAGGAGGAAGAGGCCCCCAAGGTCCGATTGGCCCAGCAGGGCCTCCTGGCACTCCTGGACCTGCAGGTCCACCTGGTAGATCAGGTCTTCCCGGACCAATCGGTAAGACTGTGTGGTGCAATATACCTGATAATGAATGACCACATTTTCCGTATCACTTTCTCATGCACTCCAGATCATTATTACTAATGTTATTATTCCATACAATGGCCTGTCCTCTCACAGGTCAGCTATGTGTGTTTTTTTTTTTAAAGATATTCTTCTGTGTATTGTTCTTGGTGTTCAGGACCAAAAGGAGAGAGAGGTCTACCTGGTGAAATGGGTCTCCCCGGCCCACCTGGACCACCTGGACATCCTGATGCTCCTTCCAGGTCTTCTACTGCACACCTGAGGGGGGATGTGTTTCAAGTGGATCATCAAGGTGAAGAGATCCTCAGCTATTCCATTTTTTTTACAATCTTTATACTGTTGTGGTGTTCTCTTACATTCTGGTAGAACATTCAGGAACCGTATGTTTGGAAAACAGTTTAGGAACACGAAAACACAACAAAGCTGTTTAAGTATTTCAACTTAGCAAAGTGTCTTTAGCATTCAGCAAAGAGTATTTTGCATCTTTACAAGAGAAGTGCTGGCTGAGATTGGCTGTAATGGTTCCCTCGTGTGCTTTGAGACCACCAACAACACTGGAGCTGAAGGCTACTGTTAAAATCACACAGGAGGTCCACACCTTATGAGGCAGACACCCTCATAATACAGTGGAACCCAGTTTGTTCCACGTGATTTTGCCCATCCTGGGTTCGATTCCCCCCCATGGGTTTTCTCTGGGTACTCCGATTTCCTCCCACATTACAAAAAAATGCGACTCCAAATTGTCCATAGGTATGAATGTGAGTGTGAATGGTTGTTTGTCTATATGTGCCCTGTGATTGGCTGGCCACCAATCCAGGGTGTACAGGGATTCTAGACAAGCTAGCAAGCTTTAGCCTGCAATTTTTTTCATTCATTCATTTTGTACCTCTTATCCTCACAAGGGTCACGCGGGGTGCTGGAGCCTATCCCAGCTGTCTTTGGACTAGAGGCGGGGTACACCCTGGACTGGTGGCCAGCCAATCACAGGGCACATATAGACAAACAACCATTCACACTCACATTCATACCTATGGACAATTTGGAGTCGCCAATTTACCTAGCATGTTTTTGGAATGTGGGAGGAAACCGGAATACCCGGAGAAAACCCACGCATGCACGGGGAGAACATGCAAACTCCACACAGAAATGGCAGAGAGTAGAATTGAACTTGGGTCTCCTAGCTGTGAGGCCTGCGTGCCAACCACTCTCCACCGTGCAACCCTACAATGTTTATTTTTATTATAAATTGTTTTTTAAAGAATGACAGCTGGGCAGCCCGGGTGTAAAAAGACAAAGGCAATTTGGCGCATCTTTTAGGGTGGGATTGAACTCGGGTCTCCTAGTTGTGAGGCATGTGCAGCCTCCAATTTATTCCATCTAAACTCGGGCTTCAAACAGCGTGGCAAAGAAGGGCAAAATAAGAAACCACAAAGTTACCACTTCCACACTGAATGGAAGGAGAGCCTCTCATTAATGTGACACTAATGCTGCCTAGTGGCCAGAATACTACATATCACTCGCATTTTAATGTTTTCACTAATAATATACCATAGTCACTCAAATAGTGATGACTAATTAATAAATTTCTGAAACGCAGAAACATATCAAACCACAATATTATTTTTTTATATCATTTTGCACTCTGACTTTGTCCACTGGGAGGCAGCAGACATCCACGGTACACTCGTGTGGCCTACTGTGTCTGATTAAGCTGTCTGACTCTCTGCTCTGTGGGTCTGGAACAATGCAGATTCGGGTCTGTGGGACCATGTTAGCTCGGGGAAAGAAACAACCGGCTGTAAATCGGCCCTAATTTGTTAGCTGTCAGCACAACAGTGTGCATTTCGGGGAACAGACTGTGGCCCAGAGCCAGCGAGGGAGGAGATGGTCTGCCACTCATGTGAGGTTTCTTGGCCGGGGCGCCAGGTTGGAACATAAGAAAATTAGTTCCAGAGGAAAATCTGCTTCTTCCTTTTTTCTGCTGTGGACTGAGGCCATAATGTAACAGCGCCGTCTCAACATGGGGGCAGGCTGAGATTGTGAGCATATGTTTAATAAGTGGAAAGCAAGTGGGAGTGTGGCCGTGTTGTTTTTTTTCCCTCTTACAAGCTTTCCTTAACACATCTTCCACACTGAGATGGAGGCACCGCTTCCACCTCTGTGAAAACATCCCATGTCTAAGCGTCTGTAATAGTCCGTTTAATGAGTGCCGCTTTGGCTCATCCACGCTGCTCCTGTCAATCACTGCCACAGTGCTGCTAAAATGTTTACTCTTATCATCCTCCGTCATGAATCCATAAGTTATGGCTGCCTTAGACAAACTTTGAGGTTTTCCTTTTCCTCTGTCAGATTTCATTCATTCATTTATTTTCTACCGCTTTTCCTCACGAGGGTCGCGGAGGGGGTGCTGGAGCCTATCCCAGCTATCTTTGGGCGAGAGGCGGGGTACACCCTGGACTGGTCGCCAGCCAATCACAGGGCTCATATAGACAAACAACCATTCACACTCACATTCATACCTACTATGGACAATTTGGAGTCGCCAATTAACCTAGCATGTTTTGGAATGTGGGAGGAAACCGGAGTACCCGGAGAAAACCCACGCATGCACGGGGAGAACATGCAAACTCCACACAGAGATGGCCGAGGGTGGAATTGAACCCTGGTCTCCTAGCTGTGAGATCTGCGCGCTAACCACTAGACCACCGTGCCGCCCTCTGTCAGATTTGTTTGCATAAATCTTAATATAACACTTGGGTGGGGTGGGAAAGGAAACTATTAGACTGTTTTTTTTTGTTTTGTTCTATTTTGTCAGTGATCCGTGCAGGTGCTTGCACAGGATAATGGCTACAGAGCCCAGGTTGGGATTACTGAGCTCCCCTGGGAGGAAATGTGATACACCTGGATTGGGGAGCGTGTGTGTGTGTATGCCGAGTACTAGTATACTTGCTCTGCCACTGCTGGCTTTAAAAACAACAAAAGAAACAACATTTAAATGCATCGCAACACATTCTGTGTACATATTCCATATTCTGTGATAATAGGATTGCAATATAAGCATCAGGGCCCTGAGGGTTTGGTGACCTTTCATCACATTCTGTATTTTTGTCGATCTTTTTCCACAATAGTTTGGCATCTCCCATTTGAATGAAACACACTTTTATATGTTTCTTCAAGTATTTGTGTATTTTTGTGTTTCTTTTCCAGAGGAAGACCGCATCCATCCATCTGGACCGCCTGGTCCGGCGGGCCCCGTTGGCCTTCCAGGTACAAACAACAACATCCCTAATCCACGACATTACCTCTACAGTCTCTTAAGGTCTGATGCGAGAGCTGTGTTAAAATGACATATGGTTACGTTGAATTTTTTTATCTTTGTAAAGACTAAGAAATACAGTTGATACAACTCCTGTATTGCAGACACATGCTCCATAATTAATAATAATGGAATAATTTTCAAAATACTCAAAGACACTTTACAGAAAAATGGAGTAAAAACGTGTAAACAGTGTAAAAGATATGTTAAAATACAACATTCATTCGTTTATACACAGTTAAAACATGAGTAAAAGCGGGGCGGGGCACAGCAGTCAGGTATAAAAAGTTAGACATTAAAAACAGATTTAAAGAGGTGGGTTTTTAGTTGTTTTTTGAAACTGGGAAGGTCAGGGCAAGGACGGAGTGAATGGGACAATGAGTTCCAGGGGGGGGCAATTATATAGTAATAATTGTCCCCTTTTTATGCTAAATGGATGTTTAAATGACATTCAAACAGTAATATATTTGATTTAACAAAATTGACGGGGGTGCCAGAGTATATATTTTATACATATATTCTAACAGTCCATCTGGAATTATTATATATGTAAAATTGTCATGCAAACTGCTATATGTGCTTGTGTCCCTTTTTCCTGGAGCACTTTGTAAACAGCAGACCACATCAAACAACCAAATTGATATAAAAAAAAAAAAGCTACCTAAACCATCAAAAGGTTGGCTCAAGCCATGATGCCAGGTTGTATGTTAAGTTTCAATGAAATACTTTGGAAAGAATGGGCGGGCCGTATTTAAACACTTAGTGGGCCAGATCTGGCCCCCGGGCCGCAGTTTGCCCACCCCTGCTCCCAGTTTAACGGCCACTCTGACACAACCCTGAATAGGGGTCTCGATGGGCACCACTTAAAAATAAGTCAATAAAAGCAGGCTTCGCTACACATCTTGAAAGGTTATACCGACTACAGTATCTGTCAGTCGACTACAGCTAGCATGATGTTGCTTGTTAGTATGCGAGTATAACGTTAGCACCGTAGCTACGCCACTTGTTAATGTGATATGATATGATATGAAAACACAGCTCATTAGCAATCAAGCTACAGACACACAAAACCTGCGTATTCTCAGTAGGGCTTAGTAAAAAATATTTTTAAACCCTGGCATCAAGGCTAGATTTTCTCTAATACACAATTGCGTGACCATCTGAGACTTGATTCTTGAGAAATGATATAATATGCGACCAAGTCTCCTTTCATAAGTGATGCATTTGTTTTGTGAACAACTCCACAGGCCCTCCCGGACCGACTGGGCCTGCAGGGATTCCAGGCATGCCAGGGCAAGATGTGAGTATTATGATGCTTAGGCAGTGACGTGCCGTCAGGGGAGGGAGGTGCGACTCAGCCTTGAAAAGTAATGGTGAAAAATAAAAACACTAATAATGGTAGAAAAAGTAATATTCATATTTGGCCACTCAATTTCAATCGAGGCCATAGCATTGCACACTGTTTCAGAAATGTTTATTATTAATATCTTTAATGAGTTCAATTCCACCCTCTCGGCCATCTCTGTGTGGAGTTTGCATGTTCTCCCCGTGCATGCATGGGTTTTTTCCGCGTACTCCGGTTTCCTCCCACATTCCAAAAACATGCTAGGTTAATTGGCGACTCCAAATTGTCCAAAAAATAAGATAGAATTTTTATATATTAAATATGTGCAGGGCTGCACGGTGTGCGAGTGGTTAGCACGCAGGCCTCACAGCTAGGAGACCCGAGTTCAAGTCCACCCTCTGCCATTTCTGTGTGGCGTTTGCATGTTCTCCCCCCCGTGCGTATGTTAGTTTTTTTCCTCCCACATTCCAAAAACATGCTAGGTTAATTGGCGACCCCAAATAGTCCATAGGTGGAAAAAAGTTGTTAGCATGAAGGCCTCACAGCTAGGAGACCCGAGTTCAAGTCCACCCTCGGCCATTTATGTGTGGAGTTTGCATGTTCTCCCCGTGCATGCGTGGGTTTTTTTCTCCAGGTACTCCAGTTTCCTCCCACATTCCAAAAACATGCTAGGTTAATTGGCTACTCCGAATTGTCCAAAAAATAAGATGGAATTTTTATATATTAAATATGTGCAGGGCTGCACGGTGATTGAGTGGTTAGCACGCAGGCCTCACAGCTAGGATACCTGAGTTCAAGTCCACCCTCTGCCATCTCTGTGTGGAGTTTGCATGTTCTCCCCGTGCATGCGTGGGTTTTCTCTGGGTACTCCGGTTTCCTCCCACATTCCAAAAAAATGCTAGGTTAATTGGCGACTCCAAATTGTCCATAGGTATGAATGTGAGTGTGAATGGTTGTTTGTCTATATGTGCCCTGTGATTGGCTGGCGACCAGTCCAGGGTGTACCCCACCTCTCGCCCAAAGAGAGCTGGGATAGGCTCCAGCAACCCCCCGCGACCCTCGTAAGGAAAAAGCGGTAGAAAATGAATGAATGAATCTTTAATGAGTAACCTGGATCAACATAAAATATATCTTCAGTGACGCTAGGTATTGGTCTTATAAAATCCAGAAGCTATGTGGTCTTATGTGTTCTTCTGTTTTACTGACCCAAGGGCAAGGAAGGCGTCCAGGGCAATCCTGGGACTATTGGACCAAAAGGCGATGCAGGAGAAAGGGTAAGGCTAATACTGCTTTTTGTTTTAGCATGGCGGAACAATAACAAAAAGTCAAAAGTGTCCCTCGCTGTCATGCGATCTTAAAGGCATTAAAAGGTGGAGCGGCTTGTCTTCAAAGACTCCAATCCATGACTAATCCCCTCCTCTTTACTCTGTCCAAGACCTGGTCCACTAGTGCATGGGCCTCCGCCTTTAAAGCTGATCCTTGTCCTCTGCTAGCAATGATTTAAGACAGCAGGTCCACTGAAGAGGAGCATGTGAGATGAAGACCAAAGGGCGCTAAAATATTTGCTCTCTTTTGTTCCTCCATTAGGGGCCTCCCGGTGCAAGGGGCGAACAGGGCCCAGCTGTGAGTATATTCACCTTTTGTGCAATATGGAATAAAAACCACACGGCTATGAAGATGATTGTGTTGTGTATCCACAGGGGCCACCGGGGCCAAAAGGAGAGCCGGGTGAAGGTTTAAATGAGGTAAGAGGCACCTCGGTGTCGTATCATGTCCACATTGAACATTTCACCCAGCAGATGTGATGTTTTGGCTTCAAGGGGGACACGGTGCCACAGCTCAGGGAAGCCCTGAAGATCCTGGCTGAGAGAGTCCTGATCTTGGAGCACATGATCGGCATTCATGGTGAGCGCACAACAATGCAAGCAGCCTATGTGTTCACTGTAAAATAATACACACCCTATTTAGCGGGTTAGCACCGTTAGCGCTTCCATCTCACGTTCCCCATGACAATGTAAACATGGTTGATGATGTCTTTGAAGACCTTTATACTGTCTTTTCCTGCCGTTCACTCCCACTATGCAGCCTCTCCAACTCTATATTTCCGCGGGGATATCCGATCATTCGGCATAGCCAAGGGATGCTAACAGCTGCTCCCAAGTGTCAACATCCATAACTGCACACTTGCTTAAGGGGTCGGTAAGGCACAAAAAAAAATAAGGAAGTCATAAATAAAGCACTATTAAACACTAAAAACGCAGCAGGAGACACAGAGCTAACATAACTAGCTTGCACTCGGGCGGCGCCATCTTGAAATATGAGACCTCTGCATCAAATCCAGTCTTCATCGATATGAACGATATGCTTTTTTTTTTATAAATATTGTGCTTAAAAGAAATACCAATATTTTTTAAAAATATCAATATATTCTTCTTGGAGACTATATGTCTGTAAGTAATGTGCAACTATAATTTGAGAATTGTTGTATTTGTGCGTTGTATTTGTGTTTTTTTTTTCAACTCGAACACCCGATGCTAAAGGTGTATTTGTACGTCTTTTTACATGTTTATTTTTTTTTAAGAACAACTGATGATGCAACTGCACAACAGAGAAAGATCATGTTTGGTGTCGTTTTAATGTGGCAGAAGTACATTTTCTAAGAGCTCGGCATGCATCTTTCCCATGTAAAAAGACTGAAACATTCTTGTCCTTCATTCCTATCCTCCACAGAAAACCCTGAGGGATCTGGTTTTGGTGCCATTTTGGACCCCCTTTCCTTCACGAGCAGAAAGACCAAGCGCCTGCAACCTGATCAAGCTCCCACACTACAGGAGGGACAAAGACCGGTTCCCCTTTAAGGCAATATTTTAGTCAAGTCCATTTGGTTGACTTGGCTGGATGTTTCATTTTTTCTCACACTTTTATCAGCTTTTTTTTTTTTTAATCCCGTAAACATCTGAGTGAGTTAGATATGATACTTCATAGTTCCTTTTTGGCCCGGCTGCAGCAGGATAGTAGCAGCACTTACATGATGTCAGACAGTGAAATATAACCCCATAAACTGTTATGAGGGTCTTTGCTTCTTTCTTTCCACAGATAAAAGACAGCCTAGTAAACACATGACTTTCCTGGCTTGTGCTCCACTCGCAAAGATCCCCAGGCTGCAATAGACCAGTTCCTGAGAACCCGGACCCAAAAAACTATTCTGTTTAGTGTCGAACAATTTCTTGGACTGTCCTCGGGGGTCATCCCATGTTGGCCTGTCAAACATATTTCTGCTTTACTCTGCCTCGTTAAAGCTGAGGTAAGACGTGACACGCTTCCAGCGGTGCCTGTTTAAACTGAGAGTGCACATCTGGAAAACAAGAGAGAGAAATGGTCTCCTTCTTGCTTTCACACAACCTGACAGGCTAACATCTTCATAAACGCCTGTGAAATGTGACAATATCATGTTAAGAGAAAAAGGTGAGCATTTTTGGTTGTTGTTTTGCTTCCGCTGTTACTCTACAGTTACAAATAATCCATACAATGGCACAGTGAGTCTGTATTTCCAAGGCACCAACTTGGGTTTGAAAATGGGTGTTTTTCTTTATTTTATTCAAGCTAGTGCAGCTAGTTGCAGTGCAGTAGAATATGACCACTCAAATGGGGTATACACATTTTCATTTGAAGTCATCATCATCAACAATAATGCTGGAAATACACTCACTGGACACTTCATTAGGTACACAAGGATTCTCAACTGGTCTCGTCCTGGTACTCACCATTACCCATGTTTCTCGAGGTTCTCATGGTTACCCACTTTTTTTTAAATTAAGAAACCTTTTCAAACATAAATACACATAATTACACGTGTATAATGTACTAGTGCTCGAATTAAGAACTTTCATAGGAGCAACAATAATAATAACAATAATAATGCAAAAAATAATCAAATAGGAATAAATAAATACTGTATGAAAAGAATAATTTTTTTTATTTATTTTCTATGCCTTGCTTGTCCTCATATATATATATATATATATATATATATATATATATATATATATATATATATATATATATATATATACTGTATTAAATAAAAAAGCTTTAAAAATATATATATATATTCAAGCTATATATATTTTTTTCTATGCCGCTTGTCCTCATATATACATATATATATACATGTGGGTATATATATATATACATATATATACACTTATTAGCACATATGGAATAAACAGCTTTTAAAAAATTCTATATATATATACACACATATATATACATATATCTACAGTGAAGAAAATAAGTATTTGAACACCCTGCTATTTTGCTATTTCTCCCACTTAGAAATCATGGAGGGGTCTGAAATTTTCATCGTAGGTGCATGTCCACTGTGAGAGAGATAAACTAAAAAGAAAAATCCAGAAATCACAATGCATGATTTTTTTAACAATTTATTTGTGTGATACAGCTGCTAATAAGTATTTGAACACCTGAGAAAATGAATGTTAATATTTGGTACAGTAGCCTTTGTTTGCTATTACAGAGGTCAAACGTTTCCTGTAGTTTTTCACCAGGTTTGCACACACTGCAGGAGGGATCTTGGCCCACTCCTCCACACAGATCTTCTCTAGATCAGTCAGGTTTCTGGGCTGTCGCTGAGAAACACGGAGTTTGAGCTCCCTCCAAAGATTTTCGATTGGGTTCAGGTCTGGAGACTGGCTGGGCCATGCTAGAACCTTGATATGCTTCTTACAGAGCCACTCCTTGGTTTTCCTGGCTGTGTGCTTCGGGTCGTTGTCGTGTTGGAAGACCCAGCCACGACCCATCTTCAATGCTCTGACAGAGGGAAGGAGGTTGTTCCCCAAAATCTCACAATACACGGCCCCAGTCATCCTCTCTTTAATGCAGTGCACTCGTCCTGTCCCATGTGCAGAAAAACACCCCCAAAGCATGATGCTACCACCCCCATGCTTCACAGTAGGGATGGTGTTCTTCGGATTGTACTCTTCATTCTTCTTCCTCCAAACACGCTTATTGGAATTATGACCAAAAAGTTCTATTTTGGTCTCATCTGACCATAAAACTTTCTCCCATGACTCCTCTGTATCATCCAAATGGTCATATGCAAACTTAAGACGGGCCTTGACATGTGCTGGTTTAAGCAGGGGAACCTTTCGTGCCATGCATGATTTCACATCATGACGTCTTAGTGTATTACCTACAGTAACCTTGGAAACGGTGGTCCCAGCTCTTTTCAGGTCATTGACCAAGTCCTGTCGTGTAGTTCTGGGCTGATTCCTCACCTTTCTTAGAATCATTGAGACCCCACGAGGTGATATCTTGCATGGGGCTCCACTCCGATTGAGATTGACCGTCATGTTTAGCTTCTTCCATTTTCTAATGATAGCTCCAACAGTGGACCTTTTTTCACCAAGCTGCTTGGTAATTGCTCCGTAGCCCTTTCCAGCCTTGTGGAGGTGTACAATTTTGTCTCTGGTGTCTTTGGACAGCTCTTTGGTCTTCGCCATGTTACAAGTTAAAGTCTTACTGATTGTATGGGGTGGACAGGTGTCTTTATGCAGCTAACGACCTCAAACAGGTGCATCTGATTCAGGATGATACATGGAGTGCAGGTGGACTTCTAATGGGCAGACTAACAGGTCTTTCAGGGTCAGAATTCTAGATGATACACAGGTGTTCAAATACTTATTTGCAGCTGTATCACACAAATAAATTGTTAAAAAATCATGCATTGTGATTTCTGGATTTTTCTTTTTAGTTTATCTCTCTCACAGTGGACATGCACCTACGATGAAAATTTCAGACCCCTCCATGATTTCTAAGTGGGAGAAATAGCAAAATAGCAGGGTGTTCAAATACTTATTTTCTTCACTGTATATACATATATATATTCAAGCCATATATATACATATATATATATATATATATATATATATATATATATATATATATATATATATATATATATATATATATATATATATATATATACACGCATATATTCAAGCTATATATATATATAAATATATATATATATATATTTTATTTTATTTTTCAAGTAATTATTATTATTTTTTTATGTTTGACAAGCAGTCCACAACCCACTTTAGTGTCCGGACTCACCAGTTGGTTTATTACCGCATCTAATATTATACCTCTCTCACTGAGCTAATTAAAGCAACCTGTCTACACCAGCATAATATACTGTATAATATACTGTATGAATACCTCAAATGATGTGTCCAGTGAGTGTATTACTCCAAACGGGCCAAATGTTTACACATTGATGTACTTTTAATAGATCATTTTTATATTGAAGGTACCGTTCCTCAAGTAAAGAATCGAAGTGTGATTGATTTGTCCTTTTGTCCTTATTTGGGGTGAACAGCTGATATAATATAATATATATAATATACATAATTACATCACAGACCATGCGATGGCAACTGATCCATGAGGATGTGACAGGAGCCAATCACGAGCTATGAAAAAAAACTCAAAATGAGCTTCTCAACCCATTGCAAATTGCAGGAAGTCATGACTCAATAGAACATTCTGACTCTGCTGCACGGTGAATGAGTGGTTAGCGTGCATGCCACACAGCTAGTTCGATTCCACCCTCGGGCATGTTCTCTCTATGCGTGGGTTTTTCTCCGGGTACTCCGGTTTCCTCCCACATTCCAAAAACATGCTAGGTTAATTGGCGACTCCAAATTGTCCATAGGTATGAATGTGAGTGTGAATGGTTGTTTGTCTATATGTGCCCTGTGATTGGCTGGCCACCAGTCCAGGGTGTACTCCGCCTCTCGCCCGAAGACAGCTGGGATAGGCTCCAACACGCCCACGACCCTCGTGACGATAAGCGGTATAGAAAATAAATGAATAACACTCTGACTCACGGTGTCATTTTACAAAGAACACTAAACTCATCACACAGTAACTTAACACTGTACCAAATAAATATACACTTCATCATAGGATAAGGAGCACAGAAAATGGATGGATGGTGCTGCAATGGTGCCTCTGTTCATCAGAGGGAGTCAGAGGATTCCTAGAGCCAAGACAGAGGCTGACGTCATTGCAGCACCCTAAAGAATGCGTTGTTAAGCTTTAAGTGTTTTGTGTTGTTTGTAGGATGACACCCCGGGTAAGACACATGCAATCAGCCCACACTACCCTCCCAATCTACATCATGGACACCCCCCTGATCTAAAGCATCCAACAACACCACCTCTTTTAATAGGCTTAATCAGAGAGACAACATGCATAAGTGTAGTTATGTATCATTGCCGTATCCTTAGCATCCTTTCATCTGGTGCTTTTTGCCTGCATGTTTCTTGCCAATCCACCCCCCCCTCCCATGTCTCCCCCCTTCTTGTTTTTCCTGTCTACTGAACAGAGACATGTTGATATGAGGCCCTGCTTGCATGGCCACAAGGGAACAAGTCTCTGGTGCTTTTGATCAGCTGCAAGATCAGACATGTCCCCCCCTCCGCTCCCTCCCTCCCTCTCTCACCACCTCCTGCTACCCCCATGTACACTCCAGTGACTGATCATGCAGTATAATGGGGCAGCCACAGACGAACCAAGAGATGCACGCCCACTCATGTTCCCGGCGAATGACCGTATGTGCTCACACACACACACACTCTTGTCTATGTAAAGCCAATTGTGAAAGGTTTATACGTTACCTCTGCTCACAGCTTGTTTGCTGGACACGAGGGAGCGAGACTGAGGAAGTGTGTGTCTGTGTGATTTCCCCTTTCTTGCCCTTTTTTTGTTGCCGTTGACAGTAAGATGGATGATTGCAATCACACAGGAGCCATCAGTGAGACAGAGTGGAAGGTCCACGGGCCAGTGAGACACAGCCATGGGAAACCAGCCGTCAGATTACTGTGCTGTTTATTTGTCCAGAGCGCTGCTTTCATATGCATGGGCTCAAACCCCTTTTGCGTATATATGAGAACATGAAAACTTCATGATGTATGTACATCCATATACAGTATATATATATATATATATATACTATGTGAAAGACATATAGAGGGAGACTTGTTTATGTTTGACTACAGAGTAAAACGTGCTGTAAGTCAATATGTCTCGCAATGTGACACCGTGATTAGACGCGCCTCTTTCATCTCCTGAGAGAACGCCAGGCAGACTTTTTTACTCCCCAGTCAACGGATGTTTTTAAGAGAAACATCTGTTGCTGTACAAATGAGATTACTGTGTCTCGAGCCCGGCGGCCATGTAGGTTATGAATGGCACTCAAGTTTAAAAAAAAAAAGAAGGCCCGGAAAGGAAACTGGTAGTTAAGAGCTTTATATTGAATAGATTCTTAAGTATTCATCATAGCACCCTCTTTATCCTGTGGAACAGTATGGATACTATACCTTTAAATCGCCTTCTCATATTGATAAATTCAATATTTCACCTTGTTGCTAAGCAACGACTCACCTCAGCCCCTGGAAAGTTGTCAGCTAATATTTAATCCTGCAGAAGGACAAGTTACTGTTTTCATACTCTTTGTTTTTTTTTTTTTATGAAATCATCTGTGTTCTGTAGTTTACCATCTGCATGCTGTTTTTTTTTTTTTTTGCTTTTTTAACCGTATTAACCTCCTCTCTCTCTCTCTCACGACCGCGGCTGTGCAACAAAATCATATCCACTGATTTTGTATTCGGCGTCAAAGACCATGGAAATCGTCTTGTCAGGGTGATTTCAAGGTAAACTGAAGGTAAAGCTTGAGAGTACATGTCCGGATTTAATGTATATGTACCTTATATGTAACACTTCCTGTGTCATCAATGACCTTGCGTGCTTGCAAGTGATGGATAGGACATAAAATGCTCTGACGAAGGTTCAAATCAAATATTATATCAATATTTTTATTTTCTTTTGTGTATATACTGCTTAAAAAGCACAACATCTTTGTGTCAGATAAGATAAGATAATAATAGTCTTTATTTGTCCCTCAATTGGGGAAATTTGCATTGCACAGCAGCAATGAGGACAGAGCTAATTAAACAGTAAAATATAAACAATATAAACAACCTAAAAGTACTAACAAATTAACAATTTTACCCAGGATTATATACAAATACAATTTACAAGATAATATAAAATATATGACCAGTATATACACTATGAGATCTTGCTAGTGAATTGAATATTAAATATGAGGCATTATGGGCTGCACGGCGGTCGAGTGGTTAGCACGTAAACCTTACAGCTAGGAGACCAGGGTTCAATTCCACCCTCGGCCATCTCTGTGTGGAGTTTGCATGTTCTCCGGGTACTCCGGTTTCCTCCCACATTCCAAAAACATGCTAGGTTAATTGGCGACTCCAAATTGTCCATAGGTATGAATGTGAGTGTGAATGGTTGTTTGTCTATATGTGGCCTGTGATTGGCTGGCCACCAGTCCAGGGTGTACCCGGCCTCTCGCCCGAAGACGAGGATAGGCTCCAGCACCCTGTGACCCTTGTGAGGATAAGCGGTCGAAAATGAATCAATGAATGAATACAACATGACAAAAAAATTGCATAAATTTGCATAAAAATTAGCTGTTAGTACAGCTGCCTGCTATGCTATAAGAAGCGGCCCCTGCAGTGATCCTGTGCATTAGTGAATTAAAAAAATAATCGGAGTGTAAAGGTGACTGTAGGGGTGTTATTTCATGTCTACAGGGCTCTAAAACTGTATTTAAATAGTCATAAACAGGTTTAGTATGCTCTATGAAAACATCCCATCTGTTAATATTGCATCCTAGTGGACCCAATTAACAGTGATGGACCAGGGACGACTATAATGAGATTTAGCCGAGGTTGCTGATGTATTCCAGCCAATGACCTGTATCGCTAAAGCAAAGCTAAAAAAGGCCTGCTTCACTTGCTCCAAAGACTCCGAAGCTGCGCTGCAAGGGTGGTTTGAAATGTACACCTCTATGAACCGGCGCCCCTGTCACAAAATTAACACTCTACGTCGTCAACCCCCCCCAGATGTCCCCCCCCCCACTCGGCAGGACAACGATGTCGCGCCACATAAATTGAGCCTGCACAGCTGTTCAAACCACTTTAAGTCTATCAGCAATAATGTGCTCAGATGGACCACAACCGCTCCAACCTCATAATCCCATGAACACGCAACAGGGAATCCACTTAATGTATATGTAAAGCTATATTGCTAGGCTTTCAAATAAATGTCACGGCTACCATTCCTAGCAGCTCATTAGCCAATATCCTCATCGGAATGCCAAGCCTCCAAATCCATCCATTCCCTCAAACTAGTACTTTCAATACTAGTCTATTGTCTGAATAGCAGCAACGCAAATGAGTGGTTAAAATGGGAGGGGAACACGGTGATGGAAAAATTTGAGCAAAACCAGATTGAGAAGTTCAAAGAGGTTCCAGACTAGCGGTTGAAAGTGTATCGGGTACGACTGGTTGTCGCACGCCATTTGTGTAACTTTAACAGCTTGCAGGCTCGTTCTAATCACGAAGCACAACAGAGATTCTATACAGTAGGACCGACCTCGGGGACATTTTGGGTGGGCAGATCTTTGCTTTCATCATCTTGTTCTATTTGGCTGTTAGGGTAGGATGGGAGGACGGGACAAAGACACATGAAACATATCTTACTTAACTTTTAGGTTGTTTTTGTGCAAAACAAATGAAAAAATAAGATAGAATTTGTATATATTAAATATGTGCAGGGCAACATGGTGGACAAGTGGTGAGCACGCAGGCCTCACAGCTAGGAGACCCGAGTTCAAGTCCACCCTCAGCATTTCTGTGAGGAGTTTGCATGTTCTCCCCGTTCATGCGTGGGTTTTTTTCCCCCAGGTACTCCGGTTTCCTCCCACATTCCAAAAACATGCTAGGTTAATTGGCGACTCCAAATTGTCCATAGGTATGAATATGAGTGTGAATGGTTGTTTGTCTATATGTGCCCTGTGATTGGCTGGCCACCAGTCCAGGGTGTACCCCGCCTCTCGCCCCAAGACAGCTGGGCTTCATGCTGGAAAAGCCTCGATTGGGGCTGAATGACAACAATTTGGCAAAGATGAGTGGGCTAAAATTCCTCCAAAGCACTGTAAGAGACTCATTGCAAGTTAGCACAAACGCTTGATTGCAGTTGGTAATAGGTTTGGTTCAAAGTTCAAGCATTTATTTTTTACTATAATAATAATAATAATAAGGCGGCACGGCGATCGAGTGGTTAGCGCACAGACCTCACAGCTAGGAGGACCAGGGTTCGATTCCACCCTCGGCCATCTCTGCGTGGAGTTTGCATGTTCTCCCCATGCATGCGTGGGCTAAAATTCCTCCGAAGCACTGTAAGAGACTCATTGCAAGTTAGCGCAAACGCTTGATTGCAGTTGGTATTAGGTTTGATTCAAAGTTCAAGCATTTATTTTTGACTATAATAATAATAATAATATTACATGATCAGATAATAAAGCTGAATGAAATAATTCATTCATTCATTCATTTTCTACCGCTTTTCCTCACGAGGGTCGCGGGGGTGCTGGAGCCTATCCCAGCTGTCTTCGGGTGAGAGGCGGGGTACACCCTGGACTGGTGGCCAGCCAATCACAGGGCACATATAGACAAACAACCATTCACACTCACATTCATACCTATGGACAATTTGGAGTCGCCAATTAACCTAGCATGTTTTTGGGCAAACTCCACACAGAGATGGCTGAGGGTGGAATTGAACCTTGGTCTCCTAGCTGTGAGGTCTGCGCGTGAACCACTCGACCGCCGTGCCGCCCCTGAATGAAATAATAAATACAAAATTTCATTATTGACACACATTATTCCCAGGCTTTCACCGACCGCATATGGCCCCCGGACCTGGAGTTTGACACCAGTATCCTAGCAACATATATTAATGTTACTTTTTGCACAATAGAGGATGTTTAAAACAGATGATAAATAATCATTAGGACTCAAACCATAGAGTCAAGTCCTGAACCACATTAGTCCTGCCCCGGTTCTTCCTGACCGCCATGCAGGCCGTACAGTAGTGTTCTGTCCAGAAGACAGGCTGATACACACTGAAGTCCCTCCTCCAGCGCAGGTGCCGCATCAAGTGCACAGGGTCCCGCTTAAGCATCAGCAAGTAGCGGGCCAGGCCTTGAACCGTGGGGAAGTCGTCCACGTGGATGAAGGCCTCGGGGGGTAGGAAACGCTCGTAGTTTTTCCGAGCTGGACCCAGAACTACAGGCACAGCGCCGGCCAACACGGCGTTCCACAGCTTCTCTGTGATGTAATCCGTATGCTGGGAGTTCTCCAGGGCCAGATAGAACTGGTACCGTTTCACGAGTCCAATCACGCTCATGCTGCCTTCAGGTAACTTCCGCCCCGCTCTGCCAAACACGTCCACTTGGACGTGTTGGCGGAGTTCATGGTAGAAGGCCACACGGGCGTGGGACTCCACCCAGTTGCTGACCACCCACGCAACGAGGCGGGGGCGAGATCTAGAGGATACTTGGAGTGGGTGGCCACCATTCTTCTGGACCCCTTCCGGGACCAGGTACCCGTACGGGAGGAAGATGTCCGAGTCTGCGCGGTAGCTCATGGTGAGGTTGAAGACCCCCTCCATGCTCCACAGAGCCGGGGTGTGAACTGGAGACTCATAGTTCAACCACACCCACTTCTGCCCATCAGGGCGAGGTTCAGGGGGCAGCTTAGCACTTCCGGTGGCGACGTCACGGTGGTGCACCACCACTGCGTCCGCGTGAGTGTACGCGCGCTCGTCATCCGTCACCACGCAGCCGTCGATGTCGTAAAGCGCGGAACAATCCGGAAGTTCCCGGTACCGGCCGAAGGGATGAGTCCAAATCAAAAGCGTTACCTCCCGCTCGGAACCGGAAACACTGCGGTGTTGCAGCGGGAGTGGTTCCGGCAAGTGGCGTAAACAAACCCCGAGCAGGAAGAGAAAAGCGAACAAAGCTGCCACGGTGCAGGATACACGGAAAAAAACATCTTTTTTGGACCAATTTAAGCGTCTGTTTGATCGAGACCCAACTCCCATGGGTGCCACAACTCTACTAGAACCCGGCTGGAGTTGTCTTCATGGCATTGATGTTCCTCTAGATGTCCCTCAGTCCTCCAGTCACGCTTGGATCTGGTCCTGTTTGCTCACACCTTTTTTTTTTCTCCCGTTTTGACGCGGCAGGGTTCTTCAGGGTTCCTCATACCGGTGAAAGAGGCTTTTGTACCCGGCCTCTCAGCCTCTTTTAGACTGGGTAAACAACCGCTGGCACCAATAAATGACGTTATACTGTGTATTTCAAAATACAAAGTACATCATTGTATCTTTAAGGGTACAGTGGATTATTACTGGGGTGTTTTGGTACCAACAATTTAGACTTCAATAATAGTTATAAGTAGTGTAGATCCATAGTACTGTAGTCTACTACCTTATTGCATTATTTTACCATATTACGCATATTGTGTACTCTAAAAATTACATTTAAAAAATAGTAATACAATTTCAAAAAATAAGTAGATTTTTTAGAATTGGATTGTGTGCAACAAAGTAATATTTTATCAATTTATACAATATTTTTTTAATGATAATTTTGAATTAAAACAAGTCTTAAAATGTGTTAGAAGCTATGTTTAATTGTTCATATTAGTTATATGTATGAATTAAAATTATAAACATTTGAATAGAATTTATAGGTTTTCTTTTAAGATACTAATCAATATAGTACTGCTAAAAATAATGTATTTGACACAAATATTCTTATTTGGTTTCATGTATTTTCATAATTATTATAGAAAAAATGATCAGGAAATATTTCACTAAACCACTTTTTTTGTATAATAATCCTTAAATAAAACTAAGACTGATATAATAATCCTACTGATAAAAATAATTAATTCCACTACCCTAATGAAGGTCAGTAATTGATTTTATTATTTTAAAATAATTCATTTTAAAATGAATGAATAAAAAAATGAATAATAAAATAATTTCATTTTATTATTATTTTAAAATAATTCATTTTATTATTTTAAAAGTATGCATAATATATTAAATAATTTTACTACTACTGCTAAAACTATTAATTCTATGGTCTCGGGGTAATATTTCATTATTTAATTATTTATTTTATAACATTAATTATGTAAAAAATAAATTAATAAATGCATCATAAAAACTGTATTTACTTATTTTTTTACTGTTTTGGTTTCATGTATATTCATTATTATAGAAAACATGATCAGGAAATATTTCACTAAACCACTTTTTTGTATAATAATCCTTAAATAAAACTAAGACTGATATAATAATCCTACTGTTAAAAATAATTAATTCCACTCCCCTAATGAAGGTCAGTAATTCATTTTATTATTTTAAAATAATTCATTTTAAAATGAATAAATAAAATAATGAATAAAAATGAATAATAAAATAATTTCATTCAATTATTATTTTAAAATAATTCATTTTATTATTTTAAAAATATGCATAATATATTAAATAATTTTACTACTACTAAAACTATGGTCTTGGGGTAATATTTCATCATTTAATTATTTATTTTATAACATTAATTATGTTAAAAATAAATTAATAAATGCATCGTAAAAACTGTTTTTATTTACTTAAAAATTATTATTTTTTTACTGCTGGTAAAAATAGTAGTAGAAGGTTTTAATACTTTAATACTGCCATTCTAGCACTAGGTGTCTCCATACACAAGCCTAAATCTCTAAAGCACTATCATGAGTGTGAGGAGCCCCCTGTAGTGTTTTACTGTATTGTAGTGACATTGAAATAAGCTGGGTTGGGTACATGTTTGTTTGCTTTTGCTTTTGAGTTACTATTCAGTATAAAATAAGGCACTGGGCAGGGAGACTTTGAGATGTTGGGTCCTCCATCCACAGTGCGAGGATGCTCCTTGGTTTTGACCTTAGTGACTGATGTCATTGCTAGACAGCAGACCCCGTGTAAAAATGATAAAACAGCTGTTTTGCAACGCAGGAAAAAAACACGGCGTGTGGCTCAGACAACATCATTCCCTCAATCCCCCTCCCTCGAGAGTTTGCTTTAAATCCTGGACGGACGCGGGAATCTTGGCATGCAGGCAAGGAGGTGGAGATGAGGCAAGATCTTTCTCCACTGGGTCCTCCTCCTTCCTGTGACATCCGTTCACTTTTCTTCACGGAGGGGGCAGCACAAATAGAAGAAGAAAAAAAAGAGTGAGACCTCTGCGTGTCTGTGCATGTGTGTGATGAGTTGTTCCCCATAAGAGCCAAGGTTTTGTATTCTTTCTGCATTATTTATCCTTTCCCTTTCAGCTCAGCCATTCTATTTTCAGACGATTCTTCATCTGACGTCCTGCCCTGGAGGAGGAGGGGGGGGGTTATCTGGGGTTGGCCCGAGACACCACAGCAGTCTTACGCTCCATATTATAAACACATGTAGTGTATGTCTGGCCCACAGGAATAGTGGAGGTTAGCGTGGTTTGGAAGTGACGTGTAAATGGGCTTGTGCGGTTTTGTTTCATTTTTATCTGCTTTTGTGACTTTGTGTTGGAGGGAATGCAGTTCGATCTGCACTTGGGCACGGTGCTGGGCATTTTTATTTGCTTGTTTTTTACCCACTTTTTGTCGTCAAAATTCATTTCTGTGTGTAATGGTTTAATTTCATTTGAACATGCATCAGATTACAATTGAATGCATCACATAATCAGTTCACAGTTCCACATGTCCAAAAGGAGTAGGAAGAAGCAAAGCTTATTAAATCCTACCCCTCCATCTGGTACTTTTACAATCAGTAACTGTTACATTTGTTCACTTCCTGCTTTCCTAATATAATTTAAAATGTTGTATTATTTTTTAAATTAAATTATTAAAATTATTAAATTTAATTATATTTTATTGTATTATATATTTATTATTTTTTATTAATTAAAGTATTATTTATATATATTTTTAATGTTTTTATTTTTTGTCACGTACTGAAGTACGAGGTGATATGACCATCCAATTACATAATGGGTACCATAGTAAGTGTCAATATAGTGATATATATAGCACATCATGACTGGTTCAAGACTTTTCATCCTTGTATTTAGCAAACATCAACTGCTTGTATTGTTTCTTGAATTGGCTCATCGTTGTGCATTGTTTGAGTTCCTTACTCAATCCATTCCATAGTTTGATTCCACATACTGAAATGCTATGGCTTTTTAACGTAGTCCTAGCATATACGTGTTTTTCAAATGTAGTTCTTCCCGGAGATCATCTTTCTCCTCTCTTGTAGAGAAGTATTGGATGATATTTTTAGGTAATTGGTTATTTTTAGCCTTATGCATTATTAGATGAACTATATCAGCAAGTTTAAGTATTTGTGATTTTAGAAATAAGGAGTTAGTATGTTCTCGGAAGGCGGCATTATGAATTATCCTTACTGACCTTTTTTGCAGTACATTTAGCGAGTGAAGATTGCTTTTATAGTTATTACCCCATATTTCCACACAATAAATAAGATATGGTAGAACCAGATTTCTGATTGAGAACAAATTTAGCTTTGTGTGTTTGTGTCCAAGATGCAAATGAGGTACAATTTAAATGTTGCCAGTCATAAAAATAAAACTCATTTTCTTTCAGTCAAAGGAGCTCTAATAGTGATGAAGTTGGACACCCATCCCATAGAGAGAGTCTTCTCCAATGAGACTCCAGGTAATCACTCATCTTCCCTATTGATTTTCTCTTTTTGCACTCTCTGGGGACAGGATGTCTCAATTGGTCCCGGTCGGTGTGAGCGATAGAGGAACAGATAGAAGACGAATGGTAGAGGGGGGGGGGTCGCTAGCACCCTGATCACAGAGACCCTCTGTGACCCCTGACCTTGATCGTGACCTCAGAGGTTACACCAGAGGTCAGGGGTTGTGTGAAAGTGCCACTGAGGCGATTCACTCCACTGCCGGGGCGATGATGATCTTATGCAGCCGTCCGGGCCTGTCTGACATGATCAGTGTTGCTCTCTGCCTGCGGGCCCCCGAGGGCCACACATCTATCTGTAACCCGGCCACACGAGGCCCACTAAAAGCCCCTTACAGGCAATGAGGAGTCAATGAGTGCCAGGCAGAGAGGGACACACAATCAAGAGTGGTAAAGCTGGAGGATATAAAGGCTACACTTGTATAACGGCAACAACAACACACAACAATCTACATGAGACTCGTGATATTCCCCCCAAAAATTTCACGGGTCCCACAATATTGTTAACCTTGAAATTGTTTTTAGTAAACTGAACTGGCAACAAGCCTTTTTGTGTGTCTGTAGCTTTAATTGAAGTGTCCCAAGTGGCCGATGTTAGCATCACTAGCATCAAAGTACGCTACGGTGCTAACATGACACTCACATGCTAAGTTAGAAATGAAGCTTACAGCTACCGTATCGATAACCGACTGATGGATAGTTGACGGGCATTATTTTAAGATGTGTTAAACTTGCTGATATAGTTAATCTTCATTAATTTCATTCATTTGCTATGGCTTTTCCTCACGAGAGTGTGGGGGGGGGGGGGGGTTGGAGCCTATCCCAGCTGTCTTTGGGCGAGAGCCGGGGTACACGCCAATCACAGGGCACATATAGACAAACAACCATTCACACTCACATTCATACCTATGGACAATTTGGAGTCGCCAATTAACCTAGCATGTTTTTGGAATGTGGGAGGAAACCGGAATACCCGGAGAAAACCCACGCATGCACGGGGAGAACATGCAAACTCCACACAGAGATGGCCGAGGGTGGGATTGACTCGGGTCTCCCAGCTGTGAGGTCTGCACGCTAACCACTAGACCACCGTGCAGCCCCTAGTTAATCTTCAAACAGCAAAAATAATGCATAAGGCTAAAAATAACCAATTACCTAAAAAATAAATAAAAAAATAAATAAAAAAAATAATTTAATTAATAAAAATTAATAAATATATAATATAATAAAATATAATTAGATTTAATAATTTTAATAATTTAATAAAAACATTTTTAATTATATTAGGAAAGCAGGAAGTGAACAAATGTAACAGTTACTGATTGTAGCAGATGGAGGGGTAGGATTTAATAAGCTTTGCTTCTTCCTACTTCCTACATGTGGAACTGTGAACTGATTATGTGATGCATTCAATTCCACATTCCTAAAAACATGCCAGGTTAATTAGCGACTCCAAATTGTCCATAGGTATGAATGTGAGTGTGAATGGTTGTTTGTCTATATGTGCCACCCTGGCAACCAGTCCAGTGTGTACCCCGGAGGGTCTCGCCCGAAGCCAGCACACCCGCGACCCCTGTGAGGATAAGCGGCATAGAAAATGATATACATATGGAGGGTTGTTGAGTTGAAATGGAACACTATGTGCTTCTACCCTCTCCTAATAACTGAAACGTGACCGCCGACTTCATGCTGTTTTTTAGTCAGATGCCAGGCTGTTAAAACCCTGCTGATTTTTTATACTTTTAATATTTTGCCTTTTAAAAACATGTCATTCTATCCGCTGTGTAAACTACTCAAAAGTAACCAGTAAAAGTGTTAAACCAAATGTTCATACTAAATAGAGCGTCTACTTGCTCCCTGGCTGGTGTTCGTGCCAGACGTGTTAAATGTGTTGCAGGATCATCATCATTTGTAGGTGGATTGATAAGTCAGAGACCGACTTGTTCCAACTTGACTGAACCCCGCAACCCCCGCAGCACCCCCCCCCCCCCACCCCCCTGCTGCTTCAAAGCAAAGCAGACAGAGCTGAGTGAAGCTTCAGTCTCCTTATGAGATATACTATGTGCTGGAATGCAGACAGTCTGGAAAGCGAGCACAGTAACTCAATATTATTTGGAATATTCACAGCTTATTGACATTATACATATTTTATATTTTATAATATAACGCTTGTCACTACTCAACCACTTTTAGCAGGATTTGTTGGTGTTTAGAAGCTATATTCCTTTAGCAATAATGGCATGGAGACAGCCCCGCAACATACTTAATTGTGGTTGTAGTGCTAGCCAGACGACCAGGCTAACGGCTAGACTGCGACTATTATTCCATCTCGTCTATCAATCATAAGTGATTAGCAGCGAAACATTTTCTAATTACAGAAAATTACATTTTCAAATTCCGGTAGTGGCGGCACGGCGGTCTAGTGGTTAGCGCGCAGACCTCACAGCTAGGAGACCAGGGTTCAATTCCACCCTCGGCCATCTCTGTGTGGAGTTTGCATGTTCTCCCCGTGCATGCGTGGGTTTTCTCCGGGTACTCCGGTTTCCTCCCACATTCCAAAAACATGCTAGGTTAATTGGCGACTCCAAATTGTCCATAGGTATGAATGTGAGTGTGAATGGTTGTTTGTCTATATGTGCCCTGTGATTGGCTGGCGACCAGTCCAGGGTGTACCCCGCCTCTCGCCCAAAGACAGCTGGGATAGGCTCCAGCACCCCCCGCGACCCTCGTGAGGAAAAAGCGGTAGAAAATGAATGAATGAAATTCCGGTAGTAGTACCGCGACAGTACCCCCCCTTCAAAATGACCGCCCGATCTACTGTAATAACAGCAAGGAGCAATCAGCTCAGCCAATATGCTGCTGATGAGTTCATTGTAAACACCGGTAGGCCAAGTGTTCAGTTTTCCCAACAACAGCGAGGTCGCCTACAGCCACAGCTGTTAATGCCAATGTTTTCTTTTTTTTTCCAGCAATGCACAGACTCCAACTGTCATTTGCTTTTGTAGACTATAGGAAACGGCGGTTAATCGGAGCATTGACGTGCAATAGTAGTCATACCAGTTTGTACAGTATAGTCGCTAGTGGGCTGCCAAAAACACCCCTTAAGGACTCGAAGGAGTGCTGATATTGTGTGGCTTGCTGAAGGCAAACGTTCTTAATAGTCTTACAAGCATTTGGGAAATTGAGAGTTTTCACATTGAAACTACACTCAACGGAAACGCAACAGTTTTGTGTTTTGCTCCCATTATTCATGAGCTGTCTTTTGTTCCTACAAAAGGCCGATCTCGCTCTATTATTGTTCCACAAATCTGTCTAAATCTGTCTTAGTGAGCATTCATCATTCATGACGTATAATCTATCCGCCTCACAGGTGGGACATATCAAATGCTGGTGAGGCGGCGTGAGTACTGCACAGGTGTGCCTTAGGTTGGGGAGGTGGATGGGGGGGGGGGGGTACTATCTGCTGTGACCACCATTTGTTTCAAATACCGTCCCAAATATGCTTCCATTTTCTTTACCACACATCTCTTGCAGCCTGTCTTCAAAATGCCGTCAATAAAATGCACTTGTGCTTGTAGGCCATAACATACGTAACATAACATAACATAACATATGTAATATAACGTAGCATAGCATAACATAACATACGTAACAAAACATAACATACGTAACATACGTAACATATGTAACATAGCATAGCACAGCATAGCATAACATACGTAATATAACATACGTAACATAACATGACATAACATACGTAATATAACATAGGATAGCATAACATAACATAGGATAGCATAACATAACATACGTAACATAACATATCATATGTAACATACGTAGCATAGCATAGCATAACATAACATACGTAACATAACACAACATATGTAACATACATAGCATAGCATAACATAACATACGTAACATAACATACGTAAAATAACAACATTACAGACGTAGCATAGCATAGCATAGCATAGCATAGGTAACAACATGCGTAACATAACATATGTAACATAACAACATAATATTACAGACATAACATAACATAACATACGTAACACAACATAACATATGTAACATAGCATAGCATAGCATAACATAACATACGTAACATAACATAACATAACATATGTAGCATAGCATAGCATAGCATAGCACAGCATAGCATAGGTAACATAACATAACATTACAGATGTAGCATAGCATAGCATAGGTAACATAACATACGTAACATAACAACATAACATTACAGACGTAACATAACATAACATAACATAACATAACATAACATAACATAACCCCACTGCCACAATGCCGCTCCATCCACAACACAGCTGCATTTTACTGATGGCATTTTGAATGCACAGAGATACTGTGATGATAGCCTGAGGCCCGTGGTTGTGTCATTCATCCACAAGCATCACCTCATGTTGCAGAATGATAATGCATGACCCCATGTTGCAAGGGTCTGTACACAATTCCTGGAAGCATCGCCACCCGACATGTCACCCATTGAGCATTTTTGGGATGCTCTGGATGGGTGTACTGTATATGGTATTTGAGGCAAATGATGGTCGCAGCCAATCCTGACTGGTTTTCAGACCCCCTTTGGACCACCAGTTAAACTGCACATGTTGTAGCGGCCTTTTATTGTGGCCAATCTAAGGCATACATTGAAAAAAATTGACATCTTTTCTGTTCTTGGTCTTTTATCGTTATCATATTGTTGTTCAGGCTGCACGGCGGTCTAGTGGTTAGCATGCAGACCTCACAGTTAGGAGACCCGAGTTCAATTCCACCCTCGGCCATCTCTGTGTGGCGTTTGCATGTTCTCCACGTGGGTTTTCTGCGGGTACTCCAGCTTTCTCCCACATGCTAGGTTAATTGGCGACTCCAAATTGTCCATAGGTATGAATGTGAGTGTGAATGGTTGTTTGTCTATACGTGCCCTGTGATTGGCTGGCCACCAGTCCAGGGTGTAGACAGCTGGGATAGGCCCCAGCACCCCCCATGACCCTTGTGAGGATAAGCGGTTAGAAAATGAATGACTATTGTTGTTCACTTATTTTCAACTTAGCCATATTGTACTGAGCAGCCAGAACCGACACCATCTGTGTTAAATCACCCCCCCTCAAATGGTCCAATCCAAGTTGTACAACTGGATGGGCATTCAACAAGTTATAAGAGCTATTTTGTATAAAGATCATATTCAAATGAAACCTGCCCTCATTTGCAATCAACTGCTACATGAATAGGTACGTATGTTTTTAACATATTCCGGGAATTGCATTTTTTATACTTTTAGTATGTGCGACACTCACAAAAACACACACAAACATATGCACAGAGCATAAGGGATAATAATACACAATGTGGATTATCCAGATCCTGTATTTCTGGTTTGGCTTAATGATAGCTAGCATGCAGGTTGTCTTGTAGCGAGGAGACGAGGAGACGAGGAGGAGCGTCAACAACATTGATCAGTTCACACCCACAACATTTTGAAAGTGCTGTGTAAACGTGGTGCTTGCCAGCAGTGCATTCATTACACATGTTAAGGCTTTTAAAAAAGCCCCCAAGTCGCCTAATCACAAAGAAACAGTGACACAGGCGATAGTTCCGCCACTATTATTATCCTCATAATTGAGGCTGCTCGTATGAGATATACTCTGAGGGGGGTAGCTCAGTGGAAAATAAAGCACATTGGGTGTGTGATGGTTTATATTTTAGTTTTAAATTAAATGACGTATAAAATAAGGCAAAGTTATTTTGCCTGCGTCAGTTTATCGGAGCAATGAGCGCCATTCACGCTGAAGCGGACATAAACAAACAGCGGCACAAATGTCCACAGGTGCAGTGAAAGGGCACATTCCCATGTAGACGGAAACAAAAATAAAGCTATAGTATATTTTTCTTCCAGATTGACTTGATAGTGAGACTGTGAGCTCTGTGTGCGTTAAAAAAAAAAGGTAATTTCACCCACACAGACCTCACAGCACCATTGACACGCCAACAACTTCTGCTAAAAAAAGAAAACAATATGAACAGCAGATGTGTTGGGACGATAACGCAGGGCAACTCTCAGTATTTTTATTCAGTATTAAAAAAATATATATATATGAGAGGCTGATAAACTGCATGTAATAGGTATACAGTACATAATGCAGCACAGTTTCAACACACAAATATGCACAATGTCATTAAAAATTCCTGATGTATCCCTCAGAGGCTACACAACGAGGACGCGGTCAGCAGCAGTGACGCCTGAAGGCGCAGCCAGGAGGGGGTCAACTGTGTGGCTCAAGGTCAGCGCAACGACAGCGCCATATTATTACCTTACACACATTGACATCGTCACTAACACCCCGCAGTCATGACTTAGTCCGGTTTCATCTGCTGAACCTATTTGGGTAGGATGGATGGTAAATATTTGATTTGCAAATGTAATCATGGTGTTTTGAATTATGTGAGGGAAGGATGAATGCTTAAGATAGTGTGTTCCAGTTCGCTCATTTGACTAAATCTTAAATAATAATAACCCAAAAGAGCTCCTTTAATCGCCTCACTCATTTGTCCCTAATGACAAAATCTGTCAGCTTACCAAAAATATGTTGTATAAACTATTCATATATTTGTTTCCATTCTTTTAGATATATCTTTTAGGTACCTCAAATATACATATGAAATATGAATTATAATTTGGGCCATTTAACCCTTTAAAGAAGATTATGTTTATATACCGCCATACCAGTGATGTACAGAGAGTTTTTTTATGTTAAAGCTCATTATGAGAATAAGCGGAAAAGAGGGGAATAATTCACTTTGGGTATAAAAATGTGTTTTCAAATATATATTTCTTACCGTTTCATTGTGTATGAAGTACATGCAGCTTTTCCTTCTCCAGGAAAAGTTCTGATACTTTGTTGTAAATGTCTGATCACCGCCTGGTTAGCTTGGGTATATAATGCTCCATTTGGTTTTCTGCTAGCTTTTCCTCTCTGGAAATACATCAGTGACAAGCACCAGTGTATTTTAGCAAGATTAGCAAGAATAATGACATCACGCTTACATTACAAGGATCATACAGGCTGTAGGAAGTAAATATTAATATAACAAATATTAATATTTACTTTAATATTGTTTCTTTTTGTATTTTTCATCAGGACCCCGGACCCCGCTCCACTGCTCCTGCTCCATACCTGTTTTTAATCCAAAAAGAAAACACAACAAACATAACACACCTTTCTTTTTTAACATACACACCATTTTCCAACATAAATAGACACACACTCATCATTTTAGTGTTATGGTACCCTGGTAAAGCACAGAAAAAACGAATGAAATGATACTGCATGTGTTGAATGGGCAAAAGTAGCGCCATCTGGTGGAGAAATATGAACATAAACAATGTAAAAATGAACAAAATGAAAAACCAATAGTGAATTGTAACATAAATTTGATGAAAATTGGCATTTAATGGGAGTTTTTTTTGTTATTTAGAGCAAATAACAACATTGTCTTTTTAGGCTAATTTAACGAATAAACATATTCTGTATTAATTCAAACGAATGGCATAACAATAATCATATCACGTTTATATACGTTCATTTTGATGTTTTTTTTAACACATACACTTCCAAGCAACTGAAATTGCCCTTTTGTTCTATTTTTCTATCATCTTTCTTCAAAATGGTGGATAACAACTACATTTGTTCGGGTGAAATAAAAACAGAATTTGGTATTTACCTGTGAATTTCGCGTGGTGATAAAAAAAATGCTATTTAAGCAATTATAATGGCGTTATTAAAGCGACACACCCCCAGAGTGACTCCGTTCCGTACGGACTTTGTGCTCCAGAACGAGGTGGTGTTTGGAATCCAGTCCGGGTTTTTCATCTTCCCGCTCCACTCCACTGAACTCCAACCCCCGCGCGCTCTATCAGCATCTCATTCCTGTCTCAATATGTCTCAAGATGGCGGCCAATGCAGGATCGATGTTTCAATATTGGAAGCGCTTTGACTTACAACAACTACAGGTCAGTTTCGAGTTCTCTTCGGCTCGCTTGGCTTAGCTTCGCCGGGGCTCTCGCTCGGTGGCTTTACGTTTGTGTGCTTTTTGTGTTCCGCCACCGCCGTCGTCTCATTCTGTTTATTGGGGGAAGAGAAGCCGAGAGAGCTCCCTCTCACATTGATGAAAGTGGCTCTCTCGCTGATCAGAAATTGATCCTCTTTGTTCAATTCCACATCGATCGGTCCACTGCAACTGGGGCGACCGGCGGGGCGACGACACGGCGGGGATGCGGTGAAATAACAACAAAAAAGACCCCCTTTAAAAAAAAACGGTGCTGCTAGTACGGGAAGCTTTTCTCCTTCGCCACCTTTTTATTGCGTGTTGTTCAACTTTTAGCGAGTAGTAGTTAGCCTGACGCTTTAGCCGCCGTGAGCTGGATGCTTTGCTGGGAGGATAAATAATACACTAAAACAAGTAACACTCATTATTACTCCCATTTTTTCATGTACTATTAACTAGCAAATTAGCAAGTTTTGTTGTTAGCAACATCTTTTGGCTAGCGGTTTTAGAGCAGTTAGATGATTAATTTTTGCATACATTGCCACGTACATTGTTTATTGACGACATAATTAGTAATATTGATTGATAAGGACCTTTTGTTGTGTTTTTTTTACAGTTAGCTTACAAATCGTACAATAGCTACTAATTTTGACATGCACGCGCAAGGGAAGGCGGAACCAGATCGAATATTGGGCCCAGTGTGCGTGTCAACAGCGAGTGTATATTGGAGCCAGTTGACCTATCACAACACACCAAGACAATGGCACTGTTGTGTGAGTGTGTGTGTGTGTGTGTGTGTGCCCCCCTCTCCCTGTGGCATTTAACATGGCCCTAGCTGGATTTCAACTTGATGAATATTAGAAGCCCACTTGCTCATTAACATAACATGGCATTATCTAGGCTAGACCACTGATAGTGTTTTCCCTCAAATAGGATTGGGTTTAAACTTTGTTTAAAAAAAAAAATTAGGTCACGGTGAGTGTGTTAGACAAAAGGACAGTGAATAAGTCTACCCCCGGCGGTCTTTGTGTTGCACTTATGCCACATCATCAAGGCTTCACTTCTCCTATTTATTTGATCCTGTGCTGCCCTCTTACTCCTGCCCCTTGTTCATGCATTATGTAAAAAAACGTGCTCTCTCTCTTTCTCGCTCGCTCTCTCCTTTCTGTCCTCACTATCTATCTCCCTCCCCCTTCATGTTCACCCAGCACCTTCCATCCAATCTTGCCCCCCGCCCACCCTTCCTCCTCCCATTTTTATTTTTTTCCACCCTGTCTCCTCACTGGCCCTTCACCCCGCTCTCACCCATTTCTCCCTATTTGAACTAGAGTGTGTGAATTTGTGCGGGATCAGTCTTTTTTTTTTTCCTTTCCTCCCCTCACCCCTCCTCTCATAGATTGACTGCCAGCATGGACAGTGAAGGCAGCGCCAGCAGCCAGGACATGAAAAATGCATCGCATAAGTTTGTGATAAGGCCCTGGGTAATTATGGCAAAGGCCCCTATCACAAGCGATTAGTCAGGACAGTGAATCTGAGCGTGTGCAAAAAGGCTGGCGCTTGGCAGGCCTGTCTGCAGGATAGGAATCAGTCAGAGCTGGTGTGTGTGTATATATGTGTGTGTGTGTGTGTGTGTGTGCAGAACTCTTCAGAACATTCACTGTCTATTATTGACGACATCTTATTTACTCTCACTCTCACCAAGAGGCTCCTGGAGGAAAGCCCTCAGAGAAGGACCATTTTCAACCCCCATTCTTGTTTTTGTTTTTGTTTTTTTTGAAGGGGGGGATATGCTGCATTCCATAAAAGTATGTAGTCAAATTTCTCACCTATGACTAGAAAAACTGCATGTTAACGCCAGTCAACGTAGGTAATATTGTACTGTTGTCCTGGTGATGCTAACCACACTAAAATACTATATTTAACAACATTTCCATGAATGACTAGAGAAGTTTTCTTTTAATATTTAGCACTGATCTGAAGTCCTGTTTCCATGGTAGTGTTGTATTGAGAAAAATAACACACAGGAATTGGAGGCATGTTGACTTCATGAAGGTCGGCTGCCATGTTTTTTATTTACATTTGACTTTTGACGCTTTGAGGTCAGACCACGTATGTTCCAGGTGGGGTAGTGGGTTCTCTTGTCCGTATTTGTTGGCCATGTGTTAACCTGCATATGACAAACATGAAAACTGAAAACTGAGTACTACCATATCGACCTCAATGCAGATTTTATTTATCCTTGAAAAAGACATGTCGTTTTATAGTCGGGGGTCATGATACAGCTTATACAGGTGCATGCAGACAGGTGGCTGCAAGGGAGTCTGAGCTTTTCTTCTTGTCACTCTCACCACAGACAACAATGACCCAGCAACACAGACATTCTGATGCTATGTTATGTTTTAGGATAGTGGCGAACAATGAAGCAGAGTTATTGAAAGCTACCAGTTATTTCACTGATATTGAAAAATGAGAAAAAAATGTTTCATAGCGTAGTGTTTTTAATGACTATCCCAGTATTCCGCTAGAACTGTCTGTTGAAACAACCACTTTAGACCACCTCTCCACCATTCCCTTTGCTTTTAAAACAGGCAAAGTAGGGATGGGCACTCGCACCTCGTTTATCGCCGTTAATTGGTTCCGACTGCGATGAGTGAATATCAATATTAATAAAACTGAATATTTTTGTAGTCGGGACATAGAAAGCCTGTGTTTTGAACATTATTAGAGCTCTCCAGACAACAAATAACTCCCCTATAGTTGCCTTTATACTCCTATTACGCAGGATCACCTCAGGGACATAAGAGACGGCAGCGGCTAGCATAGCATGCTACTGAGCTAACTAATTAGCCTCCAATTTATTCATTCTAAACATACAGGTTTCAAACGGAGTAGGTAAGGACAAAAGACACAAGGAGAAAAAACGGATAACTTTCGGTTTCACTATGTCATGTTAGACATGCCATGGCTGACTCCACACAGCGTGAAGGTAATGTAATATAACGTCATGTCTCATCAATGTAATATTACTGATGCCTCGTGACTAGACTTAGCAAGAATTCTGTTGAAGTACACTTGTGTACGCCACTTTACATTCAAGCTAGCTTGAAGCAGTTAGCATGGCCGAATGATTCTTAGAAGAAATAGTTTATTTGCCGACATGGAGGCGAGGATGAGTGACCGAGAGGAGCTGCTCCGGACATACTTTTGTGGCGCTAGCTACAGCGGTACATTACATTGATGTCGCTGTCAATTTTGCAGGACACGGCTAGGTTGTGTCATCAACATGCATTATTTTTTTATAGAATTGAAATCTCCATATTGCTAAATTTATATAGTTTCTTTTGTATATCGTTTAAATCAGCCATTCCTAATGCAGAAATGAACACTGATTGTTAGTATTGTACATTTTGGATAAGTTATGTCATGTTGTGAGTAAAAGAGTAATAATAAAGGTATGTTTTTGCTGAGAAAAATGTAAGTAAAAATACAACATATCTATGCTAAAGATTCATAAAAACAGTCATATGCGGTGTGTTTTGTTTTTTTTTTTTTACTGTGGCTTAGTTGTTCATTGCTCCTGAAAAAAACAAATGTATGACAGTTGCAGCAGTGTTATGAATATGTGATCATGGTGTACACATTTCTCGTGGTGGTTTTTTTGCAGCCTTTTCTGCTCTGTGTGACAATAGACTGGCAAAAACAATTTTGCTGTGTATGTTAGGCTTTTGATGATGAAAATCCCAGCCAACCTCGATGTCAGTAGCTTTAAGCCATCGCAGCCTATTCCTCAGGCTCCAGCTGCTGATGTTCATTAAAATCTTATTTGATCAGCGTGTCGTATTCCCCCTGCATGAGGAACTAGCTAGGTGGTTGTTACAGGACAGAGAGTGCTTTGAAACAGCGTCGCGAGCTGTTAACTTGTCTTCTCTCTACGCCCCCCCCCTCCCCATTTTCTCTTTCCTTCGCTTGAAACATAAATGGGCGCAACAGCGATGCTTTTAGCAAGGTCTTGCACACTCGCAAAATGGATCAGTGATTCAAAGATGACGGCAGGATGACGGTGAATTACAGATGGAGGAGGTCTTAACGACTCTTAATCCCTGTCCATCCATTACGGAGTGGAGTTTCTTTAGAGAACTCATCACTCTTCTCTTCTATTGTTGTTTTTCATTTGACCCAGTCAAGCAGTTTGCTTGGAACATCGTGTCTCTTCTTGACAGCGATGGGAGATTGAGCTTCATTACTGGCGAGCCCTAATAAGATAAGAGCCTTTAGTATGCTTTTTATTTTTTTTTTGCATAACCTTGGCAAATTGGAAACAGAACTCTAGTTGGGCACAAATTGTTAGACTGAATGAAAGAGCGTTTTCTTTTGGAGTCAAGCAGTCTCTTACCTCCTTCAAGGAGGTTATGTTTTCATAGCAGTTTGTTTGTTATTAGCAGGATTCGGTAAAAAAAGTATGTGTTTGTACTGTGATTTACTTCTGCTTGTGAGACTGCAGTTTTTGGATGTTTTTGAAAGTTTATGTAGGATGGTCATTGTAGTAAGGGGGGTTTAATTGAGTACAGCAATACTGTTCAGGTGAGCGCAGTAGCAATGAGGGACGTCCGCATCACAGGTAGGTGGGAGCGCATGGGGGCATGTGTATGTACGTGTGTGCGGTTTCTGTGTGGGAAAAAGCACACAAAACAATACTAGTGAGCACAAACTTATGAGTCTATAAGTGACTACAATGGAACCAAGCACAAGCACAAAGCCCACTACAATATACACGAGTTAGCAATATGTTCACAACTCAACCGCAACATAGTAGCGATGCTAATGAGGCTAACTAACAGGCTCTCACTAAATAAGTGAGAATAAACATTACTCACGTTTATAGACGCACACAGCTATACATAGCGTCAACGCCTAGCAGCTACCGTGACACGTTCAGGTACCCGACCAGCGTAGTGATTCCGAGCATCACCCGCACACATGTCAGCCTGAAATAAACCAGAACAGAACAGGATATAACAAGGAGTCTTTTGTGCAGTCATAATGCATTTTTAATTAATTACAAATGAATTAATCGTGTCTTTGGACAGTTGCGACAAAACCGAGCGCACTACTTGTCTGTCATCAGCAGAGGCACTCAACTCATTTGATGTTGTTAAGATGTTGTCCTCTAAGGTTACAGATTTTTTTTGGGTGGGTGGGGCTGGACGGTGGGGTAATATGATTGGTCCTTGCCAGTTATAAATGACAATGACACATTTTTTATAAACTAACTCAATAGAAAGACTCCAAAAAGTCAAAACCAATGGCAGAATTGCTCACAGACATGTCATATAATTTATGTGATCGCTCCTCCCTCCTAGAAAACAACACCAGCCTGGAAATGTGAGTTCAGAAAAGTTTAGCGGTTGTCCCATCTCTGAGAACCTGGGGGGTGGGGGGACAGAGCCTTCTCTGTTGCTGCCCCCTCCCTTTGGAAGTCACTTCCGCTACACATCCGTGACACTGCTGACCTTACCACTTAAAAGACTAATTTAAAAAACACTTGTTCCACGCTGCTTTTTAACAGATAACTCCTTGCTAGGCATCTTTTGAGTCCTGTAAGTAAAATATATTACTTGATTTTCAGTTTTCCCGATGTCCAAACAGCATCAAGGCATAGCTAAGCTAGTGTGAAAATAATTGACTATATTTGTGTAGTAACTTCAGTGAAAAGCGATCTAGAGTTCATTCTTATTGTCCAGCTTCTACCGGGTAAATTTAGTAAAGTCTTTGGTAAGCCGATCCCGGCGTGGCGGCCGGTGGCAACCCCAAGTGGTTTAAATCTCTCAGTGGCTGGCCTGCTGTTGTTGTCTGCAGGACTTTTTAGCGTTAATTTATGAGCTGGGTGTCTGAAGGCGCTGGTTGGGATATTTTTACCCCTACTGTTGCTGCACAGGCTGGTGGAGCGTAGCGGAAGAGGGGGGTAGGGGGGCATCACGTCATTGCTTTTACTGTAGCCAAGCAGCCCTCTGCCCGGTGACAAAACCTGGCATCGGGACTGAGCTTGCACTGTGTTTTGGTGGGTGTTGGCCGCTAAACATGAGTCAGAGAGTGGGGCGAGTGCATGGCAGGTCTTTGGTGTGCCCCGCACCTCTCCGCCCCCCCAACCGGTTTACTTGGCTTTCACTGTTTTAAGAAGGTTTTACTGAATCCCTGAAAGGAAAGCAGGACTGACAAACTCGTATCTCAGAGGAAGTCGTCCTCCCCAGTCAACCTTGGGAAAAATCTTCTTTTCCTTTTTTTTTCTATTTTCACCCTCCTGCTGCTGAGAGGCGTGTCGGGTACACCCAGTTTAACCAATTTAACAAACAAAAAAAATAACTTGAGTCATAATCTAATAATGCTGTCAAACACATTTTGCACTGCCATGGAAATCTTGACCAGCGCCGTTTTGAGTAAAGATAAAATGCAGTCAGTGTCGAAACAGATGGAATTGGTGGTGCTTAAAAAGTCTGTCTGTACAACGTAGTAATTAATATCTTAAAATATTGATTTGAATGCCATATTGACAGTTATTATGGCATCCTTTGGCAATGCTACTTATATTCTGGAAGTGTAAAAACGTCATTGTCAGTGTGTTTTCTAACACTTTTAAGTGGTATTTGAAGTATTAATGGCTTCTCCTAAGTGTGCGTGATGTTTTATTGACGTTCGCTTTGCATTATAATCGGAATGGCAGCTCTACGTATTTATTTAGTAAATGGCATCTAACTGCTAAACAATTTGGCAAACCGTGTGCACATGCTTATTCACGACTACAGTTGACACATTACATGGAAGTATATTTGCTGCCTGTATTAATATTCAGTTCATATGCATATCAAATGGTGAACTAAAGTAATGTGCGGTGTGTACACTTCAGAGTTGAAGTTGATGATCTCCTTGCTACTTTGTTAGCGCTCCAGCAAACACTGTTGTTGTGAGCATGTGGGTTCTATCCGGTCGCTTCTGGATTGTGCCAAAATTGGAGATTTCAGTGCTAATATGGCCCCGTTATTAATATTTGGTCGGACTGTAATAGTAATCATATATAGTTGCCAATCAGCAAAATGTACTTCAGTTGTTCTGAGTCGGTTAAACTACGGATGTTGATGTCGGTGTGTCTGATATTCCCCCTCCTTCCTCTCCCCTCGTCTTTTGAGGCAGATTTGTAAATGTTGATTTAATATGAGTTTCCACTCTACTCTGAAAACTTTTGATGAGGGTGTTCCGACTTAATGTAAGGTTTGCGCCGTCTTCTGTTTTTTTTATCACCACGTAGAGGAGCATGTAAACCAGACTTCCAAAACGGCAAATTGCAACAAGAGACACTTTGAAGTGTCAGGCATTATTTAGAGACCCTCTTGGAGTCCCTCACCTACAGACGGCATCATAGAGTTTCATCGGCTTTCATGACACAACCAGCCACTATTCAGCGTGCTCACTATTTCACAAGAGACATCACAGGCTTTTACTGACCAGGCAACTCTCTGTGGACTCTCTGTGTAATGCAAAGACTGTTTTTTTTTTAGTTTTGTGCGCTCATCTAAAAATAAGGCATTTGATCAAAATCCTGTCATACTTCTTTAGGTCATCTTGTAAGAAGTATCGCTGTAAATGAAAAAATGAAAACATAGCTTTTCTTCAGACGATTGAACAATATTGAATAATTATTAGGGAGAGTGGATGTTTTTAGGTTTCTTTGCATTCCAATCCACAGTAAAATATTAATAATTAAAAATACAGAAAACCATGGGGGGAAAAAACAAGCGTGTTGCTTTCATTGTCAGGAAAAAAAGTCAGTATTTGTGGAGTAATGTCCTGTAATTAAAGCTAATTATTTTGTTTTTAAGGAAATCAACAATACTTCATTGTGTTTTTCCATTCACTCAAATCATTTCGCTCTGGATAAGTAGTGCCTCAGGGTGGAAGAAATATATGGGGTGAGAATAACCTTGACGAAATGGCAGCGCTGCCAATCTGACGGCAAGGAAAAGTGGAAACTTTAAGCTTTAACCTGTTTGATGGACTCTGAAGTTGCACATTTCTGGCAAAGCAGCGAGGTGGGCCGTTGTGACCTTTTAAAGTTTTTTGTATGGGGGGGGGGGTGTTTACATGGTAATCCAAACAGAAAGCATGGAGAAAATGAAACGGAGTCCCATTCCATCAAAGCCATGTTAGCCCATTTTACAGCAAAAGTTCAGGAAACGTTTATGTTCACTATACACTCAGGCTGCAAATACTTTGAGTCAAACCCAATTGTAGCTTTAGTGTTAGCCTGTTAGCATTGGCATTGGGGTTCACTCGGTTAAACAAGCCGCCATGTAACAAACTAATGAGCATTTGATATGATTAATTTCACTTGTTGTTCACTGCTTCCTCCATTTCGACCCAATGAGACTTCAGTCTTTGCCATTGTTTTGTTGGTAGCTTGTGGTATCTCAAAATTGACCAACTTTTCGGCTTATTACCACAGCCTTCAACAATACACATGCGAGGCATCATTTATAACCGACCTAAACGGTAGCCTTCAAGTTATTTTCTTTAAACTTAAATAGCCAAAAACTTACCACTTCCACACAGATAGGGAGGATAACTATTAACAGTTATTTAACCTTTAACATGAACATTAATCAAACGTAATAATTTTTTCTGGGTACATGATACCATATAGCATCCATATCAAACTTGCGCGGGCCGCACTAACATTAAACTTTCATATCAAGGCAGGGCCTCAAACTAGTGTCCTGCGGGCCACATTTGGCCCGCGGGCCGTGTGTTTGAGACCCCTGATTTAGAGCAACTGCAAGACGGTCACACCTCAAGGACCAGTGCTGAAGTTTGCCTGAGCGCTCTGCTGAGCTTGAATGTAATGCATTACTCCATCTTGTTCCAGCAATGAGTCCTTTTCACATGAAACTAACCTGCTGTATAGTGTATATACAGAAAATCCTTATCTGAGTGTTGTTTATCACACCGCTATCAGGGAGCGTGGGCTAAATAAGACTGGAGAATCCCTATGTGCTGTCCTGATCCCATGTCAGCACATGACCTCGGTATCACTGTCTGTTTAGATCATTGACGGTTCAGTATTGAATTCTAATAGGCCTATTGGTGTGTACAAATGGTCCAAGTATTGAATTATGATATTGGCAAAGGCTGATGGCCTCGGGATTGAATTATGATATTGGTGCGCTGCAGCCTAATGGTTCTTGGTATTGAATTATGATATTGGTGCGCTTTGATGGTGCAGGGATTGAATTATGATATGGCTTGCTACCTGCTAAAAGCTCACTCGGTGTAATTTTCAATGTCAATCACGGCCTCAATGGCTGGATCCATCGCCGGCCTTCAGGCTCAAGTCATCATTCACATCAGAAGGGAGCAGCCTTCAACCTTTACCCTCACTTCTCCCTCCATTTTTTTTCCACTCTCTACTTTTCTCTTCACTCATTTGGGATCTGTTTCTCGAAATAATGATTACTGTTAAATAGCACATACTGTATACCAGGGGTCTCAAACACACGGCTCGCGGGCCAAATGTGGCCCGTAGGACACCAGTTTGAGGCCCCCGCCTTGATAGGAAAGTTTGCCCGCGCAAGTTTGATATGGATGCTGTATGGTATCATGTACCCAGAAAAAAATTATTACGTTTGATTAATGTTCATGTTAAAGGTTAAATAACTGTTAATAGTTATCCTCCCTATCCGTGTGGAAGTGGTAAGTTTTTGGTTTTTTTAAGTTTAAAGGAAATGACTTGGAGGCTACCGTTTAGGTCGCTAGCTCTGTAGTTTGCGAGTTAGCATGTGTCTCAAGACCCTGCAGTTGCGCAATATGTTGTACATAAAAGTGTATACATGTGACTATAGTTGTGTTTTGTCATGTCTACAGGGCTAATCTGAAAAAAATAATTTGTCTACCCACAAACTATATGTGGTTTCTTAAGTTTTTATTATTTGCTGTTTTATTATTATTATTCTATTTATTACTGACTGATTGATTTTCTTTATTCTTGATTTGTTTATTTTTCATCTTATTTTGTGCAGAAAAATCAAAGTTAAGATATTTGAGAACAGTGGAATGTTTTATCAGCGCTTTTATTGTAGAAAATTGGAACCAAAGCACTGAAAATTTTTTTTGTTTTTAATAAATGCATTTTTTTTCGAGTTTGAGACCCCTGCTGTATACTGTACATACTGTATGTATGATCTGGGATCCAGCATTGCATGTAATAGCAAACACTATGATTCATTGACTTTAAACTCATACTGATGGAAATTAGTCCTATTAACTTGCAGTATTATTGAAGCACAACACACTAGTACATTCATTTACAAGGCCCTTTATGCTAAAGTAATGGAACAGTAATGACTGTGAATCTTTAGGTGAATTCAATTCTGCAGGTGTCCACACCTTCTCATTTGTTTATGTTGAGCTCATTCCCATTTTGGTCAGTTTTTTAAAAGAAACCAGAGTGCTGATGGTTCTGCTGCCAGCTTGCAGAGTAAATGGAAGGCCTGCTTCTGTGTCAGCCCTCTAAAAATAACACAGACTGCTGGCTGGGCTCAGCAGAAATCTACCGCCCGATTATGATGATTCAACTACCCTGTGTTCACAGGTGTGTGTGTGTGTGTGTGTGTGTGTGCGCGCACTTTGGATGGGCTGTGATTTCTACATAACCTAAGGTTGGGTTCACTGCTTTATTTTTGAAGTGTTGAGGTTCTTGTACCTACTGTTGCCATAGTAATTTTAAGCGAAGAAAGGATGATTATTAAATTATCTTTTGATGGTTGGTTAGCACAATTATGCCAAAATTACATTAATTGTCTGTCAGGTAAGGGGTTTGAATGAAGTTGTTTTCACTTTTTTTTGTTACAGTCCACTCGCATTGGCGCCCAACCACTGTGTAATATCCATCATTTCAACTGCCAGCTATACCACATATACTGAATACATATTTATGTGTGATATTTTAGCCAATTTTAGTAATTGGATGGGATTGTCATTGATGCCATTGTCAATTGAGTGAATTGATAATTCTTTTGAACTTAAATGCAAAATGACGGAACAGCCAACTTCTCCCGGCAGAAAACACAAGGGATTTGGCGCATTAGCATGCCTGCAGGCAACAAAACCCTTTTTTTTGTAGCTGCTGTCATAATTTCAGTCGAATTTTGCTTTCTTGTCACCTTATTTATTCAACGTGTGTCTCTCATGTCCGCAACAGCCAGTAGAATCTATTAAGATTTTAAAAACATCTTTGTTTACCAGACTTAAGAAATGAAAATTTGTATCCAAAATGCACTTGTGCCCTCGGATGGAACCTTGGCCCCTGTCAAACATTTGACCCCCCCAGCAGCTGCCAGACTGGAGACAGGGTTCAGGGGTGGGCTGACCCCGTCTGACCTGGCTACGACCCCGGACCAGTCTGACTGGCCCAACAGTCGACTGCACCATCTGCCTCACCTTTCAATCGCTCTAACCTCCTTGAACTTGAACTTGTGGAAGATGTGATTTTAGAAATGGTCCAATAATCGCTTTTAATCGTTTTATTTTAAGACAACCAGCCAGAGTCTTTTTAAACATTTCAATTTGTGAACTGGGGAGCCGCTGCTGCAGGAGTTTCAGGAACCTTCGAATGCAGAGCGGATGAATAATGTCACACTCCCCATATCCCGTTTTTTTTCAAAACCGAAACTAGACCACTGTTGGAAAAGGAGGGGGGAAGGGGACTGCGTGTTTAGTAGACACAGGCTCATCCGCTGACTGCTGTCTGACCCCAAGTTCAGCAGTATGGTTATTAATAGGCCCAGAGGCCTCAACTTCCAGGAGGCCCTCTGATCAGCTCCAGATGTGGTATGAACGAGAGGACAAGTCCTACTCAGCTAATCCATGTTTCTCATGGAGCCCAAAGTAGGCAGATTGGCATTTGTAGAGACTGATAAAGAGCGAGGGAGCAGGGAAGGGAGGGACAGACTGGAGACCTTTCCACAGCAGGAGTTTCTGTGTGTGTGTGTGTTTTACTTATTACACTCTCTGCCCCAAGACGAAAAGACCATAAAAACGTATGGCATCACCATGGCGACCATAATAACGACCTATAAAACAGCGTGTAAACGGTGAAATAAGACAAACAGACCAGAACAGCCCTGACTGACTTGGCTTGGCTGGCTGACTGAATGGCTGCCTTCTGCCATAAAACTATTTGAGAGCCAGACTGAAGGAATGCCTCGGAGGGTGCTATGGCTGTCACGACACATGAAAGGATTAGGCTCTGTGTTTTATCTCCTCTTTATCTGATGGTAATGGATAAGCTGAGTGTAGCCCTATCATCTGACGCTTGGGCCCCAGGTTTAATGTTTTAGTAGGGTGATGGTTTGATGAGTTGACCGCTTTGGTCTATTGATTGCCATTTGATGGTTTTGATATGTAGGCTGTGTGAAACGGGTCAAGTCTTTTATGCAGCGAAGGTTCCAAATAGCTTTTAGTTGTCCTTCATGCAACCCCCCCCCCCCCCTCCATTACTTTAGTGGTTTGTTTGATGTTTGGTTCAATCAATAGAAGGAGCTGGAGCTGTTACACACGCTCCATCCTACTTCCCAGTGAGCTCAATTCATCTTCCTTTATTGTTCAAGCTTTAATATCACATTCTCTCAACACAGGCTGTTATAATTACAACCTATTACTTAGCTTAACGCAAGCTAATTATTCTGTCATTGCTGCGAGGATAAGCTATGCTCATTCTCTCGCTCTCACTGTTCCCCTGCCGCCTTTTCCACACCAATGTCATGCAAGCTTGGGCAGAAAAACTCATAAAGGCTGCGCCTGTGGACATGCTCTGTTGACGCCGATCATATAGACCATGGATGGTTGTCAAACTTAGTCAGAGGTCCAGAACATGCTTGAAAATAAGTGACGGCACGAGCTGGACACACTGGTGTACATACAGCGTGCTGTCTGTTGTTTGATGACTGCTGCTGCCGTCTTTAATATTAGCATCATAACTGATGTTTTTTGCTAACTTGCCCAACCGTTGGGACACTTTTTCCCAAGCAGGTCGCATTGCGGCTGCATCTCTGCAGGGCACTGGTTTGTGTGTGTGTGTGTGAGTGACAGAAAGAAAAGCTTGGGAGACTAACTTTGGTTCACATGTGTACTGTAGATTATACCACTAATATAAGACACATATTTTGCTAGTTGTCAGACAGAACTGACTTTCGTGTCGGAAAAAATATAACTAGGTGATGTGCACAGTTGAGAGCATACTCTCCTGGTTTAGCAGAGAATAAGAAGATGTAGCAGGAGGGATCATTTTTTGCCAGTCTTCATTGCCATTGTGGCTAGGATAAGTTGCACAGGAGCTAATCAGACGCAAACTTGGGCTTGCATAAAGAAGTACTCTTTATTCACAGCCATCAGCTTGGCAAATACTCAACTCTACTGCACAAAGGAAACGCAGGTCATTAACCCAAACGCCCACCTCACATTTGGTGTGAACAATAACAACAGAACATTAACACATGGCGCAACCTTACCTACTGCACCACAAGGACATGAAAATAAACACCCACACACATGCCCAACATTACACCACTGTTTACATGTTACAAGTCATGCTAGGTAGCCTGCGGTAATCTTTCCCAACATGCTACGCCATATTTAATATATAAGCAGACCCCTTTGGATACTTTCTTACAAAAAGGTGACTCGCTCCAAATCGAGTGCCTATTTTGCTGTGGACCCATGAGGCATTTCGGAGAATAATACGAATGATATCGGGAGAATGTCGAATGGGGTGAGTCAGTCGAAATATTCATAAAAAGCCTTTCATTTTGTCGGCTTGTCACATTGGGTCATGTGACAGACAGGGTGGTGACGTCATTGTTTTCAGTAAGCAGCGGTTTGCAAGTCCACATGGCAACGACAAATCTGTGTTTTCAGATTTTCCTACTCTGGGAGCTGTTTCAAAAAAAAAAAAAACAGTTTCAGGGCACCCAAAATGCTGTTTTCCGTATGTGTGAAAGGCTGATACGTGAAAATAATAAAAACATTTCCGAGTGTACAGCCCCGAAAACTGCTTTAATGATAAAAATGGCAAAAAGGGACAAAAGAAAGTTGAATTTGAATTTCTAAACATATTTGTTTTGCTTTTCACATTTTTCTGCTCACTTTTTAATGCGTCAATAATGTGACGTCATGCAAATTAGGCAAAGTCATCAACCCTAACGTACGTAGGTTTTGCCTCTCATCTGAGGCTTCATCAGTTCATGTTCAAAGATGAGATCATCTAATCTTACATGGGGATGCGCGTGTAGTGGGTGAGTGTGTGGACATGGGCAAACCAGGTTATGTCCAGACTTTAGCTAATGGACTTTAGCTTGAGCTAATCCTGAGCTGGCGTCAGCATTTATTTAGAACCTATGGGGGGCGGGGAGGGGGAGAAAAAAATAGCATTCCTTGATGATATTATCCAACTATAAGCAAGATGGATTTGAAAATAAAATATGAATAATTAGGCCAGTGTTAGCAGACGTAAATGTCACAGGAGTCCTTGTGTGGGTACTCACGTCAACACTGCCATGTATTGGTCACAATGAGATACAATAAGAAGAGATTTCACTCCAATTTATTTTTATTTTTTTTAATGGTTATAGGGTATAATTACTGTAATAAATCAGTGTTATCTTGTGAATTACATGCTAAGTATTATTCTGAGAAGAAATAGAACAGTATGATGTCAAACACCCCTTTTTATGATGTGAACGCACACTTAGCACAAAGTCAAAACCGGACTTGACAAAGGTAGTTACGAACCACCGTTGCAGTACAATGTAATTCTCTTTGAGGAAGTTTTGTTGAGCTGCACCTTGAGCACAAAGCCCGGGTTGGTTGATCCACTTTCACAGAATATCCCATTGGTTGAGTGGCGCAATGTCTTCGATCACATGCACAGTCCAGTAACGATTAATTTAGTACCCTGAGAATACAGTGACCTGGGAATATTCACAGGCATCTCCCAACGGGGCTATTTTTACTGTTTTTTTTGCGAAGTAGGGATTTAATGTTCCAGAGGAGTGTCATGTAACTGAACAAGCGTCCTTGAGTGTAAGTGAATCGCCCCAAAGCATGTTGTTTAGGGAACTGATAACAGATTCAGTCTTAAAGTTACAACAACTTTGACAACGGCACTTATTTTCAGAAATAGATGAGTAGATATCTACAATCCGCATCCAGGCTGTGATTGATTTATTCCCTCTTTGACTTTATTGTTCACTGCAAGGGGTGGTGGTGGTGGGGGGGGGGGGGGTAATTTTTTGTCGCCATCGTGCCCTCGTGACCTCATCATTATCCACCACTGATTACTCGTCTGCGCATCTATCGAACGGATAGTGGCGATGTCAAATGTGTGTCCAGTCCTTGGGAAGCCAGGCATCTCCATTGAGAGCACCACATCTTTCCCGACTTGATTAATTTCTATCACCCCTTCTTCACGATCGCTGTTTTCATTTTTTTAGTCTGTATCTGTGCACTCATCCTCGCCCCAATCTCCTCTTCCTGGCACGGAATGGCTCCCTGGTAGAATGGAGGCATTAATTCAGGGATGAGAGGTGCGATATACTCTCTCGGCCATTCTCTCTTCCCGCTCTGTATCTTTTGCTGTGTTTGTAATGCGTGGCCTTTATCGTGGCTGAAACAGCTCACTACCCTCTGATCCTATCTCGGATCTCAATATCCTAGCCGTTCCACCCTGTAAACGCAAGGATGAAAAATTTTGCCCTTTCACCAAATGCATTACACCCCACGCCATATCGCTGTACCCCTTCCTCTCCGATTGCACGCCCGCAGCACTCACCCCTTATGACACGGGGGCCCCCGGCTGAAATCATACGCTGCAAAATGCACTTCCTCCATGCCAGAGAGCATCTTAGTGTCATTATATTTGTATTTAGGCTCCAGTCCTGGCCTCCAACCCCCCCCCCCCCCACACTCTTTTGTCAAGACAATAGGTCAGGCAAAAATAATGACTAGCTCTCAGCAAGCTTCAGGAGAGTTAAGGCTGGGATGCTCGGGGAGATAAAACAACAAGCAGTCTCTCAGCAGAAAAACATGGATCAATATAAACGAGGCTGCGGTGTAAAAAGGCCGCTTGTGATCCAAACCTCCGTCAGCGTCAGTGAGGTGAGTCTTGACAGCTCCGGCACTGCCGCTAGATATGGATCTGTGTTTAAAAAAAAAAAAAAAGAAAGAAAGAAAAAACACTCAGGGACTACAAGGTCTTGTTAGATTGTGGATCGCTGGCCTTACCCTCAACTACTCTTTCCGAAAAAGCCAACAATATGTTTAGTCAAAACTGTTTTGGCAAAGTTTGCTCCTGCGACTGCAAAAGGCAAAGAGGAGCAAAGTAAAAATGTCTCTATGTGGTTGAGGAGGCGACGCCCGAGGATGTCAAAGGGTAGGCAGGTAGACGAGCAGCGACTATCACGGCCTCTTATCTATGCTGCTGTTGTGCTTGTGTTTTGAGGGGGCGTCGCCTGTGATCTGTGCTCATGTAGCGTGTTGTCGCAGCGTGCGTGGCTGTCGCTCCAGACTGAGCCGCCAAAAAAAAACGCGACTCCGCCCCCGCACCGCAGGTTTGGCGTACAGAACAAGTACAGAAGCAGGGAAGGGAGAAAGAGAGGTTGAAAGGTAGGCCTCATAGATTCCAGATAAGGCATCTTTAGCAGACGCCTTTTTTTTTTGTTTACTATCATAACCACATAACCGCCTCAGACTTGGCAGCGATAAAAAAGACAGATTAGTGAGTGCAGAGAGAACTCCGTCTCTTAAACATCTGTTGCAAGCATCACAAAGGCTTCCCACATTGCAACACATACGTATATCCAAATGTTTTATTTTAAAATATCAACCACCTTTGTACTGTGACTAATATGATGTTTATTATGGAGAGGCATTGTCTGTCTCTTTTTATAGCTTTTTTATAGCAGGCTTCAATTCAAAGGCGATACTTCATTAGATGAATGTGTGCTGCAAATGCGGCGCTGCTGAACTTGCGTTGTGTTTGGACTAAAGCTGGCCTGGCAGACTACTTGGCATGTCTCCCTGCTTGAAATGGTGTAAACAAAGTATTTCTAGCAGTTACATTCCCAATTACTCTTCAGGGAATGAGATCCGAGGGCTATGTGTCCTTCCCCCCCCACACACCTGGTTGCCATAGCAAGCTGCAGATCGACTTTATCCTGTGTACATAACAATAACTTTGTTGTCATTCCCAAAGCCTATCTGTCTCTGCATCGCTGGAGCATGAGGGCATAAGAAATTCCATGGAGTTTGGATACCTCAATTAAGGAGCGTCTGTCTCCGGTTATCTCGTTTAGATTGGAGTCAATATGATTGGCATAATCACACATGCCTGATTTGGTGCCTCCCATTTAATTAATCAAGCTCACTGTATCATCACCTGGAGTCATCGGAGTAAATTAGTTGAATAGAAGTCGACATGTCATTTTATTTTAAAAAGCAACGCACAGTCGTTCAAGTTGCTGTACTCTGTTTTGTTTACTCGTGATAGCGATAAGTGTTTTTAGTACGGAGGTCATATGAAGAGGGGGGTCCTCGTCTCTGTTTGGCCCAAACTCCCCCAGCTCACACAAACACGGCTCACTTTGCCAAATATGTTAGCAAGTCTCAAAAGAACGTGGAAAGACTAGGCTCCCCCAACTTGCAGCAGCGGCTTGTCTGTGCATCCATGTGCAAGCACACGCGTGTGGAGCAGTGTGCAGGAGGCTTCTTGGCTGAGTCGGTGTTGGAAGTCTCTCTAGGGAGTGTTGCAATCTGTTCCAATCATCTTTACAGCTGACCAGACGACCAAACGAACCAGGACAGGGACTGCTGCTGTGGGCCAGGCCGGGCCAAAGCCAAGCATGCCCACTGCAGCAATCACACGGACATTATCCACCAATGGACTTCAACATTTTTGGCAAGCTACTGGGGATGTCACAAGATCAAAATGTGACAATATTTCCAGTGTAGAGATTTTTTTTTTTTGGAAGAGGGCAGCCAGAAGTCTGACTGTTAACTGTGGCATCACTACACATAATACTGAAGGATTGGGACCGCACATGAAGTGCTTTACGCACACTTAACCTTGCCATGCTACTTACACTACGTGTTCCCGGCTTGTCGGCTGTATTAATGTCCAAGCAGAAGTTGTCGTTATTCTACATTTGATCAAACTTACTTAATTTGTCAGATCAAAATGATAATCACAGCATATGACTTCTATCAAAATTGGACCAATATCTGTTCTAATACGCTCCCCAGTGTGTTTTATGAGCATCAAACATGAGACATTTTTATACACTTCCCTGTGTTTTTTTTCCCCAATTTTGGAAATTTTGAAGGAAAACTCCTCCTTCCGTGTATATGCTTGGTTAAAAATAGCAGGCTTTGCTGCACGTTTGTTTTTCTTCACCGCATAGCCTCATGCGATGTTGCTGTTTTAAATGGGACCCAAAGGCTCGGTTTTAGTTCTGCCTGACCTGAGCACTGCCTTGACACAGCTGACCATGTGATCTTACCACAGAGGTTCGAAAACTGGGTGCTCTAAACTGGTTCAATTCCTATCTGGAGAAGAGGAAGTTGGAATTGGCAACTGCGCCTTAGACCAAATGGCTCAGACCTGTGGGGTTCACCAGGCATTAATCCTGGGACCCTTATTGTTTGATCTGTGCTTGCTTCCTTTCGGGCAGCTGATGCACAGCTAAAGTGCGTCCTAACCACAACTACGCAGACAACCCAACGGGTCACGGCATCAAACAGATCAGTGTGTCAGATCAGTTCCAAGTGAGACTAAACTGAAATCAAGTCTAAAACCTAAACACCAGGTTAGAAATATCGGAAAAATGGACTCCGATCTGAACTTTAACAGAACAAAATGTACCTTCTTGAAAAAAGCACGTATAACTTGCAAAAAAAAAAAAAATGGGACCCACGTTAGCACCTAGCTCACATAGCTAGGTTAGTGTTGTTAATGTTTGTGTCCTTCTCTCCCACTCAATGTTATGTTGTTCTATGTGAGATATATCATCTGTTACGTTACAAATAGTCACAGTCTACTGTAAATGGAAAAAGTGAATAAAGTGCACAATGGCTAGCTAGCACTTCTTGGAGCCACACACTCTGTGGTAGATGAGTAGACACACACAGCTCATTAGCATGAAAGGTAAGACACAAAACACTGTGTTCCCATTACGGGTTTTAGAAGATTAAGATATGCCTTTATTCGTCCCTCAGTGGGGAAATTTGTAAATTAACTACTTTAACCTGTCAAAATTCCAGGATCAAGGCTAGATTTTGGACATCATGCTTTCCAGTACACTATTGTTGGATCTTTAAGACTTTTTAGCCTTTGGGAAAGTTGTTAAAAGTCGTTAATATGTTTTTTTTTTAAGTCAGGCACGCCGCATGTGTTGCCGCTTGTCATCTGTACCGCACCAAAACTTACGTACAGGAACAGTTTAAAGGGAACCTCTTGAGGCTTACACTAGGAGTCGCCAACCCTTCAATCGCCATCGACCAATCGATTTTTGGGACTTTGCTGATTTAGATCCTAAACAGTTCTGAAAAATAAATTGACTGACATTAGTACCCATCAGGAGAGGGACCAACGAACACGCATTTTGACTTCTGATTCGCTGCTCTACAGTTAACACTTCTGCTGTGTTTTTAGTGTTTAATAGTGCTGTATTTATTACTTTATAATTGTTTTTTGGGGCTTTATCTTGTTACGTGCTCCATTGTTTACACTCGGGAGGAGTTGTTCGCCTTGGCTATGCCGAGCGATCAGGGATACGGAGGAGAAAACACTGCATAGTGGGAGTGAACAGCGAAAACGACGACATAAAGATAGCACTCTAAAGACTGTATCAAGAGAATATAGACTTATACTATTTTTCTATGATTGTTTACATTTTCGTAACCCATATTTGACTGTTGTCTAAATTGAGTTTGTGGAAAAATGATTGGGAAATATATTGTATATTGATATTCATGCTAAATATATCAGCATATGAGTTTTTGGTCCATATTGCCCAGTCCTTTTTATATGCAAACAGTAGTTATATGGTATGGTGTACAGTTAGTAGCAGGGCGGTACGAGAGACACCACAGTGCCTTGATTGGTCAGTGAATGGTGACATCCATGGTAATGGAATGATTAGAACGCAGAACATGCCTTTGGCTTGCTACACTTTCTTTGCCTCTGGCTTGCTTGATTGCTACATGGCAGGCGTGTCTCCAAAATAGATGCAAAAGTACACTGATGGCTCACTCATTAGCTTACTTTCATCATCAGCTTTCATTATCATTCTTTTTGGGCAGGGATTAAACAAAAAAAACAAAACTAGGCCAGTGTTGATGTTTAAACATGCAATATGACTTGAGCATGAGTTTTCTCATTGCAAACACAAAATGACTTGGACAAGTTACCACTTTTCTTGTCTTTGGCCATTTTGAGAAGAGTCGGTATTAATTCCCAATCATTTTAACCATTCCATCCATCCATCCACACACACACACACACACACACATAGATTGATCGTGACAGATGTTAACTCTCGTCATAATGAACATGAAAGATCTTCATCTTTCCTATTAAGCTATATATCTATTTTGCTCTTAGCTATCTTTAGTCTGGTCCGTAACAGAAACTCTGATACTGGTGCAAACGCTGATCAGGTTACTGTATTGACTGGGCGGATCTCATTGCATGGAATTTCAAATAGTTTACCCCACGCTTACCAGTGTTCGGGTATTAATGATGCTAGTCTGCAACCACATTGTTACATGCATATTTATTTTGGGCTAGATGTAGTCTCATCAGATCTGACAAATTATTGACCAATGGGTGGTTTAAATAGGTCAACCAACTAGTTGTTTTCATTCATTCATTTTCTACCGCTTATCTTCATGACAGTCAAGGGGGTGCTGGAGCCTATCCCAGCTGTCTTCGGGCGAGAGGCGGGGTGCACCCTGAAATGGTGGCCAGCCAATCACAGGGCACATATAGACAAACAACCATTCACACTCACATTCATACCAATGGACAATTTGGCGTCGACAATTAACCTAGCGTGTTTTTGGAATGTGGAAGGAAGCCGGAGTATCCGGAGAAAACCCACGCATGCACGGGTAGAACATGCAAACTCCACACAGAGATTCCAGAGGGTGGAATTTAACTCTGGTCTCCTAGCTAACCACTCGACCGCCGTGCAGCCGCTAGTTTTTTTCCATGTTAACATAATTTGTCCTTGCTTGCCCCCACTTTCTTAGCCGTATTTGACCAGAAAACCAAACAAGGCTACGTTTTGTTGTAGTTCTCAGCATTCAAATAAATAAACGATTTTTCCAGTTACGGACAGCATGCTAGTTTCATTTGCAGAGAAAGGTGGCTAAAACTATCATTTTAATCGACAGTAGATGAGTGTAACAATGCATCATGCTAAATAGCGTTGTCTTGTATCGCCCCGCCCCCCTCCAATGGTCAGTAAGATGTGAAGTGGGTGAACAAACAGCGGGCTAGGAAACAGGAATTCTGCACTTTGGGATGTTACGCTCTATCAGCAAGATGAGTGTAAAGTCTGCCTGTGTGTGCTGATGTGGGCAGAGTTTGCTGCATAGACAAAACCCGACCATGTATGAGGGTCCTTCTTTTTTTTTTTTTTCTTCTTCTCTTCACATTTTAAACCGTGCCCATAATTACTCGCCCACTTGGAATGGGATCAATCCTCTTTTCGTTTGCAATGTGTTTATTTAGCTTAACGGCAAGAATATTTTTGGGCTGCGAGGGATTTTAACGCACTGGGATGTGTGCAAGCCATTGGAAAAGGGATTGGACTGAAGAATCGAGGTCGTCATGGGTTTCACATGACCTCATAAAGCAGAACTGGAGTGGTGAAATGTGGCTATTTGCAGTTTTTTGTTGAAAACTCTGAGCTCATTAATGGTTTCATATGGATGATCAGTTTTGGTTAACTGTTAAATTCCTGGAGTGGTTAACTTGATTTGTGCGATCAGTTACTACCCCTGTCAAGGAAATTGTGTTCTTGTCAGAGTTACTGTTCCGAGAAAGAACCAGTAAGTCTTGGATCCCTTTTTATCTACTTTATGCAAGATGGTTGTCACATGGCGTCATTCTAGTTGTATTTGTTGCAGTTAACTCCACAAGTATCCATTCCAGTCGGCCCTCGCAGTATCGCACTTCGATTATTGCCCCCTCTTGAAATCTTGTTTTTCCATAAATGCATCAATGATTGTTGTTTTTCTGGTAGTCTATTAGTCAAAACATTGACATGCAAGTGATATGATCTGGCCACAAGGCAGTCGTCATGGATTCGTTACCCTACCTTACAATGGATGTAGTCAGATACATAGTATAGAAAAATGTCTCCTCCCATTCTGTGTGGAAATTGAAAGATTGCAGCTTTTTACTTTGTCCTCCTTGTCTGGTTTACTATGATCTAACTATGAAAATATTCCATATTAACAATGAATCCTACATTCATTCATCAAGATTTGGTCTGGAACCAATTAACCGCTATCAACGAGGCAGGACTGGAACTCTATTAGGAGTGGGCTAAAAAAAAAAGTGGGCTAAGTAATCGATTGATCATTACCCGATAGGGCTTAGCTGGTTTCATGCTTGCGAATTTGGTCAAATATGTGGAATTTATTAATTGTTTGAAGGAAGTAGAAATTGATTGAACTGTTGTTTTTGGTCTGAAATAAAAGAAACATCACAACATTAGCTATTGGCGGTATTGGGGGCATATTTTATCACTATATCGCAACATATCTATTTGTAGAGAAATTTATAGGTGGCCTACAGACTACCTTAGGAGCCTGCCACAGATATTCATGTGGTCCACCAAACTTAACCCAAATAATGTAAACTATTCATTAGAACTAGACAGTGACTATTATTGACGAGTATTTCCTTCGCTCTACAGGGAGCAAAAAGTCGGGAAAAAAAAGTTGACACAATTAAATTTGGACTTATACAGACAATATACAGTACATTTACCGAAATGGGGAAGCAAGTGTTTTTACTTAGTAAAGTTGGAACATTCCATAGCTCCACCATCCCTGATTATTGATGAGTGGGACGGTTCTGGTCCTATGAAACTGAATTGTCGGAAATCCGAATCCGTAACAAATCTTTCCCATAGACAATCAAATTCATCTGTCAAGCACCCACAAACAAAACACTATTATAGTAGAGTTATAGTTTTAAATGCATAAAGCAATGCTCATTGCATATACTCTAAATGACAAATAAAAGGGATTAATTATGGGAGAGCCACACAGACGATAATCTTGTTTCTAACCTTTCTTATTAAGTGCCACCACTTACAACTTTCTTTGGGCCCATGGCGGGTTATTTTGCAGCCACACAGTGTATAACACGATAAGACCGAGTTGCCCACACATGGGGTTCTCTGTTTGAGCAGTGATATGTGGGCAAACAGTCCCGGTTCTGTGGATGTGAAGGGTGTTTCTTTTTGTCTTTTTTTGTGATTGTGATGTTGTTGTTGTTGTTTAGAGTTGCAGAACAGGAACCTGCTGCAAACCAGTTTTTAAGGCTCCATTAATTGTAACTCTTAACTGTTGCTTTTAATACTCTGTCTTTAATAAATGAAACGAATGACTAGTTTGTGACCAGGCACATTGTCTGGCGGCACAATAACATTTTAACCAAACACAGAGTCCTATAAAAACACATGCATATGAAAAGGTACTCGCAGTGTCTGCCGAAAACAATTCTGACCCTTGGACAAACGTAATTGACGACCCCTGGTCGAGGGAGTAGAAAATCCACTCTCCATAACATAAAACCTGAACACTGCGAGCAATTCATAGCACCATAGTGTTCCAGTTCACACCTTCTTGCTCTTTCACAGGGGCATTCAATATTTACACGACGTAGTCACAGAGATTCACTATTTTCAGGATGAAAATTTTCACAATATTCACTCGTATACAGAACACACAGGTTCAGGTTCATACAGGTTCAATGATGAGAGTTAAAAACAATGTGTGCCTCTACAGCCAATTAAAAAAATACCAAGTTAACCTTTGACTGCTGTAGCACATCTTCACTTTACCCTTTACTAGGGTTGTAAACCATGTCCGGTTAGATGTGGCAGCATCGGCGGCAGCCTTCTGGATCTGGAGCTCGCAGCGAAGGGAGGATGATCCATCTCATCACCATTGTTTGCTGACAGAAACGTAAAAACATATTAACCAAAACACAGCTGCACAATACTACATACAGTCGGTTTACAATGAAACTAGTTAGCTGCTATAAAAACAAATGACTGGCGAGGCTCCATTTATTCGACAATAGCATAGCTAGCATGCTAACATTAAAGCAGGTACACGCAAAACTGTGTTGTCCACACACACACAAGTGCTCAGCTTGATGCGTTCACAGACAACACAGAAGTCTTAACATCGCCAATAACAGGTCATCATCATTGTTGAGTATAGACTGATACCGATACCAGTCCTATGTTATTAAAAACCATACATAGTTTTATTACTTATTCTGAAGTGGGGAAGCACAATAATCAGCATCAGTAGACATGAGGAAAAACTGACCCAATTATGTCTTTATGGATCCGGATTATTATTTTATCCACAGTGGTGGTAGTGGCAATTAGGCATAATATAGCGAGTTCATTCATTCATTCATTCATTTTCGATACCATTTGTCCTCATTAGGCTTGAAGGGGGATGCTGGAGCCTATTCAACCTGACTTTGGGGTGGGGGGGTGCAACCTGGACTGGTTGGCAGCCAATCACAGGGCACGTATAGACGAACAACCAGTCACACTTAGATTCATACTTATGGACAATGTCGAGCAGGGGTCTCAAACTCAATTTACCTGTGGCCCACTGGAGCTAGGGTCTGGGTGAGACTGGGCCGCATCAGGTTTTCCAAAAAACAAAAACGCATTTATTAAAAACAGAAAAATGAATAAACTTTGCTTTGGTTCCGATTTTCTACAAGCAAAGCTCTGATAAAACATTCCACATTCTCAAATATCTTAATTTTTATTTTTCTACACAAAATAAGATGAAAAATAAATAAACAAATCAAGATTAAAGAAAATCAATCAGTAATAAATCAATATCATAATAATAATAGTAATAATAATAAAACGGCAAATAATAAAAACTTAAGAAACCACATATAGTTGGTGGGTAGACAAATTATTTTTTTCAGATTTAAAATTAACAAAGCATTATTAGAGCCCTGTAGACATGACAAAACACGACTATAGTCACATTTATACTCTTTTTATTTACAACATATTGCGCAACTGCAGGGTCTTGAGACACATGCTAACTCGCAAACTAGAGAGCTAGCGACCTAAACGGTAGCCTTCAAGTTATTTCCTTTAAACTTAAATAGCCAAAAACTTACCACTTCCACACGGATAGGGAGGATAACTATTAACAGTTATTTAACCTTTAACATGAACATTACTCAAACGTAATAATTTTTTCTGGGTACATGATACTATACAGCATCCATATCAAACTTGCGCGGGCCGCACTAACATTGAGGGGGCCTCAAACTATTGTCCTGCGGCCCACATTTGGCCCGCGGGTTTGAGACCCCTGATGTAGAGTCTCCAATTAAGAGAAAACGCATGCAAACTCAACACAGAGGTGTCCAAACGGAGATACGAACCCAGATCTTCCAGACATCGTGACTGTGTAGCCAACATGCTAACCCAGGGGTGGGCAAAAGTTTGCTGGTTATGTTGTGGACCGTGAGGCTACATCGGCTCTATCGAAACAAAACAATGTTCATATTACATAGATGCCTTCCCGTTGAGCAACAATTTCTTCATTTATATTCCCTGCTTCTCTTCCACCTTCAGTCTTGGTCATTTTTTTTGTTTTGGTTGTTTTGCTGTTGGCTCTGCTTTCCCAGCCACCGCTGGGCCATGCTGGTGGTTGACGTGAGGGGTCAATGCGTCGATCACGAGTCACGGGAAAAACATGTCAACTCTGCTTTTTCTCCCGTATAAGTCGTCTTCTTATCATTGGAAGAATTTCTCCCAATATACAAAGATCATTGGCCGCTCCCATCACGCGAACAAGTTAGCACGCTGTGTTGTTTTGATCACAGGGACGCTATCCAGCCAGAGTCTAGAATTGACTGCTTGTATATCGATATCTGATATCAATATTGGATTGGGACACCACTTCTAACAACATGGAAGCACAGACATTGCATATTTGGTATCGGAAATGTCCGATACATGAATTCCCAATACTGATTGGATCCACCCCCAGTTAAAAACTATAATGCTAGAAACAAAAGACATTGTATTCCCAATAGGGCTTAAAAGCAATTTTAAACACAATAGTTGTTAAATAGTATATAGGATCTTTTTTAAAATTTTTTAGGAGTGGGCCCTCCCCCCTTTTTTTTTTTTTTTAATCAGGCGCTGCGCAAGCTTGTGCGCACGCTCGAATTGACTAACACATAGAGCAGCTGCTCCATGGCCATGGGCACACAGGCTGCTCCATCAACTGCTCCATGGGCAGTGAGAACAGGATGGCATGGAAGCAAGTGAGCATTTTTGTTCTCATTTTTTTGTGTGTCCTGTGCTGCATGAACCACTACAGAAAACGCTCGAGCAAGTTCTGCTATTGTGATTTATTTTTATTTATTTATTTTTTTTTTATGGTTTACGGATAAAATGAGATCACGTCTGCCGAGGGAGTTCAACTTAATGCTGATCGAGGAGGGGAAAATCTCCTAATTAGTACTTGATCACAGTATTCCTTTAGAGGGTTGTAACTTCCTCTGTGTGCGGGGAGGTGGGCAAATGTGTGCACGAGAGTCTGTTTTGGGACCTTGTCAGCAGACTGAAGCCACAAGGGCCCCTGTGGTAATGTGTGTATTAAATGATTAGTGTGTTAGTTAGCATAACGGCCTTCAGCGGCGTTTAATCACTCTCAGGGGTGGGCGGCCTCACAGGACGTAGAGGAAAGGGGGGGGGGGGGGAGGGGAGAGAAGAATTTCTACGGAGGAGTACAAGCACTGCCGTTTGGATGATCTGTGAAGAGTGGAAGAATGAGGGAGTAGAAGGGAGAAAAAAAAAGCGTGACAGAGGGCAACAATCCAACAGCAACACAATCTCAGCTTTGGAGAGATACAATCTTTACAAGGCCTCGACGTCTTGTTAATGTCAGCTCTTGGCTCATCATCATCTGGAACGAGAGCCATAAATAACTCTAATGATAACCCAATGCAGAATGGATGTGAGAAAGGCTGCTTCTCCTTCAGCCTCGACAATACACAATTTTTTTTTTTTTTAGAGGTGTCATCCGGTACCAATAATTACTGAGAAGAGCGCATACTTTACTGTAGTGGCGCTAACCTGTCACCTGTCACGGTGAATTGTGATAACTGATAAATGCAATGCTTCCAATTTATGTTAGCCGGGTTCCCCGTTGGGTGGGACGTGGATTCTGTGGTTCCGTTCTTGGGCCGACCGGTTTGCGACTGCTGGACACCCACAAAGGGGTGGAACTAAACATCAATGTCTCATTATAATGCATTGTTATGGTCACGTTAGGTATTTGTTTAAGCTAACAAAAGGTATTTTTCTAACGTCACACTTTTTTTTAACCTGCTGGCTATTTTTAATATGACAATATTCCCAAAGATCTAACTCATAATATGAACATAAATAATATGTATTAAGCAAAATGTCTTTGCAGGACCATTAATGGTCCATAAATCATGGATAATTTGTCCAATGATTATAAAACTTTATTATCTGTGTTGTATGTAGGCTACTATATCTTCTAAAGCATTTTGAACACAACACTCAGGGGGCGCCACAAATGTCCATTTACAGTCACAGTTGCATTATTGATATAAGATATATAGACAGCTCATCTGCAATTCCAACCCCTATATCTCAAAGTCCAATAAACATTCAGAAATGTGCTGCTTCTGTCGGTCCTTTAACTCATTTTAAATCAAGACGTATTTATATGTAATGGTTTAATTTCATTTGAACATGCATCAGATTACAATTGAGTGCATCCCATAATCAGTTCACAGTTCCACATGTCCAAAAGGAGTAGGAAGAAGCAAAGCTTATTAAATCCTACCCCTCCATCTGGTACTTTTACAATCAGTAACTGTTACATTTGTTCACTTCCTGCTTTCCTAATATAGTTTAAGTTTTTTTTTGTCACGTACCGAAGTACAAGGTGATATGACCATACAATATGACCATATATGTCTTTTATATGGGTGATGATGCAACTCCACAATAGAAGAGAGCATGTTTGATGCAATGTTAAGCCGAAAAAATGACCATGCGATGTCAAACGTACATTTTATAAGAACTCTCTTCCACTGAAATATCCATGTCGCATCGCAACCAGGAAATGTAAAGGTATCGGCGTGTAGCGTGAAGGTTACATATTGAAAGGAAATGTTAACGCATGCAAACGCGTCAATGCTTGCACACACACACATTTCATTTGCAAATGTGAAAATTGCAAATACTTTATGGTATTATATTTGTAAAAAAATGTTTTTCATGTAAAGCTACCATTTTGTTTATGTTGTGGCATCGTTTATATGGCTACATTTTTGTCAAAGTGAAAATAGTATCTCTTTGTCTAGAACTGATATTTTGCTAAAACTCTTATGTTCTACTGCTGATTACTAAAGAACATAAAAAGGTAGAGAAAAACTCATTTTACTGATGAAAGATTGTAATCTTTTTGTATATACTATGTTTATATAGCCCAAGAACTCAATATTCTGTGTGTGTGTGTTTGGTGGGGGGGGCGGTACCGAGAGGGATGGCTTTTTGAAAAACGTCTGGCATTGAAAGAGTTAAAGATTTTTTTTCTCAAAAAAAAAAATGTTGTGTTGTTTGTGTTGCAGAAAGAACTCGATGCCACCGCCACACAACTTGCCAACAGACAGGATGAGAGCGAACAGTCCAGAAAGAAGCTCATCGACCTGAGTCGCGAGTTCAAGAAGAACACACCGGAGGTGAGTGAACGGCTTCGTCAGCTGTGCGCGCGTGTGTGTGCGCGCGTGCGTGTATGTCTTTGGTAAATGCAGCAGTGATTATTCACCGAAAAAGCAGCAGCAGCAGCCGAGGAGGAGAAGGAGGAGGAGTGCAGAGATGTGGGCTGGGCTCCCAAAAATAGTCTCTCCATTAGTTTCCCTGAAATCCTAAAGAGACAAAACAGAAAACCCCTCAGGAGTTTGTATTATCTGACCTAGTTTTTTATGCGTGCAGAAAGTGTGGTCCGTGAGTGTGTGTATGTGACAGGAAGAAAGAGAGAGAGAGAGGCAGCGAGTGTGACAACACTACTAAGCGGGATCAGCGGGGAATTCTGTCCTGTTCCTATGTTGCCGTCACTCCTCCTGGGAATAGTTGTTTCATCTCTGTTGCCAGGACAACACACTTTAAGCCGCCAAAACAAAGTATTGTCATGTTATTATTGGTAATGTCACCACGGTGAATTATTGATGGCGGGCATGAATTATGCATGAACGGAGTAGACGGAGGCATGGAAAATTGTCAACTCTCCGCTGAGTTGATCGCAGGGCTATTATGGTTAAACACAGGGCGAGGATTGAGACTATTGACTTTAGTGTGTAGCCCGCCCCCCATTAGAGGAAGATCCTCCTGAGGAAACTACCTGCATACAAAAGATGCTAATTCCACTTAAGCCTGCACATTCATCTCTAATCTCATTTCTCGATGTAACCGTTGCAGGATGTCGGGAGGCATGCAGAAGTAGTTGCAGATAGCTGGGATCACGAAACGGGACATAGACATTCATTAGTGTAACAAGGCTGTGATTTAGGAAGGCTCCTCTGGCGTCTGTGTGGCCCCTGGCATCTCTCTGGTATGCGGAGGAGGAATCCGAGCCGGGGCCAGTCGAGCGACAAGATTGATTACAGGGCCTCAAAAGGAATCGGCACTAAAAGGCGCAACATTTAGAAGCCTATAAGTATCAATGTGTTCTGGTTAAAGTTTGACGACCTGATTTAAAAATATGTCCCGATTGTGTCGTGTGATTTGGCTAGCCTATACAGAGCCGGCCGGGGCCGTCAGCTCTTTATGGTCCGCACCAGTCAACGCAGATCAGTCACATCACATCAGACTGCATTAGGCTGAGCCGGAGTCCGTCTCTGATCCATAATTCAGCAAGTAGGAGAAGCGGCCCACGTTGACTGTGTCTCGTCTGCTGAGGCGTACTTGCTGTGAACTGCACAATAACACACACATACACACACACATACACACACACATGTACGCACACACGGCAGCTTTTGTAACATTTTAAAAGTAGTGCAAAGAAATGCAGCGTGAAAACAAAGTTTTCATAATTCATTAGGACTTACACACTGTTTGTGCTTCCTAAGTTGGCTGAATTATTCATCTTGGTCTTAATTTTCCTTTTAGTTAGGCAAGGGCTCCCTACCACCGTGCTATAAAGGCAAAGGGTGGGAATAGTTGTAAAATACCCCAAAGATTGCTAGCCAGAGGCGTTGGTAGTAAAACAACTTTGTGCTTTCTTTGTGTGTCTGTGTGTGTGTGTGCATGTGTGTGTAAACGCACACACGTTTGTGTTTAGCTGCGGGGCAGACAGACAGCGAATGGGAGTTCCATACTCCCTGGAGGATTCCTTGGGCTGGCTTGTCTGCTGTCTGCCGGCAGCTCACACACCGGCCATCCATCTCCTGCTGCCTGCACCCCCCTACTCTCTCTACACACACACACACACACACACACACACATATACACACACCAAGCTTGACCGTTTTCTGTGTGTGTGTGTGTGTGTGTGTGCATTGTGTTATATGGTTATAAATCTTTGAAAGTGGAATTGGAGGGTCAAGGGCTTGGAGTCCACCGAAAGTGTTTAGGGCTGCAAAATGGTTCTGCATGTTTTTTTTTTTATATATGAAATGTGTTTGTACATCTTTAGTTTGTTTCAAACATGTAAGAAAATGAATAAGGAACCTAGAAGTATGCTTACACTTGCCTGAAAAGTATTAGGACGAAGTGGATCATAAAAAAATATGATTTCAAATTGACATACAACATGCACTTATGATTACTCAGTGTTGAAATAATTATGGCATTGTTAAGCTGCAGAGAAACTTGAGTTCAGTAAAAAAAAAAAAATTTTTTTAATGAAATGTGTTTGTACATCTTTAGTTTGTTTCAAACATGTAAGAAAATGAATAAGGAACCTAGAAGTATGCTTAGACTTGCCTGAAAAGGAGTAGGACGAAGCGGATCATAAAAAAATATGATTTCAAATTGACATGCAACATGCACTTATGATTACTCAGTGTTGAAATAATTATGGCATTGTTGAGCTACCTAGAAAGTTGAGTTCAGCATAAGTTATTTGAACAAAGTTGGAATTAGGCCGGATTGCGTTACTTCTGTTTATCACTGCTTCCTTATTATATGTTTAAAGTTAAACACTTCAGCCAACTGGAAAAACACAGGTCTCATAAATGGAAAATGAGGATATAATATCATGCAAATGAGAGGGCAGGCCCTCTGTGTGTGTGTGTGTGTGTTGGACTTATCTTGTGTGTTGAAAGGGAGAGCTGGGGTTGGGGAGGGAGAAGAGGGGCGGGGTGAAGGTCATTATCCCCAACAGGGGAATATTGAATTGGTCCAGACAAACAGCCACAGCGACCCCTGATGAGGTAACAATGGAGGAGGGATGATGGGGGTCACGACCAGTCTTCGGCCTGTCTGGACCGTCCTCGGATTTAACCAGACGCGGATCACGGGGTCAGTTTAGGATATGCCTTCTGCCCGCCATGATCAGGTGCTTTTAGGCCGTTAAAAAAAACAAAAAAACAAGCGCGTAGTCTGAGACACACATCTGCTGTTACCACACTTCACATCTTCATTAGGCACTTTTTTTTGTGAGTTGTGTGTGTGTGTGTGTCGACTGTGCAAATCAAATGTTCCTGAACAAAATGTCCTATTCTGCAACGCTTTTTACCATACGCTCCAGTTCAGTCTGTCAGGATGTAGGCTCAGCTAACAGCATGGTGATTTGCATGTTCCCCTGATACATACTCCACTGGCTATCTAATCTGAAACCGCTGACTCGCACTGGGAAGTCATGCAATGGGACTTGCAGGATGAAAAGCATTTTCTGTACTGTAAAAAAAAAAAAGCCTACACTTAATTTGCATTAAGTGTAGGCCTACATTGTGGCTCATTTTAGCATCTCTCACGCACTAGTGGTGCCTCTGGGTGGCCCAGGTGGTGCTGCACCTGCTCTTATGAGAAGCCGGTCCACCAGGGCACCCCAGGGTGCAAACCTGGACTCATGCTCATCACTCACGCACGCACCACTCATTTCCTATTGGCAGTGGCGAGAGTGCTTTTCTAAGACTAATTTGATCACTACAGGAGCCCTTCCAAGACACAGAAATGATATGGAAATTGCACCATTCCGGGGTTAAACTGTTTGCATCATAAAGCCGTTACTACCTGGCAATGTTTTTAAAGTTTAATACATTTTCTTAACAGTCTTTCTGGAATAAAAAAAAGTTAGTGGGGGCATGTTTTTGAACCCGTCTTGCTCAAATTGGACAGAAATGGGCTTGTCAGTCCCCCTGTAGGTGTACTGTATATCACATTTTGCAGCAATTCAATCCAACACCCTAAAGTTACATTAATTCATTTCCACCGCTTTTTCCTCACGAGGGTCACGGGGGGTGCTGGAGCCTATCCCAGCTGTCTTTGGTCGAGAAGCGGGGTACACCTTGGACTAGTCGCCAGCCAATCACAGGGCACATATAGACAAACAACCACTCACACTCATACCTATGGACAATTTGGAGTCGCCAATTAACCTAGCATGTTTTTTTGGAATGTGGGAGGAAACCGGAGTACCACACAGAGATGGCAGAGGGTGGAATTGAACCCTGGTCTCCTAGCCGCGCTAACCACTCGACCGCCGTGCCGCCCACTAAAGTTACAGTTTGAGAAATTTCAAGTCAATCGGACTGGGGTATGTGCCAGACAAACAACACAAGCAACATAGTTGGACAGGGGTGGGCAAACTACAGCCCGGGGGCCACATCCGGCCCGCCAAGTGTTTAAATACGGCCCCCCGTTCTTTCCATAGTATTTCATTGAAACTTAATGTACAACCTGACATCATGGCTTAAGCCCACATTTTGATGGTTTAGGTAACTCATTCATTTTTTTTACCGCTTATCCTCACGAGGGTCGCGGGGGCTGTGGTTTAGGTAACTTTTTTTTAAATCGGTTTTGTTATTTTATGTGGTCTGCTGTTTACAAAATGCTCCTGGAAAAAATGGACACAATCACATGTAGCAGGTTGCACAACACTTTTACAGATACAATAATTCCAGGTGGACTGTATAAAATATATAGTATGGACCCCCGGTCAATTATGTTAAATCAATGCGACCCGCCCCTGCAGTAGGAGTATGTGTTTTGCCAAATTTTCATATTTTGTGCATGCAGCGGTTCTAAACAAGAATAGTTAGCTTACACAAACAAATACAGAAATTCATGTGAAAAAATGAGGACACTCCCATGGGACTGTAAGAAAGCTAATTTGCATAAGAGACAACGACTCTTAAGTGCAGGGGGTTTGTTTTTTGGGTGCATCCGACGTGGATGTGGGCATCCGCCCAGTTTATGGGTGGTGGCCTTATTGTTATTATCTTATTATTGACCTATCTTTGCAGCCGTGTACCACTTTTGCTACATTGGAATACATTTCTGGCTTTCTGGCCGCCACTGTACTTCTTTTTGCTGTTGCTGCACCTTGTAGACGCATCCCAAAAAAGCCAAAGATAAGGCAAAACTATGAATCTGAGTACTGAATACTGAGCTGTATTGACTAATCGTTCTTCCTTCCTTTTTTCAGGACTTCCGGAAACAAGTTGCTCCTTTGCTGAAGAGCTTCCAAGGAGAGGTTAGTGCTCCCTCAACTCCCCCGATATAAATGTGCTTAAGCAAGAGCGGTTCCAACATGCCGTTCATAAAGCCACTTTGACTTTGCTGTTGTCTTTAAGTCTTCCCTTTTCTTTTCCGCTCTCCTGTTCTTTCCTTCGCCGCTATCTCGTTTTTACCCTCCTCCTTTTTTTTTCCTCTTTGCCACTCTGCTCCTCTCTTGATTTTTCTCTCCTATTCATGAAGTCCTCCTGCCTCAGGGTGTGTTTAAATTGCATCCTGCAAAAAAAAGCATCACAAAACCCTTGGCTTTATCCAGTCTCGTCTCGTCAGCGACTCACCAAATGCTATTTCCTCTTAGTTTGTTTGTCTGCATTGGCGGGGATCACTACTGCATGCACAAAGTGCATGGCACATTAATATTTTTTTGAGTGTAATGTTTCCCCCTCCATATGTTTGCACCTTGACCTATAAGAGGTGACTTTGTATGTATATATATACATGTGTGTGTGTGTGTGTGTGTGTGTGTGTGTGCTTATATCACACTCCCACAGTCCTCCTCCTCCATCATTTTGGCCTATTTCCATGCAGGCTCCTCCTCTTTTGCTGCCACATATTTCTAGTTCACTCCCATATGTGAGAGAGGGTAAGAGTGGAAGTGGCTGTTTTGGACGGGGGCATTATTTGGGGCTGGAGTGGGTGGACATTCGGTGCAACCATGTCTCCTCCCAGCTCACACACACTGTACACACACACTGAGTCCAGTCATGCCAATAGATAGTGACAGGTCTTCTGTGCTAGTAGCCACAGAATATTACAGTTTAACACTGGGTTACTTTCCATATTCTTGTGTTTGGGCAGCAACCACAGCCAGAGGTTATGTAAAAAAAAAAAAAAAAACACCACAAAAAGCGCTGTAATTTAAAGTGGCTCCACCATGTTTTACTGATTATCCACACTCTATTTAGTGCAAAGAAAGTGCAGCAATGTTGGGGTTTTGTCAGCTGTTTTTCCACCGCTCTCATGTCGACACACCTTGACGGCGGCCTGCACAGCCAAACAGACTTGAGGTGCATAGTGGGTGGTCGGCCAACCGAGAAGACATTATCTTGTGATTATTGCGATAATACTGTACACCCGAGCCAGTCTCGGAGCAGCCCATCATCAATCAGTCGACTATTCTGCTTGCTGCATGCCACAACACGAGAGTTCGTCATTTTTAGCCTGACTTTGTTTGCTTACCACCCCCCTCAAAAACCTTTGATCGAGGACAAGACAGTGCAAGGTCGTTGTAACTTAAGCAATTTACACAACCGTCTGGAATCTTTTTCCCAGTCAATGGCTCATGAGTTCTTGGCGCTCTGTCATTGAACGGTGGATGCCTTCAGGTTGTAATTATTACCAATAAACTCCACTGTTTCCACAAGGTCTCAGTTTGGTAAATGGGTGTTTTTTGTGAGTGTGTGTGTGTGTGTTGCATGCTTAGTGTTCCTTGTTGGTCCATCGATCAGATAAGCTTTTCCATTATCCAAGGCTTCAGTCTCTGCTTCCCATAGCCTCCCCTTATCAGACTCCACTGGGACCACACACACATGCACACACACCAACCAACCAGCCAGCCAGCCAACCAACGAACCACTCAGGTGGGCTTGATGCCCTTCACAAAGTATGGGTTAGATATGGGAGTGGGGTGGTGCTGAGTGATGTTGGCCCAAGGGCGCTGACGTATGCACGGATGTGTTTTGTGTTCGTGGGATGTGTCAGGCATCCCTTTTTTTTGCAATTGCAAGCGTTTCTCCTGATACTGGTGAGCTATCATTTGTGTCACTTCATTTGTTTTGAGTGCGTGCGTGCGTGCGGGGATGGGGGTTGGTGGGGGGAGCGAGGGGGGTTGGTTGGGAAGGATGTGAGAGCAGATGTGATCGGGATCGGTGGAGCGCACTACATTTGGGATTGAGGGTTGTGTTTGCAAATCCTGGGTGGTCGTCTAATGGCTCTGGTCCTGCAGTTAACCTGCCTCTAACTGTAGGGTGTGTCCTACATTAAACGTCTATTTCCTGCCTCCCATGTTGGGCTATATAAAGCTGCCATACCACTGACCTTGGCCCAGTCATTGTACAGTCAGGCAGCTGTCTTCCTTCACCACCCTGAAACATAATGTATGTGTATTAGCTTGAGAGCATACATGTTTTTCTTCCTTATCATGCCATTCTGCCACCGTGATTGCCTACACAAGCTGATGATAAAGGACCCTCCGAGGATTGTCTGTTCGGGGGATGCTCCTTTATCCTTTAACTTGTATTGTATATCAAATGTTTCCTCTAGGAAGTAATGGAAATAGAAATATTAAGTAATAATCAGCACTTTTGATGCTGACAGCTCCTTGCCGCTATTACAACATGTGTTCTGCTGTGTTGTGCAGAACCCTTTTTAATAATGAGCATATGGTCACAGAGAGCTGTTTTCATGAATTCCAAATCATCATTAAAGTTTAAAAAGTTGCATTTCTCATACATGAGTTTTCATTATCTTTGTAAACTCAACCGCTGTTTTAGATTGTACAGTCGTACCCAAATGTGTGGCTAGAAAGTGTCTAAATATTTACACACACCCGTTTGAACAGGTTTGATTGTCGTGTGTGAGCGGTATTACTACTGGGCAGCCGTAATCTTCCATTAATGACCCTGTACTAGAGGTTCCCGATCACTCTCATCAAGTCACATGGCACATGAGGGTAAAGTACATGAGACAGCATGATGTGAGAATGAGATATAATAGCTGTGTGCGATAGCGAGACATAAGTCCCGTCAGTCCTGTCCATCCAGACTGTACGAGAGAGAAACCTTCACTCGCTAAATGTACTGCAAAAAAGGTCAGTAAGGATAATTCATAATGCCGCCTACAGAGAACATACTAACTCCTTATTTCTAAAATCACAAATACTTCAACTTGCTGATATAGTTAATCTTCAAACAGCTAAAATAATGCATAAGGCTATAAATAACCAATTAGCTAAAAATGTCATCCAATACTTCTCTACAAGAGAGGAGAAAGATGATCTCAGGGAAGAACTACATTTGAAACACTTATATGCTAGGACTACGTTAAAAAGCCATAGCATTTCAGTATGTGGAATCAAACTATGGAATGGATTGAGTAAGGAACTCAAACAATGCACAACGATGAGCCAATTCAAGAAACAATACAAGCAGTTGATGTTTGCTAAATACAAGGATGAAGAGTCTTGAACCAGTCATGATGTGCTATATATATCACTATATTGACACTTACTATGGTACCCATTATGTCATTGTATGGTCGTATCGCATCGTACTTCGGTATGTGACAAAAAATAAAAACATTTAAAAAAATAATTAAAAAATAACAAAATTAATTAATAAAATTAATAAATATTTAATATAATAAAATATAATTGCATTTAATAATTTTAACAATTTAATAAAAAAAATACAAAATTACTTCGGTACGTGACAAAAATAAAATAATAAAAAAAAACTATATTAGGAAAGCAGGAAGTGAACAAATGTAACAGTTACTGATTGTAAAAGTACCAGATGGAGGGGTAGGATTTAATAAGCTTTGCTTCTTCCTACTCCTTTTGGACATGTGGAACTGTGAACTGATTATGTGATGCACTCAATTGTAATCTGATGCATATTTAAATGAAATAAAACCATTACCATCACCAAACTTGTGACAAAGATTGATGGGAAAAAAAGATAAATAAATGAAATAAGGGAACATGGAAGTGACAAGAATGAGAATTGGAGTGAGAGAAAGATGCAGAAATAAAGGGAGGGAGCTGCTCGCACCAGCCAACTGAGGGCCAGATGTTTTGCGGCTAAAAAAACTCGAGATGAATCAAAGCCATGTGAAGAGATTTATTAGGTTCCCATAGGAGCCCAGGCAGAATTACATGTATCCTACTTTGTTTACAGTGGCAAGAACCCCTAAACCACCCATCAGCTTCACTACTGCTTTGGCTGGGAATGTGAAGACTTAATATTTGGACTTATATAGGCTTTTGTCTCTCTTCTGTTTTTTCTTCTTCTCTTTCTCTCTCTCTCTCTCTCTCTCTCTCTGCCGGAGGAACTGGAAAAGAGACACATGCCTGTTTAGTCTGAGTGTGTGAGCCACAGTAGTCGGCTGTAGCGCTGCCCTGTACAGTAGCACCATCTGATTCTCTTTATTTGGCATCGGGTTCCCTCCATTTAGACTTCCCTTCTGATGTGCTATTTGCCTACTCGGCCTGCCTCTTACATCAAAGCGTGACACTCTAGTCTATCACTGTTTGCCTGCTGCTTCACCACCGACAACCGTATTAAACTTTTTCTCCTGTATGATTTTAGAATTAATCCCCTATGGATCCATTCTAATGCTGTCCATTTCGATAATATCGTGGATGGAATGCATGCCGTGTCCTCTCGTGTTAATGGCTGCATCGGTAATGGATCCGCACTATATTGCCGCTAAGAGCTGACTGAATAATCTGCCCCTGCTGTGGCTGGAAAGACTGAGCCAGCTGTTTAATGATGTCAGCGTGCTGGAGGGGAATACGACCACACTTGCACTCGTTTGCTCAGGACAGACAGACACAAATACACACGCCAAACGGAACGCGTCCATCGCCGCCTGAACAGCTGAGCTGGCTGCACAGGAAGGAAGAACTAACGCTGGCGCTGTCAAAACAACTGTGGTTACACGCAACATATCAAGGCACGGCCAGGATTGACGACCCTGCGTCTGAGGCCACCGAGCGGTACACTTCACTTTGTGTTTTTGTGGTACAATTTGGAACCGTAAGCCTCAATCGGGTTTTTTTGTCGGATGTCTACAGCGGTGTTAGCTTACTTGTAACACGGCAGCCAACACAGTGTATCCGTTATTAAGGAACATACATTCACCCCATGAGGTGTGCTAATTTTCTCACAGAACTCTATGCATTTGTTTGTGTAAGCTAGCTCTCCTACTTCTGAAGCGACCATTTCTTAACACGTTACTATGTTACCTATTATGTCAATTTATGGTCATATCACCTCGTACTTCGGTACGTGACAAAAACATCAAAACAAAAACAACTAAACAAACAAAAAAAACTTACACTATATTAGGAAAGCAGGAAGTGAACAAATGTAGCAGTTATTGATTGTAAAAGTACCAGATGGAGGGGTAGGATTTAATAAGCTTTGCTTCTTCCTACTCCTTTTGGACATGTGGAACTGGGAACTGATTATGTGATGCATTCAATTGTAATCTGATGCATGTTCAAATGAAATAAAACCATTACCATATTCTCCTACTTACATTACACCACATGGTGGCGCTGCTATTAAATCCCCAAGATTTTTTTAAAACTCTTGATTACATAAAGGCGTATTTTCCAAACTATTCCTAATAGTGTGTGTAAGACGGCTAGTTAAACAGTAAAGTTATTAATTGCCGTCTTCATCCTCCTCCTGGGAACGAAAACCACCAAGTCGTCTTCTTCAGCGTCAGAATTGGAACAGCCTCAGTATTTTTTCGTCTCACATACACACTTAGTCTCACATTTCGTCTCGTTGTAAATTCGGCCTTTAGCTTGAGCTGTCCTCTTCGTCACGAAGTAGTCTAGTCTTTGGAAATCCGTTGGTGATGGTGGATTTTTTTTTTGTTGTCGCTATAGTCGGGACACTTATGAAGGGTGATTGTGAACTTATAGTCACCGAATCATCCCTTTCTTTTGTGGTAATTGAACTTATACCACACCCTTGGTAGACATACATGCCTGGTCAGCTTTGGGGAAACAGTGATTACTGTCCTGTGATTAGTATGCAGATTGGAGGGTCCGACAAAGTGGGTATTTTGTACCCTCTCAATTAGTTGCACTGGAAACAAAAAAAAAAGTGTACTTCGCCAAACTGATCTATTTTTTGGACATGATGTTTGACTGTGGAAGTTGATGGGTGAATGCATGGTCTATAATGAGACTAACCTTTCATTTATTTATTTTCCACCACAGATCGATGCCCTGAGTAAGAGAAGTAAAGAAGCAGAGGCCGCCTTCTTAAACGTGTACAAGAAAATAATTGATGTCCCAGGTAAGACAACGCCTCATGCCGTTATCTTGTGTTCGATGCATCACGGGGTAAAAAAAAGAAAAAGTCATCAGGAGGACGCTGCGGGCATGTAGACAGCACCAACAGATGAGTGAAAAGCACGACACCATCCCTCTGGTGCTCCATTCACGGTGCATCAAGGCGTGTTACAGCACCCTAATATGTCCCCTCTATTCTTAGCAAAAAAAAGTGCAATGTTGTGGCTGTCACACGTGTGCACAGCAGCTTCCTTTAACGTATATATGAGCAGTCGGCACAGCGAGGTCGAGGAGGGACACGCAGTCACATTGCTGCTGGTGGGAGATCTTCAGCTATACGGGAGCCCTGAAGGGGGCCACGTATGTCGGATTGAGAGGAGTTGAGTTCATCTATAGCGTAAGGAGGTCATCATATTCCCACACGGTTAGACCTACAGTAATATCTTTGGATTGTACTGCTCCCAATAAGTCAGTGCTTGCTCTGACGGGGGGCTATTCTTAACTTGCAGCGAGACAATGATGTAATGCCTGATGCACACACACACACACACACGCACACAAGACACACAGCAGCAGCCTGACTAATGCCGCGGTCTTGAAAGTGGAAACAGTGTGTTTTGTTCTGTCTTCTATCAGCTGAAGGCCTGGTTAGTCAGCCCCAGCGTGCTCTGCTGTAGATTAAAGGTGTCTGGCGAGAACGTTTAGCACCAGTGGCCCATAAGTCAAACTGCTTTTAACTGGCTGTAGAGTTGATTTGAAAATGGCGGCTTGGGTGGGTTGGCGGCGGCGATGTATGTGAAGGACAAAGCTTTTGATAAAGAACGGGAAAGTAGCATTTCAAGGGCGCCAACTTTGAGGCAGATAGGCGTCGAGTTACGTATGTTTGTACCGTGTGTGCACACAACACAAGCATGCTTTGCATGTGGTCTTCCGCGTCTTGCACGGCGTGTCACCTTGACGGCACAAAAAAAAAATCAGCATGAAATTCTCCCATCGTTCTCTGCTGATCTCTCATTAGCATAGTTAAGATATCTAACTGTGTCAGACATGAGGCGCTCACACACATGCACACGCAGCCCTTACCCCCAGCTGTAAGCTGTCAGTTCCTCTTATCTGCACAACACACACACACACATACACACATGCTCACACACAAACTGCTCTTTTAGCTGGCATGCTGATGAGCGTCGCCCGCGTCTCTTGGCTGCCTGTCACCAGTCTGCCACCCATGAGCACCAATCAGATGTGATTGGCCTGACTGACAGGGCTCTCTTCATCACACTGACAGTTAACCCTGCTGTGTATTCAGACTTGTTGGGAAGATGCCTCCAGAAAGTTGTCTTTCTTCCTCCTCTTTTTTTTTTTGCCTCACTGTTTCTTCTCCTCCGTTTTGTCCGATGTTTGTTGTGCTTTCATTCTAAGAAACTCATTCAGAACGTTTACGCTAACTGGGTTCTTATGATTTAACTCATCTACGTCATTGTTTGTGTTGCTAGTAGGTATCAATTAGCCACTTATGGCTACACGAGCACGTCAACAGTCGCAGTTGCACATTTTTATCTCAGTAACTGGCTAATATAGTCAGAAAAAAAATAAAACGGAAGCAAAATGTTTATCCTCTATATGACAGGAGTGCTCTACCGTCTTCTACTGTAAAAAAACGCTATTCATTCATTCATTTTCTACCGCTTTTTCCTCACGAGGGTCGCGGGGGTGCTGGAGCCTATCCCAGCTGTCTTCGGGCGAGAGGCAGGGTACACCCTGGACTGGTCGCCAGCCAATCACAGGGCACATATAGACAAACAACCATTCACACTCACATTCATACCTATGGACAATTTGGAGTCGCCAATTAACCTAGCATGTTTTTGGAATGTGGGAGGAAACCGGAGTACCCGGAGAAAACATGCAAACTCCACACAGAGATGGCCGAGGGTGGAATTGAACCCTGGTCTCCTAGCTGTGAGGTCTGCGCGCTAACCACTCGACCGCCGTGCTGCCAAAAACACTGTTTACCTTACAAATAATACATACAAATACAAATGAATATCTACACACAATACCATGCCACCCGTCTATTAGAGCCGCAAGGCATGCTGGGTCGCTTATGGTACTATTTCTCCCACCATTCTGCTGTGATTGTGACATTTTTGCTTGATTGCAAATTATGTTAAGAGGTTGTTTTTGTTTCGATTAAGTAAATCACTGTAGTAAATGTAAATCCAGTGTCAATTGAAACATTGCAGACACGGTCAATTCGTAGACAGTAACTGCAAAAGTGACTTGTTAGCTCATCACACCGTGATATCGCTGGTACTTGTGATATTATTTTGTCCTTGACGGCATTGGTCGTTCTCCGGAGGGGGATCAGAGGTCACGGTCAGCGCCAAAATAATGTTCCCGGAGCTGTTAGAGATTCATCACCTTTCTCAAGGACAACCTCAGCGGGGCAAGCATTTGGTCTCTTCGGCTTTTCCCCGAATGCGGTTATTCCATGCTTAATGCCTAATCTGGTTTTGTGAACTGGTGTCAAACGTTGTGCGTATTCTTGCCCGGCAGATCCCGTACCTGTGCTGGAGCTGGCTCAGCAGCTACAGCTGAAGCTTCAAAGGATGCACGACATTGAGACGGAGAACACCAAACTCCGAGAGACACTGGAGGACTACAATAAAGAGTTTGCAGAGGTCAAAAACCAAGGTCAGAGACAAATGAATGCGGGTGTTTTGGGGACACGCCCCCTGCTCTGAATAAGCGATTTCAATACAATGTGAAAATAAAGTAATAATTGGTTTTTGGTTCATTAGAAAGCATATAGCGTTAGAAAGAAGAGACAAAGAACATATGAAAATGATGAAAAGCAAATGTGTATCATCAGGGAGTCCTATTTTGTAATAAATCATCTAACCTGACATCAGTAGCATTTGGAGAGCAGCGTGCCACTTTGAATTAAGGCTTTATAAATCTGGAGTGAGATTCGGAAACGGTTGCAATGATAATCAAAAATAGATGACCCTACCAGTATATGCGGTGTAAAAATGTGAATGGAATTGAGTGTTCCTTTTGCAGCCGTTCTCCCCCTAGCACATTTTTATCTCAGTAACTGGCTAATATAGTCAGAAAAAAAATAAAACGGAAGCAAAATGTTTATCCTCTATATGACAGGAGTGCTCTACCGTCTTCTACTGTAAAAAAACGCTATTCATTCATTCATTTTCTACCGCTTTTTCCTCACGAGGGTCGCGGGGGTGCTGGAGCCTATCCCAGCTGTCTTCGGGCGAGAGGCAGGGTACACCCTGGACTGGTCGCCAGCCAATCACAGGGCACATATAGACAAACAACCATTCACACTCAGATTCATACCTATGGACAATTTGGAGTCGCCAATTAACCTAGCATGTTTTTGGAATGTGGGAGGAAACCGGAGTACCCGGAGAAAACCCACGCATGCACGGGGAGAACACGCAAACTCCACGCAGAGATGGCTGAGGGTGGAATTAAACCCTGGTCTCCTAGCTGTGAGGTCTGCGCGCTAACCACTAGACCGTGCGGCGCATTTAACGAATAAAAAAACAAAAAAGACTGTCTACCTCGGGGTAAAGAAAGATGGAAAAAGTGACAAAGGCGCAGATGAGTGAGAAGGAGTTGTGAAAGTGTTTTAATTTCAGTCGAAGGGGGAGGGAGGGAGGGAGGGAGTGAGTGAGGGAAGGAAGGAGGGAGTCGGGAATGTTGTGGAATCTCCCTTTTCTCAGTGAGGGTTAATTGCAACAGCTCGATAGCGGCAGGGTTCCATTCTGCCATTGATTTTTCTGTCCCCTCCTTTATCCCTCCTTCCCGCTTCAATAGATGGGGGGGATATTTAAACCCCAAAACGCACTGTGGAACTCCCACTCCTGTTAAACACACACACGCAGAACGACCTGCACGCACACACACACATACAAATGTCGGGGTCATTGATCCTTGCAACCTAAATGTTTAAAGTTCAGTTAAGCAGTTAAGGGCTAAGAGGGCTCTGAGGGGACTCTCCTCTATTGATTATGTGTCAGAGTAGTGAGACCGGAGTTTAAATCACACGCGCGCACACACACATGCACAAAGTGCTAAGAGCCCTCAGTCAAAGGCTGCAAGCAGCCGTGCTCTTTATCACTGTCTTGGGTGTTTATATCTTTCTCTGAGAAATCCACACATGGAGCCTATTTATTACTCCAGTTATGTGTTAGATTTATTTCCGGCCACCCCGTCCGGACACAGCTCAGACGTCAGCGGGTTGTGGGGATTTCAGCACTAATGCCGGTCTAATGAATACAGCGTAGCCGCTCTGCGAGAACATGGCGTATTCCTCCCCGCCAGCTCTGGATGTAAAGGCAAGAGCATGCTGGGTCATCCTCGTCTCTGCTGGGTGGGAAGCGTGTGAGAAATGAAAGTGGATTCAAAAACCATTAGAAAGCAGCAGTAGTTGCAGCCTGACTGCTTCTACGTCATTGTCTAATTTGCATAATTGGCCATGACGCATGAGCTTGTCATTTGTATGGATGCTTTGGGAGATAAAAAAAAGGGAACAGACAACATGAAACGCTAAACAAAAATGTTTACAAATAGAAACTTTCTTCTGTCGCTTCTTGTTGGGTTATTTTTTGTCACCAGTTATGTCACAAACCACCTCAGAGTACATTTATTTACGGGGGGGGGATGTGTCCATCCATTCATGGTCTATGCTGCTTATCCTCTGACTTTGACTTCGAGAGGCGGGTTACACCCTGAACTGGTCGCCAGCCAATCACAGGGCACATATAGACAAACAACCATTCGCACTCACATTCATACCTATGGACAATTTGGAGTCGGCAATTAACCTAGCATGTTTTTGGAATGTGGGAGGAAACTGGAGTACCCGGAGAAAACCCACGCATGCACGGGGGAGAACATGCAAACTCCACACAGAGATGGCCGAGGGTGGAATTGAACCCTGGTCTCCTAGCTGTGAGGTCTGCACGCTAACCACTCGACCGCCGTGCCGCCAAAAACGCTGTCTACCTTACAAATACAAATGAATATCTACACACAATACCATGCCACCCGTCTATTAGAGCCGCAAGGCATGCTGGGTCGCTTATGGTACTCTTTCTCCCACTATTTTGCCGTGATTGTGACATTTTTGCCTGATTGCAAAATATGTCAGGAGGTTGTTTTTGTTTCGACTAAGTAAATCACTCTCGTAAATGTAAATCCAGAGTCAATTGAAACATTGCAGACAATTCGTAGACAAACAACCATTCACACTCACATTCATACCTATGGACAATTTGGAAGTCGCCAATTAACCTAGCATGTTTTTGGAATGTGGGAGGAAACCGAAGAACATGCAAACTCCCAGACGGACAATCGAACACAGGTCTTCCCGATTTCCTGACTGTGTAGCCGACATGCGAAGCACTCGTACGGTGCTTTCGAGGTGTCTTCAGAAGCAGAGTTGCAGTGCCATCTACTGTACAGAGTTAGAACAACATTCACAGACAGACTCATTATAATGTGTTTACGAGTGAGGGCTAACAAATCGCACCAAATCTAATTGTGGCACCCCGCTGTGATAAAATGAATATATGGGAGACACGGTACATGTTGGATTTCATGTTTCACTTAATGAATCGCGGCATTCGTGCAGCCTGAGACAGTGACTCCGCCACCCGTGTGTTTGACTGTAAACATGACACAATTATCTTGATACTTACCTGTGATGTCGCCTATTTAGATAATAATGGCCGTGAGTTATTTGTTATTGTTAATGTAAGAAGAAAAGCAAATCTATTTAGTCATAGAGCTATTATGCTACATATGTTTACCCTGTACTGTATCATGAACAATTGATGCCCGGTGGGATACAGTGTAATCATCTGCAGCCATGCATTTCTAGTGTGTGTGTATTGTCTTTAGCTGACTTCATTCTCTCTTGCATATTCATCTGTTCTTCAACCTCCTCCAGAGGTGACCATCAAGGCCTTGAAAGAGAAGATCCGCGAGTACGAACAGTCGCTGAAGAATCAAGCAGAGAACCTGGCACAAGAAACGCAGCTCCAGCTTCACAACGACTATGCAGAGAAGGAGAGGTGTGTGTGTGTGTGCGTGTGTGTGTGCGTTTGCCCCAAACCGTTATGTCTAATCCTGCATTGAACATGTATATATTTTTAATGTTATTGAATAATGTGTAACACCTTTTTCTTTTTAATCCCAGTCTTCTTCACAAGTTTAATCAACACATTTGGATCGCCTCCCCTGTCGCCTTGTGGCTTTAGATCAATGCAGGATTAGAAAGTAAAAACTATAGCTTATTTTTCCCACTGGCTGTGCCACTTACCTTGATTGCAATCAGCACCTCAGACTACTATTTTCTCTTTTCATTTGCCAAGTATTTCAGCCATCCTGTCGGGAATTAATGCTTCTATTTTGGAATGGAATGGAAACCCTTGAAATAACTTTATTTGATATGGTTAAGTTTAGCGTGTGTAATTAATTGTAATGGGCTACTTCCTCAAAGATTTTTTTTTTGCAATATTTCGCGCTGGCAATGAATGATCGACACATTACTGCCAGATATTTTATCAAGATACAATGTTATCATTCAGTTTCATTTTTCAAAGGCATGTTTTTAAACGTGGTTCTTCTGACCTCTGCTCTTTTTTTTCAGTTTTAAAGGGATGGAAAAACATCCAACGAAAAGCACACTTGTGCTCTTACAGATGCTTTTTTTTTTTCTCGCCCTGCCGTTAGTGCACCGCCCAAAATTACAGTATCCAATTACAGCAATCCAGTTCTCAGCCCATTATGCACAGTCATGCAAATGGCTGACTCACAAGCACTAAAGTTTCACGTCTTAATTTTAACACTTTTTAGCTGAAATAATCAGGTGGTCTATTAACAGAACAAATACATTGTCTTGCGTGTTTATTTTGGCATCAATCCTCTTGTTTATTATAAGAGCTCATTACCCAATTCAGACATATACACGAAGATGAGTAGCCCCTTTTGTATTTCCTGTACGTCAGTGTTTTATGGTCCCCTTCCTGTCTGCAGAGGGTTGACTTCCTGTGTCTGAGAGGAGGCCCGTAAATGGATGGCACCTTTTTGATACGTGGCTTCTTCAAGTAGCGATGGAATGAGATGAAAGGATGAAATTGAGGGCAGAAAAAAAAAAAAAAAAATGGAGATGACAGGGGAGAGACGGCTTGGCGGAGAAGGGAGGGGTTGGGCATCAAAGAGTGTCATAAAGACGCTCTTTGTGCTAGATTATTGATGTTTTTACACGCCGTGGCAATTTCTCTGCAGATCCTAACTTTTTATACGCTAAGAATGAATCTATTTTATCCTTGTGGTTTTTTGTAGCCCCATGCCTCTCCACGCTTCCTCGACGCTCCCCACCCTTGGTGCTGAGTGCCCCAGTGGCTAGACATTCCTGCCTAATAGGGCTGCTTAATGAGGAGTGGGTTGTGTTGGAGGGATTTTTTTTTTGTGGTGGTGGTGTCGGTGGTGGGGGGAACACTTCAGAGATGGTGGGAAAATAGAGAATAGCTGCAGTTGTCACTAAAGTGTGAGCCCAGGACTTACTGACGCAGTGGATCTGTGGCTTGGTGCTCTCTGTAACATGACTTTGACTCCCTTGCTTAGGAAACTCCAAGAGAGCCAAGATTCCATGTCGTCACGGTTGGAAGAGGCCGAGCACAAGGCCCAGTCCCTCCAGACAGGTAATCCAACTAAACATGATAGAAAAAATGTATTCACATTAATTCACATATTAAAAAGTCATTACTTTGGTGTTTTTCAGCACTTGAAACAACTCAGGCCGAGCTCTTTGATTTGAAGACAAAATATGATGAGGAATCCTCAGCAAAGTACGTGTGTCACTCATTTGTGTGTGTGTGTGGGTTGTTTTTGTACAACACAAACATTTTCAGGTCAAAACCCCCAAATATTTCATCATTCCAGCCTCTCATCAGACACAGAAACAGCGTCTTGGGTGCTCTGGAATGGTATTTTTCGAAAGCAGCTTCCAAAGTGGGAAAATCTCAAAACGCAGGCTCATCGTTTCCGTATAGACTAGCAGGCTGCTCATTTTTTTTTAAACGATGACGTCGTTATTTCTAAAATTACAATTACTTAAACTTGCTGATATAGTTAATCTTCAAACAGCTAAAATAAAGCATAAGGCTAAAAAATAACCAATAACTATGAGCTGGAAACCTCATATTACAAACATACAACATAAGGTGGCCAGAAATATTTCAGTATTCAACAAAGCAAAATTTGTTCTCAATCAGAAATCACGCCACACTCTTTAATGCTCTCTGGTTCTACCATATCTTACTTATTGTGTGGAAATATGGGGTAATAACTATAAAAGCAATCTTCACTTGCTAAATGTACTGCAAAAAAGGTCAGTAAGGATAATTGATAATGCCGCCTACAGAGAACATACTAACTCCTTATTTCTAAAATCACAAATACTTAAACTTGCTGATATAGTTAATCTTCAAACAGCTAAAATAACGCATAAGGCTAAAAATAACCAATTAGCTAAAAATGTCATCCAATACTTCTCTACAAGAGAGGAGAAATATGATCTCAGGGAAGAACTACATTTGAAACACTTATATGCTAGGACTACGTTAAAAAGCCATAGCATTTCAGTATGTGGAATCAAACTATGGAATGGATTGAGTAAGGAACTCAAACAATGCACAACGATGAGCCAATTCAAGAAACAATACAAGCAGTTGATGTTTGCTAAATACAAGGATGAAGAGTCTTGAACCAGTCATGATGTGCTATATATATCACTATATTGACACTTACTATGGTACCCATTATGTCATTGGATGGTCATATCACCTCGTACTTCGGTACTTGACAAAAAAAACTATATTAGGAAAGCAGGAAGTGAACAAATGTAACAGTTACTGATTGTAAAAGTACCAGATGGAGGGGTAGGATTTAATAAGCTTTGCTTCTTCCTACTCCTTTTGGACATGTGGAACTGTGAACTGATTATGGGATGCACTCAATTGTAATTTGATGCATGTTCAAATTAAATTAAACCATTACTATTACGTCGCTGTCACATGACCAGAAGTGAGCTTTGACAAGCCTGCATAATATCTGAATATTCCGAGTGTCATGACTTGCCACAGTCAACGCTCTCCCCCGCAATCTTCTTGTCTTATACTCCCAAAATGACGCAATTTAATTCCACTCGTCTGGTGCGTCACGTGGTTCTGTCAGTGTGTATGTTCACAGCGCCACACGTTTTTACCCAGTTATGTTTACCTCCTTACTAATCTAGTACAGTGTACATACAACCAAAACCAAAAAATCCCACTGACGTTCCCGTGTGGACAGGGCCTGGGACGACTCCTTCCTTTCCCCACCTCCATAGTCGATCCCTGACATAATCATCCTGTTTAGTGCACCTCTTTGCTTGGAAACTCCCTCTGCTGTCCGAACAGCTGGATCATCTCCCACAAAGCTCAGCAGCCTCCAAATCCCAGCATTACCCCCCCCGCCCCCCCCATCCCACACACACACACACACACACACACTGTAAATACCAACAAGCACTGTGATGTGTTCTGCAGCCACAGCAAGCACAGTACTTCCTTATAGTGCATTCATTTCAAAGCGCTACCCAACATGAAGCGTTATGCCAAACCTGCAGAAACACGATCTAGACGCTGGGGGGGAAAGGGATGACTATGATCACAGATGTGTACGCAAATGTCCACATCAGTTAGAATTTGGCATGGTGATCAGAAAGTGGATTTATTGAATGTGTGTGGGTTTTAATTTGATCATCTCATGTCCTCAATCCTGCTTTTTAGTCGATTTCCAAAATAACATTTAGCATTATTTAAAGGGGGCAAGTTGAGGTTACCAGTAGAATACACACATGCATGCCTTCATTTCAGTGCCTATCTATGCACACACGGTTCTTCTTCTGTTGTACAAACAGTTGGAGTTGCAAATATACCAATTTGTGATTTTTAGGAACTAATACGCACCATTGAGTATCCCTTTTTATACTTGAAAATGTACTCATCAAGCTACAGTTGTATGGTGGCAAGGAAACCTGGATCCTTACACCAACCGTATTATATAACATCTTTGTAAATGTCGCCATTTTGCTGACTTAACAGGCGCTCTCTGTCACACTTCCCTTCTCCTTCCGGAGGCAGGTCTACGTCGTCTCCGTAGTCTAGCAAGAGCGTCAATCCAAAACATCCCACTTCTGACACCAGTTGTACCTTCACCTCCATTTTTTTTCTAGTTCTAAACCCTCCGAGTGTCCTGTCACATCGGGAACGCCACAAATGGCCTCTCATGGAGGCTATGTGGAGTCAGTGGTACCCTCAACCTTGTTTTTAAACCCAGGTCAAGAACCTTTAAACATTAGACTGATTGTGTACAGCGCTATAAAGATTCATTCATTTTCTACCGCTTTTTCCTCACGAGGGTCGCGGGGGTGCTGGAGCCTATCCCAGCTGGTCGCCAGCCAATCACGGGGCACATATAGACAAACAACCATTCACACTCACATTCATACCTATGGACAATTTGGAGTCGCCAATTAACCTAGCATGTTTTTGGAATGTGCGAGGAAACCGGAGTACCCAGAGAAAACCCACGCATGCACGGGGAGAACATGCAAACTCCACACAGAGATAGCCGAGGGTGGATTTGAACCCTGGTCTCCTAGCTGTGAGGTCTGCACGCTAACCACTCGAACGCCGTGCCGCCAAAACCGCTGTTTACCTTTACAAATAATACATACAAATACAAATGAATATGTACACACAATACCGTGACACCCGTCTTTTAGAGCCGCAAGGCATGCCGGGTCGCTTATGGTACTCTTTCTCCCAACATTTTGCCATGATTGTGACATTTTTGCTTGATTGCAAAATATGTATATATTATATATATGTATATATATATGCTATAAAGATATACAGAACCGAAATACACATTTCTACATCAACTTGATATATCCTTCCCACTCGTTCCTCATTTGGTTCCAACATCTCCTACTTTCTACTACACATGTCCGGATTCCATTTGTAAAAAAAAAAGAAACAGTTTGTGATTCATGGAGGTCATGACTGATGAGGCACGGTGAGATCAGGCGTCGTCAATACTTGAGTGACCATCCATCTTATTGATCCTTTTGAGCGCCAGCAGAGATGGGTACAGAAGCTTTTCCTTGTCAGCACTCCACACTGTGAAGTGCCACTTTATGACATTCGCACTCTCTTGTTCCCTTGGGTGAGAAACCCGTCCTGACTGTTTAAAAAACACTCATTCATTCATTCATTTTCCACCGCTTTTTCCTCACAAGGGTTGCGGGGGTGCTGGAGCCTATCCCAGCTGTCTTCGGGCGAGAGAGGCGGGGTACACCCTGGACTGGTCGCCAGCCAATCACAGGGCACATATAGACAAACAACCATTCACACTCACATTCATACCTATGGACAATTTGGAGTGGCCAATTAACCTAGCATGTTTTTGGAATGTGGGAGGAAACCGGAGTACCCGGAGAAAACCCACGCATGCACGGGGAGAACATGCAAACTCCACACAGAGATGGCCGAGGGTGGAATTGAACCCTGGTCTCCTAGCTGTGAGTTCTGCGCGCTAACCACCGCCCTAAAAAACACTCATTATTTTCTCAAATGCTAAAATTGTTCAGTTAAGAATGAAACCCTAATCAATAGTGTTTGCACTTTCTAAGAGAAGCTAGAAAATGGTGTACTTTGAATCCACGCCATCTGCACAAGCACAGCAGATTATCAACTTATCAACATTTTGAAAAGGCATCTATAGTAGGTCCCATTTGCTGGCATAGGCTAATAAACACATGCCTGCCCACATCCTTACGCATGCTCATGTACACATCCAAACACACACACACTCGCTCGCACGCGCGCTCGTTCACTCGTGAGCCCGAGGCAGTCAGGGTCCTTGACTATGTGGCGTGCTGTGATCTGAAATTTTAATGCAACGCTTTAAAGCACACACAAACCCTCTCTAACCCTGCACCCTCCCAGTCCTTGGAGTCCTTCCCCCCGTTTACTGCTTGGCTGAGCAAATCGCCAGTGTTTGGCTGAACACAACTTTTAACCCTTTGACTGCTTCACATTTTTGGCACCGCAAAAAAAAAAAAAAAAAAACAGAATGCATACGTGCACGGTTTTCACACAAGCGCCGACATCTGCGCGCACACACACACACACACACACACACACTTGCTCTGAACTTTTCGCTAAGGAGGCCATTGCGTGACAAATCTCCCATCCTCTTGCTGCATTTGGGTAATCTGCCTTTTAAAATACGCACACACTTGAGAGAGAATTTTAGTCGATGTTGCGGTGCTTGGGAGTGTGTGAGTTCCAGCGGGACGTAGGCCTGCAGATGTAGAGTTGCCCCCCACCCTCCCACCCCCTTCTCTCTCTCTCTGTTAGCTCTGCAAGAGTCTGCCTGGCCGCGCTTTACCCGTTTAGTTACTATTAAAGATTAATGATATATTGATCCACGGCCCTGCAGGATGCTGTGTGTTTGTGTTTGTGCATGTGCGCTAATGTGTAGTCCGTTATCTGTGTGTAAAGACTCGGGGGTACATTTGGGGAGTATTTTAAGTAAGTATTTTTATTATTGTTGAAGATTGGGGTACATTCATACATGTTTCCTGTTTGCGTATGGAGACGTGACGCTCACAACCAGCTTCTTTTTAAGCCTCCTTGAAATTCCCAAGGTACCACACTGTGGAAATGCAATGTGGAGAAGGCGAGGGAAAGAAAAGGCAACGGAGGGATGTAAGCTGGAGGGCAAAATAAAAAAGCAAGCCGGGGTCTGGAGGCTACTGCAAGGAAGAAGGGATCAGAGTGTGATAGAGGAGGGAAATGAAAATCTAAATCGGGGAATATCCTGCTGGCACCGAAGACACGCTTGGGGTGGGGGGGTGTAGTGTTGAAGAGAGCAGGAAAGTAGATGAGTTGAGGAGAAAGGAGAGCGTCAGACATAGTGTGGAATAGAGCGAGAGAGAGCGCATGATAAGAGATGAAAAGGCCTGTCTGAAATGGAGGAAGTACAGTAACAGCTTAAAGGCTCTGGGCGTGTTTCAGAAGTCCTCCAGTGCTCACTGATGTCACAGGGTGCATCCAATGGCTTATACGCCGCAAAAAGTCTTCCGAGGGCGCTTGCATGTTTTCGGTGCGTGCACTTTGAATGGACAGCCACTCTATAGCTCCTCCCTGTGGCAGTAATACATTCTTTATACTCAAAACAAGACCCCTTCCAAACTCGGCTGTTTTTTGTGTCCACTGGGTGCAGAGCCGCTAGCCTTCCCAGCGGCCGACCGACCGACCGACCGACTGTGTCGGGATACACTGAAAATCCCTTCCCTGTGATCTCCTTTGGCCCTCAGCCTCTAGCTTTGCCTTTATAATTCCCAAATACAGCCAAATCCAAAGGTTATTTAAGAAGACTTTGTGCATCTGTACTTTGATTAAATGATCACATTTGGAGCGGGGAGCGCTCAGTGTATTTGGGTTGCATTACTATATCCATAAACGCTCTCCATTACAAGCTTTTCTGGCTTGTTTGGCTCTCTGACCTCACATTTGTGCGCGGGAGAGCGTGCGCGCCGCTCTCTCGCACACTATAGCTTAAGACAGGATAAAAGCCGGTGAGGTAGTGTCCTATTATGTTGCCTAAATGCATACCAGATCCTTTTAACTCGGGGGAAAGAATAAAAATGAAGAGTGAAAAGCTCTCCCACCCTCATCTGACTTTTTTTTTTTTTTTTTTTTTTAGTACATTGCCTTTGGCACGTTGTTGACCTAATATCAACTGTGTCTGTTTTGTTAAACACATTCAAATCAGTAGTATAAAAGCCTATGGGACATAACACTGGTTCTCATAGTGTGACACACAAATACAAAAGCTGCGTGGGTCTTTGGGTTTGCCACATAATGAAACAATAGTTCTCGTGCGCTAGTTCATCGATGCACTCAATACTGCTTATGCAATACACACAAGGTGAAAATCACACCTGTGGGGCGTGATCGGCGGGGTTGCAACGCGTGCTCCGTGCTGATTCATACACCAGGGACAATACCAATAAAAAAAAAAGTGAAAGTAGTCAGTGCCCAACTTGTATCATTCATTCATTCATTTTCTACCGGTTTTCCTCACGAGGGTCGCGAGGGTCAGCTGTCTTCGGGCGAGAGGCGGGGTGCACCCTGGACTGGTGGCCACCCAATCACAGGGCACATATAGACAAACAACCATTCACACTCACATTCATACCTATGGACAATTTGGAGTGGCCAATTAACCTAGCATGTTTTTGGAATATGGGAGAAAACCCACGTATGCACGGGGAGAACATGCAAACTCCACACAGAGATGGCCGAGGGTGGAATTGAACCCTGGTCTCCTAGCTGTGAGGTCTGTGCGCTAACCACTCGACCGCCATGCCACCCAACTTGTATCATAGTATAGTATATTTCTATTTAGTGACACTGACTTCAACACGCAGCCGTTATGGTCTCAATTAGACAGGTGTCAAATACTGAATGTGACTTGCACATCAGTAGTCACGTTTACATGAGGAGTTTTTCTCTTTCTGAATGGAATCTTTCCGAAAGCAATGGTATACATGGAAAGGAATATTCCAATCTCTTGTCTACATGCGCCGCTATAACCAGAATAGTCAATGGGGCATGCGCAGTAAAGCGTAAACACCAACATCACGTGATACCGACTTCCTCGAGTTTTTCTTTGACTTGTTGGAATAACTCCGTATTGCCAGTTTTTCGTTTGTCCAGTTTTGAAATTTTGTTTGAATTAAAAACAAACTTTCGGCAGCAGTCCTTTTCTTTCGGAATGAGGTGTATACAAAGGTTAATTCTTTCCGTTTGAGCAAATAACCCGAATGGAATTGGAATATTTGGGTCCATGTATACATGGCTAGACATGCTTTGCATATCTCAGTCATGTCAATCACAACACAAGCATATCAAAACTGTTTTTTGACTAAAGTTGAATAAAGAGGCGCGATGCACTCCTGCTGTCTGACCTCTTGCGAGGGAGAGGTGAAGCGTGGCCTCCCATCCAAACCATTAGCCAGACACAATCACACAGCTTCGTAGCAGATTAGTCTTCTGTATTAGGACTTTAGAGCTCTATTAATATAATCCCTCTGTTTTAGTGTAGCCTAGGTTTTAGTGGGGTTTACATGTGCGCATAGAAACACACACTTAACGACATGTATGCACGCACAGATACAGGCTGGTTAGGTTACAGGGTTCACAATCAATGGATCAAAAGTGAAATTTAGACGCTGGCTTAATGGACACGACACAAGCATTGTGGAAATGGGGGGTTTGCTCGCACGTTAGAGAGTGCGCAGTGTTCTTTTTGTGTGTGTGTGTGTGTGTGTGTGATTAGTGTTACTGTAGGTGTTGTTTCATTTAACACTGTAGTAACACAAAATGTCTTCCTCAGGGCTGATGAGATTGAGATGGTGATGACAGACCTTGAAAGAGCCAATCAGGTAAATTCATCACTTTTGTTATTTATTTTTTTTTCCTAGTTGGTCAAGTGCATCCAATGGCAACAGCAATAACGTTTTGTTTTGTCTGCTGTGTTTTATTTCCATGATTCACCAACAAATGCAGCTGTTCTCATGCTCATATTATCTGCACAGAACCAGCGAACATGTGTCTTATATCCAGCTATATTTACTGCGCTGCATTTGTGAAGGCCCTTGTTTGTTGTTTAATTTATTACACACCCACTAACCCCATCCAGCTGAAACAGGCCCCTTAGCGCGCCCTCTGCTCCTGGGCTGTAAATATTCCTGTGGTATCTGTTAATGTCATTGTTGTTAACTTTCATTATTAGCCCAAGAGTATGATTTGTGGCTAAAGGGTTAGCATAGGCATGTAATGTTAATATTAGCCTAAAGGTTAGCACTCTGACGATAGTGCCACATGCACACACACACACACACACACAAACGCGCGCACTCTCGCATGCACTATTCACACTTCTGATTTGAGGTTTACAGAGGATGACAGCATGGCCGCCAGCTCAGCCACAGACTTTTTATACGCTTTTATAAGGAGAAAATGGAAAACAGCGTTTTGCTTTTGCGACTAGGCAATCCGGCTCCCTCCCCTGTCAATAGCGGCTTCCAATGTGGTTGCAATTAGGAACGCCATGGAATCTGCTGCCTGTAACTCCTAATGACGGCCTTGTTTACCCGTGTTACTGATGACTCCCGACTGGAGCGTGGCAGTTTTGGCTGTAAAAACAGGCAGCGGGTGTCATCTCAATTTTCTGTACCAATGTAATATTTTATTTTATTGAACTGAAGGAAAAAAAAACGCCCTCTTTTTGGGTTTGAAGGACAAGAAGTGCTGCCGTATACACAGCTCAAATATTCTTTGCGCTGGAAAAAAGCGTTAATATGTTGTTGTTAACATTAGCTCCACTTATTCCACCCTCAAAACATCATGAAATGGTTGCCCCGAAGCATATTCTTATTTATGTTGAGTTAGTGGCAGGCCAGCACCATGAAATTTTTGCACCTCTCCCATGTTGTTCAAGTTTTTGGGTCTTCCTCTGGGCTAGTAGGAAAACTAAGATATTTGAGAAAATGTACACAAAAGAGAACATAACACCTGAATTCAGATTGGAGCTGCATAAACACATAAGAATTGCCACTTTTTTTTTTCCCATCTTCTGAGTGTTTTTTCTTCTCTCTGCAGCGAGCTGAAGCGGCGCAAAGAGACGCTGAGTCACTGCGGGAGCAGCTGTCCTTGAGTAACCAATCCCAGCGAGCCGCCAGCCCGACCAAGGCCGACCCCGACACGGTAACGTGTTTCGCCAACATACTGATTTACCGCGTGGCTGACAAAGCGGTATTGATGGTGCTAAAGATCAGCTCGCCCCCTTTTACTTCAGAGGTGATCATCTGATCACAGCAGCCATTAATTGATCACCGTTGTCATCGGTTTTCAAGGTCGTGGGGACTGTCTCAGGAGTTGCTACATCATGATTGGTGCTGAGAATAGTTTTAGTTAACTGTGTTTGCAGAACAGGACTATACAGTTCACTCTTGGACATGAGACATGGGCAGCATGAAGATGATTGAGTGTGGTCTACAGCCAATCAGGATGCAGAAGTGATTTTTATGTTACAAATGTTACAAACATACCGTAATTTCCTGACTGTAGAGCACACCTGATTATAAGCCTCACTCACTACATTTTTAGAGGAAAAACGATTTTGTACATACACAAGCCGCACCTGTATATACGTAAGCCGCATGTGCCCACATTAAAACATGTAAACATATTTACAAAGAAAGACGGTACAAAGAGAGTTTTCAAAGTTTTAATAATATAACTTAACAATAATAATAATATAACTTTCTTCACAAACGGTGCCTGTGACGCGGCAGTAAAATGGTAGCAACATGGTAATAACATGCTAGTAAAATGGTAGCAATATGGTAACAACACGCTAGCAACACAATAGCAACACAGTATAACAGGTCTGGTAAAACAGGTCTGCCGTTTCCAGCGTCTCACCATCGATTCGTTTATGCCAAGTTTACATGTAGCAGCTCTGTTTCCTTCTTTATTTTAGCTTGAAAGCTGCGTCATATGCCTTTCTTTTTGCATTTTCCATGATGGAGGGTATGTTCACGCTAATTTAATGTATGCACAAGACAAGAAGTTGCAGTCTTCCTCGACACATATATTCCACTGGTCTTAATCTTACCTTTTCTACTCGAGAGCCCCTGGCGGCCGTTAGAAAAATTACATAAATTGGCTGAATAAGCCGCAGGGTTGAAAGTTTGGGGAAAAAAGTAGCGGCTTATAGTCCGGAATTTACGGTAGTTTATGTAACAAACTATGTAGTGCCCATACGTTCTTGTACGTCCCAACACAGAGATAATTTCTGCTCCATATATGTATAAATATTTCTTTGTTTGTGTTTGCCGTCATATTAAACTGCTGTATTTGTCTCGTAGGAACAGGCAGTGGAGGCGGCATCCCACTCAAGTCTAGAGGCGGAGCTCAGGGCCAAAGAAAGGGAGACTGCACAGCTGGTGGAGGACGTCCAGAGACTGCAGGCCAGCCTGACCAAACTCAGAGAGACCACCAGCACCCAGATCACCCAGCTGGAGCAGCAGCTTAGCAGCAAGACGGCCGTTCTCAAGGTAGCACAGGAGACTCTTTATTTCCGCATTTGTTATAATATTGTGCGTTCTGTGTTAAGTTTCATCACTTTAATTTCTTTGTGTTATTCACAGGAAGTGGAGGAGAAGCTTCAAAAGCAGTCAGACTATGAGGAGGTGAAGAAGGAATTGGGGTAGGTGCAAACACATTGTGTGCATGTGTGTGTGTGTTGTGTTTATTGTTGTCGTGACTTCCAACAAAAGCATGCCCTCATTCCAGATGATGCATGTCTGCGGCTTGGTTGTCTCTTGTGTTTTTACTGCTCCTCTTAACCTACTTCGACCTCAAACAGACCACATACTGTGTCAAATTATTATAGTAAGTTCTTTTGTGTCCTCAGTATTCTGAAGTCAGTGGAGTTTGGAACATCAGACGCCGTCCAGGTAAACGTTTGTCTGTTGCGGCCTTATTACGACTCGAGTTAGGACATTAATTAATAACATAAAATTATAATTATGAGCTTTTAAATCGGGTCGGAGAAGGTCATTATTTTTCTTAATCTGCCTCTGTCGTCATCAGGATTCATCCAAACCTCTGGAGGTGCTGTTGCTGGAGAGGAACCGTAGTCTTCAGTCTGAGAGCGCTGCACTGCGCATAGCCAACACAGAGCTCAGTGGTAAGTTTGAGGCTTTAGGGAAGGTCCACCTTTACAGTATCCCTGGAGGAGGCTACTTGGGGGGGCTCATGAGGGCTGCAGGTAAGGCTGTTCAGGTGTAGCGTATAGATGCATGTATGGAAACACATGCATCTTGCATCTTTTTCTCTGAGAGTACACAAGTGCTGTATTTTTCAACAAAAAAAAAACAATGCATTGTCATTGCTTATTCACCGCGCACACAAAGGGGAGCGGCTAACGAATACAATAGCAGGTCAACTTTAAGACTAATAAAGTTGCACAACACCACAAATGAGGACAACATGCTGCACCCCCCCACCACCACCACCTAAACCACCCCGCCCACCCTTGCATCAGGACCCCTGCAACAGTGTTTATGGGTTTGAAATGTCATAGCTTTAGGCTTGAATAGCTGAGTAGCTCTGAATTGATTAACATTCACAGTAAGGGGAGCCTACTGTCTTGCTCAATCATGTTAAGTCTGAATGGTTCTGCATTTGAATAATATCGCTTGCTGCGCCTATCCTCAAGATGGATTCTTGTAGTGAAAAGATTGGGGAGAACAACAACATGTTTTGATATATTTGTTTTGATTCATGTTTATTGGAAGAGTTTGGTCTTTATTCCGAGTCAGACCTGTACACTTTCGTCATTGGTGACATTTATTTCTATTCTTGTTCAACCTTAAAGATTGTTTTATCCTGGATATATTTAATGAACTGAAGACTTGTTATTGCATCATCGATTGGACAATGAAGTGTTAAGGATCCCTCTGCTGCTGCATGGACCAGGACGCCCATATGTGGACATCATATGTGTGAATTGTTTGTTTTTGTCCTGATTTTTTTTCCTTCCAGGCTGTGACTTACAAGAAAGGTTGAAATCACAAATGCATGGGCATTTTGTCTGGGGGGGGGTTGGCAAAAAAGGAAAAACTTACTAATTTGAAAAAGACTTGATTAAGTTAATTTCATGTTTCTTCTCTGTTTCTGGAACCCCTTTTTTGTTGACTCCCCCCATAATGCATGGTGTGTTTGACCTTTCTTGTAGGGTCAGCCGGGCGGAAAGGGACAGAAGAGTCGACACCCAAGGAGGAAACCAGCGACCCCTCTTCTTCGCCCCCTCCTCCCCCTCCTTCTCTCCCTTCCTCCTCGCAGCCTCCTCTGTCTCGCACTCACACGGATGCCCTCAACACTGCCACCACCACCAGCAGCGGGGAAACGCACCCATTCACTCCTACGGGCATTGGACAGGACTTCTACTCTCCAGTCTTCCCGCTGGTGGGCGGTAAGATGGCATTGAACTCCTTAATCCAGCGGCAGCTCCTCCAGACCTTCTACTCCAAAGCATTGCAAGAGTCGTCTGGAATCCCCAGTGGGGCTCTACTGTTCACCCCCTTCACTCCGACCCTTAGCTCCATCCCTCCCTCCACCCCCGGCTCCGGGTCTGCTGCCATCCCTCTCGCGGCCAGTAGCCCTCAGCCGCCCCCAGCCAGCCCAGACATGGCTCCCGTTAACGGGAGCAGCACCGCTGGCAGCGCCCCCTCGCCGTCCCCGAGCCACTCTGACGCCACCACAGGGAGCGTTTTGGATGGGGAGGACATGGACACAGCAGAGATTGCCCGGCAGGTGAAAGAGCAGCTGATCAAGCACAACATCGGTCAGCGTGTGTTTGGCCACTATGTACTGGGACTCTCCCAGGGTTCGGTCAGCGAGATTCTGGCCAGACCAAAGCCGTGGAACAAACTCACCATCCGGGGGAAGGAGCCCTTCCACAAGATGAGGCAGTTTCTGGCTGATGAGCAGAACATCCTTGCTCTACGCAGCATCCAGGGACGGCAAAGAGGTGAGTGTGTGTGCGTCTTGTGACGTATGTGTGTTTCAAGCATGCGTGCGTGTGTGTGTGTTTGTGTGCGTGTGTGAACAGCCCTGCACAGAGCCATTGATCAGCTTGTCAATAAGGGCTAGCCTTTATATTTTTCTTCCTCCTCTCTAACTCCCATCCTGCGCCACATCTGTGTGTCCTGAATTAGTTCCTAGACACACACACACACACACTCATCCCAGGAGCCTCTCCTAGCTATTGTGGTCAATACAGAAACCTTTCACACATCAATAGCATTGATTGGTGAGAACTAGGAGGATAGCAAGAGGTACTGCTTACTGCGGGTAGATTCGATTTAGCCCGGGCCTGCTTTTGTTAACGCATCAGGACATTTGTAGATGGAAGGTGGTCTCAGTGGTACACAAATATCACCAAGTCTAGCACCAAGAGAGTCAGCTAGTAAGCAGGCATTTTGTCATTTTGTCACACAATACTAATATTTTGAGTAGTTCACTAATGCTGTTGGATGTAGACCATCCCCACATAGTGAAAATCAATGTATTTTTTTTTCCCCAACACTGGATGAAATTACCCACACTTGCAGTACATTATAGGGAACAACATAGTGCAGCAGTTAAACCAAAAAAAAAAAACACACAAGTGCTGTAACATAGTGTGTGGTATATTGTTTTTAACAGAGGGCTCAGGCCAGCCCCAGCTTAGCCGAGTGTTTCAGGATGTTCCGAAGCGGAGAACCCACTCCAATACAGCTTCACACACAGGTCTGTCCCCTTCACACGCAGATTCTGGCACGTTCTGTCTGTGTGGCATGTTTGTGTAAGGGTGAACTCTATCTCTAGTGTGTGTGTTTGCGCGTGTGTTGCGTGGACTAATTGTGACGGACCAGTCAATATACAGTGAAGAAAATAAGTATTTGAACACCCTGCTATTTTGCTATTTCTCCCACTTAGAAATCATGGAGGGGTCTGAAATTTTCATCGTAGGTGCATGTCCACTGTGAGAGAGATAAACTAAAAAGAAAAATCCAGAAATCACAATGCATGATTTTTTAACAATTTATTTGTGTGATACAGCTGCAAATAAGTATTTGAACACCTGTGTATCATCTAGAATTCTGACCCTGAAAGACCTGTTAGTCTGCCCATTAGAAGTCCACCTGCACTCCATGTATCATCCTGAATCAGATGCACCTGTTTGAGGTCGTTAGCTGCATAAAGACACCTGTCCACCCCATACAATCAGTAAGACTTTAACTTGTAACATGGCGAAGACCAAAGAGCTGTCCAAAGACACCAGAGACAAAATTGTACACCTCCACAAGGCTGGAAAGGGCTACGGAGCAATTACCAAGCAGCTTGGTGAAAAAAGGTCCACTGTTGGAGCTATCATTAGAAAATGGAAGAAGCTAAACATGACGGTCAATCTCAATCGGAGTGGAGCCCCATGCAAGATATCACCTCGTGGGGTCTCAATGATTCTAAGAAAGGTGAGGAATCAGCCCAGAACTACACGACAGGACTTGGTCAATGACCTGAAAAGAGCTGGGACCACCGTTTCCAAGGTTACTGTAGGTAATACACTAAGACGTCATGATGTGAAATCATGCATGGCACGAAAGGTTCCCCTGCTTAAACCAGCACATGTCAAGGCCCGTCTTAAGTTTGCATATGACCATTTGGATGATACAGAGGAGTCAGGGAGAAAGTTTTATGGTCAGATGAGACCAAAATAGAACTTTTTGGTCATAATTCCAATAAGCGTGTTTGGAGGAAGAAGAATGAAGAGTACAATCCGAAGAACACCATCCCTACTGTGAAGCATGGGGGTGGTAGCATCATGCTTTGGGGGTGTTTTTCTGCACATGGGACAGGACGAGTGCACTGCATTAAAGAGAGGATGACTGGGGCCGTGTATTGTGAGATTTTGGGGAACAACCTCCTTCCCTCTGTCAGAGCATTGAAGATGGGTCGTGGCTGGGTCTTCCAACACGACAACGACCCGAAGCACACAGCCAGGAAAACCAAGGAGTGGCTCCGTAAGAAGCATATCAAGGTTCTAGCATGGCCCAGCCAGTCTCCAGACCTGAACCCAATCGAAAATCTTTGGAGGGAGCTCAAACTCCGTGTTTCTCAGCGACAGCCCAGAAACCTGACTGATCTAGAGAAGATCTGTGTGGAGGAGTGGGCCAAGATCCCTCCTGCAGTGTGTGCAAACCTGGTGAAAAACTACAGGAAACGTTTGACCTCTGTAATAGCAAACAAAGGCTACTGTACCAAATATTAACATTCATTTTCTCAGGTGTTCAAATACTTATTAGCAGCTGTATCACACAAATAAATTGTTAAAAAATCATGCATTGTGATTTCTGGATTTTTCTTTTTAGTTTATCTCTCTCACAGTGGACATGCACCTACGATGAAAATTTCAGACCCCTCCATGATTTCTAAGTGGGAGAAATAGCAAAATAGCAGGGTGTTCAAATACTTATTTTCTTCACTGTAATTGTGCCTTGATGGTAACTGCACAGTCAGTGACAAAGCCAGCATGTCCATTGAGGAGTTACCTTTTTGTGGTGGGAATGTTCTTTGTAGTGTGACATTTTTGATGAAATATTCTATGATAGTTATTTTTTACCGCTATATAGTTTGTTTTCCTACTTATGTTTTCATCTCTTCTTCTTGTCCCTCCCTCTCCTTTCAGGGAACATCACTGCTCGTGTCCGCACTCCAGATGCTGGTTCAGATGAGGCCATCAAGTCCATTCTAGAGCAGGCCAAAAGAGAACTGCAGGTGCAGAAAGCCGGTGAGTGCAAATTCCATCTTCTTCCATCAAGTCCTGCGATCGGTCTGGATCGTCTCACATTCGTTTTCTCCTTCACCAGATTTGTCCCATGTGCAACCCTCGTACGCAGGCCTGAAAGGAGGGGGTGGAAGCGTAGGGGGCGGAGGGGGTAGCGGGTCAGATGAGGCAATCCGCTCCATCCTGGAGCAAGCTCGCCGAGAAATGGAGGCCCAGCAGGCTGCTTTGGAGCCCATCCTCAAAGCATCATCTTCCTCATCCTCGCTAGCGTCATTGTCTCAGAGAGACCTCATGAGCTCACCGCTTACAGCTCCCCTCCCCCCGTACAATCCCCTGGCACTGTCCCTCAAGAAGCCCCCCAGCTCTCTTTTGTCCTCCCCGTCTTCCCCGTCACCCGTGCTGGACTTCAGCTCCAGCGTGAAGAGGGAAGGCAGGTCCTCTTCTGGGATTGACGCATCAACGGATGCAGCTCTAAGGCAGGGTCGGAGCTCCGAGGGGTCTGCGGCGCGCTCAGGAAGTGGTGCTGCAGGAGTGGGTTACTGGAGAGAGCAATGGTGGAGCAGCATGCACACGGACCACCGAAGGCCTGCAGCAGTAGAGGAGAACCACAACCAGGAAGACTCCAAAGAGGTGAGGGCAGGCTAAACTAAAGTTATTTTAAGGTGTGCTTTGGCTCTGTCCCTTTCTGTTTGCATTACCGCTAATAGTTTGACTTTACAGCAGTCGCATGTCTGAGCCATTTTCCCTGGTGTGTGCTGTAGGGAATACTGAGTGACAGTCTGTCTCGGAACAAGCCATGGAACAAGCTGAACCAGAGGAACCGGGAGCCATACCTGCGCATGCAGCCGTGGCTCAATGGGGACCAGGGGCAAAACGCACACATCCAACAAGCTCAGAACCAAGGTACACAGATCCTACAAGCGGCACACACCGCTGCATTCACACAAGCAGGTTGCTTTGGGCTCGTGTTCCTCCGAAAAGCCTGATTAGGGCTATTTGCAAGTTGCTACTGTCTGCCTGTCAATCACACCATCTTCCCTCCGTCACTCTCTCCCTTGCCTGACCCTGCATTCCCCCATATCCCTAACTCCTCCCACCACCATCCCCCCCATCCTCGGTGCTGTGGCAGTGTCAGCCAGCAAGCTGCTGGTTTGTCATGTCATAGACAAGTTAGTGTTGCAGCGCCAGATGGCAGCTCTGTGTGTGTGTGTGTGTGTATGTGTGTGTATGCATGTGCGTGTCTGTGTTTCTCTCTGGGGGTGTAAACAGCAGCTAATGTACACTGACAGCTCCTCATGACTGCTCTCTTCCAGCCTGCTGAGCTGCACAGCAGCACTACACAGGCAGAGACAGGGAGATGAAGGAAGGAGCAGGAAGCCAAAATAGCGTCAAACTAAAAACTTAAATACCTTTTGCTGTTTGTTAAATAGGGATTTGATTTTAATATGACTCAAAGCCTGTAGGATATGGGGATGAAACCGTTTTTTTTGGTGCATAACACACGTCTCGTGTTGTTCTCCCTCTTTTTCCACAATCAGAGGGTACACCCAAAACATCAGCAAGCTGCAGCCCCGCTCCAGAGTCACCTCTCAGTTCCGCTGAAGAGTCTGTCAACGGTCTAGCAGGGGATCTGCTCACATCACAGTCGTCCGGTCTCAAGCCCACTTCTGAAGATCCCTCATGTGGGGACTCTCAGCCTGGCACACCGCTGCCTCTACCTGGTCACTCGGGTCTAAGCATTCAGGAGATGGTTGCAATGTCTCCCGAACTCGATACTTATGCTATTACCAAGAAGGTGAAGGAGGTGCTGACTGATAACAACCTCGGTAAGACATACCGAAAGTATACAGTATTTATATTCTGTAGGGTTTGTTCCATTTAAATAACAAAGGCAATTTCTGCCCTTTCTAACCAGGCCAGCGTCTGTTTGGGGAGACTATCCTGGGTCTGACACAGGGTTCTGTCTCAGACCTGCTGGCCAGGCCCAAACCCTGGCACAAGCTCAGCCTGAAGGGCAGGGAGCCCTTTGTTCGCATGCAGCTATGGCTCCAGGACCCTCACAGCGTGGAGAAACTCATGGACATGAAACGACTGGAGAAGAAAGGTGTGTATGAAAACAAACCTTCCATATAGACGAGCACAAAACCCTCGTGCCGCACGTTTATTTGATAAGTACATGCAGATGAAAGCCACACGCAGCAAACCTTTGAATTACACATGCACATCTGCACAGACGATATCCTTTGTGCAGGACAACCAAGCATGTTGTGCAGATCACAGTCATCTTGGTGTGATGTCAGTAGCAATCAGGACAGCAGACATCACGTACTGTATTAGATGTGACAGCTAGGGGACTGCCGCAGGCCTGCTTACTCACAGTCATCAGCACTCCTCTTCATCATTGTCATCATCGTAATCATCATCAGTCTATAAACTTGTATTTTTAATCTTTGCTCTTCTCTATCATGCTGTGTGCTTCTTTTTTATGGTAGCGTATTTGATAATCGACAAAGCCAGGAGCCTGACGACCAATTGATGCTCTTTTTTTGGATGCAAACATTTAAATATGCAATTAGTATCAGCGTCGACTACTTGGTTCCAAATGAAAATAAGCACAACGTTGAACAACACAACCATCTTTGTCAGTTTAGTTTGTGTACGCTTGTGGGTTACTCTCCTTTAAGCTTCATTTAAAACTATTGACCCCAAAGTAATACAACCCGGGAGCAATGGCCGGTAGTCCTGACTGACAGAGGAAAGACACGGACCTCCTCTACAGTAACCATGTTCGACCTCTCACCTTTATGGTAGCGGGCCCCCGTAAGGTAACAACCACTCTAAAGCTTTTTTAGAGTGGTCTAACCTTGCTCCGAGGGCCACCACTAATACAGCATGTATCGGGGGTGGACCAGAATGTCAAACAAATGTGAAACAGTCATGAACTGTTCATTTTTTAGCCTGCTGGTGCCTGAAGTAAATCGAGCTTCAGTTACTTTTTGTGTGAAATATGGAAGCAGGCGTTTGTTGTTACTGTCGCTGAGAAGTACAATAGCACCATCTAGTGTCAATTGATGACACGTGACAGAGCCGTCAATCTTGGAAAAAAAGCATGGGAATTATTGACCTTCGCCCTCAAATTAATTAAATCCTGTGATATTTGCCAACAATGTGTATAGTTTATTCTCCATAAATAACTTACTGTTTTGTGTGTCTTCAGCCTACATGAAGAGGAGGCTGAGCTCCTTGAGTGATGGCCATTCTGTGGACGGCGGGCTTGTGGGACCGGACTACGTGCAGGGCTCTCAGAGTCCGGGGCAGCAGCAGCTGAAGAAACCCAGGGTGGTGTTGGGACCCGAGGAGAAGGAGGCTCTGAAAAAGGCGTACCAGCAGAAACCCTATCCCTCCCCTAAGACCATTGAGGAGCTGGCCTCCCAGCTCAACCTGAAGACCAGTACTGTCATCAACTGGTTCCATAATTATAGGTCAGCATGTTGAGAAAAGTCATGTGCAATGTATTTATAGATGAGTGTAATATTTAGAGACGTGTGTGTTTTAATGATAAATGTTAGCAGCAGGACTGACCTCGAATGTCTGTTGTAGGTCACGCATCAGACGAGAACTCTTCATTGAGGAAATCCAGGCAGCTGGAGGAGTCGGGCCTGGCAGCGAGGGGGGCTCCCCTTCCCTCCGTGGGTCTAAATCAGGAGAAGGGGACAGCTGTGACGGTACAGAATCTGAGGGCACAGTGGAGACGCGCCAGGGATTCGGTGTCGGCCTGGAGGATCACAGGGGAGTTTGCAAAGACCACGACATGGAGGCAGAGTCCGAGGCAGGGGGCTCTAATAATTCCCCTGCCCAGATAGACTGCATTCCCCCGGGGTCTAGCTGTGGATCAGGTGGATTGGGGCTCTTCAGCCTCACAGAGGCATCCCCTTGTAGCTCTGCCTCGAGTACTAATATTCCGGCTTCTGGCCCGGCCAGGAATCCCAGGGACAACAATTTGCGGAAGAAGAAAGCGGCCAACCTCAATAACATCATCCACAGGCTGGAGAAAGCTGCCAGTAAAGAGGATCCCTCGGAATGGGAGTTCTAGCCCCCCCGCCTTGCCCACCTCTTCACCATCCTTCGTCCCTCTTGTCTCATAACCTCACAACCTCTAACTTGGACCCCTCTTGCTCTGTTCCAGTCGGAGAGTGGACACAGCCAAAGTCAAGCTCAGCAGCCATTTTTACTACAGAGAAGCTTTCCAAAAAAAAAAAGGAGGAAAGAAACAAAGTGTTGTTGGCAAAACCCTTAAGAAGAAGATTTACTGAATACCTAGAAGAACAAAATAAGAGAACTTAAGTGTCTCTCCGTTTTTTAAACTGAGTTTTCTTTTTGTACTGAGAAAAGCACTTAGCCGTCCTGCTGGCCTCTGGCCCTGCTGTACCTCCCCCCCCACCCCCCATCACCAGCCACTGGTGCACCAGACTGGTTCGCCCTGAGCTTGGGGTCTGACCCACAGCCGGGGCTCGAAAACCTGGACTGGGTAAGACAGGCAAAGGCCTGATGCAGCAGCTGTCCCAGTGATAGACACTGCTCGATGATAGATAAGAGACAGGAACTCTCTTTACAAGAACTCTCACTTTCTTAAAGGAGATGTTTTTTTCCGCTCTTCTTCTCACCTCCCAAGTGTCCACAAACCTCCCCTCACTCAGTGAGACGCCTCATTTTTCACACTGTAGAGTGACTGTTACAAACCTTTGCCTTTTTCACTCACTGCGTGTGTGTGCGTGCGTGTGTGTGTGTGTGTGTGGTTTTTGGTTATTTTTTGGTATTTTTAGGGGTTGTGTCAGTGTGCACCCGTGCGTATTTGTATACGCACACCACAAACGATATGTGTGTTGTCTCGATGGCAGCGCGTCTGCTTTTTGTATCTCACTCCTACACTCTTAAGAGGGTAGTGCGAGGCCCTGCCGCCTGAGCTGCCATGGTTACTGATGTACGAACTTTTAACCCTGTTAAGTCCCGTATCCTGTCCTGCTGACAGCCATGTGATGGCCAGAAGGATCACTTAATTCCCCCACAAAACACACACACTCGTCGTCTGGAAAAGGAAGGAGAGAAGGAACCCTTTTTTTGTTGTCTTTTTAGGTCCTTCTTCAAGGACGAAGGACCATCTCTCCTTTTATTCCTTCATATTTGCAATTTGGTTGCCAATAAGAGATTGCACAGTCTTCTGACTCTAAAACAAAATAGGGAATTTTAGGAAGCATTTTAATTAGTACAAAATAAGCAGAAAATACAAATAACAAGTTACTGTTGTTTTGTTTTTTGTTTTTTTTTTTAAAAAAGGCAAATTAGGATGGAATAATGTTGCATTGTAGAAAAATACGATACAATGAATTCACATAGTACTGTAGCTGGTGATACTTAACTCTTGTTTTGTAGGTTGTCACAGTTTGACCCAGCACTGGATCTGTGTGTGTGTGTGTGTGTGTGTGTGTGTGTGTGTGTGTGTGTGTGTGTGTGTGTGTGTTTGTGCGCATGCACGTGCATGTGCACACTCACTACCAGCTAATTTCCTGTTCACAAACACATCTTTTTATAGGCCAAATCAGGAGCAGCGTATGCGTGTTTGTGCGTCTCATGTGCATTTGTATATTTGCCTGCATGTAAGTCAGGGTTGAGGTCAAGTCACTCAGAGTTCAATTTACAAAAGAAGCATAACGGAGCTCCTGGTGATAGGATGGCTTTTGCAATGTACAGTATTTGATTCTGTTTGTTTTGGGTTTTTTTTGTTTGTTTGTTTGTTTGGAAAGTGAATTCGCACCAATCCTGGTGTGAGTAGTTACACTCTCCTCCAGTCTTTCCTGTATCCAGGGAGTCTTTTTACATTCAATTCTACTGTATACACTACAAATTTTAAGGCATATCACCTCCTCCTACTTACTCCTCCTCGTCCTCCTCCTCGTCCCACACAAGCCCTCAGTGCCTGTCAGCCCACTGCCTCCCCTTTGTGTGTGTGTGTGCGTGCACGTACGTGTGCACTCGTGTGTTTCCAATGAGTGTGGGGGGGTTTCATATTTCTACTTGCACACACTACAAGTGCACAACTGACACCCTTCTTTTTAAGCTGTTTGACGCGTTACCATTTACATTAATCTTCTCACCACGTAGTATAATACAATGATTTACTGTAGCTCGGTTTTAATGCTATTTTTGTTGTTTGTTGTTGCATTTATAGTTTTTTTTATTATTATTCTGCTTATTTATAGGTGCTGTAATTTTTTCATTTAATGTCTTATCATTTGAGTTGTCTATTTTTTAAGGGATTATACTGTTCCTGAGGGCAAGTAACATTTTTATTAGACGTTATAGACTGCCGGCAGTATTGGTTAATATTTACAAAGATGTACTAGTTCTCATTTGTTTGTATATTCACAAATCCTAAAAAAAAAAAAAAGTTCTAGTGTCATTTCAATAGCTCTTGAATAATGCATTTGCTACACATCCCGCCCACCCCGAAGCTTTTGGCTTTATTTTCCATGACAGTTATGCTCTCGTATTGCTAGCTCAAGAATGGAAGAAAAAAAAACATATCAAGGTCAGTGATGATTGAAAGCATATCTCTTTCCTTAGTGATAATTTCTTGTCATTCTTTGTCAGCTGTGTCTTGGCCGCTTAACGTTCTTCTTTAGATCATCCCCTCCCCAATCACATGAACTTTATGATCAGGTCCGGGTGTATATACGCTCATTGTCACAAGAAATGACCTAAAAGATGAGACGGCATGCTGAAAAAAAAGAGGTCATATCTGCCAAATTGAGATTAGACGAGTTGTACCAGCTAGCAACGTGTGATTATGCAGAATTCTATTCTACAGCAGTTCGGTATAGCAAAGCACTTATTAGGACAGGGTCTGTACAACACTACAACAGAGTACCATCCCAGGCTCCTGGGAAATGGAGGCCTTTTATTTGTCAGCGTGGTTGTGAACCAAGCACAGACTCCCAACACTAAAACGGAAACAAACGTTGGCTCTTCTCCCCCCCCACCCCCACCCCCACCCAATATGATGAACTGTGTCCTTTTACAGATGACTTGTGTGACAGAACGGGAACAGGTCCCGTGTAGTTATAATTAGTAACCACCTGATTTGGTTTCTCCGCAGAATTCTCCTCCTGTACCCTACTTCCTGTTCCCTGGATATACATCCACTCACAGTATATGGACAAAAGTATTGGAACAAATGAACTGATCTACATACAGCGGCACGGTGGTCGAGTGGTTAGCACACAGACCTCACAGCTAGGAGACCAGGGTTCAATTCCACCCTCGGCTATCTCTGTGTGGAGTTTGCATGTTCTCCCCGTACATGCGTGGGTTTTCTCCGGGTTTCCTCCCACATTCCAAAAACATGCTAGGTTAATTGGCCACTCCAAATTGTCCATAGGTATGAATGTGAGTGTGAATGGTTGTTTGTCTATATGTGCCCTGTGATTGGCTGGCCACCAGTCCAGAGTGTACCACAGCCTCTCGCCCGAAGACAGCTGGGATAGGCTCCAGCACCCCCGCGACCCTCGTGAGGAAAAAGCAGTAGAAAATGAATAATGTACAACAACGCTGAACCTTGTTTAAATGCTTAAACCTTTTTCCTCTGCATATAACGTCATGGGAAAAAATGATTAGACCAGTTTCTTTAGTTTCTTGTTCGTTTTAATACGGATAAACAAATGGACAAATATAACAAAAATAGCTCACAAGAGTTGTAATTTTTTGGCAGCACAATGCTATAGCAATTCATGTTATGCGTAGATATCAGCTCTTAAATTCAACTCCTGTGAGCTATTTTTATTATCAGTGTATTATATGGCCCAAACAAACATACTTATAGGTTATCACATGGTTTGTCTGGTATCATGAGCTTATTATCATGTACTATTTTATCAAAAGACCATTTTGTTTCCAGAAAATGTTCAGTTTATTACATGTACTATATATAAACAGTGTAAACACAATAATTGCAAAAATATTTCAACAATAATATTTATTCTTATCTTATCAATGTCTGACAATTAAAGTTCCATTAATCAAGTTTGGGTTTTTTGGTGACTGGAGTAGCACTAGGCACTAAGCACTCATGTGCTGTTCTCTGATTGGTTGTTTCACGGGCACGATACCAGAGCACCGCGCTCTGAGTGGACAGCTACGGGGGCTGATACTGGACATGGTTAAACTCTTATATTTTATCAGTATCACCGCCCTGGGCTTTGACACAGTATCATTTCGGCCTTTTCCCGTATCATTAATGGGCGGTTTCTAGGGTACAGGGCCAATTAATACTGTAGTATGTGATAATGTATCAATATATCTGGTCTAATCATTTTTTCCCATGACTGTATGACCAATATCACAAGTCAGTATTATTACCCGTTACAATGTTGGACCATCTCCTTTTCAGGTCATTCCAAATGTGTGAATTTATTTCACATCGTAAAATATAATTACTGCTCCCCATCTGTAATGAACTGACTCAATTAGGAGAGGTGTCCCGTTACCTTTGTCCATATATTGTATGCTGGCTGCATTCTAGCCCCCATCTCCTTTGCAGAGCACTGAAGGCCACGTCCCCTTTTGCTGGCAGTTGACCACCAGTTTTTATAGCTACTGTAACATTACGCTAAGCACTTAAACCCCCATCTTCTTGCCCCCCACTTCCGCCATTCTAAACCCACATCAGATTTGTGCCTTTAACTGCCAAGCAGGGCACCAAACGTGTGATGTCAAAGTCTGATCCACGTGAATTTTTCTTCAAAAGCCCCCCCCCCCCCCTCAACACTTCCTATACCCACCATCCCGACCCATCCCATTGTCCAGTACTCCCTGGTAAAAGATCATGAGTGTGTTCTTAACGACTGACCCATTTGGGGGGGCGTCCGTGGGTCTCACAGACGGTTGCTTTTCCCTTCGAAGCATATCTACGTTGTAAATATCAAGTAGCGGCAGAATGAAGGAGGAAGCACGCAGCAAACACTGTAATAACACTGAATTTATTCATAGGGCATTTTTCTTTTGTTTTCCTTCTGTTCTGTGTCAGGTTTGCTGTGATGTCACTGCAGGTATTGAGATGACGTGTGCCAACCGTTTGGAGAAGAGAGAGAGGAAAAAAAAGGCTTAAGTTGTAAATACGAGTCGGGCAAAGTAGCTACGGAGTCACTTAGTGTCACAGTGTGCTTTTATTTTGAAGGCAGGACGAGAGAAGGGACGATTCAGGACTTTTTTCCATGATCCACAGATATTTTTCTACAAATTTAAAGATCAAGATGATTCTATACACTGTTGAATAACATTGTAAAGGTGTAACAGATGCTGTATATCATATCATGTTTTTTCTGAAGTCGTAAAGCTTTACTGTATGATCTGTTTTTGAAGTAGTGCTTATTCATGATTTTTTTTTTTTTTAATTTGTTTTTTTTTTTTTTTCATTGTGATGGAAGCCTGGACAGCAGCACTGGTCACCCTATTCAGGAAAAACCTTTAAAAAAAAAAAAAAAGAAGAAAGAAAGAAAAACCTCAGATGTTTTTTTTGTAATAATAATAATACTTTTAGACTATATCTAATGAAGTGGATTTTGTAAAGAATCACTTTGCAGAGCAGCGGTGCTGTATGCATAGCACACAAACTCTGTAGTTCATAGTTCATACACACCTAATACAGCACAATACACTCATCTTTTCACATCCTTCTTTGCTTGCGTGTTCCTTTTTGTTAGGTTTTTTTTTTTTTTGGGTCATCTTTTGGAATCATTTCCTTCCGAGAGTTCCTCTTCTGGAATGCTCAACATTTCAGTGGAGAGGGAAAAAAAAAAGAGGAAGCAAAAAGCCAAATAGTGATGTAGTCGTTTTGTTGCTACCTTGTTGTCGTCGCCTCCCTCCTGTAGCTTCAACCACAGTGTAGACTGACAACCAAAATGACCCCGGGGAGGAGAGCGAGAGCGAAAGAGAGCTCCTACTTTCCTCCCCCATTCCCTCCCCTCCAACTTTGGAAAGCTTTAAAATGTTTGTTGAGGCTTTAGCACGTTTTTTTTTTAAGACCATTTGATCCTGTCATCAACAATGCGGAACACTTTCCCTTCTGCTTAGTTGAAGAGTGTGTGAGCGCTGTGTGTTGTCGTTTAAAAAAAAAAAAACAAAAGCGGATGCATGACTGTAAAAGGGATGCTTCATTCTCTCCCCCCTTTCCCCCCCTTCGCCCTCCTCACATCTCAGCACTTCTGTCACACACACGAGATGCTGTTTTTCCTCTGTTTTTTTTTTGTTTTCCTCATGTATCATTGCTTTCTTTATATCTTTCTATTTACTAAACGTATCATGTTGTTTGTTCTCAGCACTGTAAAACAGTCCCTTCTACAAACATTGAAAAGCAATATCACTGTATGAAACCTTCACAATGTATTTGTTATGATTGACATTTGATTCATCATCATTATTATTCACATGCACCCTAGGTGTGATAATTGAAGTAAATCTCTTTTATACAAATACTGCAAGTGTGCTGTGGTAGTTTGTTGGTGTAAGCAAGTATTCTCAGAGAAAAAGGTTCACTTTTAAGGTGTTTACAGCCCCCCCTCCCCCCTCACACACACACACACAGGTGAGTGCCCCTTACATGAAAAACAATAGTTGCAAAGACAAATGACTACTCCATTGTGTGCAGGGATAATAATATTCTTCTTTCTGGCCATCAAACAGGTCGCTATGCAGAGCTGCAGGGGGATTTTGCGGCAGCGGTGCGAACCAGCGCCGAGCAAAAGGAGCTGATCACGAGACTGGAGCATGACCTGAGTACCATCCAGACCATGTCCTCCCTACCTCGACCTGGCGCGGATGGTGCCGAAGTCTGCAACATCCCCGAACCCATCAAGGAGGCCTCAGCCATGTTTACTGGTACGCGTGTTGATGGATAATTTAGTTGCTATTTGTTAGACTTATTATGTAAAAAAGTGATTAGCATGTTGGCCAAGTGGAGAATTGATCGAGGAGACTTGGATTCGATTCTCCGTTTTTGGCATACTGCGGTTTCCTCCCACATTCCAAAAACATGCTAGGTTAATTGGCGACTCCAAATTGTCCATAGGTATGAATGTGAGTGTGAATGGTTGTTTGTCTATATGTGCCCTGTGATTGGCTGGCCAACTGTCCAGGGTATACCCCGCCTCTCGCCCAGCTGGGATAGGCTCCAGCATACCTCCTTGACCCTAAGCAGGATAGAACATATTTATTATGGTGGTCATTTGCAGCAGTGTCAAATTTGCTGCATAATACCGATATACGTATATATATATATATATATATATATATATATATATATATATATATATAGCATATCCAGATATGCTCCCATATCTAACCACAAGAGAGACACCATGTTGTAGTTCTAGACCCACAGTGTACTTTAATTAATTTTCATTCATTTTCTACCGCTTTTCCTCACGAGGGTTGCAGGGGGTGCTGGATCCTATCCCAGCTGTCTTCAGGCAAGAGGCAGGGTACACCCTGGACTGGTGGACAGCCAATCACAGGGCACATATAGACAAACAACCATTCACACTCACATTCATACCTATGGACAATTTGGAGTAGCTAATTAACCTAGCATGTTTTTGGAATGTGGGAGGAAACCGGAGTACCCGGAGAAAACCCACGCATGCACGGGGAGAATATGCAAACTTCACACAGAGATGGCCGAGGGTGGAATTGAACCCTGGTCTCCTAGCTGTTAGGTCTGCACACTAACCACTTGACCGCCGTGCAGCCTTAATTCATTTTATTATACAAAATGTAGTGTCAGAGGTCTCGCAGTAGTGTATTGAAAATGTGTTGTCCAAAATCTAGCCTTCATGCTGGAGTTCAGAGTTCATTTGTGGGTTTGTAGCTTTAATGCTAATGAGTGTGTGGCTCCAAGAAACGCTAATTTATATTATAACGGCAAGATATGAGACTAAAGATAGCATTTTACAAGAAAAAGTAAGTTCCTAAAAGTTGAAATACTTGGTGATTCATTCATACCAGCCATTTTTCTAAAGGTGTCCCTCTCGGTTAGCGCCCAGTTTTGATGATTTTGACGTATTTTTCAAGACGCACAGAATATTGTGTCTTAAGGCTACATAAACATCATATATATCCAAAGAAATATTAAAATCTAAATCTAAAAATCAGAGGGGAAACAAGTTTGTTTCTACCTTTTTCTGTTCTTTAGTTCTGCACCAAACATGATCTTTTCTATTGTGGAGGTCCATCATCAACTCTGTGTGCTTATCGTGCAAAAAAAAAAGTAAAAGTCGTATAAGTATGTAAATAACAGTTGTGCATATCCATATTTTTTGTGAGTAGTATATATTAGTAAACCATCCATCCATTTTCTATGCTGCTTATCCTCACTAGAATAACAGTTAGTCTTACTGCATGCGTGAAGGTTTGTGGCGACTTGACTTGACATGATTTCCTATGGGAGCATTCCATGTTCCATGTTCCAGCCTCTTGTATTACAACTCATTGTGTACCTAATGAAGTGGCTACTAAGTGTATATTGCAATGAAATGGGATTTAAAGGTGTGTTATTTTTCCAGATTCAGTCATGAGCATCCAACATGAGCTTCCTCAAGGTCAGATGGACTCTCTGCTCTCCATCATCTCCAGCCAAAGAGAGAGGTTCCGCTCCCGCAACCAGGAGCTGGAGGCTGTGAGTCAATGTCTCTGTCTCTCATAGAACATACACTCCAAACACCTCCGACCTTCATCTCCTTCCCTGCAGGAGAGCCGTTCTATGCAGCAGACCATGCAGGCCCTGCAGAGCGAGCTGGACAGCCTACGTGCTGACAACATCAAACTCTATGAGAAGATCAAGTTCCTGCAGAGCTATGCTGGAAGAGTGCGTCTGTATTTGTGTTTTGTGAGGTTCTCCTTGTGAGGTGGAACTCTGACAACTGTTTGTGCTGCAGGGTGGAGGCAGTGATGACACGGTGATGCGTTACTCCTCCCAGTACGAGGAGAGGCTGGATCCATTTGCTTCTTTCAGCAAGAGGGTACAAAACACACACCGCCTCCTTCGCTAATAGTAATAATAATAGTTAGACACAATCTTAGACACAAATGGATGCCATTTTTAGTACCTACCTCAAAAATGGATGTGCCATTGTCACCATTATTTGATACATACATAGACGTACATTTTTAAATAATGGACACTGCTGGCTTTGTTTACACCATATTGCACAACTTTTATGCACAGGCTACGCCATCTCTGCAGGGACATAAGGGATGAATGCCGCTTTAAGCATAGCGTGCTAACTAGTTAGCCTCAGTTTTATTTATTCCAAACTTCAGACAACTTAAGAAGGACGAAGTAAGAAGCCGAAAATATACCACTTCCACATGGAATGGGAGGATAGCTTTTTTTAACTTGTCGTGATGACTACTGTTTTGTGCTTAACAATGGTTTATTTGTTCAAAAATTGTCCAAAAAAAGTTATCCTCCCCATCCGTGTGGAAGTGGTAAGTTATTGTTCTTAAATTTGTTCAAATAGATATACTTATGTAGTATTCTTGCCACTAGGCGTCAGTAAGGGTACATTGATGAGACATGTACCTTCACGTTGTGTGGAGTCATCCATGGCATGTCCAATGTGATAGAGCGAAAAGTTATCCTCCCAATCCATGTGGAAGTGGTAAGTTATTGTTCTTAAATTTGTTCAAAAATTGTCCAAAAAAGACAAGATATACGTATGTAGTATTCCGGCCACTAGGTGTCAGTAAGGGTACATTGATGAGACATGTACCTTCACGTTGTGTGAAGTCAGCCATGGCATGTCTGATGTGATAGTGAAAAGTTATCCTCCCCATTAGTGTGGAAGTGGTAAGTTATTGTTCTTCAATTTGTCCTTCTTCCCACTCAGTTTCAAGGTCTTTCGAATAAATAAACTGGAGGCCAACTTGTTAGCTTGGTGGAATGCTATGCTAGTTACGGCCGCCTCTTGTGTCCCTCCCTGCAGTGATACTGTAGCCTGTAGTAACTCATCAAATGAGTGTAAAGGTGACTATAGGGGTGTTATTTCATGTCTATAGTGCTCTAATAATAGTAAAAACAGCATTTATAAAGTAATAAACAGGTTTTCTATGATGTAACTATGAAAATATTCAATTCATTCACGGAAATTGACTTGTTTTGCCGCTGTGATAGGAGCGTCAGCGTCGCTACCTGAGCCTGAGCCCATGGGATAAAGCAACCCTCAGCCTGGTAAACATCCAAACACCAACACCGCTAGCATGCTTGCTGCACTAACTTCCTGTCCTCGTGTCTCTCAGGGCCGCATGATCCTCTCCAACAAGATGGCGCGGACTGTGGCCTTCTTCTACACCTTGTTTCTGCATTGTCTGGTCTTCTTGGTGGGTCAGAGGCAACATGCTTCCCTCTGCAAATGAAAACGGCATCTAACATGTGAAGTGTTCAAAACAGGTGTTGTACAAGACGGCTTGGAGCGAGAGTGTCGGCAGGGACTGCTCTACTTTCTGTGCTAAAAAGTGAGTGATAGGTGTTTTATTTTGACACTTAGGATATTCGATATCTTTTTTTTTTTATGTCTTTCTCTTTTTGACTCCCAGGTATGCTGACCACTTGCATCGTTTCCACCAGAACGACCCTAACCTCTAAGGTGTTGGGCGATGATGTCAACCTACAACATGGAGAAACTGGAGTCATTCACCCCCCACCCCCTTTTGAAGGAACACACGTGCACGCACAGCTTTCTTGTTGCAGTTAGTAGACTAATCCACTAGGGGGAAGTGTAGTGCTGTTTAACCGTACAATCCCTTTCACTCCCCACACCCTCATTTGCATATTATTCTCTTTTAATCCATTGCAGGTACTGTAATATCAAGCAGAAAAAAATACAAATAATCAATACAATACATATATAGCTATATTTATCCAAAATAATTTTGCGTAATTATCATATAATAGTTTAGTTTTTCTGATTTTTGTAATTAATTAGACTGATTTCAAATTGCAGAAATTACCGTATTACTGTGTTGCTATTAAAAACACAATACGTTGTTTAGACTAATAAGTACTAATTAATCTTAATAATCTGCTCCACTGTCTATGATACTTTACTGAATCTTCCTCTGTATTGGATTCCAACACGTCTTCCTAATAAAGATCATACAGCAGGTTTTTGGTCGAACATTAATCATTCATATTATCACGGATTACGTCACCATAAAGATTTTATATTAAATGTTCAGGGGAACATTGGAAACAATGGACACGATGCCACCTCCACAATTTAAAAAAAAAAAAAAAAAAAAAAAGCCAGGCTTCGCTACACATCTTAAAATAAAACCAGAAGCGTAAGGGTTTTAAGTTTGATGATATTATCTTTATCTTTGCGGGCTACGTGGTCTTCGTATTATTCCAGCCTTATCACCTCTCCTCCATCCGTCCCTCTCTTTCTCTCCTTTTAAAATATTGACATCCTCCATCTGTAGAATAACAAAGGTGAGCCTAATGGCTTCATGCTATTTTTTTTTCTTACCGCAGCAGAATGGACTTGCTGACTTTTTTTGAGGAAAAGTGCTTATGTCATCCTGCGGGGATGTGTCTCCTGGTCTTGGGTTTAACGTGTCATGCATGCTTGTGTACAACTTTTAAATATAGAAATCCATAGGAAACGATGGGAAATGAAAATTCATCTGTTCTAAGGTACAAAAGTAATGTAAATACTGGATATATAAAAGTCAAAATAAGGTAAAAGTACTCACCATTGGATGAGAGAGTAATCTGGAATTAATACTAAGTGTAGTTATAGAAGAATTTAATTTCATTTCTTGCAAGGAACCTCTACCATGCTTCACAGTTGGACCGCCCCCCTACCTGGGGAGCACTGGTTTCTTCCACTTCTGAGCTTCATTCCGATTTCAGTTTCCAGTTGGCCGACCTACGATCCTCAACGCTGCCCGTTTCTTTACAGGGCTCCAACAGCGGAACAGCTGACCTTGCTGATGCGATACAACCGCCTGTCTTGGTACTTACTATACGGTACTATTTTTATGGAACTGTGACTATTGACTAATGATGTAATCACTGAGTGTCATTTTTGGCAGTAGCTGAACAAACACACCATTCATTCATTCATTCTTTTGTGTGTGTGTGTGTGTTCATTTTCTGCCAGATAATTCATTGCAGCCCCTTAATCCCCCTTCACAACTATTTCCCCTCGCATCTTTTTTTTTTCTTTCTTTCATTCTCCACAAGCTAACACCCCCCTCTCTCTCACACACACACAAATACACTTCTCCCCTCCCCCTTTCCTACCCATGGGTGTTACCATAGAAACAGACCTCCTATGTCAGGTGGCTTCATACCCAAGCGCCTTTTTATTGCCACATCATTACCTATTCTTTACATTCTGGATTTATTATGAACACGAGGAATCACTGGGGGGGGGTGCTCATGTTAAAAATATATATATATATATTTCATGTACGTGCTTAAAGGGCTGGACAACCAGCATTAAAATACACTTTGTTGTTTTTCTTTGTTTTACATTATTGAAGCCTTCTCATCCCTTTTACAGTCTCACGGCCAAGGTATTTTGGGCCCGGCTCCAGTCAGGAGAGGTCATGTGACGACATGACATGCATCATCTGCTGTAGCCAGCCAAAGAGAGCGAGAGAGAGAGAGATTAACAGGTAGTGTAGAGTACGTGGTGTTAGTGACATGACAACATGACACCTGAAGGATCCATGCTGACAGTTTGTCATCAGTTGTTGTGACCATTAGAATCATCATGATGACGCTTGTATTATAGCGTGGTGACAACCAATAACATGGAAAGAATGGAGAATGAGATATTCTTGAAAAGTACAGATATCCAATACAAGCGATGTAATTCATTTATTACCCCTAATGGAGTTATGTATGTTGGGTATTTTTATCTTTTTTTTTTCTTTTTTTAAAATGAATATTTAAACCCTTTTAAAAATATTAGGGAGGTGTGTCCTTCTCACATACATTATTTTGAGAATATTAATTATACACAGATTTTTTAAAAATTATATTTGTTTATATTATATTTATACTTTATATATTATAACATTTATACATTTGTTAAAATTCTAAAACACAAAATTTTCCAATAATTAAAATTAAAATAATTAAACTAATTTTATTAAAAAAATAAAATTAATACTACATTATTAAATATTAAATATATTATTTTGTAATTTTCTTTACTTTTTTTGTTTTTGTTCCATTATTAATCAGCCATTGTGGGCATGACTAATCTTGTGGAACAGTTTTCCTCTGATGACCCAATCAGAGTACAGAAACATGTTGATGTCACTGTGGGCCTGCTAGCTGGCCTTGAGAGGTCAATCTGAAGTCAGATTCAATACAAAAAATAAAATAAAACAGCCCAACTAATAATGTGTATGAGACTTGAAGCAGATTGACGACCCTGGGCAGATGAGATGAACATAGCAACACATAAAAGCTGAAATCTGATTGGACAAAAACATCTAACATACAAATACACAACTGGAGGCTGTTTCCAATGTTTTAGCAGACTTTAGCATAGAGCTTGTGTACTTAATAAAAGTGTGGATGGTGGCGTTTTTTGTGGGTTAGCTGGAGGTTGCAGTGCCTCCTCTCCTCTTCTCTGGAGGCTTCCGCCGATTCATCCTTTCCGGCAGGAAGCGTGCAAGGATCAATAAGAGGCGAGCGTCTCAGGAGAGAGGCAGAGTGCGACCCCCCCCCCCCTCTCTTGGCCCCTGATATACCCCGCCTACATGATCTCTTGTACTGTCATCTTTTTAGTTTATTAGAAGAGATTCAGTGCTCGTTTATCATTAGTGATAACCTGTATCAAGTTGAATTTGGGCTTTCAATTGGTGCTCTGCATTAAATATAAAAAGTGCCACATTTCATGGTGTGGTGGCTTACTGTTCCCTGGCCCAGATGCAAAAATATCATAGTGGTAGCGTATAAATTCTAAAAGTTATTATTCATAATTAGGGATGGCTTTTTTTGCCGAAAACCTAAACAGATGCGGAGACCTTCTCGGAAAATAGCTATAATAATGTGTTAAAATTAAAATATCAGTTTTCATTATTTTTATGCTGATATTGGGCCGATAATTATCATTACTGATATGATCATACATGACATAATCATCCCTATTGGTAATAAAAGAAAAAACAGCAACAATAAAGTAGCAATGTTGTTCTTCTGTCAATAAAACAGTTGCAACAGCGTCTCTGCTGGTAACAGCAAGTACTGCACTCAATTTAATTTGTCTCCAATATTGTGCCCATCTGTATGTACACTAGCATATAATATATGTATAAAAAAGATAATTATCCTTACTGATATGATCATATATTATATAATTATCCCTATTGGTAATAAAAGAAACAGCAACAATAAAGTAGCAATGTTCTTCTGTCAATAAAACAGTTGCAACAGCGTCTCTGCTGGTAGCAGCAAGTACTGCACTCCATTTAATTTATCTCCATTATTGTGTCCATCCCTACTATATGTATATGTGCAGTGTTATGTATACTAGCATATATTATATATATAATGATAATTATCGTTACTGATATGATCATATGTATATGATATAATCATCCCTATTGGTAATAAAAAAAACAGCAACAATAAAGTAGCAATGTTGTTCTTGATCAATAAAACAGTTGCAACAGCGTCTCTGCTGGTAGCAGCAAGTACTGCACCCAATTTAATTTATCTCCAATATTGTGACCATCCCTGCTACATGTATATATGCAGTGGTATGTATACTAGCATATATTATATATAGTAGTGACTCAATATTTCCATGTATTCTTACTATAACCTTCACATGTTTACACTTTGTTCTCAACTCTAGCATGAAGTTAGCTCCTTGGCTGCTAAAGATCTACCAGCTGACACAACGGGGTCTTTGTGTGGACTCGAGCAGGTGCGGCGTGACCGGGTGAACGAGAAAGAAAGGTTGGGATTAGCTGCTGCTCCACCAGCACCACCACCACCACCACCTGTCTTCTTCTTGACCAGGTCATTGTCGTGTAGGCCCTCAGGCCCCCGCTGCGAAGGCCCACAGTCAATCCTCTCAGGGAGGGATTAGTCGTAAAGACGTGCTACGCTAGACTCTCTGGGCCAACGACTAAGTGGTAAACATCAACAAGCCACGTGGAGAATCTCACGCTATATGATCCTATGAAATGGTCACGGTTATTGGACTTATACTTATGGTCAGTTGTGCTCATATTTTCCAATTAGCAAGCACATACTAGCACTTATTATTAGCATGAAAGGGGATTGACCTTGACATCTGCCAACTGATTTACTTTTAGTATTGTTGCTTGCTAGCACACACATCCTTGCTGTGTGTGCTAGCAACACCTTTTCGACCAAAAATAAGTAACTAGGTCCAGGCATTGGACTTATAAAATGTGCCGTATATATTACATACGAATGAATGTCCCATGTGCCAGTAAAAATGAGCAGCGAACTACAGCGAGTCCCCCCGGCCATACTTTGGACACACCTGCTCTTTGGCTTGGTGGCGTCAAAATTCGCTGGCTAAAACATACAAAAAAAATGACAACACATTCAAAATAAGAGCTTATAAACATTCGTGGTTTAATTGTGAGCAAATATGCAAACTCCGCTACAGTATCACTGGAGGATTGTTAAACCCAAATTGATTTATTGACCTTTTTCATAAAACACAAGCAAAACATCGCCGCTGAGGCTAATTTCAGACTTTATCTCTTTTAAGTTGAAAAAACAGACCGGAAGTTTTGTGTCACGTTCCTCATCTTAGCTTGTTTGTGCTCGGTGGGCAGGCAGCTGAGGGAGGGAAGCAGCAAGGGAGGTGCAGCAAGCCGCTCAGTGCGTCTCCCTCAGGTATGGAGGACACTGGCAGACTCGGGCCGTGAAGAAGAAGAATAAGGTATATCCGGAGGAAAGGACAACGGACGGAAGGGACGAGGATGTTCGAATCCGAATAGGAGAATCGAAGCAGGATCGTGTCGACCACAAGCAAGCGTCATCATGACAGCAGCCCCGCACTGAGGTGAGCCTCTGTTGGTCTCTCATGTGTCAGCCAGCATCCTCCGTGGTTGATGCTTCGTGATGTGTGGAGGATGAGGATGGGCATGATAAACAGGAAGTTTGCTATGGCGTGAAAGACTCCTTAGCGTTGTGTGTTGTCAGTTTTAGAGAAGATGATGAACCCATTCTTGGATTGTGAAGAAGGGAGGTGGGGGTCGCACTGAAAACGGGTGTGGGTGTGGGGGGTGTCTTGGCTAGTAATCCGTTTAGTAGCCTTTATGGGAGGTTAAAAGTCCTCCTGTGGGTGGACGTGTGGTGGTGTTCCAGTTGAGGGGGGGGGGGGGGGGGTACTCCAAAAGCGCGCACACACACTGTGGCTCCCATTCATCTTCTGCTGCACAGGCTGGATGTGTCAGCCATTCAGCAGCAGGCTCCATTCATGAAGTCCACTGTTGGCACAGAGCAGGCCTGCAACGCCACCACACTGGAAGGCCTTGCTTTCAGCCTGCTATTGACTTTCTCTCTGCTTGTCACACCACAGTCTCTTTAATAATAATAATAATTACTAGGTATAGACGCAGTACATACTAGTAAAACTGCAGTACGCTATCTTGCTGATGTGTTTTCTTTTTGCCCATGCTCTTCAGAAAACAGCCAATGGAAAGAAAATGGGCTGCACGGTGGATGAGTGGTTACCTCACAGCTAGGAGACCAGGGTTCAATTCCACCCTCGGACATCTCTGTGTGGAGTTTGCATGTTTTCCCTGTGCATGCGTGAGTTTTCTCTGGGTACTCCTGTTTCCTACCACATTCCAAAAACATGCTAGGTTAATTAGCGACTCCAAATTGTCCATAGGTATGAATGTGAGTGTGAATGGTTGTTTGTCTATATGTACCCTGTGATTGGCTGGCCACCAGTCCAGGGTGTACCTCGCCTCTTGTCTGAAGACAGCTGGGATAGGCTCCAGCAACCCTCATGAAGAAAAGCGGGAGGAAATGGCTGAATGAATGAATGAATGGAAAGAAAATGTAACTTTCTTGAAGGTGACTAGTCACATGATTCCAGGATTCATAGGGTTTGTTATCCGGCAAGTTAGCTTCCTAGCTGGGTACATGTTAGCTGAGCATGACTGACTTTTCACATATTTGGGTCTCCTGAGTAGGGGTGTGTATTGGCAAGAATCTGGCGATACGATACAGCTCACAATACGATACATCACGATACTGTTAACAAGGCGATATTTTTTTTTCCTTGTAGTTAAAGATTATTTCCTGGAAAAACTGAATTACACCAGCAATATGCACTTACTAAACACATTTTTATTCCATTAGAACAGTATGTTATGCTGTATCACAAACTTTCCTCTGTAAAAACTTAAAGTGTAGCATTTGGATAAATAGCTTTAACATCCAGCTTTAAATTTACAAAAAAAAAACAACAAAAAAACAAATAAGTTAAATTATATCTCAAGATCCTGCTCAAATGTTCACATTCTATTAGCTGTGAAAAAATGCAGAGTATACAGTCCCTGACTTATCCACCATCAGAACAGTATTTTTGTGCAACAAAGTAACTAACATCAGTAAAAAGGTCCTTTTAGGATTCTTGAAATAACCATTATTTAACAAAATAGTGATATCAATTTGAAAAACAAAATACCTGCAATATCACAGTACTACTTTTGTAGTATACAAAAGGATCTTTGCATTGCTTGATAGCGGCAGGTCCTCATGGTGTCTCGCTAAGTGGACTCACAGATTTGCCGTGTTTGCCAAATACTTCCCGTGTCTGCACTTAAAAATAAATAAATAATAAATACCATATAAAGTCTATGATAAATGCCTAAAAATACCGGTATCATACTTTTTAATATCAATGCAGTATCGTAGAGCGAAGTATTGCGATATATTGCCGAAACGATATTTTCTTACACCCCTACTCCTGAGTGCTAATGTAAAATTAAAGTATCAATGTCCAGCTTTGATTGACACGATCGGAGTTTGGGCTCATCATCATGTTGGAAGACTGCACTTCCGGCTTGACAATACAGTACATGTTAAAATTCAGGTTTCCCCTCAATTAACCGCAGTGCAGGCAGCACTCGTGCAGGCCCAGACCATGATGCTACTCACATGCGTTGCTAGCTATGTATCTCGTATCATGAGATCAAAATATAATCTTGCATTAATGAGTAAATAAATTAATCACAATTTTGCCTAGTTAGCTTTAGTTAGCTAAAGTTAGCTTTAGCCATGCGCTGCTTGGTCCATCATGAAAAGACACTAACTTTAGATCTCTCATATGTGATTTGTATTAGCTACAGTTCTCCTTCTAGGCAATGTAGCTTTGCTACTGATCCAGATTCCCTTAGGTCTGGTTCCGGTTTTCCTTGTCTTTCGCCTCCAAACAGACAGGAACCTCTTCTTCTCTGTGAATTGCTTTCAACGCACAGAAAAAATGGTGTGGGGATTAATAAATAGCAAAAGAAATGCTGCTTTTTAATACAGTTGAAAAGCCAACAGGAAATGCTGCAAATGTTTTATAGACGGTACGAATTGGAGGTGAGAAAATACATGTCATAAATGGCAATTTAGAGTGAAAGCTTGCATTGTTATGACATACGTATTATTATGCTATGTTATCATAATATTAGTGCTGACAATAATATTCCTTCGAAAAAGCACCTGCTTTGTTTTGGGACTCAGTTAGATGAAAAAAAGTCGTACTTTTCTTAGCTTTTCCCTTCGTGAATTTTGCATACAGTTGTGATTCGATGCAGGTGAAGCCCCCGAGTCCCTCTGTGTCATGCCTGTACTGTATTTTTTTTTTGGTGGGGGGGGGGGTGTCTGTGGTCATCTGTAAAATTAGTTAGACCTGGTGGGTGTCAGAGCGACAGGAAATGGAAGTCAGCGTTGGAATGTGTGTCTCCCACACGCTGCAGCGTCCTTTTATCGCTGGCTGCCATATGGACATTGCTGCCTGCGATGGAGGACATGCTAATTTGAGATTTGTGCGATGACGGGGGGGGGGGGGCTGAAGAAGGAAAGACACGCATGCAATACATGGTGAGGACACTCATCTTCAGTTTGTAAACAAACAACATGGCCGACGTGGATCAACATTATGGGAGACTTTTTTTTTTCCTCCCGCTGCTGCCGCTGGTCCCGTGGAGGTTATTGGCAGTCAGGTCAAAGGTCAGAGCCCGGCTCGAAGACTAAAGGGAGGTCACCAACGGGGGTTATTACAGGTGACCCCTGTACTTCTGCTTCTTGTCCAACAATTCTAACTGAGTATGACTCAGTTAGCATTAGCGTTCAGTTAGCGTTCAGGCAGCTGTTTTTGTGATGTCCTGAAGTGTCCTCACTCCACATGCAACCCCGGTCTTATTTACATCTTATATAAGACACCATCATTAATGAATTCATAGTGATGGTGCATGCGTGCGTGCCTCCATGTCCTGTACTCAGTGTGCTGCTAGCTCTCTCTCTCTCTCTGTGTGTGTGTGTGTGTGTGTGTGTGTGTGTGTGGGGTGCAGGCTAATCTTACAAAACATGGCCGAAAATTCAAAAATTCCCTGGGGTGAGCACACGACATGACCAATCATGCTCATTTGCCAATCACTGCGGGCACGCTGCTGGCAGTGTGGGATTTTTCTTTTGGATGCAAAACATGTGAAACTGCACTGCACTCGACAGACATCCCATAATAAACATCATCTGTTTATTTTTTACGGAGGGGAAATATACAGTATATTGAATATCACACAAATAAGTGAATAATCTGTAGTGGGAAAGTGTATAACAGAATAAAAATACTCCAACATACTACAGTATATGTACACGTTTGCCTGCCTTGGAGGCGATTCGTAACGTATATTTTTTAATAATTATTATATATTATATATTATTATTATAATTCGATGTCTTCTTTGTCATATTGTACTGAGTAGCCATAACAGCTTGGTTCACTATTGGCAAAAGCAGATACTACAAGGTACTACAAGGTACTATAGTACATAAGTTCAAAGCATGCCGACTCTATACCATACCGTATGTATGTAGCTTGTATTATTATATTATTATTATTATTATACTATATATATTCCACTATACTCGAGGTTCTCAGTTATTTTCTGTTATAATTCCGCCATAATTTTTGATGGATTTGAAATACTGGTAAGCTGGTAATATGTATTTATGTGTACAAACCACTGTAGGAGTTGTTAACAGAAGAGATTTTATGACTCCTCCCCTATTTCCCCACCGGACACTTTGATATTGTATATCTTTCTGTTATGATTATCAACATTATGTGGTTATGTGGTTTTTTTTTGCTCTATTATTCCCATCTTGCTGTTTTTCTTTTGGGGAAAAATGTATTTCTACCAGAGCCTTTTCCATTGCTGCCCCCACTCTCCGGAATTTTTTGCCACCGACCTTCCCACCTTCAAAAAACAACTCAAAACCCACCTGTTTAAATCCGTTTTTAATGTTTAACTTTTTGTAACTGTCTAACTGTGCCCTGCTTTTAGCCTTGTTTTTAGCCCTGAATGAATGAATGTATGGATGTTATATTTTAAAGTCTACTACTCTTTTTTTTTATTTATTATTATTATTATTTTACTTAACTCTACAAGAGAGGAGAAATATGATACTTAATCTTAAACTTGCTGATATAGTTAATCTTCAAACAGCTAAAATAAGGCATAAGGCTAAAAATAACCAATTACCTAAAAATGTCATCCAGTACAGTACTCTACAAAAGAGGAGAAATATGATCTGAGGGAAGAACTACATTTGAAACACTTCTATGCTAGGACTACGTTAAAAAGCCATAGCATTTCAGTATGTGGAATCAAACTATGGAATGGATTGAGTAAGGAACTCAAACAATGCACAACGATGAGCCAATTCAAGAAACAATACAAGCAGTTGATGTTTGCTAAATACAAGGATGAAGAGTCTTGAACCAGTCATGATGTGCTATATATATCACTATATTGACACTTACTATGGTACCCATTGTGTCATTGGATGGTCATATCACCTCGTACTTTGGTACGTGACAAAAAATTAAAACAAAAAAAATAAATAATTAAAAAAATAATAAAAAATAAATCAATTAATAAAAAATAATAAATATTTAATATAATAACATATAATAAATTTAATAATTTTAATAATTTAATACAAAAATACTAAATTTTAAATTATATCAGGAAAGCAGGAAGTGAACAAATGTAACAGTTACTGATTGTAAAAGTACCAGATGGAGGGGTAGGATTTAATAAGCTTTGCTTCTTCCTACTCCTTTTGGACATGTGGAACTGTGAACTGATTTTGTGATGCATTCAATTGTAATCTGATGCATGTTCAAATGAAATAAAACCATTACCATTACTTTATTTTTCTTCACTGTAGAGCGTCTTTGAGTACTCTGAAAAGCGCTATACAAATAAAATATATTATTATTATTACCATACCAATAACAAAAACAAGGCACGGGTCACAAAAGGCCCCTGGGTCGCCCTGCTTTTATAGCCCAGGGTTGAGCGTGTGCTTTGGTCGTCATCAAACAACGGTAATTAAAGAGAGAAGGTTGTTAATGTAGCTGGTAATGATAGTTTTTATTGCAAATGTTGATCGGAAATCGGAAAACGAGGCATACGCTGAGTTACACAGGAATTAATGTCGACCTCGGGGGGGGGGGGGGTAAGCCTTTGTAGCTTAGTATAAAACTACGTACATGTTGACAGGTCTGCATTAATACCATCACCCCCAGTGTTTGATTAGCACTGTATTACTGTATAATGCCGTTATTGTGATGAGTGTAAAACTGCGTATCCATGCATGAAGCTCCTCTGTTGTTCTCTGTGATAATCCACAATAACACAATGTTCATCAAGCATATGTCCTTCCTGGAGGGCTGCCGGAGATACAAGAGGAGGAATTGTGCAATGTGAGGCTGCAGTTTATACAGCATTGTTTCTTTTTTTCCCTCTGCTCCCTGATCACTGACGGATAGCTTAGCACTGCGGGAAGGCGGAGGAGGTGCAGGAGGCACAGTAGTGCTAGATCTTAACATAAGATAGGAGATGAGATAGTGGAAGGAGGCCAGGAAGGCTCAGTGGCTGCGAGCCCCGCTCCCCCTTTGGTCCTCCTCTGTTCCCACCTCCACACTTGATTGTTTTAGCAGCTGCAGCCAAAACATGCAACCCTTCCTTCCCCGCCGTCCTCCACCGTCCTCCACCGTCCTCCACCGTCCTCCACCGTCCTTCTTTCATTCATGGATGCTTCTCTTGCTGTCAGTCATAAGTCTGCTGAGGTTGAGGAAAAAGACAGCTTCCCCGTGCCGTCCACTTCCTCCAGTCCGGTCCCACGGTTTGAGTTTCATGCTGACTCGGTGAGTGTGTGTATTTGTGTAATAATGTGTGTGTGTGTGGTCATTACACATCCTAATTTGAGAAGCGAATCTCGGCGTACGTGTTTGTTGTTTTGCTGAATGAGTGGAAAGTTGCCCCAGCGCTGGTTTTTAAATAGCTGAATGACTATCGACTGCCTCATAGCTGCCAGCTACACGTGCTTACACACACACACACGCGCGCGCATACGCACACACACACACTGAAAGGATGGATGATGTGATGGATGCATGAACACAGATAGCAGCTTAAAGTGGATTGATTCGTTTATCACCGCTTCCATGTCAAGCCTCTTTTATGAGAGACTGATAAGTAAGTAACGGCTAAATGAATACACAATAAGACATTCAGACCGTAGATAAGAACCTCTTGGGTCAGGTGTGGAGATTTTTTTCATTGTTTGAAAGGTTTGAATATATCTATGTCTTTCATTCATTCCTTCATTTTCTACCGCTTTTTCCTCACAAGGGTCGCGGGGGTGCTGGAGCCTATCCCAGCTGTCTTCGGGCGTGAGGCGGGGTACACCCTGGACTGGGCGCCAGCCAATCACAGGGCACATATAGACAAACAACCATTCACACTCACATTCATACCTATGGACAATTTGGAGTCGCCAATTAACCTAGCATGTTTTTGGAATGTGGGAGGAAACCAGAGTACCCGGAGAAAACCCACGCATGCACAGAGAGAACATGCAAACTCCACACAGAAATGGCTGAGAGTGGAATTGAACTCGGGTCTCCTAGCTGCGAGGCCTGTGCGCCAACCACTAGACCACCATGCAGCCCTGCACATATTTATTCATTCATTTTCTACCACTTATCCTCACGAGGGTCGCGGGGAAGCTAACTTGCCGGATAACAAACCCTATGAATCCTGGAATCATGTGACTAGTTACCTTCAAGAAAGTTACATTTTCTTTCCATTCATTCATTCATTTTCTACTGCTTTTCCTCACAAGGGTCGCGGGGGGGTTGCTGGAGCCTATCCCAGCTGTCTTCGGGCAAGAGGCGGGGTACACCCTGGACTGGTGGCCAGCCAATCACAGGGCACATATAGACAAACAACCATTCACACTCACATTCATACCTATGGACAATTTGGAGTCGCTAATTAACCTAGCATGTTTTTGGAATGTGGGAGAAAACCCACGCATGCACGGGGAGAACATGCAAACTCCACACAGAGATGGCCCGAGGGTGGAATTGAACCCAGGTCTCCTAGCTGTGAGGTCTGCACGTCTTCATAATCAAATATAGAGGAAATTAATCAACACTTAAAAGTCAATAATTTACAAAATCTTTGAGAAGTTATCATATATTTTGTACCATAAGGCCAAGGCGCATGCTAAAGGTGCATGCTAAAACATGCTAAAGGTGCATGCTAAAACACACATGAGTAACTCCTATGTAACAGTACACTCACCATATAGTCCTCATCTTCTGTATCTGAATTGAACAAGTGGACAATTTCGCCATCAAACATGCCGGGTTCCCTCTCATCATTGTCAAAGTCGGCAATGATGCCGACGGTTAAAACAAGATACCTTAGCATCCCGAGCATCCACAATCCATTCACATATACTGACGCTGCCTCCGTGTTGGCCGTCTTCGGACTCACTTTAACTACTACACCCTGTCAGCACAAAATAACACCTTAAAGAGGCACAAGACAGTCGAAAGTGATCATTTTAACGATAAGTGATGAGGTCGATCCACAATTGATTTTTTTAAAGCTAACAACCGTAGTCGTATATCTGCAGACTACTCATAAGTACAAATTTCAAGCAGGAATGAATGGACACAAAATGTCCAAAAATGCCCATGTGGGTGGGTGTGGGGGGTAATATAAAGTACCGCCCATGACCTTTGAGTTTTGGCTTCCCGTGTGTTTGAGTTTGATACCCTTGATTTAATCATTTCAATTGTAAAAAAAAAAATGTAAAAAAAAAATCAATAAATATGAAGTGAACATGTTTAGGCCACAAACTTGTTAAGACTTAATCAACAGCGCCCCTGCTGGCTGCAGCTAAGTAGTGCACTTTATTTTGTCTCTATTGCCAAAAACATGCTAGGTTAATTAACGACTCCAAATTGTCCATAGGTATGAATGTGAGTGTGAATGGTTGTTTGTCTATATGTGTGTCAGGTTCAAACTCCTGTGACACTTGTAAAAACACTTAAATACAGAAATACAGAAGAGACAGACAACAATATTCAAAGTTTCTCGCAGCGAGGAGAGTGAAACAACATACCCAGTGACATGCCGCTCCACTCTGAGTATGCCATTCATGCACCTCTCTTTTTATTTTCTTTAGGAGGTCCCTAAAGCAACTCTAAGGGGAGGGGGAAGCAAGCAGTTGCACAAGTTGTACTTGTTTATGTGTGTGTGTGTGTATGTGAGAATAATTACTTTTTGTGCATGTGTTCTTATCTCGGCGCATTTTGCATGATGAAACTTCTTCAAGGTTGCTGCTGGCATTTCCAGGCACCTGCAAGATTAGTGGTGTTGGGAGTAGCTGGTCAGCGCCTGGGAATGCTGCTTCAAAACAAAACATTTTATTCTAACAATGTGCCCTGTGATTGGCTGGCCACCAGTCCAGGGTGTACCCCGCCTCTCACCCGAAGACAGCTGGGATAGGCTCCAGCAACCCCCCCGCGACCCTTGTGAGGATAAGCAGTAGAAAATGAATGAATGAATGGAAAGAAAATGTAACTTTCTTGAAGGTAACTAATCACATGATTCCAGGATTCATAGGGTTTGTTATCCGGCAAGTTAGCTTCCCCGCGACCCTCGTGAGGATAAGCGGTAGAAAATGAATGAATAAATATGTGCAGGGCTGCACGGTGATGGAGTGGTTGGTGCACAGGCCTCACAGCTAGGAGACCCGAGTTCAATTCCACTCTCAGCCATTTCTGTGTGGAGTTTGCATGTTCTCCCCGTGCATGCGTGGGTTTTCTCCGGGTACTCCGGTTTCCTCCCACATTCCAAAAACATGCTAGGTTAATTGGCGACTCCAAATTGTCCATAGGTATGAATGTGAGTGTGAATGGTTGTTTGTCTATATGTGCCCTGTGATTGGCTGGCCACCAGTCCAGGGTGTACCCCGCCTCTCGCCCGAAGACAACTGGGATAGGCTCCAGCACCCCCCGCGACCCTTGTGAGGAAAAGCGGTAGAAAATGAATGAATGAATGGAAAGAAAATGTAACTTTCTTGAAGGTAACTAGTCACATGATTCCAGGATTCATAGGGTTTGTTATCTGGCAAGTTAGCTTCCCCGCGAAGCTGTAGAAAATGAATGAATAAATATGTCCTGGGTGCACGGTGACTGAGTGGTTGACGCACAGGCCTCACAGCTAGGAGACCCGAGTTCAATTCCACTCTCAGCCATTTCTGTGTGCAGTTTGCATGTTCTCCCCGTGCATGCGTGGGTTTTCTCCGGGTACTCCGGTTTCCTCCCACATTCCAAAAACATGCTAGGTTAATTGGCGACTCCAAATTGTCCATAGGTATGAATGTGAGTGTGAATGGTTGTTTGTCTATATGTGCCCTGTGATTGGTTGGCCACCAGTCCAAAGTGAAGACAGCTGGGATAGGCTCCAGCACCTGTGAGGATAGAATATGAATGAATGAATGAATATTTATATTGGCTCACTTAGTATTCGACCATAGGGTTTAACTATGGAGGCTTTTAGAGGACAAACCATTGTGTTGAGTGAACTCTGAGCGAGCTCTGTCATTAAAGCCTTCACCACGTGTGGAATTTTTGTCATCCTGTGTGTGTGTGTGTGTGTCGCCCAGCCTGCCCACTTCCTCCTTCATATCCTTTTAAGCTCACGCTTCACAGAAACAAATAATGAAATCATCATGTGTGTTCTAGCACATGTTCCCCTTCCTGGGAGTCTTTCGTTGTCAGTAAGTTCCTTTACAGATATTTTATTGTCGTCATCTATGGATGCAGTGCAGCGTCATACGCGTGGAGCGGGAATGCCAGGATGAGGGGAGAGGCTAGGCTCTGCAAACGTGCTCATGACTTGGCAAAAAAAAACCAACAGTGAGTGAGATAGATGGTCACCGTCTGCCTCCAAGTGCTCTGATACACAACACACGAGCAGATCGTTCCCGATAATCTCATTGCTTGTCAGAAAACTTGAGCTGGGGAAGCTCACAGCCGTGCCAGACACGGGCGATTTCCTTTTTTTGATCCCTGTTTCCTCTTCTTTGAACCCTGGATTTTGGTGTTATTAAACCGCAATAGCGGTACAATAACAGGAAATACATTATGGAAGGAATGCTATGCAGGGAAGGGTGAATTTTGACTTTATATGAAATCGGACATTTGTTGAAGTGTGATTTCCTACTGACACATGTAGAAGAATGATAGTTGAAACCAAACATCTTTTAGTTACTATTATGGGTGTCCAATATTGGCTTTTTTGCCAATGTCGATATTGTCAATATACTCTTAATTTCCCATACCGATATCGACTGATACCGATCCTGATATATGTAACTACTTCCTGTGCTGGAATGAACACATACGTCTGGATATTCATGATTGGGGGGAAAAACCTGATACCGATATTGTATTATCATGCTGCTATCCGGCCGATAATTATCGGTAACAATAATTATCCCAAGTTACTGTATTTTCCGGAATATAAGTCGCACTTTTTTTTCATCGGTTGGCTGTTCCTGCGACTTATACTCCAGAGCGACTTATAAATGAAAAAACTGTTGTTTTGTTACATAAACACTGGACACCTTTTGTGTTCATATTAATTTTTTGTGTAGCTGAATAACCATTGTGTTAGCATATCTTATTGTTCTCTATTATTTTATTGGTAGAACTTGCCTTCCAAGATGTGCTATATATATCACTATATTGACAGTTACTATGGTACCGGTTATGTCATTGGATGGTCATATCACCTCATACTTTGGTACGTGACAAAAATAAAATAAAAATATAGTAAAAAAAAAAAAAACTATATTAGGAAAGCAGGAAGTGAACAAATGTAACAGTTACTGATTGTAAAAGTACCAGATTGGAGGGGTAGGATTTAATAAGCTTTGCTTCTTCCTACTCCTTTTGGACATGTGGAACTGTGAACTGATTATGTGATGCATTCAATTGTAATCTGATGCATGTTCAAATGAAATTAAACCATTACTATTACCATAAGATGATGTAATGTCTGTTTTGGTCAAGTATAGTTACTAAAAAAATTACCCGAAAAATTGCGACTTATACTCCAGTGTGACTTATGTATGTTTTTTTTCTACCTAATGATGCATTTTTGGCCTTGTGCGACTTATAGTCCAGAAAATACAGTACTATACCATCACAAGCAGTTTTCATTTGTTTTGGGTTTGGGTTGTTTGTTTGTTTTTTTTAAATGAGAATCTGTACTTCAACATTGTTCAACAAGAGACCAGTAAAAGGCCAAAACCGGCATCTCTTTCTTCAGTTTTGATGAAGTTATTTCATTTTCCATCTGGGCGTGGTTACGAAAGGTAGCTCTAGAAAGATGAACCCTGGTGCATAAAAGGGAACAACATTCCATACCGATGTTCAAGCTGTACACTGACTACTCTAAACCGGAATGTACGGAGTTATTATGTGTAAAAACTGATGACGTCAACATCATGTTCTTACCTTCCTCTCCAGCCTGTCCTCGGTGGGTTGGCATGGCCCAGTGATGAACGGAGCGGTGGTGCCTGGTAGCCCGGAGCTCTCCTCCTCGTGCCCGCTACCTGACTGGCGAGAGTTCTGCGAACTCCACGCTCGAGCCTCGGCCGCTGACTTCGCTCACAAGTTCCAACGCTTCCTGACGGAAAACCCATGCTACGACTCACCCGGTGCTGATGCCAGCTTCTCGCAACACTTTGCCCAACATTTCCTCGAGTGCTTCTCGGCTGCTCTGACGCAAGCACGGGAGAACCAAGCATCGTTGGCGGGTGAGGACGGACCAAACGTAGCGCCCAAGTACAGCATTGTTCCTTTCCTGGGGATACAGGGCTGCCCCTTGTCCTACAGTCACGACCTCTACCAGAGACGCAAGGACGCTGGGGCTTCCAGCGAATCCCTGGACAGCATGGACAGCGGAGGGGGCGGGATAGAAGGTGGAGGCAGCGCCACTCCCCGCGTTCAGGGAACTCAACCCACCCACAAGGTGTCCGCTTTGGGTCAATCCCGAAGTTCCGAGGATGTGTCTGTGAGCCATCCCAAAGCTCGCTTCAAGAAGGGCTTCTCCTTAAGAAACATGAGCCTTTGCGTGGTCGATGGAGTGAAGGAGATGTGGCATCGTCGCGCTTCCCCAGAACCGGATGGTCCCTCTTCTGCTAGAAAACCAAACGGAAGTGTTGGAGGCGGGAGCGGCGGAGGAGAGGCGGCGACGGCGGCGGCAGGGGAGAGGTGGTCCCAAAAGCTGAGACTACCCAGAGGCTCACAGGGCCACAAGGCCGAGATGCTGGAGATCCAGAGGGAAGGAGCACTGAGGTACATGGTGGCTGATGACACCAACTGCATGGGTGCTGCACAGTGGCAGAAGTGCCGTCTGCTGTTGAGGAAGACCAAGAGGGATGAAGGAGCTGAGCGGTTCTTACTGGAGTTCTACGTACCACCCAAGGTATACAGTCATAAAGTCATTGCCCAATCACGTTTTATTATCATTTCCTACATTACAACAGGCAAAATTGATTAGCTTGTGCGCTAAATAGGAGAGCAAAATTATAATTTATTCTGTAGGTGGCAGCAAAAACGGGTTATACATAATAATTCATTAATTCATTTTCTACCGTTTTTTCCTCACGAGGGTCGCAGGGGGTGCTGGAGCCTATCCCAGCTGTCTTCGGGCGAGACGACTGGTGGCCAGCCAGTCACAGGACACATATAGACAAACAACCATTCACACTCACATTCATACCTATGGACAATTTGGAGTCGCCAATTAACCTAGCATGTTTTTGGAATGTGGGAGGAAACCGGAGTACCCGGAGAAAACCCACGCATGCACGGGGAGAACATGCAAAATCCACACGAGATGGCCGAGACTGGGATTGAACCCTGGTCTCCTAGCTGTGAGGTCTGCGCGCTAACCACTAGATCCCCATGCAGCCTAAACATAACAATATTGAGTAAAAAAATATGGAAATATAAACTATTCCAATATATTCTAATATAAAATATTAGACACCAATGAATTACCTAGTATTAGCTAGCTTATTAGTGCAACCAACATTTTAAAGCGCATGCAGAGGTAGATAAACCTCATGGTACCTCAAATGTAGCTTCTGTCATCTTGTGTTTTCAAAAAAAAAGCATGTGTAGGTTGCCTACAGCCGCATCTGTGACAGTTTTTTGACCCAATGCTAATTTAAGACCCTGGCAGTTATTTTTTTTTTGTAGACACACCTGGCAGTTATCAAAGACTTAAAGGAAAACAACGCTTTTTGGAGGTATTTTGCCCATCATGAACACATATTTATTTCCCTTTTCGGTGCATTCTAACAAGAGAAAACAAGTTAGTATGAGCTAGCTAGCTTATTGGGACCAAGAAAAAAAATGAAAGAAAAGGGCAGTAATGTCCCATTTACGTAATTGACTTGTATATAAACCAAACTACTATAGCGATATTTTTATTGTAGCAGCTAACATGAAAAACTATATTCATCTCGTGGAGTAACAACGTTTTCGTTTTAATTAGAACACATATTTCTTTACCTTTTCTGTGCATTATAACGAGAGAAAACAAGTTAAGATAAGCTTGCTAACAACGCACATCATTGGGACATACATTCGTCGGCTATCCATGCTTGGTCATGCATTACCAAAACCTATGTCCTAAGCGCACTGATTTAACCCAGGAGCTTACGCTACTTCTGTCAACAACAGCAGCATGAAAAAAAAAGACGTCCGCGTCTTCCAGCACAAGACTTCCGCGGTAAAAAACATGTTGAGCCTCGATCGCAAAATTGTTCGTTTGTTCCGTCTGTTCTCAATTTCGCGATCAAGACTCAACATGATGCTTGTTTGTTTTTTACCGCGGAAGTCTTGTGCTGGAAGACACGGCCATCTTGTTTTTATGCTGCTGCTGTTGTTGACGGAAATAGTGTAAGCTCCTGGGCTAAATCAGTGCGCTTTGGAAATAGGTTTTGGTAATGCATGACCAAGCATGGATATCCAACGTATGTACATCCCAATGATGTGCGTTGTTAGCAAGCTTATATTAACTTGTTTTCTCTTGTTATAATGCACAGAAAAGGTAAATAAATATGTGTTCTAATTAAACCGAAAACAAAGCATTTATCCCGCCACTTTGATGGCTCTTGTATATTTTGAAATTGATTAAAATATCCTTAAACCTTTCTTTTGAACTTAGCACTCACTAATGATTAGCCATAAAGATTCATTGATTGAAGTCCCCCATCATGTTTTGTGTTTTCCCACGCACACACACACACACACATATGTTGCTAGTGGCTGTACAGCTGAGTGTGTATAAATGGGCCTTTGAAGGTGGCAGGTGGGAATGTGTGGGGGGTGTGTGGAAGCACAGGTGGAGTTATGTAGGAGTCGGATTAGAGCGTGGGAAGGACCTCGAGGAGTGTGTTTGAGGTCTGAAGGTGGATGTGGGGAAGTTGTCCCATTGACCTCGGAGAGCACATTGCAGAGTTTCTAAATCAATCAGTTCCTCATCTTGGGCAAGTGTCCAGGGTGTTGTTAGAGGAACCAAAATAGCTCTGTGAGTCACACGGGGAACATGAACTCGACTAATTGTTCCTCGGCAGTTTCACACTTGTGTTCTATTCGTGTTTAGGAAAGCACATCTAAGAATTAGAGGTCTTTTAGAGCAGAACTTCTCACTGCTGTCCCGTTCTTACAAATCATAACAGTGCTGAGTCAGCAGGGTTGGATGATTAAACTGACCACTACAGTCTCCTTCCTGGCTCCATCGGTCTGCTGCATGATGACACAGCAGATGCCCACTGGTGTCCACCCACTCTGTGCTTTATAAGGGGAAATGGCAACTCTCTGACCTACACAGAAACTTTACAATGATTATATTTACAATATCTGACAAATATAAGTATACCCGTTATATTACAGCACACGTTTTATTATGTCTTCTCATGGGACATAAACTTGTACTTGGCTATAGTACTATACACTGAAAATGTGTCAACACAGAGCCGTTATTGCCGAAATAGGTGGCAACACAAAGTGTGAATATTTAGTGCAGGGGTGTCCAATGTGCGGTCCGGGGGCCATTTGTGACCCACGTTCAAAAAATCTAACAAGAAAGGTAAAGGGCCGCATGGTGGCCGAGTGGTTAGCCTCTTGTCTGAAGACAGCTGGGATAGGCTCCAGCATACCCACGACCCTAGTGAGGATAAGCGGCATTGTAAACAGATGGATGGATGGAGGAAAGTTTAAAAAAAAAGCATATATATGAGAAAAAGTAATATTATGAGAATAATGGAATATTATTAGGAGAAATTACATCATATTAGTGGCTAATTGTTAAAATGTTAAAGACAAAATATGCTATTTTTTAAGCCATAATATCAGGAAAATCAAATATAACAACAGCTAAGGTTGTACTTTTTTTTACTAATGTTACTGTAATTTTATTTGAGTAAAATCCAAATATTAATAAGAAAAAGTTGTAATCTAATGAGAAAAAATAATATTATGAGAATAATATAATATTATTAGGAGAAATTGCTAATTGCTAAAATGTTAAAGACAAAATATGCTATTTTTTTCGAAGTCACAATATCAAGAAAAACAAACACAACAGCTGAGGTTGTACATTTTTTTAAAATAGTTTTTATATATAGTAATTTTACAGAAGTAAAATTTAAATATTAAAAGAAAAAAGTTGTATAATAATTGAGACAAAAAGACGCAATTCTGCAAGAATAAAGTCATTATTTTATGAGGAAAAACTTAGTATAAAGTTGAAATATTAAAGAAAAAAAAAGCCATAATATTGTGAGTACAAATAAAACAAGATGAAGTTGGAATTTGGACGAAATTAGGTTGGGAGTCCTAAAAAAGTCCTAATATTCCGAGAAGAAGATTTACAGAGATCATTTAAGAAGAAAGTTGACATATTTTGTTTATGGTTAAAAAAAAACAGCAAAAATGTTGGGGAGAAACGAGCAAAGACTATATATATACAGTGAAGAAAATAAGTATTTGAACACCCTGCTATTTTGCTATTTCTCCCACTTAGAAATCATGGAGGGGTCTGAAATTTTCATCGTAGGTGCATGTCCACTGTGAGAGAGATAAACTAAAAAGAAAAATCCAGAAATCACAATGCATGATTTTTTTAACAATTTATTTGTGTGATACAGCTGCTAATAAGTATTTGAACACCTGAGAAAATGAATGTTAATATTTGGTACAGTAGCCTTTGTTTGCTATTACAGAGGTCAAACGTTTCCTGTAGTTTTTCACCAGGTTTGCACACACTGCAGGAGGGATCTTGGCCCACTCCTCCACACAGATCTTCTCTAGATCAGTCAGGTTTCTGGGCTGTCGCTGAGAAACACGGAGTTTGAGCTCCCTCCAAAGATTTTCGATTGGGTTCAGGTCTGGAGACTGGCTGGGCCATGCTAGAACCTTGATATGCTTCTTACGGAGCCACTCCTTGGTTTTCCTGGCTGTGTGCTTCGGGTCGTTGTCGTGTTGGAAGACCCAGCCACGACCCATCTTCAATGCTCTGACAGAGGGAAGGAGGTTGTTCCCCAAAATCTCACAATACACGGCCCCAGTCATCCTCTCTTTAATGCAGTGCACTCGTCCTGTCCCATGTGCAGAAAAACACCCCCAAAGCATGATGCTACCACCCCCATGCTTCACAGTAGGGATGGTGTTCTTCGGATTGTACTCTTCATTCTTCTTCCTCCAAACACGCTTATTGGAATTATGACCAAAAAGTTCTATTTTGGTCTCATCTGACCATAAAACTTTCTCCCATGACTCCTCTGTATCATCCAAATGGTCATATGCAAACTTAAGACGGGCCTTGACATGTGCTGGTTTAAGCAGGGGAACCTTTCGTGCCATGCATGATTTCACATCATGACGTCTTAGTGTATTACCTACAGTAACCTTGGAAACGGTGGTCCCAGCTCTTTTCAGGTCATTGACCAAGTCCTGTCGTGTAGTTCTGGGCTGATTCCTCACCTTTCTTAGAATCATTGAGACCCCACGAGGTGATATCTTGCATGGGGCTCCACTCCGATTGAGATTGACCGTCATGTTTAGCTTCTTCCATTTTCTAATGATAGCTCCAACAGTGGACCTTTTTTCACCAAGCTGCTTGGTAATTGCTCCGTAGCCCTTTCCAGCCTTGTGGAGGTGTACAATTTTGTCTCTGGTGTCTTTGGACAGCTCTTTGGTCTTCGCCATGTTACAAGTTAAAGTCTTACTGATTGTATGGGGTGGACAGGTGTCTTTATGCAGCTAACGACCTCAAACAGGTGCATCTGATTCAGGATGATACATGGAGTGCAGGTGGACTTCTAATGGGCAGACTAACAGGTCTTTCAGGGTCAGAATTCTAGATGATACACAGGTGTTCAAATACTTATTTGCAGCTGTATCACACAAATAAATTGTTAAAAAATCATGCATTGTGATTTCTGGATTTTTCTTTTTAGTTTATCTCTCTCACAGTGGACATGCACCTACGATGAAAATTTCAGACCCCTCCATGATTTCTAAGTGGGAGAAATAGCAAAATAGCAGGGTGTTCAAATACTTATTTTCTTCACTGTATATATATATATATATATATATATATATATATATATATATATATATATATATATATATATATATATATATATATATATATATATATATATATATACGTATAATAGGCTCTTTTTTAGGGTACCCATGTTAGGGTACCTACAGTTGTACTTCCCAACCCATGAAATCATCATATAGTTTTATTTTAGATGTGATATGGTTTGCACGAATATCAGTGGCTTCGCTGTCACAGACATGCGTACATTGTCTCCGCCCACTGCAGGCTTACCGGAAGCACTGCCTCTCTGAAGTGTTTTCTTGACATGTGATCCTCAGACAGGAATTGTGGGTGTGGGCGGCGGCCAGGATCAAGATGCAGTTACTCCAGACAGATCAGCTGATAAGCCCCAGCCAGACCATCAGTCTCCTGACACACACACACACACACACACACACACACACACGGAACTAAACGTCTCAAACACACCCTTGGATCTGCCCAGATTATCCTTGGCGGAGGGCAAACGGAGGCCAAACGGGGGCCACTGTGATCACGTCTTGTAAACGCTTCCTGTTGTACGTTGGCAGCAATAATTGGTCAAGTTGTGCGCAACTTTTTCTCATGTCAGACGGGAGAGTGGGAGTGGGGGTGGGGGTGTGGCTCGGTGCTACATGTCTCATTTGGACCTTTAATTATCATGCAAAGGGGGACAATTTTGAGGGTTTCCTGCCATATAAGCAGAAACAGGTTGTCTAATGGTTGTTTAAAAGCCCAGTTTAGCACTCTAAGTATGGTGTTTTATTGTCAAATCGTAGTCTTGTCATCCTGGACCGTTTGTAATTGCACATTTAAAGTCGTCTTTTTTGGGGGGCGTAGCACAGAATTAGTGTTTTTTTTTCCTGTGTAGAAACTATTATGATATTTTCATGTTCCACTGGGATATAAAAAGCAACATGTAGTCACCTAGTAACCTAAAAATGACATCCTATGATCCTTTTAATATAATACCATATATAAGACCCTCAAACAATGCACAACGATGAGCCAATTCAAGAAACAATACAAGCAGTTGATGTTTGCTAAATACAAGGATGAAGAGTCTTGAACCAGTCATGATGTGCTATATATATCACTATATTGACACTTACTATGGTACACATTATGTCATTGGATGGTCATATCACCTCGTACTTCGGTACGGGACAAAAAATTAAAATAAAAAAAAAATCTTAAACTATATTAGGAAAGCAGGAAGTGAACAAATGTAACAGTTACTGATTGTAAAAGTACCAGATGGAGGGGTAGGATTTAATAAGCTTTGCTTCTTCCTACTCCTTTTGGACATGTGGAACTGTGAACTGATTATGTGATGCATTCAATTGTAATCTGATGCATGTTCAAATGAAATTTGAAACCATTACCATTACTTCAACACTAATTATTACTTCTTGATAAAACCTTTTAGCATGATGCTGTGCTACACCACTGCAAGCTACAACCACAACAAAAGGATATCTGTTAAATTAATACCTCCCTGGCATGCATTTGCCTGTGATATATAATATAATATAAATCGCATGCATCACTCTAAAGACAGTAGAAACTTACAATAGGAAATAATACCGCGTTAAAAATACAACAACAAAAAACAGTGGCTGTAGGCAACCTCCTGATGTAGGTTGTTTTTTGACATATTCAGCTTCATCTACCTCTGCACACGCTTTAAAATTCTACTTACGCTTCTCAGCTGTTGACGTACTATGCTATTAATACTGGCTGAGCATTTTGCTCCTTTCTACTATTCCAACATTGGTTCTGTTGCTGCTCTATTGTGCAATATTGTCACTAAATGAACATGTGGTCAAAAAGTGCTATGTTTTACTTCACCACTCAGAACCACCATAAAAAAAATAACATTATTTTGTAAATATTATTATTTTGTGTGGAAACCCAACTGAAATTGAAGATATATATTTTTTATGCATTCATCCATTCATTTTCTACCGCTTATCCTCACGAGGGTCGCAAGGGTGCTGGAGCCTATCCCAGCTGTTTTCGGGCGAGAGAGGCGACGTACACCCTGGACTGGTGGCCAGCCAATCACAGGCACATATAGACAAACAACCATTCACACTCACATTCATACCTATGGACAATTTGGAGTCAAGCATGTTTTTGGAATGTGGGAGGAAAACCCACGCATGCACAGGGAGAACATGCAAACTGCACACAGAGATGGCCATGGGTGGAATTGAACTCAGGTCTCCTAGCAGTGAGGCCTGCGTGCTAACCACTCGAACACTGTGCAGCCTATATATTTTAATTTGAAAAAAAAGTAAATAAACATGAATGAAATGATTATTACATGTATACATAATAACGTGCAATTCTCTTTTTCATATTCAGTCGTCCAAAGCGAAAGTGAGCATCCCCTTGACAGCCATCGTGGAGGTGAGGACCACCATGCCTCTTGAGATGCCCGACAAAGACAACACTTTTGTTCTCAAGGTAAGAAATGCTACTAAATCACCTTTTACTCGCTACTTATTCAAAATGATCTTGCAGGTTATGAATGTCGAATGTTTGGTTGATCCTGTAGGTGGAAAACGGGGGCGAATACATCCTGGAAACTATTGACTCGCTGCAGAAAAACTCATGGGTCGCTGACATCCAGGACTGCATAGACCCCGGGTAAACCACCAGATAAATATTTGCTGTTGAGGGAAGGAAGAAGCTGTTTGGGGGTGGTTGGACGGAGAGAGAGGGGGGGTAGCGAAGGGGAGGATGTGTAGAAGGGACGGGGGAGAAACACACACAGTCATTAATCATCCAATTAGGAGACGTTTTGACAGGCTTCTTGTACACAAACACACACCACTGACATTCCTCCTCACTGGTCAGCTCAGGATGTAAACAGTAAACCGTGTTCGGTGAATATATGCGTGTGTTCGCTTGACCCCTCCCCCCCTCCTCAACCCCTTGTCGACTTGTGTACAGCGACAGTGGTGATGACATCGAGCTGGCGTCGTGTCCTCACGGTCAGGCCTCCTCCAAAGACTGCAGCATGGTGGCCTCCTGCAGCTGTGAGCTGCTCTCCGAGGGTGAGCCCGGCGACGCCGTCATGTCCTTGACTGATCTGCTGATACATGAGATTGTGTTGTAATGGATGAAAACGCAACTTGTTTAGGTGTGTATCGAGCTCCGGAGAGGTTATGTCCTACAGCAGCCGAGCATTACAGTGCCCCCTCAGTGCGTTGCAGGGAACCCCCCTTCACTCAGCATCCGTCCCACATGCCTTTAGAGCGCTTCCTCCAGTCCCCGGAGGCCCAGGGCTCCAACCCTGCAGCAGGCAGTAACTTCTATACTTATCCTCGCTGCTTCTTCTTCTTCTTCTTCTCTCCAGAAGCTCCTAGCAGGACAATGTTATGGAGACAAAGAAGAAAAGCAGTTACTCATTTCTTGCGGTGACTTTGCTCAGGTGGCGTTGACGGAGCCAAGCTCTCAGAGGGCGAGGCCAGCCTTGCAGGGTACCCGTGGTTTCACGGGACGCTGTCCCGTGTGCGAGCGGCGCAGCTGGTGTTGGCGGGCGGGGCGAGGAGCCACGGGCTTTTCGTGATCCGGCAAAGTGAGACGCGGCCCGGCGAGTACGTGCTCACCTTCAACTTCCAGGGCAAAGCCAAGGTAAGAGGTTGAGAAACACGCCTGTTAACTCAAGCCAGAAAGGGAGGGAGGCGGAAGTGCAGGGACGAGAGGAGAGGAGGGGGCAACAATAGAAATAAACAACATGACTACATCAGCGATTGTCGATGGCAGCCATAAAGTCCAGACTAGAAATAACAAAATAATAAATTGCTCAATCAAGTCGGAGCATTTCTTCCTGTCACTCACACACACACATACTCCAGTTGCCTAGCCTAGAGAGATGTAGTGCTGAAAAAACATAAGAGGAGGCTAGTAAACAGTGATGAAATGATATACTATAATACTACATATATACTATAGCTGTATGTTATTGCTGTGTATTTATATAATATAAATACAATATAATGATATATAAATAATGACATCCTGTTATCTTATGTAAGACATTACCTACATCCTGTCAGCTGCCAGCTCATCCTCCATGTTGTCGTGCTTCCACACCCACACCAACATAATGACCTCTGACCTCGCCTGCCTTCTTTCCCCCGCCCAGCATCTGCGTTTGTCCGTCAATGACAACGGGCAGTGCCACGTCCACCATTTGTGGTTCCACACCGTGTCGGACATGTTGAGACACTTTCACGCTCACCCCATCCCGCTGGAGTCCGGAGGATCGGCTGACATCACGTTACGCTCCTACGTTCAAGTGCAGAGGAGCCCCCCTGCAGGTACACGGCAACACCAGACACTCCATGTTTCTTTAGCAGCGTTCATATCATGAAAGTCAAAAAAAGAAAGTCATTTTCTACTGCTTATCCTCACGAGGGTTGCGGGGGGTGCTGGAGCCTATCCCAGCTGTCTTTGGGCGAGAGGCGGGGTACACCCTGGACTGGTGGCCAGCCAATCACAGGGCACATATAGACAAACAACCATTCACACTCACATTCATACCACAGAAATAGAAAGACGTAGAAAGCTCACACCCGGACACGGTGTCGCTGCTGCACAGTGCTTCAGTGCACATGCCGCCATCTTGTGTAGCACAACTTCGCAGCTCAGCGTGCACAGTGTATAGGTAGTTTACAGCTGCACAGTAGGGCATTTTTTATGCTTTGTCGTCAGAATTTCAGAAACCATCAGTAGAAAACGTTGAAAGTCGCAAACGAACAAGGTAGTGCTACACAAGATGGCGGACTCGCGGCGACAAAAACATACGGCTCATGAGTTCTGTGATTCATACCTATGGACAATTTTGAGTCGGCAATTAACCTAGCATGTTTTTGGAATGTGGGAGGAAACCGGAGTACCCGGAGAAAACCCACGCATGCACGGGGAGAACATGCAAACTCCACGCAGAGATGGCCGAGGGTGGGATTGAACTCGGGTCTCCTAGCTGTGAGGTCTGCACGCTAACCACTCGTTCACCGTGCAGCCCCAAACGTAACATTCATTCATTCATTTTCTACCACTTATCCTCACGAGGGTCGCGGGGGGTGCTGGAGCCTATCCCAGCTGTCTTCGGGCAAGAGAGGCGGGGTACACCCTGGACTGGTGGCCAGCCAATCACAGGGCACATATAGACAAACAACCATTCACACTCACATTCATACCTATGGACAATTTGGAGTCGGCAATTAACCTAGCATGTTTTTGGAATGTGGGAGGAAACCGGAGTACCCGGAGAAAACCCACGCATGCACGGGGAGAACATGCAAACTCCACGCAGAGATGGCCGAGGGTGGGATTGAACTCGGGTCTCCTAGCTGTGAGGTCTGCACGCTAACCACTCGTTCACCGTGCAGCCCCAAACGTAACATTCATTCATTCATTTTCTACCACTTATCCTCACGAGGGTCGCGGGGGGTGCTGGAGCCTATCCCAGCTGTCTTCGGGCAAGAGAGGCGGGGTACACCCTGGACTGGTGGCCAGCCAATCACAGGGCACATATAGACAAACAACCATTCACACTCACATTCATACCTATGGACAATTTGGAGTCGCCAATTAACCTAGCATGTTTTTGGAATGTGGGAGGAAACCGGAGTACCCGGAGAAAACCCACGCATGCACGGGGAGAACATGCAAACTCCACGCAGAGATGGCCGAGGGTGGGATTGAACTCGGGTCTCCTAGCTGTGAGGTCTGCACGCTAACCACTCGTTCACCGTGCAGCCCCAAACGTAACATTCATTCATTCATTTTCTACCACTTATCCTCACGAGGGTCGCGGGGGGTGCTGGAGCCTATCCCAGCTGTCTTCGGGCAAGAGAGGCGGGGTACACCCTGGACTGGTGGCCAGCCAATCACAGGGCACATATAGACAAACAACCATTCACACTCACATTCATACCTATGGACAATTTGGAGTCGCCAATTAACCTAGCATGTTTTTGGAATGTGGAAGGAAACCGGAGTACCCGGAGAAAACCCACGCATGCACAGGGAGAACATGCAAAGTCCACACAGAGATGACCGAGGGTGAAATTGAACCCTGGTCTCATAGCTGTGAGGTCTATAATGTGTGAAAACGCCTTTGTTTTAATAAACACAGAGAATTCCATTTATTGTTTCTGCTCTACAAATCTTCCAGTCCTGGAAAGATAATAGAGATAATAGTGTCTTGTTCTCATAGGCTGATTTACCCTCCCTAAAGAAGGAAGCAGATCTCCAACTCCATGAACCCTCCACACTGGCATGCCATGAATACCCCCGCCCCCCTGTACAGGAGGGTGAGGGGGCGATTATACCGCAAGAGCTTTGCATGCTGGCCTCAAACTCGCGGACCCAGCCCTGCTTTGGATAAAGAGGCCCTCTGTGTTCACACATGCTGGATGTCCACACACACTCACAACGCTTGCATAGAGCGAGGGTTTGATTCTGCTGTAAAAGGCGTTATTCAGTGCTCAGAGGCGTGTCTTTGGCTCCAGTGTTGCATCGAGAAAGGATAATAAAGGAAGCCCACACTAGCCGTGTTCACACGCTGCTCCGTGAAAGAGCCTTTGACACTCGGTCAACTCCCACCAACAAGGAAAATGCAATATTATTGTATCATGCATTTCTCAATGATCCACAGATGTCACCGTGCCACCAGTTGTCACCCCATCCAGAGACGCAGGCTGCCGCCCGGATTCTAACCCACAACATCTGCACCCTCCTGGCATCCAACCCTCCACGGGGCCTCCTCCGGATACCCCTCTCTCCTCGAGTACCTCCTCGTCACCCACCGCCCTTCCCTCCCTCTCCCGTAGCGACCCAGGTACAGGGGGCGGCTTACAGAGCCGCAGCAACAGCTCGGAGCGCCTACTCGAGGCCTCTAGTGGCGCATCCGAGGACTACCACGATGCTGACGGGACTCGAAGGGCCCGAGCTGTAGAGAACCAGTACTCTTTCTACTGACATGACGTAACGGCACACGATAGTCAAGACTTGTTCAATGACGAAAATGGTCCAAACCCTGCAGGATCAAAGGTGATGCTTGTTTTTGTTTCAAACAAGCAATTTCCTGTTTGTCTTAACTTTAAGAGCGGAGGTGAGGCCGAGGCCGGGATAAATCCATCAGGTCGTTGCAGCTGTGTTTCACACTGTCAGAGCGTAACGCGGCGTGACGCAAAAGGGCTACAAGGAGAGCAGACTCACAGTGGGGCTGGATGGATGGATGGATGATGGAAAATAAGAGCGCCGAGGATGTGTGTAGGCAGAAAGAGCAACAGGAAGTCATCCCGTATTCTCATATGGCTTTCATTCACTTCATCTCACCACTTCCTCTTGACAAAAAAAATACCCCAAAAAAACTGAAATGACCCCGAAGCGAGACTCCAGCTCATGTTTGTAAAGCTGCTTCGAGTCCATCTTTGGTATCCTCGCCGCTTCCCCCTTGTTAGCACGCAAGTGATGGGTGTGTTAGCATCAGTTCTGATGGTGATGGAGGTCTTCTTATGTTGCGTTTCAGAAAACTGGGACATTGATATAAGCAAACTGGTCCCATTTCGGACACATGGTCCGATCTAAAATATGTTTATGTCATGCAGCTTGACTTCAAGGTCTGAAAATTCCCACTCCACAGTTTTCCGGGGACTGCTTCGAGTCCATCTTTGGTATCCTCGCCGCTTCCCCTTGTTAGCACGCAAGTGATGGGTGTGTTAGCATCAGTTCTGAGGTGATGGAGGTCCTGTTATGTTGCGTTTCAGAAAACTGGGACATCGATATAAGCAAACTGGTTCCATTTGGTTGACACATGGTGCAATCTAAAATATGTTTATGTCATGCAGCTTGACTTCAAGGTCTGAAAATTCCCACTCCCGAGTTTTCCGGAATGCAGCGTTAGCGCCTCGATCACAATATCGGTATCAATTCCTTCTTTAGCATCGAACTAGCTTTTCTCCTGCAGCATAAACGTATTGAAAAGTGACGTTGGGTCTCTGTGACAATGTCAGGGTGGCTCTCATTTTGTTGTCACACTGGCTTATTTCTATGAGTGTGTGTGTGTGTGTGTGTGTGTGTGTGTGTGTGTGTGTGTGTGTGGTATAGTAAGAGTATTTTTTGATGATCGCTATGCTACAGTAGTGTTTCTAAAACAGGGTTTTTTCTGGGGTCCCTCTGTCCGGTGCGGGTACTGTGCTAATGACATGCTGTTCATGAATATATCACGTTCAATTCCCGCCTTGAAAGATGTGATTAGAACCAAAATCCAGCATTTATCAAATGACGGAACAGGATCAGCACAGCAGACTAGTTGGAGAGGATGGCCATGCTTGACCGGGACGTATGCGGCGGCTTCACTGCTTTGCTTTAATATTCAATAAGAAAGTCATATTTAGAATGATTAAACAAAAAAAAGTGACATCTTTAACATATCAATGAGCTGTGCAAGCGTGGCCATCTTGCAAGCATTTCCAAGAACAGGCATTGGTGGAGCGGATGGAGCAGTTAATGTGCCAATTTGAATCCTATTTTTAAAGCATATTTATTCTTTAAGTTGTTGTAAATGCGCCCCCACCCCAACCCAACCCAACCCCATGGAGTCTTATCTTTGTGCAAAAATGGTGGATTCTCAAGTGAACACCTCCCACCCCCACCTAAATATCACAGACAGACTCATACCCAAACCCCCCTTTTTTTGTTTTGTTGATTTTCTGTTGTCTGGCGACGTTTTGAAGAGTCTGTGCAATTCTTGCTCACGTCTCCCCTTGAGTTTATTAACACTTGGTAAAACAAAACAAAAAAACAATTCTGTTGAGTTTTGAAGAGTCTGTGCAATTTTGTACAAAGTGACGTACTTGACATACTACTTTATATTTCTGTGAATAAAATGTGAACAACACCTATACTTTTGTGGTTTACTCTAATAATGCACATACGGTATATGAGTATCTTTTCACAATGAGTGACGTCAGTATGATGTACTAGGGTGCCCTCTACAGATGGAAACTCTGTATTACAAAGGACATGCAACACTACATATGAGTTTGATAGGTTTTTAATAATGTACCAGCATATTCTATAATTTTTTTTGGATTGAAATGAAGGAAATTAAATTCAAAACTACATTTTGGCAAAAAAAATAAAATCAGGACTCGCTGACATTAATTGTGGTGATGCTGTCAATTGATGTAGAACTTTCATTCATTTTCTACCGCTTATCCTCACAAGGGGGATGCTGGAGCCTATCCTAGCTGTCTTTGGGCGAGAGGCGGGGTACACCCTGAACTGGTCGTAAACCAATCACAGGGCACATATAGACAAACAACCATTCACACTCACATTCATACCTATGGACAATTTGGAGTCGCCAATTAACCTAGCATGTTTTTGGAATGTGGGAGGAAACCGGAGTACCCGGAGAAAACCCACGCATGCACGGGTAGAACATGCAAACTCCACACAGACATGGCTGAGGGTGGAATTGAACCCTGGTCTCCGAGCTGTGATGTCTGCGCGCTAACCACTCATTCACCGTGCAGCCCCAAACATTCATTCATTTTCTACCGCTTATCCTCACAAAGGTTGAGGGGGTGCTGGAGCCTATCCCAGCTGTCTTCATGCGAGAGGCGGGGTACACCTATAGACAAACAACCATTCACACTCACATTCATGCCTATGGACAATTTGGAGTCGCCAATTAACCTAGCATGTTTTTGGAATATGGGAGGAAACCCACGCATGTACGGGGAGAACATGCAAACTCCACACAGGCCGAGGGTGGGATTGAACTCGGGTCTCCTAACTCTGTGACCGCCATGCAGCCTTGATGGAGAACTTGTTTGCATTAATTTAGTTTTTTGTCCCAAGTCCAGAAGAATCCACTAGTCCGTGCCTTGAAACGTCTTCCTGTTTCATGGCGTTTTACCAAGGTTTATGACAATGAATCCCGCCGTAAGCATCATGACCACTGCGGTGAGCTCCATCATGTTGCTCTGTCTCTGCTTGTGTATCTTCTTGCTCATCTCCTCCGCACGCTGCCTCCTGGCTCGCATCTCTCTCTCTTTCTGCAGCTGCTCGCCGTAGTGGGCCTGATAGAAGGCGTCAAAATCATACATAGGTCTCCGTCCACTTTGAGAGAACCCACTAGATTTGGGGGTGTCTTTGGAAGTGGGTCGTCCTGCATCGTGGATGTCTGACATGCTAAGGATGCCCCGGTCGTATTTCCTCCTCAGGTTGTTGTTGCCCAGCACGGTGTAGGCCTCGCTGATCTCAGAGAAGCGCTGGATGGCTTCTTTGTTCCCAGGGTTTTTATCAGGGTGGTAGACCAGACACTGCTTGTAGTAGGCCGTCTTGATTTGGGACTGTGTGGCATTGGGGGACACTTTGAGGATGTCATAGTAGACTGTCCTGTTTCTGTACAGGAGGGCAACTTTAGTGTCACTCGTTCTGCTGTAGCTTCTTGGTTTAGATAAGCACAATAAGCTTTCCGACTCCTGCTTTACTTGAATGAAGATGACAGTGCAGAAATCCCTGCGCTGTTGAGGGGAGCTGCAGCTGTTAAGATGACCGGAAATGACTCCTCTGCTCCAGGAAGTCCTCCTGGCAGGTAGAAGTTCAGCAGATAAACAGCTGAAAGCAGCAAAACCTTGAAAAATATTTGTTGGAAGACATCCAATAAAACAGGAGGACTTTTCTTCCACATTAGCGTTGTAAAGACAAAATCCATTCACGTGATGACTACTCACTCGGCTTAGTTCTATTTTGGGTTCTGCCGGTATGCCTTTTGGCTGAATGTCGTCGTCATTACGCGTTGAATTTTCATAATTCCGACTGCTGCTAATATTGACATTTGCGCAACGGGTTCCAGAAACCTCGCCGTGGCACATCGGTCGACCCTGGCTGTATATGAAGCTTGACAAGCGGCAAACTCCGTTGCCCAGTTTAAGGGTAACCTCTGCCATTTTCCCTACAGCGAAAAAAAACAAACTAACTTCCGTATACGTCATAGTATAAGCGACCAATATGAATCAAGATTTACAGGATGTAGTCATCATGGCTGACCAATCACAGAGCAGAGTAGCAAACTTTCCGCCCCATGTTTTAAAAATATAAACTACTAAAATATCAACGACAACATGCTTGTCAAATTTGCTAAAGTCGTCCTTTTAGCCGCCCAAAAATCACATAAAGATGTATTTGGTGACACTGGGCATGTCACACATATTAAAGCATCACACGAACATGCTTTGGGAATAGCAGTACGCACCTATTCTATCTTCACACTTGAATCATGTAAACAAAACTTGAAATATTGTCACCATTACGGCTTCTGTTATTTTTAAATTGGTTATACAAATCAATAATAATTTCATAAAAAAGAATCATGTATTTGTTAAACATTACGATTATTGTATCATTTTATTTATTATTTTATTTTACATGAGTGAAAACTGCCGCACATGCTAGTACGCAGATGGACAATAGGTGGCGACATACTAATCTTCCGACTACAACGTTCGACGAAGAAGACAGCTGAGCATGTAGAGTTGGATTTCACGTGTGTTGAATCTTTTACATTTAACTTGATATATAGTAGAAAAAAATACAATTAAATTATTTTCCTTAGATGCTAACGCACACACCAAGTAAGAAGTATGAGCTCCTGTCGACGACCAGAACATACGGCCCCTGCGGATGTGGTGAGTTGACTATTTTGTAGTGTTTTTAGCAGGTCGGCTATGTTAGCTAGCTAAGATTGGGTTGTTTTAGCCTCAATTCAAACAATACGGTGTACTTTTATATTGAAGGCACCGATGTGAATTGTTATTTTGATGTTTTCTCTCCCAGTTTTACAATGCGGAGGAGGCGAAGAAGTACTCTCAGAAGTAAGTCTGGATGTTATATTCATGTCACCTCTGATGACTGATGTGTCGAAATCAAAACGACACCTTATTCGTTTATTGTGACGTCACACCGAAGCTATTGACTCTTTCACCACACTCTACTGTATGTTTGTATCTATGATGGGACAAGTAATTATGTATTTGTAAACTACATTTGCATCTACAAATTTCAATAAAAGGTAACCATAAATGCAATTTTGAATTATAAATCTGCATTAAGTTGCTTCTGGTTGACTGTTGACTGAGAAGCTGTAGCATGAATTCCTTATTTTTGCTGTTTGTCAGCTCTCGAATGATCGAGATTCAGACTCTGATGTCTGAGAGAGCCGTGGAGCTTTTGAGCCTGCCAGAGGGACAGCCGTGCTTTCTGCTGGACGTGGGGTAAGTCAATGGAACTGGATATACGTGTATATATAAGGCTATACTTTAATACAACCATTGAAGAACATGAAGAACATCTCTCGCAGTTGTACACTACTGTACAGTACTGCAAAATATTATTATAAAATAAAATTGTATTATTTACATCTTTGGTGTCATTGAGGAGAAACGTGGGTTTGAGCCAAACTGATATTTTGTCTCTCAGGTGTGGTTCGGGTCTGAGTGGTGACTACCTAACAGAGGAAGGGCACTACTGGGTCGGAGTTGACATCAGCACGGCCATGCTGGGTTAGTGCCAACATTCTGTTGTAAAGATTATGATTTTAGACATCCAGGATTTTTGCGTAACATACAATATAACGCATAACATCGAATATAAGACGTCACTTGTTTTTTTTTAAGAGCTGTTTTTGGGGAGAAAAAAGTTCAGACAAAAATATACTATCAATATCAAATGGTAGACACACTGTGTGTGTGACAGGGAGAAAAGCTCTGTCTGTATTTGAAGCATAAGACGTCTTTTCCCTTTTTTTTTTTGTACGGCAAAAAAAATGTCATCCTAACATTATTTGTGTTGTTACACCTATGTATGATCTGTTTCAGATGTTGCACTGAACAGGGAAGTGGAGGGAGACCTTTTACTGGGAGACATGGGCCAAGGCATGCCTTTCCGAGCTGGAACCTTTGACGGTTGTATTAGGTAAAGTATTTGAACACATCATGTATGAGTGGAATTATTGGGAATATTTGTATTCATTGGTTTGTCCTGTGTAAGTATCTCAGCTCTTCAGTGGCTATGCAATGCTGACAAGCGGACGCATAGTCCTCCCAAGAGACTTTATACCTTCTTCAGTACGCTTTATTCTTCTTTGGTAAGTTTGATGCAGCATTTACACTGGAACCTCTAAAGTTGAACACACCTTTCTCCTTATAGGCAATAATGTGAATTGAAATACAAACTTGAAATGCCATTTTAACGTGCCCAACTGTCACAAACCACGTTTACATTGACCCAAATATTCCAATTCCATTCGGGTTATTTGCTCACACTGAAAGAATCTAACTTTTGTATACACCTCATTCCGAAAGAAAAGTGCTAATCCGAATGAATATATAATCGGATTCACAGGGGTGGAATATTCCTTTCCCCAATCCGATTGAGGTATCTTGTACCCGCTCAATCGGAAAGTTGTCAGGGTGCGTTCTTCGTGGTGTTTTTCTTCTTCTGTTGTTTATTGGTGGTTGGCAAGCAGCTTTCGTGTGCATTAGCGCCATCTGTGGAACAGAATCTAAACCCTTCTATATGCCATTCACAAGTCCAGTTTTATTAAAAAAGAAAATACATATCTATATAAAACATGTGCCGAGCTAAATTGTAAAATATAAGCAATATTGAACTTTATCTTTTCCTGTTCCCGGGTGTGTTCTTTCAGCGAATGCTGAGATATGACGTAACACGCAACTCGAGACGTTCTTCGATTTAAAAAAATGGAGGCGAGCAATCGGCACTTGACTGCTGCGGAAAGTTTGTTTTTGATTCAAACTAAATTTCAGGACTGGACGAAGGAAAAACTGGCAATACGGAGTTATTCCAACAAGTGAAAGAAAAACTCGAGGAAGTCGGTATCACGTGATGTTGATGTTTACGTTTTACTGCGCATGCCCCATTGACTATTCTGGTTGATTATAGCAGCGCATGTAGACAAGAGATTGGAATATTGCTTTCCATGTATACCATTGCATTCGGAAAGAGAAAAACTCTGCATGTAAACGTGGCTACAGAAGTAAGTTAATCACTCTTAAAAGGATAAAAACACAGTAAAAGTTGAATTCCGAATTGTATGACTCAACCTTTGAGGTTCCACTGTTGTCAAAATAACAAAGAGCTCTAATGACACCAGTTATTCTCCTCCTTTCAGTCAAGGGGAGCACGAGCTGTTTTTCAGCTTTATCCAGAAAACTCCGAGCAGGTGAGTTCCAAGTATTAGCGGGATGAGGGTTTGAGGAAAATTACCCCCTTCTCCCAACCTCACTTTTCCTCCTCACAGCTGGAACTGATCACATCACAGGCCATGAAGGCAGGCTTCAGCGGAGGCATGGTGGTGGACTATCCCAACAGCAGCAAAGCCAAAAAGTCAGTTGCTTGCACCAGCAGGGCTTTTATTTTGGCACGCGAGCTTCCTGTTAACATGTGAAATGAGCTGTAGTGTACCTGCATCAACGTAGTATTTATCTTCAGGTTCTTCCTGTGCCTGTTTGCTGGTGTGACCGGTGTACTGCCAAAGGTAAGATGTAAACAATTGTAGTCTTTCTACTGCTGTACCATCTGTATAACATTCAATCGTCATAGGGTTTGGGGTCAGAAACTACAGATAGAACAGTTGGAAACCAGGTCCAGTATTCAGGACAAAGGTAAGACACACAAACACATACACTCTGATGCAATAACCTGCTTATGCTAATCAGATTATGTATGTTTGATTAAACCCTGAAAGCCTCAAATCTTCTTTATTAAATTAAGAAGCTGCGTCAGGCTAAATGTGCACCAGAAGATTGTCGTAATATATTTTAATTCTGAATATAATATAATATATATTTAATTACTGAGAGTTTTTAATAACGGAAAGGAAACAAGCTGTGTGTAGACACATTAAGCAGAGTATGAGGTCACTTTGTGTGTGTGTGTTTTGAAATATGAGATGCTCTCTCTAGTTTGCGTTGATATCCAGTCCGGTGAGTCCTCCCCTTTGCTAGTGAGATGGCGAAGTCTAACATTTGCTGGCCACTTACGCTATATATTACATCATGTTTACTTTAACATTTATTGCTGATTGGACAGCCAGTAATGTATTTTTTCTAAAAAATAAAAATACAAGAACACCACCACTGCATATGTTGCCAGTCGTGCTTTCAAAGAGCAGATGCAACATAAAATGTCTATTGTTCACAATAACAAACTGCATAAAAATTATCTGGTGCTTCAATTTGTGCAGAGTAATCGGTGTTTATGACAGGCTATTACGAGCTCCGTGTCATAAAATGGTGTATTGTGGCAGTCTGACTCAGTGTCATCTTTAAAAAGAACACTGAAATCCTCACACAGCAACCTAACACTGAAAAGGTAGATAGTAACTATAACATACAATTACCAATACAAGTTGAAAATAAACGATTGTTTTACCTCCCCCCATTCATTCATTGGAAGACAAGCAGAATATTGCGGCTGCAATACTGCCTCTGTCCAGCAGAGGGAGGCTGACATCACTGCAGTGTTCCTGCAGGCACCAATTGTTACTTGTGCTGAGTATCCCGCTGTTAAGTTGCTGTGTGATGAGCTTAGTGTTGTTTGCAAGATGACACTGTGAGTCAGACTGTTAAGAGTTGACCTTATGCGCTATATTTAATCCAAAAGGCTTCTTCAGTTGGTAGTATACTTTTTTAGGTATTTTAGTAGTTTCCACATTTATCTTTTGTTGGGTGTGTGTGTGTCCCCTGAGGGTGGTCACAATAGGGTTGCTTTTGTTATTAGTGTTGCCCGGTGTGGCTGCTGAACAACCGTGCCGCATAATAGCATACTGTCATGATAAATTCAATGAAAATTTTATTTAAAGAAAAACGGCAATCAGGATTAGGCACCAGGTCTCGGCCTACGAGGGTACAGGTTCAGTCGTACCTGGACTCATGAAGCCACAGGCCAAAAGAAAACAAAGGTTGTTGTCTTGCCTGACGTAAAACCCTGTCAGGTGGATTTTCCTGCCTTTTACATTAAAATATTGTCATAGCACAATTTTGTAAAGACCTCCGTTCTCTCTGTAAAGATGCCGTTTCAAAAACATGAAGGGTAAATCGGTAAAGAAGGGCCGAGATTGGATCTTGGAGAAGAAGGAGAGGAGGCGGAGACAAGGACGGTATGTATTTTGAGTGTATTTTACTTGGGTTTTGGCTTTTCTGTGTCACTTAATGTGTGTGTATGCATGTGATGGCGTCCTACAGGGATGTGCGGGCTGACACCAAATACACGGGACGTCAGAGGAGACCTCATTTCTAGTTGCGACTCACGCAACTGGGCTTTTTTGCAATTTGCAATCACACACGCCAACACACACACACACGTGCACGTTGAGCGTGTATGAATTTCATTCTTTTTTATTCTGATAGATGAGATGTGCAAGTGGAAGAGACATTTAGCCTGTTTTCTTTTTTTAAATCAATCTACAATGACGCGTGCGAGTGCATGTAAACGCACATACGCCACAACATCCTCATCCTCATCCTCATCACATCAAACTACACATGTTCTCAGTAGAACTACAAACGCCGGGTCGTGGACAACCAAATTATCCTGCCAAAAAGTCTCTTAACGCAATTCAAGTACTGTTTTATTTTAAAAATACACATACAAATCTGCAACTATGAATCCTATACAACAACAACAACACTCTTTTGTGTGTTAACATTAGATTCGATTACAACACAAGCAAATATAGTTGCTCTTCAATTCTGATGAAATTATGATTAGATTATTTTTTTATGAATTCAATATGAATTATCACCCCAGCAGTTTTTGCTGGCTTTGTGTACTAAGCCAAACATCAAGAATTTATGGTTTGCAGAAAAGGTGGCGCTGTCAAGAAACCCTGAAGTTTAACCCTTATATGTCAGATGGACTTGAAAATTCTCACACAGCTCAATGCTATGTAAAAAAAAAAACAAAAACAAAAAAAACACCCTCTGTAACTTTCCAGTGTTTAGGCGCATGGCTGCAAAAGCACGTTTGTAAAATTTGTGCAAGATTGTTTGAAAAAAAAACAAAAACATGGCCGCCATCAGTGGGCGGGACTTTGCAACTCATTGGCCAGTTGTCATTGACCAGTTGTGTGATGATTGTAAAGACAAGGATGAGGTCACACCATATATGGAAGTGGGATAACTTAATTAACCAGATTTATGGTGCATAACAAATAAAACAATTCAATGACCGTCCAGTGGGACACATTGTTTGTCTACAATGCATTTCTATTCATAGAGCTGTCATCTTTACGTCTGTAGTGCTTCTGTTTATTAAGATTTATCTGATCATGTGGACGTTTGACGTCTTACTCTTGAGTGCTGTGCTCTCAGTGACCAGAGGAGGGCGCTGTGCACCGGAACACAATGCACAAAAGCACCTGGGCGTTATCTGTGAGCGACTTCGATCGATAGTCAATTTTAACCCAGTTTCACCAGCCCACCAACCCTTCTGTTCTCGATCTGCCCTCTTTCCGTAAGTGGCTTTTTTTTCAGCTGCCCATGCTTCACAGGAGCCGGGAGAGCACAACAGGTTCTCACCAAAAGGTGTCCATTGGTGGCGGATCGAGGAGGAAGTTGGAAGGTGTGTAATGGGTTAACGACGGAAAGGCCTCGGTCCAATCATCCTGTCATTAGAACCAAAGAGCAGGAAGAACAAGAGGGACCATAAATCAGCGGCCAGTGCAACCGCCAGACGCGCATCCTCAGCCCGCTTGGTGGTGCGTGTCGTCTCGGTGTCCGCTTCCACAACATCCTCCATCACATAAGACTGACAAATTCCAGACGCCATGAAGGACCGCATGCAAGAACTTCGACATGTAAGTTGTCTTTTTATTATCTTTTTCACGCACAACCGCAAAGAATGGATGCGCGTAAAAGTGATCTGAAGAAGCAACAGTTGTTTTTAATCCAAAAAAGTGTCTGTACCTAGAAACACACTTTAAAAAAATGGATACTACTTTAGCTGGTTTGAGTATCGCTTCCAAATATGTATGTCCCCCTCCGGTGTGATTGAATCACCGTGTGTGTGTGTGGTGTCATCGATCCACGCAATTTCACAAGAGAATTGGTCCCACGCCGCCCATTTCACCTGTTAACCGTCCTCTGAGCGCTCTTCCTAAAGTCAATTCTAAAATAAAAACATGGATGGATTCAAGGTACTCACACAATTCACAGTTGATGTTACATAGGAGTCGTTTAAAAATGTCTTGCGTGTTAAAATGGAGACTGAAAAGGTATCATTATATTTAGTATTTTACAATACACACTAATTGGCACACATTCCCTGCGTGTGTAATATAAGACAATATATTTTGGGTGGATTTTGCAGTATTTAACAAAACAGCCCTGAGAATGAGGCAATATACTGCAAACATATTGTAAAAAATTATGTGTGTGTGACTGCAAAAGTGCAAATCAAAGATCCTCAAAATGACAGGAGTGTTCTGCTGGTTTTGAAGACCTACTCCATAAATGCTAGTAAAGATCAAGGATTCCCAACAATGCCTATCCCCGGTGGTATGCGAGTATATTACAATTTCTAACAAGATATTTTCAGTCATTTCATATTAAGCCAGACAATAAAATGGAACTGGTGCAGCTGGTTTACCCAGGGAAACAATAACCTGTGGCGTAACTGCACCAAAATCCTAACAGTAGTGTTACATTGTACTTTTGGAGCATTATCAATATGTAGAAGTGAGGGTATGACATACTTATGGTATGACAAAAGGTTTCTGGAGGCACTCAAGCCAAAAAGGTTGGGGAAACGAGGAGGCCGCTGCTGTTCTTAAAGGCCGACAATGAAAGCTCAAATATCAGCTCAAAGATCGTCTATACAACAGGAGTGCAGTAAACGGTAAAAACACGAGGCAAAGATCCTCTAGTGTGTTTCGGTGTATTTCAGAATTCATTCATTTTCTACCGCTTTTTCCTCATGAGGGTCGTGGGGGGTGCTGGAGCCTATCCCAGCTGTCGTCAGGTGAGAGGCGGGGTACACCCTGGACTGGTCGCCAGCCAATCACAGGGCACATATAGACAAACAACCATTCACACTCACATTCATCTTGTTCAAAAACATTGAGAACTGTCATACATGGACTGTATTTGGCTCACGGGCCGGCAATTGAAGAGCTCTACTCTAGACCAATAACACGAAGGAAACAACAAGTATTCTATTTGTGATTTTTTTTCAATGTGATGTACGACTGCGTATTTTCATACACATGTATGTTACTGGCGTCCATTGTGAGGTCTGTGTAATTGGCAGTTAAGCTGGCAGGGGGAAAGGAGGAAACAATTTACGGCTGTGCAGTTTTCGGTGAGCATCTTGCTATGAATTGGCCTCCAGGGAGACAACATTGCTCTGCCAACACTGTGTGTGTGTGTGTGTGTGTGTGTGTGTGTGTGTGTGTGGTTTAGAGAGGTGTGTCTTGCAGCCTGCCATGCTGCCTCTTCACATTGCTGAAAAGATGCAGTTGTATTACAGAGAGAGCCATAGCCACTTGCTGCTAGGTGATGCCATCAGGCTATTTTTATATTATATGAATAATCACAGTGATTATGTTCTTTAATTCATTCATGCCTGGTCTGGTCAGGCGTCAGCTGGAGCCTATCACAGCTGATTTCAAGGCGCGAGACGGGGTGGTACACTGTCAGTCCAACTGCAGTCTATTTGTAGAGGTGTGTTGCAGTGGTTTCTAGATGACGTCATTGTCTACTTTGCATAATTGGAAATGACGCATGTGTGTGTAATTGGAATTGACGATGTACGAGAAAAGAACAATGTAATGTCATTTAAAAAAACATGAAAGCAAAGCAAGAATGTTGAGTAATACTTAGAATTTAAAAAAAATGTCACAAGCAAGACTGCATCCCTTGGGAGTGCTTTTAGATGGAAGGTCCTTCAGCGGCACCCGCTGCTCGTTGAGAAGAGCAATACATGATGCTTTCATGGCTTATTGGGAGGAGTCTAAAAAATGAGACCACCTCACCTCTTATGCTGTTATCGCTGTCCATTCCATCGGAGCAGATCCTTCCACATGTTCAAGAATACCATCTTATCAACTTCGCCAATGTTGATTTCTTCTTTTAGCATCTTTTAATTTGACAGACCAGGTGCTTATAAGGCATGTTACTTATGTGAAACACTGTAATTCACTGTCATATTCACAGCTAGACACTGTAGTCTTGGATTAACCTAACATGGACTACCAAGGTGGCAGTCATTTTATTTTGGACTTGGTGGCCGGATTTTGGTGGCTTTTTGACCCCCCGTTGCCGCAACAACAGCTTCTGGTCAGGGTCCAAACTATAACAGCAAGTCCTCCCATGAGTGAGTCAGCTTGACAGGAAGAAGAGTGAGGAGGCGGTGCAGGTCAACACATGGAGGCTCAGTCAGTGTCCATCTGGACTCAGTAGAATGGTTTCAATCAATGTGAATGGCAGACAGGCAGGTAGTCTTCTGTCTATGAAACGTTTAGTGATACAATGGACTGGGTTTTCCAATTTGATTTTTAGGTAGACATCCTGTTTGAATTTAGTGCATTACTTTCCAAACATTCATTGTTGGAAACAACCCAAATTAATCCAAGGACCCCATGGATTTTTAATGATATGACTAGTCACTCAAAATGGCAGGGGTAGCTGCAGTGGTGTGAAAAAAGTGTTTGCCCCTTCCTGATTTCTTATTTTATGGCATGTCCCACCCCAGGAAAAAAAATAGCAATCGAGATCTATTAGTCTGGAAAATGTTATAAATCAATTTTGAATGCTCTAGGACAGGGGTCTCAAACTCAATTTACTTGGGGGCCATTGGAGCTAGGATCTGGGCGAAACTGGGTCGCATCAGGTTTTCCCCCAAAAAACAAAAAAAAAAAAACGCATTTATTAAAAACAGAAAAATGAATAAACTTTGCTTTGGTTTCGATTTTCTACAAGAAAAGCTCTGATAAAACATTCCACTGTTCTCAAATATCTTAATTTTTATTTTTCTGCACAAAATAAGATGAAAAATAAACAAATCAAGAATAAAGAAAATCAATCAATCAGTAATAAATAAATACAATAATAATAATAATAAAATGGCAAATAATAAAAACTTAAGAAACCACATAGACAAATTAGTTTTTTTCAGATTAAAATTAACAAAGTATTATTAGAGCCCTGTAGACATGACAAAACACGACTATAGTCACATTTATACTTTTTTTATTTACAACATATTGCGCAACTGCAGGGTCTTGAGACACACGCTAACTCGCAAACTAGAGAGCTAGCGACCTAAATGGTAGCCTTCAAGTTATTTCCTTTAAACTTAAATAGCCAAAAACTTACCACTTCCACAAGGATAGGGAGGAACTATTAACAGTTATTTAACCTTTAACATGAAAATTAATCAAATGTAATAATTTTTTTCTGGGTACATGATACCATACAGCATCCATATCAAACTTGCGTGGGCCGCACTAACATTAAACTTTCATATCAAGGCGGAGGCCTCAAACTAGTGTCCTGTTGGCCACATTTGGCCCGTGGGCCGCGTGTTTGAGACCACTGCTCTAGGATCTACGAGCCTGGTACAAAACAAATGGTAAACATTAGACAGTAACCATGGCCGGCTAACCAAAAATGACCCTAAGAGCGCAGCAACGACTCATCCAGGAGGTCACAAAAGACCCCACAGTATCCAAAAAACATCAGGCCTCACTTTCCACAAAAAAAGTTGAACTTTTATTGCATCCAGCCTAAAACGAATGGTGCATTTCAGAAAAAATGTACAATAAATAAAATATGGCCTCATGGCCCATCAGTCACAATTGTCAGCCACTCTCCTAAATTGCATTGTTGTCTTTAATTGATCAAAGGAGCCTACTGATTATTTATATTTTCTTTTAATATTTTTTAATATTTTGACTGATATTGGCACACACTTAGTGTCATACAAACCAGACTCATAAACTAAACCTGAGGCGAGTGTGCCGTTTTGGCAGGAAATGAATGTCATTATTCACATATACATTACATGCATCTGCTCCATCCATAGGTAGTTTACGACACACCTGCCCATTACCTTGCCGCCTCTGGTCGCACGCCATCTTTTCGCCCCAAGCTGCCAGTCTTGATAACGAAGTCGCTCCACTCTCACGTCACCTGGACCGAGCGTTCCCCCTCGAGCCCGGCGGTAGTTTAGTGACAGATGGTGCTGATATGATGTGTGATTGTCAGCTTTTATCAGGCCACTAAAGCCAAAGTTGATGAGCTTATTACAGATTTCTCCCACTGCGGGGATCACCATCAATCATCTGGTTATCATTCTGCTTCTGAGTTGTTTTTTTTTTCATATGTTTTTATGAACGCAGCGTCGGATCATTCCTCCTGTCTTGCATTAACCTGTCCCTCTCTCTAATGACAACTTCCTTCATTGTTTGGCCTTTTTCCTATGGGTTGATTTATCACATGGTTGCCTTTTACCTACCCCCCCCACCCCTCCACCCCACCCCCTCCTTTTTGTTTCCTGTCTGCAGCCTTGTTGTCAGTGTTAGCTCAGGCAGCACGTTGTGTATACTCACTGTCACTGGCTGTTTGGAGTAAGAGTGACACATTAACTAATAGAATGGACGTGATGCACCCATTCTCAGCTTGTCTGGCTTTGGCCTTGTCCTCACAAAGTGCTATTTGAAAACCTAAATCATTTTTCCATGCATCATGGCCTTTTTAAGTTCTAGTTTGCTGAAAATGGACCTTGTCTGTTGTTTTAATGTAATACTAAAATGTGATATTCAGAAGCAATACAAGGCGACATGTTTTTCTTTTCATTGCTTTAGCTGAGGGCTGCACGGCGGTGGAGTGGTTAGCGCGCAGACCTCACAGCTAGAAGCATGCTCACAAAAACATGCTAGGTTAATTGGTGACTCCAAATTGTCCATAGTTATGAATGTGAGTGTGAATGGTTGTTTGTCTATATGTGCCCTGTGATTGGCTGGCGACCAGTCCAGGGTGTACCCCGCCTCTCGCCCGAAGACAGCTGGGATAGGCTCCAGCACCCCCGTGACCCTCGTGAGGAAAAGCGGTAGAAAATGAATGAATGAATGAATGATTTAGCTGAGGGCTGCACGGCGGAGGAGTGGTTAGTGCGCAGACCTCACAGCTAGAAACATGCTCACAAAACATGCTAGGTTAATTGGCGACTCCAAATTGTCCATAGGTATGAATGTGAGTGTGAATGGTTGTTTGCCTATATGTGCCCTGTGATTGGCTGGTGACCAGTCCAGGGTGTACCCCGCCTCTCGCCTGAACGCAGTTGGGATAGGCTCCAGCACCCCCGCGACCCTCCGTGGTTGAAAATGAATGAATGAATGAATGCTTTAGCTGAATCCTTGTGATCTTTGCACAAATATCAAATATCACTGCATTTTTTTGTAACCTGATATGACGTTTAGTTTTTAATGTTGGTCGGTCTTGGTCAATAAAATATTTTAATAAGAATTACTAATAGAATAACCCCTCAATATAGTACATTTATGAAGTATGGTTATTAATCTTTATGTTAATAATTAAAAGAATAACTACACACCAGGGGCTGCACGGCGGGTGAGTGGTCAGCACACATGCCTCACAGCTAGGAGACCCGAGTTAAATTCCACCCTCGGCCATCTCCATGTGGAGTTTGCATGTTCTCCCCGTGCATGTGTGGGTTTTCTCCGGGTACTCCGGTTTCCTCCCACATTCCAAAAACATGCTAGGTTAATTGGCCACTCCAAATTGTCCATCGGTATGAATGTGAGTGTGAATGGTTGTTTGTCTATATGTGCCCTGTGATTGGCTGGCCACCAGTCCAGGGTGTTCCCCGCCTCTCACCCGAAGACAGCTGGGATAGGCTCCAGCATACCCCCGCGACCCTGAGAATAAGCGGTACAAAATGAATGAACGAATGCTTTAGCTGAGGGCTGCACGGCGGTCGAGTGGTTAGCACGCAGGCCTCACAGATAGGAGACCAGAGTTAAATTACACCCTCGGCCATCTCTGTGTGGAGTTTGCATGTTCTCCCCGTGCATGCGTGGGTTTTCTCCGGGTACTCCGGTTTCCTCCCACATTCCAAAAACATGCTAGGTTAATTGGCGACTCCAAATTGTCCATCGGTATGAATGTGAGTGTGAATGGTAGTTTTTTTTCAATCGTATCTTAATTCGTGGTAGATGCGTACCGACTTGTTTACCACAGATACATGCCTACTTGGAGATAAAAACGTCTTCCTATCTATTATTAGTTGCGATTATTATAAGTAACTATGGACAAAAATTGTATTAATTGCCATTAAATATTTTAATGGATTGACAGCCCTAAGAAACGGACATATGGATTGCAATCCCAAATGTGGGCATCTCTGTATGTGGATTGATAGCATTGGACAACTGAGTCACCTTAACTCATCCCTGTCTTTTCCACTTTTTCTCCTTCCGGTATGTCTATCCTTTACAAACTGGTGGTAGACCAGCATCACTGTGGGAGAATGACATGCATGCGTTCACATCCATACATTATTCATGGACGTGTGAGAGGCTCCGTAATTACACCAATGAGCCATGAAATGAGTGTGACAGATTCCTGAATGCCGTGAGGAGTGTGTGTGTTTGCAAATGAAATTTACATCAATGGCCGATATTTACTGGCTGCTTTCAAGCTCGGCGGCAATGCACGGTCCATTGAGCGTGGCGAGGTATGAGCCACCGTATCCTTTTATAGTGTAGATCAGATGGTATTGGTTTTTGGGGTTAAATGCTGATACTAATAGTCCTGATAAAAAAAAAATCAACCCTTTAAAATGTAAGAGTAAGCAGTTTATTGAAGACAAATGACTTATTTTTCATATTTACCTTTGGCTTGGCCTTTTAGAAACATCTCATTCAAATGTGAGATGAAGTGGTTGTGTTTCCAGTCCGGCTAAAATGATGTTTAGATGCTTCTGGGGAACCATGGTTGTCTTGGATAGAAAGAACATCAGGAGGTGTGTCTATCATGCTGCTCTAATGCTTCTCCAGTGAGCATCAAATCTGGAGGATGGAGAGCAAAAGACGATTAGAACTGGAGGACATTGAGTTGGTTTGTCAGGGAGAAGACACACACACACACACACACACACATTGACTATGTGCTGCTGTGCCTTATGTCTTCTCCCACCCACATGATTCTTCCTCCTTGTGGAGCTGCTGAAACCTCCATGCTGCTGGCAGGCAACCCAGCCTGACAGAAGCATCTTATTCAACTCCCGTCCGATCTTCTGTCTGGAATATAAAACATCCTTGCCTTTTAGACACCATATTATGGCAATGGTAATGGTTTTATTTCATTTGAACATGCATCAGATTACAATTGAATGCATCACATAATCAGTTAACAGTTCCACATGTCCAAAAGGAGTAGGAAGAAGCAAAGCTTATTAAATCCTACCCCTCCATCTGGTACTTTTACATTCAGTAACTGTTACATTTGTTCACTTCCTGCTTTCCTAATGTAATGTAAGCTTTTTTTTCATTTTATTTTTGTCACTTACTGAAGTACGAGGTGATATGACCATACATAATGCAACAGTAATATGTTGCTGTTATAGGAGTTGATCCTTTAACATGCTCAAGGATATTGTAGTAATGCATTGTGTCAAAGAGTTTTGTGATTTTTGATCGGCTGAGTCCTAAGTATGTGTGTGTGTTCAAGTAAGATAGCAATAAAGAATTTGTCGATCACCCGCCTTGCCCGTGCTGGCCACCTAGCCAATTTTGCACGTAAGTGCTTGTATGCGGGAATGTAACCCCCCCCCCCGCCCCTTTAGTGCCACCTAGTTGTGTATCATTCAAGCAGGCCCTGCACGAAAACACTGATACTGAATGACCCCCGCCTCAAATCCCCAAATATGTCTCCCGCCCTACTATTTGAGACATAGTGTAAATCTTTTTTTAATTTTTTGTCACATACCGAAGTACGAGGTGATATGACCATACAATGACATAATCGGTACCATAGTAACTCATGACTGGTTCAAGACTCTTCATCCTTGTATTTGATATACAATGAATCATATAACCCAAATATGTCCCATGACAACACTAGATATTACCCTTTCTCTGTAATTATCTAGCTGAAATATTCATAAAGATGTGCTTTCTCTTAGCGGCAATACGGGAGTCCTTGTTGTCTTTCACACCTACACTACGTACGGCTTCCCGGTCCCCCTTGTTAGCCGTCGTGCTCCCTGCTTGTGTAATGATCCTGTCTGCTTGAGCCGCCGTCACTCAACCGTGGAGCTGCACCAGCGACGTAAACGCCGCCTTCTTCTTCTGCTTTGGCTCGCTGCCCTCATAACTTTGGTCACCTGTCCATTTAGTGTGGTTTTATCTAATTACAACACCGGTAACGGTAAATTCAGCCTTTCTTCATGAAGTGAAGTCACTATGAATGTGGGTTCTGTCATGTTGATCCCCCTCCCTTCCGGATTATAGACTTTAGACCTCAGGGTGTGTAGGCGCTAAAAGTTATTACATTTATCCATAAAATACATTAGCTAGACTATCTACTGATTAAACGTGCATCTTTCATGAGCATATAACCTGTTTTTTTTATCTCTTATTCCTCTACCATATAGTTTACATTCATAAGGAACATCTCAGTATGTGTGTGAGTGTGCAAACATACATTATGAATGTTGACAATAAATCTGCTTCTGCTCTCGGTATTCCTGAGTGCAACTGACACAGATTTGAGTCATCTTTAATGCAGAGGGTGTCTGGGATTGGCTTTAATACAAAGATGGAGGATATGGTAATGGTAATGGTTTCATTTCATTTGAACATGCATCAGATTACAATTGAATGCATCACATAATCAGTTCACAGTTCCACATGTCCAAAAGGAGTAGGAAGAAGCAAAGCTTATTAAATCCTACCCCTTCATCTGGTACTTTTACAATCAGTAACTGTTACATTTGTTCACTTCCTGCTTTCCATAATTTTTTTTTTTTATTTTGTAATTTTTTGTCCCGTACCGAAGTACGAGGTGATATGACCATACAATGACATTATGTGTACCATAGTAAGTGTCAATATAGTGATATATATAGCACATCATGACTGGTTCAAGACTCTTCATCCTTGTATTTAGCAAACATCAACTGCTTGTATTGTTTCTTGAATTGGCTCATCGTTGTGCATTGTTTGAGTTCCTTACTCAATCCATTCCATAGTTTGATTCCACATTCTGAAATGCTATGGCTTTTTAACGTAGTCCTAGCATATAAGTGTTTCAAATGTAGTTCTTCCCTGAGATCATATTTCTCCTCTCTTGTAGAGAAGTATTGGATGACATTTTTAGCAAATTGATTATTTTTAGCCTTATGCATTATTTTAGCTGTTTGAAGATTAATAATATCAGCAAGTTTAAAGTATTTGTGATTTTAGAAATAAGGAGTTAGTATGTTCTCTGTAGGCGGCATTATGAATTATCCTTATTGACCTTTTTTGCACTGCATTTAGCGAGTGAAGATTGTGTCACCTCTTATCCGAGGCAAAAAAATCCTTGTATTTAGCAAACATCAACTGCTTGTATTGTTTCTTGAATTGGCTCATCGTTGTGCATTGTTCATCATATCTTTAATATAGAAACACAAAAGGATAATAATGAAGCGGAGCCCACGTCTCTGCTCTTTGCAGATGCTTTCTAAATGTATCGTCACAGCAAAACCATGCAAGTGGAGCGACTCCCTTGTAGCGAGTCTCCCTTTTAACACACAACACCATCCTAACCAGATCCCTCCTTCATATGTGATCTGTCTGACCATTGTCTGAGAGGTACAAAAAAAAAAGTCATTGAGACCCTGTGAGCAGGCATTGCCTTCTACTATGTGACAGCACCCTTGTGCATTTTTAGCTCAGCACTTCTGCCGAGTGTGTGGTCAGCTAAGCCAAATCCCCCAGGTGAAGTCAAGAGTGCAGCACTGTGCAGCGTGTTCTCCCCCAGCCTCTTTGTGGATCAGCAGGAGTGTTGGATCCACTGGGCGCGCTGGAGGCTCTCCTCTCTTCCTCCTCCTCCTCCTTCTTCTCGCCACTCAAAGCAGAAGCAGACCAAAGCTGGCTTTTCTCTGCAGGATTCACAGACACTGCGTGGAGGCTGAACACACAACTGATGCTAACTCCTCGTGGGAGCCCATCCCTTTGAATTTGTGTGCTTCTAAAGCCCTTCCGCCAGCAAACAGTATGGATTCCGTTGCATTTCTAAGATAATTATGTTACTCAATAGCAATGTTTGGCACCTTTTCTTTTGGGTACGAGTTGGAGTAGAACGGTACTTAATAGATGGATACAACTCTTGCTTACTCACTTTTTATTCTAGATGGCAAGTTGTTGTTGAGCTTCTCCCAAAATAAGATCTCTGGCATCGTAAGTAATGTATAGAAGCAGAATGAATCCTTGATGTGTAATGGTTTAATTTCATTTGAACATGCATCAGATTACAATTGAATGCATCACATAATCAGTTCACAGGTCCACATGTCCAAAAGGAGTAGGAAGAAGCAAAGCTTATTAAATCCTACCCCTCCATCTGGTACTTTTACAATCAGGAACTGTTACATTTGTTCACTTCCTGCTTTCCTAATATAGTTTCAGTTTTTTTTAGTTTTTTTTTTGTCACGTACCAAAGTACAAGGTGATATGACCATACAATGACATAATGGGTACCATAGTAAGTGTCAATATAGTGATATATATAGCACATCATGACTGGTTCAAGGCTCTTCATCCTTGTATTTAGCAAACATCAACTGCTTGTATTGTTTCTTGAATTGGCTCATCGTTGTGCATTGTTTGAGTTCCTTACTCAATCCATTCCATAGTTTGATTCCACATACTGAAATGCTATGACTTTTTAACGTAGTCCTAGCATATAAGTGTTTCAAATGTAGTTCTTCCCTGAGATCATATTTCTCCTCTCTTGTAGAGAAGTATTGGATGGCATTTTTAGGTAATTGGTTATTTTTAGCCTTATGCATTATTTTAGCTGTTTGAAGATAAAGTTTAAGTATTTGTGATTTTAGAAATAAGGGGTTAATATGTTCTCTGTAGGCGGCATTATGAATTATCCTTACTGACCTTTTTTGCAGTACATTTAGCGAGTGAAGATTGTGTCACCTCTTATCCGAGGCAAAAAAAATCCTTCTTGAGGCCATGTTGGATTAAAAAGGACTTGGAGTGGGTTGAGTTTGTGTTGGTGTCGTCACGGTGGCTCAGCATCGCTCTCGCTTGATTTGTCACAGTTGCCTTGTCATCAGCTCTCACTCAAGTCTGTTCATATTTGTCATGAAAAAGGGTTTGAATAGAGAAACAGGTGACCCTGTTCTGTGAGAGTTTTTCCAGTCCAAAGGCTTCTTGACTAAATGAAAGATGACATATTTTCTGTATATTACCAGTCTGGTGAGGATCATAGAAGATGGATGTATTGTAACAGATCCAGGAACTCCACCGGCTTGATAATGACGGCCAGATCGGTTCCGTCGTTAGATCCAGCTTCCACCACCTGAGGCAGCTGGCTAAAATAAAGCCTATTCTCTCAAGGCAGCATTTTGAGATGGTAATCCATGCTTTCGTTACCTCTCGGCTGGATTACTGCAATGCCTTATATGGGGGGGGGGGTCAGTGCGTTGGCCATCTCCAGCCTCCAGAATGCCGCCGCACGTCTTTTAACTGACATTTTATCTTCACTCAACTGGCTACCTACGTATACGTTTTAGGGTTCATTTCTAAATTACTTTATTTGCTTTTTAAATCCCTCAACGGTCTCGCGCCGCTTCTACATTTTTATACTCCATTCCGGTCTCTCAGGTCAGCTGATCAGTTGCTCCTGAGGGAGTCTAAAACAAAGCGGAAGCTCAGGGGGGGGATTGTGCCTTTGCTGTTGCAGCCCCAAAACTTTGGAATAATCTGCCTCAGCATGTTTTTTTTAATATTTTTAAATCCCATCTTAAGACCCCCCTATTCTCCTTGGCTTTTAACATTTTGTCGGAGGCTTACTTTTTACTTTTATTTTTGGATTTTATTTTTTCTTACTTTTGATCATATCGCATTTTAATCTCATTTTATTTTATAGATTTTTAGATTTTATTTAATTCTAAATTACCATACTGACTTCATTTATATTGTGCTTTGTAATTTTAAACTTCTTGTGCACCACTTTGGAAACCTTGTATTTGTTTAATTGTGCTGTATAAATAAAATGGATTGGATTGGACTACACAACCTGCATTCATCACGTCCACTGCGAGCTAGCTACAAACCATCTTAATTTCAAAGAATCCTGTCTTGTGTAACAAGAAATATAGATCTGCTAACGGAGAATTCAATTAACCTGACAGAGGCCGGTTGGATGAATGAGATGAGATTGCCGCCAATGTTGCATCACCGAAATCACGGTTCAGACTCCAAAAAACAGTTTGGTTTTCAGTGTCTTTTTATTGAGGCTGTTGGGGGTTTTTTTGTTTATTTTTATTTTTAACTTGAAGCAAAAAAATGCAGAATAGAATTACCATTGAGACAAAATGGAATGCACTACTGTCAAGTACTGCACTTCATGTGTAGTGGAATGTAGTGCACTCCATTAATAATTGAAAAATGAATAGAAATAGTACTGATTGAGAGAGTGTGTGTACATACTATATGCACATACAGTGTGTATATATATATATATTTTTATATATATATGTGTGTGTACATACAGGTGGTCCTCAAGTACATTCAAATTCCATTCCGAGTCAAGTTTTCAGTCGATTCTACACCGAAATTAACTCCAATGTCACTTAGACTGGATGCAAAACACACGATGGACATTCATTCATTCATTTTCTACCGCTTTTCCTCACGAGGGTCACGGGGGTGCTGGAGCCTATCCCAGCTGTCTTCGGGCGAGAGGCGGGGTACACCCTGGACTGGTCGCCAGCCAATCACAGGGCACATATAGACAAACAACCATTCACACTCACATTCATACCTATGGACAATATGGAGTCGCCAATTAACCTAGCATGTTTTTGGAATGTGGGAGGAAACCGGAGTACCCCGAGATAACTTACGTTTATCCCTGTGAGGTTCAGGGTACAAGATCACTTCCTGAATCAACATACAGTCAGCACAATCAACCTTTCCATCTCAGTAATAAGACCACCGTGTTGCTTTAGTTATCACTGTCTCTTTCATAGGAACAGATCTTATTCAACGTTCAAAATGTGGTGATAGTTTTTCATTCTGTCAACACACTTCCACCAGAAGAGCCTGCCTTATGCCTGGTAGACATAACAAAGTGCTAAACGTTCATTAATTAGTGACGTCATTCACGCTGTGTAGGTGGAAATGAGACACACTCTACAGTATGCATGCATAGCTGCACGCATTATGTATTCATTGGTTGTGTTGAAAGAAATGAGTCTGGTGTTTAGGGACCAAAATGCTAATGGTAATGGTTTTATTTCATTTGAACATGCATCAGATTACAATTGAGTGCATCACATAATCAGTTCACAGTTCCACACGTCCAAAAGGAGTAGGAAGAAGCAAAGCTTATTAAATCCTACCCCTCCATCTGGTACTTTTACAATCAGGAACTGTTACATTTGTTCACTTCCTGCTTTCCTAATATAGTTTAATTTTTTATTTTATTTTATTTTTGTCACGTACCGAAGTACGAGGTGATATGACCATCCAATGACATAATGGGTACCATAGTAAGTGTCAATATAGTGATATATATAGCACATCATGACTGGTTCAAGACTCTTCATCCTTGTATTTAGCAAACATCAACTGCTTGTATTGTTTCTTGAATTGGCTCATCGTTGTGCATTGTTTGAGTTCCTTACTCAATCCATTCCATAGTTTGATTCCACATACTGAAATGCTATGGCTTTTTAACGTAGTCCTAGCATATAAGTGTTTCAAATGTAGTTCTTCCCTGAGATCATATTTCTCCTCTCTTGTAGAGAAGTATTGGATGACATTTTTAGGTAATTGGTTATTTTTAGCCTTATGCATTATTTTAGCTGTTTGAAGATTAAGTTTAAGTATTTGTGATTTTAGAAATAAGGAGTTAGTATGTTCTCTGTAGGCGGCATTATGAATTATCCTTACTGGCCTTTTTTGCAGTACATTTAGTGAGTGAAGATTGCTTGAAGTAATCACTTAATTTATGGGGGTGTTGTTGTCGTTCTTGACTTCTTGCCCCCCCCCCCCCCCCCATTCTGATTGGACTGAAATGCTTTTAAAGATCTATTTGGCTAAGAATCCTCATAAAACTACAAATGAATTGATGAGGAATGCATGTTAAAATTGTTTCTCTCGTTTTAACATGAGCGTCTGTGTTGTTTTGCTCGAAGGGGAAGGAGACGACGACGACAACGGAAGAGGAGGACGAAGTGGCCGTGGGGATGGAGAAAGGATTCATGGATGAATTCTTTGAGCAGGTGCATTGTGTTCTTACGTCATCTTACGTCATTCAGTCATTACACAAGTTCATATGTCGCAATGACAGCTTGTATTTTCAGTAGGTGTTTATATTAATCTTTTTAGATTAATATAGAGGATTTATTTACATGGCTGCATCGGAGAGTGTTTTTGTTTTGTTCCTGTAAATGCTGTGCACGTACCGGGAACATGAATGGAGCGCTGTAAATGTCTCTCAGAAATGCAAATCATCAGTCATATTGTGGATGATTTCATCGTTGATGGCATTTTTGCAATTTCTTTTTAATGGCTATGTTTGCTACAGTGGCTACTGCAGCACAATTTGACTCATAATACATCTTAGGATGTATAACCTCTTCCCACTCGATTGAACTTGAAGGCATCCTGCATGTAAATGTTGTTATATGGGTTGCTTTTGGTAATATCAACATGCAAATATATACACATATATACGTATATATATTTTATATATACATATATATATATATATATATATATATATATATATATATATATATATATATATATATATATATATATATATATATATATATATATATATATATATATATATATATATATATATATATATATATATATATATAGGCGGCACGGCGGTCAAGTGGTTAGCGAGCAGACCTCACAGCTAGGAGACCAGTGTTCAATTCCACCCTCGGCCATCTCTGTGTGGAATTTGCATGTTCTCCCCGTGCATGCGTGGGTTTTCTCCGGGTACTCCGGTTTCCTCCCACATTCCAAAAACATGCTAGGTTAATTGGCGACTCCAAATTCTCCATAGGTATGAATGTTAGTGTGAATGGTTGTTTGTCTATATGTGCCCTGTGATTGGCTGGCCACCAGTCCAGGGTGTACCCCACCTCTCGCCCGAAGACATCTGGGATAGGCTCCAGCACCCCCGCGACCCTCGTTAGGAAAAAGTGGTAGAAAATGAATGAATGAATGATATATGTGTATGTGTGTGTGTGTGTGTATATATTTGGTAACATCAACATGCATACGTGTTAAATTGGAATACATCACAATTCCGATGAACAATTCCACACGTCCTAATCCCCTCTCTGTTTCACAGCAAACGTTCACACCTTTTGTTCACTTCCTTTATTCAACATGTACCTTTTTTACCCATTGTGAAATAACAAGTTTGACTTTGAAGTTATGAAAATCACCATTGCTAATGCTGCCACAAAAGGTGGTTCGTGTTGGGTTGAAAGCATGAAAGTGGTGTAACAAAGGCTCACTATCATCTGCAGGTGCCTTGGTTTCGAAACAATAAATCCAATTCATATGCCAAAAAGACATTTCTGCGTTAACTCCAATATGCATACATTGATTCACTCTGTCAGACTCATGTATGAACTGTACGGTTTGCCATGGCAGCATCAGCTCATGCAAACTCAGTGTTTGTGTCTCCATACACATTGTTTTGTGTCTGTCTGTGTGTGTGTGTGTGTGTGTGTGTGTGAGAGAGATCACCAGAGGCAGTGTCTGACCTTTGAGCTTAAACATGCACTCACTGGACACTTCATTAGGCACACCTGTCTGAATAATCAACGATCTAAAAGGACGGCTGTGTCAACAACGCTTGTTATTCATTCATTCATTTTCTATCACTTATCCTCACGGGGGGGGGGGGGGGGGGGGTGCTGGAGCCTATCCCAGCTGTCTTCGGGCGAGAGAGGCAGGCTACACCCTAGACTGGTGGCCAGCCAATCACAAGACAAACAACCATTCACACTCACATTCATACCTATGGACAATTTGGAGTCGCCAATTAACCTAGCATGTTTTTGGAATGTGGGAGGAAACCGGAGTACCCGGAGAACATGCAAACTCCACACAGAGTTGGCCGAGGGTGGAATTGAACTCTGGTTTCCTAGCTGTGAGGCCTGCGTGCTAACCACTCGGCCGCCGTGCCGCCCAACGCTTGTTGATTCATTCATTCATTTTCTACCACTTATCCTCACGAGGGTCGCGGGGGGTGCTGGAGCCTATCCCAGCTGTCTTCGGGCGAGAGGCGGGGTACACCCTGGACTGGTGGCCAGCCAATCACAGGGCACATATAGACAAACAATTATTCACACTCACATAGAGATGGCCGAGGGTGGAATTGAACTCTGGTTTCCTCGCTGTGAGGCCTGCATGCTAACCACTCGTCCGCCGTGCAGCCCAACGCTTGTTATATAATGCTAATATGTTTATTATTATTATTGTCGTTTGCAGTGGTTTAGAACTGCACAGCATCCTTATTGAGAGCTGTTTTTAATATGTCCATGGTTTCATACAACACGTTACTAAAATCACAGCACGTGCGTAGGAACAGACAAGACGACAATATGCCCGGCATGGGAGCTCAATAATGGCGAATTGGCCTTTTCCCACTTGTGCTTACAGTATGTGGGAGGGCTGAAGGATGCCAAATACAGAGAAAAACGATGCATCTTAAAAGTATAAGTGTGTAGTGAATACTTGTGCCAAGGAGCTAATTAAAACCAAGGTAACATCTTGTTTGTATTTAAAAGCAACTACTTACTTTTTTTTCTCCATATTGTCCCACTTCATCACATGCAACATCACATGGGACTTATTATGCTTTTTCCATTTTTCTGACCTATAAATGTAGTTGGAATGTTGTGTTCTTAATTTTGCATAATGTCTTCATTATTATTATTGCTCAGCAGGTAGTCTTGACAATTCATGCGATGCTTTGCCATTTGACAAAAAGTCATTTCTTTTAGCGGTAGGCGATTTTTTTTTAAAAATATGCTTCATATGCACTTTGAGTAAAATGAGGTCAAAGGTTTTGGAAAGACAATTTTGACATTTTTAAATGTGTGTCTCAAATGTTCAATTTGGTCGAAAAAATAGAAATAACCCAAAAACACAATTAATTGAATGATTGATTAACCGTTGATTCATCAGTTTAATCTTTACAGCGCTAATCGTCGGCCAAATGTGTATAATTTCCTTCATTTATCGTTTATCGTTAATTGTTTCTCGACACAACCATGGTAAATGAATTACACCGAAGTAGGATTCCTTATTTATTATACATTGAATATTTTCTTAGTAAGAGCATCGAAAAACTGTTTAGCATGTTGTAATTACGGTTTTTAACATTATTAGAGCCCTCTAGACATGAAGTAACACCCACATAAGTCACCTTTACATCCATTATAGTCGACAGTATGACAGACTTTTTTTAAATCCACTTTCTGTTCTGTATGTAATATTACTGACACAAGTGAGCAGTGTGGAATACTACATATCGTCACAGTGTCTTTGAATGCATCTTCTGATTTCTTTATATTGATTCATTCATTTATTCTTTTTCTACCGCTTTTTCCTCACGAGGGTCGCAGGGGGTGCTGGAGCCTATCCCAGCTGTCTTTGGGCGAGAGGCGGGGTACACCCTGGACTGGTGGCCAGCCAATCACAGGGCACATATAGACAAACAACCATTCACGCTCACATTCATACCTATGGACAATTTGGAGTCGCCAATTAACCTAGCATGTTTTTGGAATGTGGGAGGAAACCGGAGTACCCGGAGAAAACCCAAGCATGCAGGGTGGAATTTAACCCTGGTCTCCTAGCTGTGAGGTCTGCGCACCACCAGACCGCCGTGCCACCCTTCTTTATATTGATTTTTTTAGTTAATTTAGACAAATGTGTACAATTTGCTTTAATATGCATATGTTTGAGTAATAACAGGCCATATTCAACCACAGGACAGCGATGATTTATTAAAATATTTTGAGAAAAACATGAGATTGAAGCTGCGAAATTCGAAGCGTAGAGTGGCAGGAGATTACTGTGTATTGTTTATCTCCCATTCCTATTCCCAGTCTGTCCTAATGAGATGTCAATTGTCTCATGTCCACAGTTCAGGGAGAAAAGTGTTTTTGTTTTTGTTTTTTTGATGTATCCATTTGGTCTCCTGCCTTGATTTGAATGTAATAACGTATGTGTCCCTGTTGATGAGAGCCTGTTGATGAGCAGCAACGCTAATGACAAATAGCTCATGAGCATTAAAGCTCCATATAAAACAGTAGCCTCTGCCTCGATTCCATAGAATCTCCTGTTTTAATATGAATTGTACTGTATCTAACTGTTACAGTTACTAGTCTGTCCTTTTGTGTATCAAGTTGTCCAGCGTATCTGTTGACTTTTAGCAATGCTGGCATTGCCTTCAGATGGCAGCAGTAATGAATTCTAATTTACCTTCTGCACTATCATTCAGCAGCAGACACGACATCTGACACGGGATGCACACTGGCACACTTATTTGCTTTTTTTTTTTTTAATGATGCTCTGTCTGCATGTGTTATCACGTGTAAGCACGCTGTGTGTAATGGTGTGTTGACTTCACAGCTTTGACAGTGACGTGTGTGCAATATGTGATTCTCAGTATGATGCACACACACACACACACCAAGCCCTTAAAACAAAGATGAGCTTGCCAGACAGGATTTCGTTATATCTGTATTGTATTGAAAGAGGCATAAACACATAGTTAGGCACACATACACAATCTACAATGTACAACAAAAGTGAGTACATACCTCACAGTAGACAATACTGCTATTGACTGTGACACACACAAAGAGGAGTTTTGTTTACATATTGGGTAACACAGTATAAAGCCGTTTTGCTTTATACTGTGTCATGGAAGGGTTTGAATGACTTAGAGAATTCTAACAATGCGAACTTTCTAATGTTAGCATGTTGATACTTAGCGCTAAGTCTTTCTATCAATGCCTACCGCTTAAATGTTAGTATAATTATGTTAGCATACCAACATGCTAACACCTAGCGTGTCTAAGTTCATATTCATGAAAATCAGAAAAAAATGCTGGTATGTGCATATTTGCATGCTAGCAATGCTAACAGTGTCTCTGAAAATGGCTAAAAATGCTTCTATGTATAATATTACCATCTTAGCAAAGCGCTATAGATTGCCCCATATTGGGATTTACACCATAAATATTCTAGTCCTACATTTATTTTATCGATATATTTACATTCCTTGACCAAAAAAACATAACATGGAAGGGTTTGTATGACTTAGAGAATGCTTACAATGCTAATATTCTAATGTTAGTATGTTGCTCTGACACTTAGCACTAAGTCTTTCTATTAATGCCTACCTTAAATGCTTAAATGTTAGTATAATTATGTTAGCATACCAACATGCTAACACCTACACCTAGTGTGATAAAGTGTCTAAGTTCATATTCGTGAAAATGGCAAAAAATGCTAGTATGTACATGTTTGCATGCCAGCAATGCTAACGGTGTCTATGAAAATGGATTAAAATGCTGTGCTGCTAATGTTAGCATGCTAACCCCCTAACATTAAGTGTTAATATAAGTGTATATTAGCATCTTAGCAAAGCTAACATGCTTAACTAGCTGTACCATTATCTAAGCATCTAACACCGTACTAGTGTGTACCAATAGTACTGAAATGAATTGTTTGGGGGCTGCACGGTGGTCGAGTAGTTAGCGCGTAGACTTCACAACTAGGAGACCAGGGTTCAATTCCACCCTCGGCCATCTCTGTGTGGAGTTTGCATGTTCTCCCTGTGCATGCGTGGGTTTTCTCCGGGTACTCCGGTTTCCTCCCACATTCCAAAAACATGCTAGGTTAATTGGCAACTCTAAATTGTCCATAGGTATGAATGTGAGTGTGAATGGTTGTTTGTCTATATGTGCCCTGTGATTGGCTGGCCACCAGTCTCTCGCCCGAAGACAGCTGGGATAGTCTCCAGCACCCCCGCGACCCTCGTGAGGAAAAGTGGTAGAAAATGAATGAATGAATCAACAAGCGTTGGGCTGCACGGCGGTCGAGTGGTTAGCACGCAGGCCTCACAGTTACGAGACCTGAGTTCAATTCCACCCTCGGCCATCTCTATGTGGAGTTTGCATGTTCTCCGGGTACTCCGGTTTCCTCCCACATTCCAAAAACATGCTAGGTTAATTGGTGACTCCAAATTGTATGAAAAGTATGAATTTAAGTGTGAATGGTTGTTTGTCTATATGTATAATTTGGTGCCTTGCATAGATTTGCCGTGTGCGGACAGCGTGCAGGAGCACACCTGAGAGGGAACATTGCCGAGGGGCTTGTTTGACCACATCACATGCACATACTACTTTTGAACTCACAGCATCAGCTGGCACAACACTCCGCTCTCTACCAGCCCAGCCATTCATTCTCCTCTTTGCCCTCTTCATCACCATTTCTTCTGCCTCTGGCTCAGGCATCAGCTGCAACCAGCAGCAGGTCACATGCCATTGCTCTCCATCAATCCCCGCTTTCACCTCGCCTCGTTGCCAAAATGACGAGGCTCTGCCTGAGCACCTGGTCTCTTTACATCTCTTCCCTGTCGAATCACACATTTGACATTTTCATTTTCAGCTCACCTTTATCCTGTCTTCTCCACCTGTACATTCCACAGCATTCTCAGCATGGCACATTAATATCCTATTATCTCTGTGATTAGCTTCTGATTGGATCTTTTTTAATTGGCCACAGGGGAGAGACAGAAGCTGCATGGTACGGGGCTGGAGAGATACTAAAACGTTAAAACGCAACAATCTGTGCCAGTTTGCTAAGAAGATAAAGATGATGATGAGGAGGAGGCGGTTAGCGAGCAAAAGATGGAACACTTGAAGCCATCTCATGTATCCGTGAGTCACGGTGTGGCTGTCTTAAGACAACAAGAGCAAATTTAATTAGTCTGGGTGAAAAACAACATCAGACGCGGTGGGGGAAAAGTGCACACACCTGCAGAAACACAACATAAGAATTTCACTTTGATATCCGCCACTGCCTTGTTTCCTTCACCGCTAATTCCTGCTAATGAAGTCACAGGAGCAGCAAGACAAATGACATCTGTCTTGTTTTGTTTTGGTGCACTAATGAATGAATGGAAGGTTTGGGGGGCGCCAGCAAGTCTTGCATCTGTTCACTTTATACTTGCGTCATCAGTTGCATACTGAAAATCAGATGCCATTTAAGTTTTTTTTAAATAAAATAATAATAATTATAAGAGGCCAAAACTAGCTCTGTATTTGATGAGTTCTGAAGAAAAAAATATCTAGCATGTCAGCTTAGTCGGCAAAAAGGTAGAATAAATTAAAAGGTAAAATAATTTAAAACCTGCAATAAAAGCCTGTTGTTTTGGCAATCAAGTCTGGTATTTGTCTCACTGAGCAATTACTGACACCTAGTGACCAATGTAGAATCCTACACTCATATTTTGAATACGTCTTCTAAATTTCTTGTACAGTAATCGTGGACAATTGGTTCCAGACTTGACCATAAGTGAATTATTAATAAATATTAATATTAATAATCAAAATATTTTTGTAGGTAGAATCTTTTTATGACTTTGTAAATATGGGTAAAACATCTTAACATAAAGCCTGGAGCTCTTCCAACTAGCTAGTATGATTTTAAGCGAACAATATTGTGGTATTTCTGAGGTAGTACAACATGGCAGAGTATGTAGCCTACCTGAGTGGATAATACACCACCTTTTTTCTTCCAATATAGAGTATCACACCCCTCAGTATATACTAATGAAAAGGTAAAATAATTTAAAAACCTACAATAAAAGCCTGTTGTTTTGGCAATCAAGTCTGGTGTTTGTGTCACTGAGCAATTACTGACACCTAGTGACCAATGTAGAATCCTACACTCATAGTTTGAATACGTCTTCTAAATTTCTTGTACAGTAATCGCGGATAATTGGTTTCAGACTTGACCATAAGTGAATTATTAATAATATTAATATTAATAATCAAAATATTTTTGTAGGTAGAACCTTTTTATGATTTTGTAAATATGGGTTTTAACAATATTACAGCCCTGTACACATTAAATAACACCCTATAGTCACTTTTACACTCTATTATTATTTGTTTACATTACATGCACAGGCTACGGGATCACTGCAGGGACAAAAGATAGCTGCTGCTAGCATAGCTAATTACCGAGCTCACTTGTTAGCCTCGTCAATTTACTTGTGGAATGGGGAAGAAGGACAAAGAAACCAATAACTTACCACTTCCACACTGAACGAGAGGAGATTTTTTTTTTCTATTACATCTCAGTTATGGCATGTCGACTCGGTTCTGCTGGCTATGTGGCCAGTCGCCATGAAGTCTGAAAGGAAACGTAATCTAATGTCATGTCTCAACATAAATGAGTTTTAAGTCAAATATTGAAGTAAAATATGTCCAAGGTTTTGTCTTTTAGTGTGTTTCACTATGAATAAAACTTTCTATTGGCTGCCGTTTGAAATGATACAGTAAATATTAAGAAATGCTTTCATTTCAGTTTATTTTCAGTTTTTTTAGTATCATTTATGGTGCTACACTTCTAAAGTCCGTCCATTTCTTGACAGGTGGAGGAGATCCGAGGTTTCATCGAGTCTCTGGCAGATAAAGTTGAGGAGGTGAAGAGGAAACACAGCGCCATCCTTGCATCACCCAACCCTGATGAGAGTAAGGCTTCTGTTTGCTTTTGGTTTTGTATGGCTCCATGTTGGAGTTTGTTTATGAAACTACAGAAGAACGCCTTAAACGTTCTCAGTAGGTACACTTACACAATCGAATGCGTCATTTATGCTTTTGCAAGGATGACAAGGCTGTCAATGCGTATTGTTTTTAGACTGGTCAAATGTAAACAACCCAAAGGTTCTTTGTGGTTTGGATAATGCAGAGCAGTGATACAATTACATGAATGTGTGTCGTCATGTCTATTGGAAAGTTACTATGGTACACATAATGTCATTGTATAGTCATATCACCTCGTACTTCAGTACAAGGTACATTATTAAAATGACATCATGAAAGGCCATCATGGACATGAGGAATACCACCTCTAACCCACCAGAGCTTAGAGGAGCTCTCTCTGTGTAATACGCCCACCAATTCACAGAGGACAGTTTAAAAAAAAAAAACATCTTAAAATAAAGCCTGGAGCTCCTCCAACTAGCTAGTATGATTTTGAGCTAACAATATTGTGGTATTTATCACATTCAGAATCGACTACTGTAACACTATTCTTTATGGTACAACATCCAAAACCCTCAACACACTACAATATATTCAGAACTCAGCTGCTCGCCTCCTCACCTCCACCCGCTCCCGTGAACACATGACCCCCGGTCCTCCAGCTTCCCATTCCCCAATGTATCCATTTCAAAGTCCTTCTCATCACCTACAAAGCGCTCCACAATTTGACCCCTCCATACCTCACAGACCTCCACCATCCACACAATGCCCCGCGTCACCCTTTTGCTCCTCAGACTCCATCCTTCTGGCACTCTCCTGTAAGACCAAACTCCCAACCTGGGGAGACGGAGCCTTCTCCATCGCTGCCCCCACCCTCTGGAACTCTTTACCCCATTCACTCTGTGCTTGCCCTGACCTTCGCACCTTCAAAAAACAACTCAAAACCCACCTGTTTAAATCCTGACTGCTGACTGCTGCGCCTCGCCCCGCTTTTAGCCTTGTTTTAGCTCTGAATTAATGTATGGATATTGTATTTTAATGCATCTTTTATTCTGTTTTCATTCAACTCTATTTTTATTTCTTTTTATCTACTGTAAAGGCATCTTTGAGTACTCTGAAAAGCGCTATACAAATAAAATGTATTATTATTATTATTATTATTATTATTTCTGAGATAGTACAACATGGGAGAGTATGTAGCCTGAGTGGATAATGCACCAACTTTTTTTTTCCAATATAGAATATCACACCCCTCAGTATATATTTCAGAATCAGAAAATAAGAATCAGAAAAGGTTTTATTGCCAGGTATGATCAAACACATACTAGGAATTTGTTTTGGTATAGGAGGTGCAGACACATCTATTAAAAAAAAGAATGAAAAATACAAAATATACAGAATAACAGTATAAATATATGTACACAGTCTGTTTTTTGTTTGTTATTCCGGAAGTGCAGTCTGATTGTTTTCCTAAGTAGTTTCCTACTTGTAGATATCGTTAGATTATACAGGTGGACCTAATGTTGCGGCCACTAGAGCTTCCTGCCTGGTGCCGCCGCCTTAGCCTGACATAAGCTGTCATTCTCATCATCTCGCCGACTTTGCCTCCTCTCAAACAGATTTCCCCTCCAGGGGATTCAATTGCTCTAACCAGCCTCCGGAGACTTGACGCCGTTCCCCGCTAACGTCATTTTAAGGCTAAGCAATGATGCATAGCCGTGGCATGATATTAGATTTCCTGCACTTAAGCCATATTGAGAAGCATTGCTTTTGCATTTATCCTGCTTTTTAATTGGCTTAAGGAAGCCCAGCTTGAGAAATCATATACTTATTGAAAGAAATGACTCCAAAGCTGTGTGGAGAAGTTTACAAATTGGTGCCCAATTTGTCTAAAATGTATCCTATTGAGCTTCTTTTTTGAAATAGCTTGATTTCCGCTATTATGTTCCTTCTCAGGGTGTACTTTCCTTTTCATTATATTCGCCACTGCGGTCACTTCACTATTTTTCTCTTTTCTTGTGTTAAATAATGCTACGTATGCTGCCATCCGTCTTCCATTTCGGAATCATTTGTGGTGTCTCACACCTTTTTCTGATTCCTTTTTGTCAGGCCATTGATTTGGACTCTCACAAAAAAAAGGCTGTCTTCTCACTAGTAGGATCCATTACTTGCATGAGGAGGCATCGATCTGCTTGCTTGTGCACTGGTAGACCAGTTGTCACCAACCTTTTTTGAGCCCAAGATGGCAGAAGTGTGAAATCAGTAGCCACGTAAACATGAGTTTTTCCTCTTTCTGAATGGAATCTTTCCCGAATAACTTTTCCGAAAACAATGGTATACATGGAAAGGAATATTCCAATCTCTTGTCTACATATGCCGCTATAATCAAACAGAATAGTCAATGGGGCATGTGCAGTAAAATGTAAACATCAACTTTCCCGAGTTTTTCTTTCACTTGTTGGAATAACTCCGTATTGCCAGTTTTTCGTTTGTCCAGTCTTGAAATTTAATTTGAATCAAAAACAAACTTTCCGCAGCAGTCCAGTGCCGATTGCTCAATCTTCAATCTTGCTAATATTTTATAATTAAGCTCGGAACATGTTTTATATAGATATATATTTTCTTTTTTAATAAAACTGGACGTGTGAATGGCGTATAGAAGGGTTTAGATTCTGTTCCACAGATGGCGCTAATACACACCGGAAGCTGCTTGCCAACCGCCAATAAACAACAGAAGAAGAAAAACACCACATAGAATAACGCACCCTGACAACTTTCCTTTTGAGCGGGTATAAAATACCTCAATCGGATTGGGAAAAGGAATATTCCACCCCTATGAATCCGATTATATATTCATTCGGATTGGAATTAGGTGTATACAAAAGTGAAATTCTTTCCGTTTCAGCAAATAAACCGAATGCAATTGGAACATTTGGGTCCATGTATACGTATAAAGATGGAAACATGCAAAAATTGTAGGCTTTATGCTGTAAATTATAGTATATAGTTTGCACTGGCCACTAGGTGTCACTATAACATGCACCAGAGTTGATCGCTTATGGCAGTTTTTATTATTTGATAATTACAAGTAATAGCCATCATCATTTTGACGAGCCCTGTGTTCGAGAGACAGAAGAGGCCCTTAACTAGCCCACCACAAAAGGTGTCTCATCTAACATTCAGCTCAATACTTAATTTGTGTGTGTGCGTGACAAATGCATATGAAGTCAGCTGCTGATTTAAATGTCAGCCTCCGTCATGACGCATAGATCGCTATATCTGCTGGTGTTGTGAACGAGCTTAAGAAACCACCTGCCTTATCACATCGGCCATTTTATACGTAGTCTGGTGTGTCTGGAATGCTGTGGACGAACTCTATGCTTCTTGTAACTTTGTTAAACATGTTCGAAGTAAACGAATGCAACGAAAATAAAACTATTTTATATTTTCTAGGAGACGTCAGAGACGACTTTATCCTTCAGATTATCCTCAAGGGGTGTCATTAAGCACATGGGTATAATTCACCCATGTCCATGTGTTCCAAATGGAGTAGTCCATAAATGTGTGTAGAAAATCCATCTGCTTAAATGCGGTCGAAGCAGTTTGGACCCAGCTATCCCACCCTCATCCGAAAGGAAAACTGTAGAGGAGGAGGGCGAAAAAAGGATTGGCACAGAGTGGAACGTGACGGTTATGCTGGACGGTGGTCATGTTATTCAGATTTTACATGCGCATGTCCGTTCCCTAAAGGTGTGGACCAAATTTGGTGGTGATTCAGCCCACAACCCTAAAGTTAGAATGTAATAGTAATGGTTTTATTTCATTTGAACATGCATCAGATTACAATTGAAGTTGGCGATGAGACAGCCGAACCTGTGTTGGACTGTCTCATTCACATCGCTCAGCTGTACGGAGAACCTGTACTCACGTATCAGTACCTGCCCGGTAAGAATTAGGGATCGACCGATATGTTTTTTTTTGGGACAGCCTTAGCCGATGGCCAATTTTGCTTGGGCCGATATTTGTGGCCGATACTGCTTTTGCTCCCTCAATTTACATGAAAAAATTACAATGATAACAAATATTACAGGTCTCAAGTTTAAACAAATATTAAACTTGAGACCATATAATATATCGTAAAGAATGCAAATATTGGCCCGATATATCGGCCGGCCGATTTATCGGTCGATCTTTAGTAAGAATACTCACTGACAAGCACATGAAACTCCATGTGTAATGGTTTTGTTTCATTTGAACATGCATCAGATTGCAATTGAATGCATCACATAATCAGTTCACAGTTCCACATGTCCAAAAGGAGTAGGAAGAAGCAAAGCTTATTAAATCCTACCCCTCCATCTGGTACTTTTACAATTAGTAACTGTTGTATTTGTTCACTTCCTGCTTTCCTAATATAGTTTAAGTTTCTTTTTTTTTTCTCACGTACCAAAGTACGAGGTGATATGAGCATCCAATGACATAATGGGTACCATAGTAAGTGTCAATATAGTGATATATATAGCACATCATGACTGGTTCAAGACTCTTCATCCTTGTATTTAGCAAACATCAACTGTATTGTTTCTTGAATTGGCTCATCGTTGTGCATTGTTTGAGTTCCTTACTCAATCCATTCCATAGTTTGATTCCACATACTGAAATGCTATGGCTTTTTAACGTAGTCCTAGCATATAAGTGTTTCAAATGTACTTCTTCCCTGAGATCATATTTCTCCTCTCTTGTAGAGAAGTATTGGATGACATTTTTAGGTAATTGGTTATTTTTAGCCTTATGCATTATTTTAGCTGTTATTATGTGATTTTAGAAATAAGGAGTTAGTTAGCTGAGTTGTGGTGTAGTCACAGTGCCGTCATGTGGTATATTACCAGAAATGTAATAGCACAGGAAACACAATAAGAGTGCATGTTTTGACATGTCAAATATTGTGTGCAGCATTTTAGAAGTAAAATAATTATACAAACAATCACGCACTTTTAGTTATCTCTATAAAGGCAGATTTTAGTCTGGTTATTGTGTTCTAGTACCGCCCACTTGCACATCATTTCCCATCTTGTAATATATTTTACAGTACTTTTTCAGTTGTGTAATGGCATTATCCAGCTTTGTAGTATTGGGAATCATCAGCCTCGTTCCCCTTTTTTCTCATTGCCGTGATTGATGATGCAGCAGGCGATAGATTTGGTCATGAAAGGTCAAACGTCATCAATGATTGGGCCCGCCTGAAGTGGCTTCCCCAGAGAAAGCGTAAGGACATCACATGAAATACATCCTTTAAGGGGGGGTCAAACATGATAAAAATCTGTTTGTAATTGGCCTCAACTGCATTGGACTGGGAAACGTGTATTTTCTTATATATAAACAGAAATAGGCTGCATGGCGCAGGAGTGGTTGGCGCCCAGGCCTCACAGCTAGGAGACCCGAGTTCAATTCCCACATTCTAAAAACATGCTAGGTTAATTGGCGACTCCAAATTGTCCATAGGTATGAATGTGAGTTTGAATGGTTGTTTGTCTATATGTGCCCTGTGATTGGCTGGCCACCAGTCCAGGGTGTACCCCGCCTCTTGCCCGAAAAAGACAGCTGGGATAGGCTCCAGCACCCCCGCGACCCTCGTGAGGCTAAGCGGTGGAAAATTAATGAATAAACAGAAATACACACACATACATACACACACATTGTGTTCAGTGTTTTCATTTATGCTAACATTAGCATTAAGGCTAACTAATATATAAATTAAATACTGTATTTTAAGCAAAAATTAGCACTAGCTTTAAGTTTTTAATGATTAATTTCATGCAATTCATTGTCACGAACACTGAATTAAATAGAAAAAATAATATTAAAGGTCTAAAAGAACAATATCTTACTGGTCTCCAGCAATCTATAGAAGTACAGCATTTTAAAGCAAGCTAATGCTAACAATTATGCTAATGCTAACAAGTGGCTTTAAAGGGAAACTTCACTTTCTGGGGGAAATTTAGCCCATCATTCACAATCCATATGTCAAACATAAACATATATTATTTCCCTTTTCTTAGCATTGTAAGCTAGCTGAAATTAACTTGTGTTATAATGCAGTCAAATGATCAGTGTAATTATGAAACAATCCACTTTTATCTGGCATCTCACTCGTATACTAAAACAAGACAATCTAAATGTTTTTTCCCTTGCTATTAAAATATTTCTATGCCAAACCCCACTCCACTCCACTTCACTGCATGCCAGAAAAATAGTAAAAATAAACACACACTGGGATTTCACACAAAAATCAGACCTCGTTTTGTGTCTTTGTTCACACTTTTATTCACCAGCATTTCCACTATGGCTTCTTTCATGGCTTAGTACGTTCCCAGTCACCGTTATTTATGTTGGTAAATAGCACTGCTCCTGTCCTGACTCATCAACTCACAGCGCCTTTGGTTTAATTGCAGCCTTTTTTGGCCTGAGTGCACTCCCACACTCTGAAGGCAGCACACAAATGATTGTTTAGGGTACGTTTACTTGACAACAGTTGAGTGAAAACAATTGTTTGTAAAACGTTTTGTCTATAGGTGACAAATGATGAACGTTTTTCATGAACTGTGATGGCGGTAACTATCTATACCGGAAACACAATAGCTTTATTCATGTATATTGTTTTTTTTTTCTTTTGGCTGTGTCTATATAGTAATATATAGGGATATATACAGTGATGTGAAAAAAAGTGATTTGTCACTTAAATGTTTCATATCATCAAATGTAAATACTAGTCAATGACAACATGGATGCTTGGGGTCGGAATCAGTAGCGTAAAATCCTTTTATGTCCACCCTAATTTCATTCATTCATTCATTTTCTTCCGCTTATCCTCACAAGGGTCGCGGGGGTGCTGGAGCCTATCCCAGCTGTCTTCGGGCGAGAGGCGGGGTACACCCTGGACTGGTGGCCAGCCAATCACAGGGCACATATAGACAAACAACCATTCACACTCACATTCATACCTATGGACAATTTGGAGTCACCAATTAACCTAGCATGTTTTTGGAATGTGGGAGGAAACCGGAGTACCCGGAGAAAACCCACGCATGCACGGGGAGAACATGCAAACTCCACACAGAGATGGCAGAGGGTGGAATTGAACCCTGGTCCCGACAACACAAAGGGAAGTTTTTAAATGAAAATGTTGTATTAATAAGGAAGAAAACATCCAAACTGACATTGCCCTGTGTGGAAAAGTGATTGCCCCCTAAACCCAATACCTGGTTGGGCTCCCCTTAGCGGCAACAATTGCGATAACTTGGAATGAGTTCTTAGAGCACTGTGGAGCAATTTAGGCCCACTCATCTTTGCTAAATTGTTGTCATTTGGCCACAATGGAGGCTTTTCCAGCATGAAGCGCCTTTTTAAACGTCATGCCAAAGCATCTCAATAGGATTCAGGTCAGTCTTCATTTTGTTTTTCTTCAACCATTCAGAGGTGGACTTGCTGGTGTGTTTTGGATCATTAGCCATGTATACATGGACCCAAATATTCCAATTGTATTGGGTTTATTTGCTCAAACGGAAAGATTTTAACCTTTGTATACACCTCATTCCCAAAGACAAGTGCCAATCCCAATGAACATATAATGGGGTTCCCGGGGGTGGAATATTCCTTTCCCCAATCCGATTGAGGTATCTTGTACCCGCTCAATTGGAAAGTTGTCAGACTGCGTTCTTCTTCGTGGTGTTTTTCTTCTTCTGTTGTTTATTGGCGGTTAGCAAGCAGCTTTCCTGTGCATTAGCGCCATCTGTGGAACAGAATCTAAACCCTTCTATACGCCATTCACAAGTCCAGTTTTATTAAAAAAGAAAATACATATCTATATAAAAGATGTACCAAGCTTAATTATAAAATATTAGCAAGATTGAACTTTATCATTTCCTGTTCCCGGGTGCGTTCTTTCAGCGAATGCTTAGATATGACGTAACACGCAGCTCCAGACATTCTTCGGCTTTAAAAATGGAGGCAAGCAATCGGCACTGGACTGCTGCGGAAAGTTTGTTTTTGATCCAAACTAAATTTCAAGACTGGACGAACGAAAAAACTGGTAATACGGAGTTATTCCAACACGTGAAAGAAAAACTCAAAGTCGGTATCACGTGATGTTGGCGTTTACACTTTACTGCGTATGCCCCATTGACTGTTCTGGTTGATTATAGCGGCGCATGTACACACGCGATTGGAATATTCCTTTCCATTGATACCATTGCTTTCGGAAAGATAAAAACTCCTCATGTAAACGTGGCTATTGTCCTGCTGCAGAACCCAAGTTGGTTTCCAATTGAGGTCACCAACAGATGGGCAGAGATTATCCTTTGGGATTTTGAATGCTAAAAAAAATGCTATTATATGGAATTCTCCTGTTGCTCATGCTTATTTGGATCGATGTCTTTAACTACCACGAGCTCAGTAATAGGAACCTAACAACCGGCTCAGTTAAAACTATGAGCTCTGAGCAGTTATTACTGTGATGGAATTCATAGATGCCTTTATGCTATTTGGCAGACAAGACAAGAAGAACCCATTCAGGTGCTCATTACATTCGAGCGTTTGCACATTCTGCGGCAGAAAAAGTGTTCAATGATCATTTCCCAAAAAACCAAATATTTCAAATACGTATATCTCCTATATTTTAACTTGTAGCTAGTGAGTATTTAATCCAGTATTGTGTACTTGAATTACAGCAAAACTTACTCAGACTGCTCCTGTTACAAAGTGTCACAACTTTAAATCAACTTCATATACCGTACACTCTTGATGACAATTCGAAGAGAAGTTGAAAATTCATATTTTGCACTTTTGGCTCTTAAAATTGCCCATTTGGAATTTGCATGAGAGCACCAAACATGGGATCAAGAAAATGGAAGAACATTTTATTCTCGGATAAGAAATGTAATCTTGACAGTCCAGATGACAAATAACCATTCACACTCACATTCATACCTATGGACAATTTTGAGTCGCTAATTAACCTAGCATGTTTTTGGAATGTGGGAGGAAAACATGCAAACTCCACACAGAGATGGCCGACGGTGGAATTGAACTCAGGTCTTCTAGCCGTGAGGCATGCGTGCTAACCACCGCATCTCCGTGCAGTTTTTACTGTTCATTTTACTGTTAGTAATTGTATAATTTTTCTTGTTTTAGTGAGGCCCTATAACTCTTTCATGGTTTTGCCAAGGTATATTTATATTTAATTAGTATTATATAATAGTATTAAGATACTATCAGATGATATTAGTATTTCATTGCTATTTTTATGTAGTAATAAGCATCTTGCCATCTTCTATTTTTTTTTTTTTTTATTTTTGGCCGAGGGTGGAATTGAACTCGGGTCTTCTAGCTGTGAGGCATGCGTGCTAACCACCGCACTATCACATGATATTAGTATTTCATTGTTATTTTTCTGTAGTAATAAGCATGTTACCATCACTATTTTTTTTACATTTTTGGCCGAGGGAGGAATTGAACTTGGGTTTCCTAGCTGTGAGGCCTGCGCGCTAACCACTTGACCACCGATTTAAGATCCAAGCAAAATATAAATTTGTGCATTTTGTCTTAAATCTTAAATTAAATTTTGATCAGGAGTGTATCAGCCCCCATTTGTACCTGACCTGAGCCTGTTGCACTGCAAATATGTTCTGTTCATGTTCAATGGCTGAGCTGAGTGTGTGTACTCAAAATACATAATGCTTGGACTCTAGCTAATCAATGAGCCAGGCAAACAGGACTGGAAGGACTAGTCTTATATTTACACAGATTACAAAGACAAGGTGAGACGGGAGAATTGAAATAAATGGACCTCTCACAGGAAGTAAATTGACTTGTTTTAGAGCGAAGGAACGGGTCTTGGGCTGTAAGTTGGTGTCATGGTACCCTGACACCAAGCTCGCAGTCACAGAGAGGAAGATTGATGGATTGTTATCAGGGAGTGACAGGAATGGAAACCTGCAGAGTATTCCGACCGGATAGAGGCAGACGGTTGTCTCTTTGCTTTATGCTTCATCATTCATCAACAACTTGTATATGTTTTAGCATAGCCACCATATTAATGCTGCTATTCACTTAACCTCAGTCAGTGAGTGTGTGGTCTAAAATGTAAATAACTGTCAGGGTCTCTAATTTGCACCACAAATTAGGGTGGAGGGTGGCACGGCGGTCGAGTGATTAGCGCGCAGACCTCACAGCTAAGAGACCAGGGTTCAATTCCACTCTCTCCCCGTGCATGCGTGGGTTTTCGCCGGGTATTCCGGTTTCCTCCACTGTGGCCGAATGACAACAATTCAGCAAAGATGAGTGGGCCAAAATTGCTCCACAGCGCTCTAAGAACTCATTCCAAGTTATCGCAATTGCTGCCGCTAAGGGGGGGGGCAACCAGGTATTAGGTTTAGGGGGCAATCGCTTTTCCACACAGGGCCATGTCAGTTTGGATGTTTTCTTCCTTATTAATAAAAAATTTATTTTAAAAACTTTGTGTTGTCGGGCTGCACGGCGGTTGAGTGGTTAGCGCGCAGACCTCACAGCTAGGAGGACCAGGGTTCGATTCCACCCTCGGCCATCTCTGTGTGGAGTTTGCATGTTCTCCCCGTGCATGCATGGGTTTTCTCCGGGTACTCCGGTTTTCCTCCCACATTCCAAAAAACATGCTAGGTTAATTGGCGACTCCAAATTGTCCATAGGTATGAATGTGAGTGTGAATGGTTGTTTGTCTATATGTGCCCTGTGATTGGCTTTCGCGACCCTCGTGAGGAAAAAGCGGTAGAAAATGAAAGAATGAATGACTATTTGAGAACAGTGGAATGTTTTATCAGATATTTTGGTGTGGAAAACCGGAACCAAAGTACCGAAAAAGCATTGAAGATAGTTTTTTTATTTTTTTTTTATTTTTTTTTCAGTTTTTAATAAATGCGTTTTGGGTTTTTTTTTTGAAAACCTGATGCAGCCCAGCTTCACCCAGAACCTAGCTCCGGTGGCCCCCAGGTAAATTGAGTTTGAGACCCCTGCTCCACAGCATACTCAGTTATGCTTTTATGGCCTTTGCTGTGTTTTGTGGGGAAACTATTCCCAATTAGCCAAAATGTCTCTCTAAGATGAGAAATGAAGACTCAGAGTGCTAATGTAACCGTTGATTGATATGTCGGTTGGTATTTCTTCCCTTCCGCGGCGCTCTTCCAGCGGTTTCTAACACAGCAGGAAATCTCTTCCCAAAAATTCACTTCATTTAATTTCCTTGGCTCACACTGTGTGCTTCCTCCCGCTTCCCATCCTTCATCAGTCTACCCGTCCCTCTCCCACCTCCTCTGCCACTTTTCAAACAATCTGAAGCTGGCGAGAGGCCCCGGCTGTGCGCGTCGTCATAGCAACGCCATATTAATGACGGCAACAAGCGTGACCTGAAGATTCCATTTGAGGGCGTCTGGAAGAGGGTTTGGGGTGTGAAGTAGAGCTCAATTGACTCGTCACTTTTGCCCTCTAATTTGCTTGACCCCCCCCCAACCCACACACACACACACCTCCTCTTGTACTGATTCATCAGCGTGTGTGCTCTCTTCCTCCTTTCAGGGGGGCCAATAACGAGGCTCAATGGACACTTGATCGAGCAGGTTGGCCTCATCTGTTTGGGGGTGGGGTGGATGGGCGGGGATCTAATCTAACTCTTCATCTCACACACACACACACACACACACACACACAATCACATGCGTGGTTTCCATTGGAGCTGTGACGGCGGCCCTCCTGACCTCATGAGAGGTTGCTATGGTTACACTCTTCCATAACCTTACTCCCCTGTCTGTTTTCAAGTTGTACAAGCATGCTAATGAGTAAGGGTAGGGGTTACGTTGCCCCCCCCCAGACCAGAAGGAAAATCCATCTTTGACACTCAAAGCCTTTAGTTATGATGCCGCAATGAGGCTGCCACTGCACACTCGACACACGCTCACTCCTCCTCCCTCTCTTAACTCTCCTGCTACCTTGACGTTGACTCCTTCTCAGATTTTTGGATCAACATTTTCAGCACTTTCACGTTCGATACAAGCCTATTCCCTTCATATGACTCTCATGCTTATTATTAAAGAGATGATGATTGAAACTTTAAAAACGCGCTGATTTTTTTTGGAGGGAAAAGTTTTTCCTTCCGGTAACCTATTCATAAGTTCAGCTGTCTCCTGCAGCATCGGTACTTTTTTCTTAGGTGCATTTCCTGTGGCTATGACGCCACCAGCAGGAGGTACAAGGTACAACTAAGGTACACGCCTCCATTTAAATCTCACACCAACACTATTAAGATATGCCTTTATTCGTCCCTCAGTGGGGAAATTTGTAAAATTTGTAATTGTATGACATTTGTATTGTATGCTGTGTTATGATGCGGGTATGTATGAGGCTGACATTTTACGCTTTAGTATCACAAATTTAGCAATCGTTACCGACTAATGCGTTTTCTGGAAGAAAAAAAATATTTTTGGAGAGAAAAAACACAAATGGGTGGGGTTTTCCACAAAAAACCCCCAAAATTTTATCAAAATTTTATCAAAAATTATCAAATTTGCAGATAAACATTGCACTGTTAAGTTAACGGGAGAATAATAATAATAATAATAATAATAATAATAATAATAATACATTTTATTTGTATAGCGCTTTTCAGAGTACTCAAAGACAAAAATAAATAAAAATAGAGTTGAATAAAAACAGAGTAAAAGATGCATTAAAATACAATATCCATACATTCATTCAGAGCTACAACAAGGCTAAAAGCAGGGCGGGGCGCATCAGTCAGGTATAAAAAATTAGACATTTAAAAACAAATTTAAACAGGTGGGTTTTGAGTTGTTTTTTGAAGGAGGGAAGGTCGCGGCAAGCACGGAGTGACTGGGGCAAAGAGTTCCAGAGAGCGAGGGCAGCAATGGAGAAGGCTCTGTCTCCCCAGGTTTTGGAGCTTGTTCTGTCCCAAAATGTCAAAAAAGGGATCCCAGAATCTCACAAAAGGGAAAAGGTTGTGGCCATTAAATAGTTTTGCATAAGTTATTTTAAGTGCACCAGTTTCCCGGGGCTTGTTAACATATGGAGATGTGGGTCTCTTATGGCATGGAGATGATGGATGACTTTCCACTTGTTTGCATGGTGCTAAATATAGCAAAGAATGCTCTAGAGCTGTGTGTGTGTGTGTCTGAAAGCCATTCTTCTTTTCCACCTTTCCTGCCTTTTGTATGGAAATAAAGGTTAAATAAATTAAGTTTGTGCATCATTACAGTTTGTTGCTTATATAGCATCTCACAAAAGTGAGTCGGAACTACACCCCTCTTGTTTCAGCAACCGTTTTGATGACACTAAATGTCAGTATCCTCAAGATAATACTGTAGAAATGAAACTTTACAGCAGTCAGTGTACAGCATTTATAGCAGTATACGGCCATTCTTGTCTAAATGCATGAGTCCTGCCAGCACTGCAGCTGTGGTTCATTGAGTGGAAACTTGAAGTCCAGCATGTACTGTGACATTCTGATGTAAAGTATTTATTTGTGAAGCCTGGGGTGGGCCTGCATCTCCCATGCTATCTCATTTTTCACATGTACTGCTCCTCAGTCCTAAATGAAACTTGACGCCTAAAGGGGAACGGTACTTTAAATTATATTGAAGCGGCGTAGGATTGAATAAGCTGCACTTCTTCCTACTCATTTGAAATAGTCAGTGAGGAAGCAGTCGCTCTTTCTGTAGCAGGAGCCAATCATGAATCAACAAGCTTATCAACCCACTGGAAATCGCCCGAGGTCGTTATATATATCGCCGACTCACATCTTGCTAACACTTTACTAACAGCACTAAACTCATCACACAGCAACTTAACACTCAAAAGAAATACCAATAAGTTATAACAAATATCAACACATTCATTGGGGCGCTGCAATGACGTCAGCCTCCCTCTGGGCTCTGGGTCATTTAGCTCCCTCTGGTTGACAGAGTCAGCATTGCAGCACCATCCACCATTTTCTATGCTACTAGTCCTGCAATGACATGCAAACAAAATATATGATGGTAAAACTTGTATTGGTACATGTTTGTATAGTTATTAGGCATACCTTTTGAGTGGTAAGTTGCTGTGTGATGAGTATGACAAATACCAATACATTCATTGGATCGCTGCAATGACGTCAGCCTCCCTCTGGGCTCTGGGTCATTTGGCTCCCTCTGGTTGACAGAGTCAGCATTGCAGCGCCATCCACCATTTTCTATGCTGCTAGTCCTGCAATGACATGCAAACAAAATATATGATGGTAAAACTTGTATTGGTACATGTTTGTATAGTTATTAGGCATACTTTTTGAGTGGTAAGTTGCTGTGTGATGAGTTTAATGTTTGTATAATGAAACCGTGAGTGAGGCGGTTACATTGAGTCATTAACTCCTGCAATTACCAATGGGTTGACAAGCTCGTTGAGAGTTTTTTTTTGCGCAAGAGAAAACTGACAGGCTATGCAGTGTTTGCAGCATGTGTGTGTGCTTTGTAGACGGCGGGGGGGCAAGTATGCTGTTTCTATTTATACAATATATCTATGGAAGTCTTGCTTTATTAGGGTTCATCAGCGTCTTGTTCCTTTTTACTCCTCAGAAACTAAAGCCGAACTGGAGGATCTTATGGCAGACATCAAGAAACTGGCCAACAAAGTGCGCTCCAAATTAAAGAGTGAGTTCTATTTCTTTTTCCAATTTTGTCACGTTCATTAAATCATTACATCAGCCAGTAAGAATAAAACTAATGAACAATTGCCTGTGACTATTAGTACTATTTAGTAGGGGTGTGTATTGCAAGAATCTGGCGATATGATGTAGCACGATATATCACGATACTGTTAACAAGGCGATATTTTTGTAAAAGCTGTAAAAGCTTAAAGTGTAGCATTTGGATAAATAAAGCTTTAACATCCAGCTTTAAATTTACAAAAAAAAACAACATAAAAAACAAATAAATTAAATTATGTCTCAAGATCCTGCTCAAATGTTCACATTCTATTAGCTGTGAAAAAATGCAGAGTATACAGTCCCTGACTTATCCACCATCAGAACAGTATTTTTGTGGAACAAAGTAACTAACATCAGTAAAAAGGTCCTTTTAGGATGCTTGAAATAACTATTATTTAACAAAATAGTGATATCAATTTGAAAAACAAAATACCTGCAATATCACAGTACTACTTTTGTAGTATACAAAAGGACCTTCGCATTGCTTGCTAGCGGCAAGTCCTCATGGTGTCTCGCTAAGTGGACTCGCAGATTTGTCGTGTTTTCCCGAATACTTTATTCGGGCACGACACATTTTTACAAACGGCATGGGTTTTGTCAATTACTGCGCACCCAACTTTGTGTAGAAATCCAAAATGTGTCCACACTTCAGCCTTTTACGCCGCAGGGGCCGCTGTTATGTGCTGGCATTCCACCATGTTGAACTGTGTTTATGTGTGAGGACGTTTCACTCGTGAATCTCGTTCAACGTCCTTGCCTAATTGACTACGGAAGTGCTGCCACCTAACGATCGGAGGTTTAAATTAAAATCAGAATTGAACCTTTGCCGTGTCTGAACTTGAATGAATACCATATACAGTCTATGATAAATGCCTAAAAATATCCATATTATACTTTTTAATATCAATACAGTATCGTGGAACGAAGTATCGCGATAATTAGATTAGATTCAACTTTATTGTTATTGCTCATGTCACTGGTACAGGGCAACAAAATGCAGTTAGCATCCAACCAGAAGTGCAATTTTACAAGTACCTTAGTAGTAAGTAAATGTAGAAATAGAATAGAGCTGTAAATGGACAGATCTATGTACAAACTATAACAGGCTGTGACTATAATACAGTGAGGATATGTACAGGGATATAAATGACTATAATATGGCTATTGCAGATTATACAGATTATAAACAATATGCACAGTATGGATGTGACAATATATAATAATAGTAATATGTACAGTATTGCAATGAAGTGACTATGCTACAGTGTCACTGATATGATATTTTCTTACACCCCTATTATTTAGTGTTAGTGTAATATCAATAGTATATACTGTAGATATTTGTCTTGGGATGGAAACAACAAAAGGACACCATAACAAAGACGCTTAGTCACTTTTAGTCACTTTTCTAGGTGAATATGTTTGTGCGTTGCAGGCATTCTTCACACTATTGAGCAGGAAGAAAGTCAGAACAGGTCGTCAGCGGATTTGAGGATACGCAAGACACAGGTAGAGCAAATACATACCTTCTCGCTGCTTGCTCATTTCTGAATGAGTTCTCCGAGCAACAAGTCATTCTGCTGTCCCAGCACTCCACCTTGTCCCGCAAGTTTGTGGAGGTGATGTCCGAGTACAACACCACCCAGTCGGACTACAGGGAGCGCTGCAAGGGACGCATTCAAAGACAGCTGGAGATCAGTAAGTTTGAAAATTGCAGTAGATATTTTAGTGTGGATCACACTGCACTGCAAGGTGGGGGGCGATACCACCATGTTTTACCCAATATAGTAGGCGTGTGTGTGTATGTGTTACGGACCTGTGGAGGACAGGAAGTGACTTTGGGAGTTCAGAGTTGAGTTTCGGGATTACAGCCGACAGGTAAGTTACTTCAAACATTGCAGTTCATAAAGGTTTTAGACACTGGAAGTGATTATTTTCATTTCCTTTATTTATTCATTCATTCATTTTCTACCGCTTATCCTCACAAGGGTCGCGGAGGGTGCTGGAGCCTATCCCAGCTGTCTTCGTGCGAGAGGCGGGGTACACCCTGGACTGGTCGCCAGCCAATCACAGGGCACATATAGACTCCTTTATTTATGTGTTCTACAAAAACAATAAATCAGACACTAAACAAAACATTCATTCATTCATTTTCTACCGCTTTTTCCTCACGAGGGTCGCAGGGGGTGCTGGAGCCTATCCCAGCTGTCTTTGGGCGAGAGGCGGGGTACACCCTGGACTGGTCGCCAGCCAATCATAGGGCACATTTAGACTCCTTTATTTATGTGTTCTACAAAAACAATAAATCAGACACTAAACTAAACTGTATTCCGTTACTGTATACGGAATACAAGTTACTGTATTCCATTGGAAAAGTGTTTTGTTTTGTCATAAACTTAATAAATCTGCAAATGAACATTAATACAAAGTACCATATCTTCTATTTAGTATACATATTTTATATATTTTCATATTTTTTCACTACCTATTGCTGTAAGGACCAGATATCCCCATATTTTTTCCCAGCATTTTTGTACCATTGTAGCATTGAGTACCGTATTTTCTGGACTATAAGCCAAAAATGCATAATTAGGTCGAAAAAAACATACATAAGTCGCACTTTTTGTGGGTAATTTATAATAATTAGGTAGAAAAAAAAACATAAGTCACATTTTTTGTTGGTAATTTATAATAATTAGGTAGAAAAAAAAGATACATAAGTTGCATTGGAGTATAAGTCGCATTTTTTGCAGGTAATTTATAATAATTAGGTAGAAAAAAAACATACATAAGTCACACTGGAGTATAAGTCGCATATTTTGCGGGTAAGTTATTTTACAAACTACTTATTACTACTTTCTTAAGATATGCTAACACAATGGTTATTCAGCTACACAAAAAATAAACATGAACAGAAAAGGTGTCCAGTGTTTATGTAACATAAACAGTTTTTTCATTTATAAGTCGCTCTGGAGTATAAGTCGCAGGAACAGCCAACCTATGAAAAAAAGTGTGACCACCAACAATTTATAGTACTCAACATGAAATTTGACTCCTGAATATGCACTCCATTTTGTTTGTATTTTCCTGGTTTCATTTTTAAGTTCAGTCTATGCAGTACAGATACATGAATAATGTTAATGGTAATGGTTTAATTTCATTTGAACATGCATCAGATTACAATTGAATGCATCACATAATCAGTTCACAGTTCCACATGTCCAAAAGGAGTAGGAAGAAGCAAAGCTTATTAAATCCTACCCCTCCATCTGCTACTTTTACAATCAGTGACTGTTACATTTGTTCACTTCCTGCTTTCCTAATATCGATAAATATTATCAGTTTCTTTAGTACTTCAAATCGGGGGGCATTATTACCGGTAGCAATGTAAGAAGAATTATTCTGATAAAAACATGAATGAATAAACCTGCTCAGCTTTACATGGGGCTTCTCTGAGGTTTGAGTCACCATGGCGACAAATAAGAGCCTTCCAGGCATTTGAGAGCCAATGTGGAGTGGAAATTGGCTGGTGGAAGTGGAAGTGTGTGAGGAAGGACCGACAGCACTGTTACCTTCGGTTCATCCGAGTGATAAGATTTAAAGGTTTAAAGGTTAGAGACGGATCCGGGGTGTGATTGCACAGTTTAAGGTGTTATAGGTAAGCAGTAAGAGGACATGTAATAGAGGATGTGTGTGTGTGTGTGTGTGTGTGTGTGTCATCACCAGTCGACCATGACTCATTTGCTCTGTCCTTCAACTCAAAATGGTTCATAACGTGGAAAGACAAAGATCATTTGTTAAAGATGTTGTGTTTTAATGTGAACGCTCACTCCTTTGTTTTGCTTTTTATCCCCTGCCATTATTATAGTAAAAGTAGAAAAGTAGTGTTTGACTGCTTCCTGCCACGATCCCATAATAAACATTCATTCATTCATTCATTTTCTACCGCTTTTTCCTCACAAGGGTCATTATTAATCATTATTATATTATTAATTAGCCTATTATTACTATCATCATTATTATTCTTACGATTATTACTACTACTACTAGTAATAGTAGTAGGCCAGTATTAGCCTGCTGATTGGCTTGCTTATTAGCCTGCTTTTGCCCTATTATATGAAATTTGTAAAAAAAAATAATTAATTAAAAATATCAAATTGTTTTATTATTATTATTTTATTATTTTATTTTATTTTAAATTATTTGGGGGGGCTGAAGCCTCTAAAATAGGCCTAATGACGCCACTGGTCAAACCTCTTTCTTTTTCATTCATGCTGGAGCCTATCCCAGCTGTCTTCGGACAAGAGGCGGGGGTACACCCTGGACTGGTGGCCAGCCAATCACAGGGCACATATAGACAAACAACCATTCACACTCACATTCATACCTATGGACAATTTGGAGTCGCTAATTAACCTAGCATGTTTTTTTGGGATGTGGGAGGAAACCGGAGTACCTGGAGAAAACCCACGCATGCACGGGGAGAACATGCAAACTCCACACAGAGATGGCCGAGAGTGGAATTGAACTAGGGTCTCCTAGCTGTGAGGCCTGCGCGCTAACCATGCGCTAACTAGATAGGAATGCAAAAAGTGCATCTCCAGTGACATATTGCAGTCAAGGGTTTTGTAGGACTTCAGGAAGTTTGCCACCAGCTGCTTATAATTATAATTATTAATTGCATGCAAACTCCACACAGAGATGGCCCAGGGTGGAATTGAACCCTAGCTGTGAGGTCTGCGCGCTAACCACTCGACCGCCGTGCAGCCCCATAATAAACATATTAAAATATAAAACATTCCAATGTAATATATAGAAGTAGTTCTTCTGCTTGGCTCCAGCGGGATGATGCCTGCTCTGAATTTTGACACCAATTATTTTTAAATCACATGCGTTCCTGTAATGTATTAAAAAGTAGAGGAGTCAGATGGCAAGAGAGCAAATAGAGAAGGACAAACGTTTCCTTTTAATTAAAGTTATGCCGGGTGGGAATCATGTGGACGGATGGAGAAGTGAATTCCAATTAAGAACAAGTTTTTAGCTAATTGTCACTTTCTTCCACTTTTTTTTTTTTTAGCTGGAAGAAATACGACAAATGAGGAGCTGGAAAGTATGTTGGAAAGCGACAACCCAGCTATCTTCACATCGGGAGTAAGTAAGCGACAAAAGTGTCCGCTCCCGTTCATGCACGGTCACTTCAACATAAACGTGTGTGTTTGTCTTCCAATGCGTAGATCATCATGGACAACATCACCCAGCAGGCCATGAACGAGATTGAGACGCGGCACAACGAGATCATCAAGCTGGAAAACAGCATCCGAGAGCTTCATGACATGTTCATGGACATGGCCATGTTGGTGGAGAGCCAGGTGAACAACGCTTCACTTATATCTTGGCTTCTTGGGAAACGGATGCAATTATTTTTCCATATGCAGTATATATAAAACAAGAATAAATTGGCAATAGCAACAATATAGAGAGGTTGGTTTGCCTTTTAATGCAACCCCAGTGAGAGGCATTTCAATATAGTATACTGCATGAGCATTGTGATAGTAGTTATCTCACTATAAAGTACCTTAAAGGGTAACTGCACTTTTTTGCCCACCATTCATAACCCTTATATGAAACATGAATACATATTTCTTTCTCTTTTAGTATATGCATTGTAACACCACAATATGAGTTAATATGAGCTGGCTAACAATGCACGGCATCCGGACACACCTATTTTAACTATACAAAGTACCATATCTTCAATTTAGTATTTATATTTATATTACATTTATTATATTATATTTATATATTTATTTATATGTGTATATATAGTACTTCTATTTAGAGAGGCATTTCAACATAGTATATTGCATGAGCATCGCTATAAAGTACCTTAAAGGGGAACTGCACTTTTTGGGGGAATTTTGCCTGCCATTCGCAACCCTTATATGAAACATGAATACTTATTTCTTTCTTTTTTATATGCAATATAACACCACAATATGAGTTCATATGAGCTGGCTAACAATGCACGGCATCCGGACACACCTATTTTAACTATACAAGGTACCATATCTTCTATTTAGTATTTATGTTATATTATATTATATTTATTATATATTTTTATATTTTATATTTATTATATTATATTTATTTATATTTCTATATAGTACTTCTATTTAGAGAGGCATTTCAACATAGTATATTGCATGAGCATTGTGATAGTAGTTATCTTGCTATAGGGTACCTTAAAGGGGACCTGCACTTTTTTTTTTAATTTTGCCCACCATTCATAACCCTTATATGAAACATGAATACATATTTCTTTCTCTTTTAGTATATGCATTATAACACCACAATATGAGTTAATATGAGCTGGCTAACAATGCACGGCATCCGGACACACCTATTTTAACTATACAAAGTACCATATCTTCTATTTAGTATTTATATTTATATTACATTTATTATATTATATTATATTTATTATATATTTTATATTTATTATATTATATTTATATATTTATTTATATTTCTATATAGTATTTCTATTTAGAGAGGCATTTCAACATAATATATTGCATGAGCATTGTGATAGTAGTTATCTCGCTATAAAGTACCTTAAAGGGGAACTGCACTTTTTTGGGAATTTTTTCAATTTTTTTTTTAGACCTAAATAAGACTTCAATAAATGTCTTCCGGACGTTGGGGATTCAAAGTTGGGTTTTAGTTGGACTATGGCCACAACAGTAGCCCGTGTTGTTGCTATTATTATGATGATGAAATAATAATAAAAGTCCTATGCGTGTTTTTAGTGACACCCAGTGGCCAGTGCAGGCTATAGTTTATTACCATCTTGTATTGCATTCATCTGTATTAATGTTTTACTTCATTTATGTAGAACATTTTGATGCTTTTATGGGCAAATAATACGCCATAGTCAACCACAAAAATATACAGAACGAGGGAGCAATGTAGGACCGTAGGTTAAATCATATTTTAAAAAAATATATAATATTTAAAAACAACAGTATATTTGTATAATGAATACAATTATTTCATAATTCAGACAACTGGAAGCCAGAATTCCCTAACAAAAATAAGCAGGTTTCTCTCTGCAGAGCTGCCTTTTATGAATAAAATCAAATATTTATCATGTCTATTTACATGACTGAACAAATGGATGATAGTGTTTGTTTTGCTCCTGAAATTATTATTAAGAATTTATTCCCATAATATATCTCTGCTGTTTATATGAAATATAATGTCTGTGTGTGCGTCTTTGTTATTGTGTACATACAAATGTTTTTTTGCTGTGCAAATGAATGATTTAATTCCAAATATTTAATTCACTAACCTCTCTGTCATGAAATGGTACATGATTGTCTGTTGATATTTCTCAGCTTATCGCCCCCCCTCACCCCTCCCCTATCCACCCTTTCAACTTCTACTGTTTTCTGTGCCTCGTTTTTTTCCACACTTTGTCTCCACAATGAAACTAAGCTGTCAAGAACGCAGCGGCACTCGCCATCTAATACAAAAAGGTAATTGACTTTATTTTCAATTTTTTTTGTAGAAGTGTATGCACCAAGACTTTTGATCTTTTTGTAGGGGGCAACGCAAAATACAAATTCAGTGTTGTGATGTTGTGTCCAGGATAGGATAGGATAGGAGTACAAAATACACAATGTAAATATAAACAACCCAAGTATTAACACATCAACAATTGTACCCAGAGTTATATACAATACAGTTTGCAGATAATATGAAATGACATAAAATATATGACCAGTCTATACACTGTGAGATCTTGCTAGTGAGTTAATATGAGGCGTTATAGAAAAATGACATCTTGCTAGTGAGTTAATATGAGGCGTTATAGAAATATGACATCTTGCTAGTGAGTTAATATGAGGCGTTATAGAAATATGACATCTTGCTAGTGAGTTAATATGAGGCGTTATAGAAATATGACATCTTGCTAGTGAGTTAATATGAGGCGTTATAGAAAAATGACATCTTGCCAGTGAGTTAATATGAGGCGTTATAGAAAAATGACATCTTGCCAGTGAGTTAATATGAGGCGTTATAGAAATATGACATCTTGCCAGTGAGTTAATATGAGGCATTATAGAAATATGACATCTTGCCAGTGAGTTAATATGAGGCGTTTTAGAAAAATGACATCTTGCCAGTGAGTTAATACAAGGCGTTATAGAAATATGACATCTTGCTAGTGAGTTAATATGAGGCGTTATAGAAAAATGACATCTTGCTAGTGAGTTAATATGAGGCGTTATAGAAAAATGACACCTTGCTAGTGAGTTAATATGAGGCGTTATAGAAATATGACATCTTGCTAGTGAGTTAATATGAGGCGTTATAGAAATATGACACCTTGCTAGTGAGTTAATATGAGGCGTTATAGAAATATGACATCTTGCTAGTGAGTTAATATGAGGCGTTATAGAAATATGACATCTTGCTAGTGAGTTAATACGAGGCGTTATAGAAATATGACACCTTGCTAGTGAGTTAATATGAGGCATTATAGAAAAACTGCCCTTAGAACTTAATATATTGCACTTAGAGCCTTACTCAATACCCGGGTATTGATATCTGTTGTTGTTGTTGTGCAGGGCGAGCTGGTGAACAACATTGAGCACAGTGTCTTGGGGGCACAGCACCATGTGTACCAAGCAAAGAACAACATCCCCAAATGCAAGAAGTTTAAAAAGACCAGCAAGAGGGTGAGAAACACACACACAGACGTTTGGAATCTAACTCTTTCTTTTTCCTCCCCTTTCCTTCTCTTTTCCTTGTCGTCTATCACCCACGTTTCCTCCCCTCTTCTCCTCCCGGACACGTTTCCTGTCCTCTTTCCGGCCTCTCCCAGGGAGAGATGATAGACCGCATAGAGTACAATGTGGAGCACTCGGTAGACTATGTGGAGAGGGCGGTTTCAGACACCAAGAAGGCAGTTAAATACCAGAGTAAAGCTCGGAGGGTGAGTCACCAAGCAGAGGATGGACAGGGCGATCGGCATGGCGTGTTGTTGTTGTGTAACCGTTGGGCATGCATGCCCGAGTCTGTGCTCATGCATGTGGCGCTTGCGTGTTGTGGGCGTGGGTGTCAACAAAAAAAGTAAGTGTTCTCTTTATTTATCTGTCTATCACCCATTAGGGACACCTTCCCAATCTAATATTTGGGCTCAGTGGTTCATATACAAGTCAGTTATGTAATTAAAATAGTGGGTTTTTTTTTTGTTCGGGCTTTAGCGTAAAAATAGGTACAAGCATTGTTAGCTAGCTCACACTAACTAGTTTTCTCCCACTGTTTTCATATGTTCATGTTTCACATAAGGATTGTGAATGCCAGGAATCTGGCAATCACAACTTTCCATGGCCCCATGGTAGGTTATTTAGCTGTTTCACTCAATAAAAGCAACGCACAGGGTACATCTACTCAGAGGAATCATACGATACAAGTTAAACATGCTAGTTGTCATGTGCAATATTGTACAATAATAAGCAAAGCAACATTTTTTTCTCAAAAAATTCAAAAAAATCAAAACTGGAGTACTCAATATTTGTACTTCTAAAAAAAACGGGCATTTTTATAATAGATTAGAATAGAATGTAGAGATTTATAGTAAACCAACCACTTTTTGGTTTGGTCAAAGGAAAGTCAGAGCTTTTCTACCTGTCACTCAACTGCACCTTATCCTGTTTTACTAAAATCTACTACTTTCCAGTATTTTCTGGACTATAAGTCACACTTTTTTTTAATATATAGGTTGGCTGTTCCTGCGACTTATACTCCAGAGCGACTTATAAATGAAAAAACTGTTTGTTACATAAACACTGGACACCTTTTCTGTTCATGTTTATTTTTTGTGTAGCTGAATAACCATTGTGTTAGCATATCTTAAAAAAAAAAAGCGACTTATACTCCAGTGCGACTTATGTACTGTATTTTCTGGTCTATAAATCGCTCCGGAGTATAAATTGCACAAGACCAGAAATGCATAATTAGGTAGAAAAAAAACATACATAAGTCGCACTGGAGTATAAGTCGCATTTTTTTATCGTAAAATATTTATTTTACAAACTACTTGACCAAAACAGACATTACATCCTTTTGGAAGGCAAGTTCTAACATTAATAAAAGAATAGAGAACAATAAGATATGCTAACACAATGGTTATTCAGCTACACAAACAATAAACACGAAAAGAAAAGGTGTCCAGTGTTTATGTAACATAAACAGTTTTTTTCATTTATAAGTCGCTCTGGAGTATAAGTCGCAGGAACAGCCAACCTATGAAAAAAAGTGCGACTTATAGTCCGAAAAATACGGTATGTTTTGTTCTACCTAATTATGCATTTTTGGCCTTGTGCGACTTATACTCCAGAGCGACTTATAGTCCAGAAAATACGGTACTTTTTCGATCTCACTGATATTGACAACATTATTTTTAAAGTTTCCTTAAAAGTAAGGAAGCGAGGTTGCTTTTCCTTTTCCTGCATCCAATCCTTCTTGTGTTTTGCTCAATCACTTCCTGACACTTCCTGTCTCCTCACCCATTCCTCCCTCCCGCAGAAAGTGATCCTGATAGGAGGTTGTATCGCCGTGTGTTTGACCGTCCTCGTTGTTTGTCTGGCGGTTGGACTCAGTTAGGGAATGACCTGATCCTTCACAGAACAATCAGGACATGTGACTGTCATAAAGAGGCCCATTTTGCTTAAACAGCATAGCGGTCTGCAGCCCTGGAAAGGAAGTGTCCTTAATAAAGTCCATTGCTTTGATTTAGTGATTCACATGCATGTCAAACGCATGACCCTTTGCATGCTTTACTACCAACACAAACTGTTATTTAAGGTTTTGGGACACTTTGTGTCTCTTTGTATATACACACTCCACAAAATCTGTATCTTGTTCCCGTTGTTGTCCATGTTAAGTTCGCAGTTTGGACAAAAATATTGGGACACTGCTCCGGTTCATCCCAAAGGTACCTGATGGGGTTTAGGATATCAAACATTTCATCATATCTTATAAATATCAAATACAGGAAATGAAACTTGAATATACAATGAGAATAGTCAGTGTAGTTTGTACAGCTGTACGGGTTGACCATCTTCTCATTGTAAGTCTACACACAACTATCATTGTTCAGCTGCTGTCCGATAAATAGCAGGAACACCCTTGCATGGTACCGACTTGGCTCAGCTCAGCTCTACTTGCTGGTGACAATATTTCATAAGGTACTACGACATTTTTGACCATTGCTTGTCACACATTGATAAGGCAAATCTACCGTTGTTATTATTTGAGGACAGAAATAACAAAAACACATACTGCATGCTAGCCCATCCGGCCATTGTGTTATCATTTTAGCCTCAACTCCTTACAAAGGACTGAATACAGGAGACTTGTTGCTGTTTACTTGTGTACGGGGGACTATTTAAAAAATAGTTAATAGCCACATAAAAAAAAAAGAAAGTTGTATTTACAAGAAAAAAAAAAGTTGTATATTTACGAGAATAAAGTCATAAATTTACCGGGGCAAAAAAGTCAGAAAATTAATGAGAAAAAAGTTGTAAATTTACGAGAATAAAGTTATAAATTTACTGGGGGAAAATAAGTCGGAAAATTTGTGAGGAAAAAAGTTTTATTTACAAGAAAAATGTTGTAAATTTACGAGAATAAAGTCATAAATTTACCGGGGTAATATGTCCAAAATTTTATGAGAAAAAAGTTGTATTTACAAGAAAAAGGTTGTAAATTCACGAGAATAAACTCAAAAATTTACTGGGGCAAAAAAAAGTCGGAAAATTCATGACAAAAAAGTTGTATTTACAAGACAAAAGTCGTGTTAGAGCCTCTCATTCAGTTGCCACGGCAACTGAGGAAAAAAAAACCCCAGCCATTTTTGTTTGTCTTTGAATGATCCAAGGCAGTAAATTTTTCTCGTAAATACAACTTTTTTTTTTCTCATAAATTTTTGAGAATAAAGTCATAGTTTGTAACTTACCTTTAAACAATATTGTTGTTTTTGTAGCTATTTAAAACGCTATTAAAAAGCTATTTATGATGTTATGGACTTAAATTTCAAACTGAAGTAGGGCTTCACCTTTCTTCAAATGACACAGGATTAAAAGAAATTTCCGACATAGTAAATTGACAACTTTTTTCTTGTAAATAAAGAAATGAAAAAGTCATGAATTTGTTTTTTTAGTTTTTAAAACGCTATTAAAAAGCTATTCATGACGTTATGGACTTAAATTTCAAACTTAAGTAGGGCTTCACCTTTCTTCAAATGACACAGGATTAAAAGAAATTTCCGACATCGCAAATTGACAACTTTTTTTTCGTAAATAAAGAAATGAAAAAGTCATGAATTTTTTTTTTTAGTTTTTAAAACGCTATTAAAAAGCTATTCATGACGTTATGGACTTAAATTTCAAACTGAAGTAGGGCTTCACCTTTCTTCAAATGACACAGGATTAAAAGAAATTTCCGACATAGTAAATTGACAACTTTTTTCTCGTAAATAAAGAAATGAAAAAGTCATGAATTTGTTTTTTTAGTTTTTAAAACGCTATTAAAAAGCTATTCATGGCGTTATGGACTTAAATTTCAAACTTAAGTAGGGCTTCACCTTTCTTCAAATGACACCGGATTAAAAGAAATTTACGGCATCGTAAATTGACAACTTTTTTTTCGTAAATAAAGAAATGAAAAAGTCATGAATTTTTTTTTTAGTTTTTAAAACGCTATTAAAAAGCTATTCATGACGTTATGGACTTAAATTTCAAACTGAAGTAGGGCTTCACCTTTCTTCAAATGACACAGGATTAAAAGAAATTTCCGACATCGTAAATTGACAACTTTTTTCTCGTAAATAAAGAAATGAAAAAGTAATGATTTTTTTTTTTAGTTTTTAAAACACTATTAAAAGGCTATTCATGATGTTATGGACTTAAATTTCAAATTGAAGTAGGGCTTCACCTTTCTTCAAATGACAGGATTAAAAGAAATTTCCGACATTGTAAATTGACATTTTTTTTCGTAAATAAAGAAATGAAAAAGTCATGAATTTTTTTTTTTAGTTTTTGTAAATTTGCGACTTTATTCTCGTAAATTTACGATTTCTTTTCATGCAAACACAGCTTTCCTCCTAAATTTACATTCAAATTTACATTATATTCTGAAAATGCCTGAATTTTTTCATAAATGTACAACTTTTTTTCCTTGTAAAATTTACAACTTTATTCTTAAAATCTTAAGAATTTTTTTTTATGTGGCTTCAATATTTTTTCCTTGTAAAATTTACAACTTTATTCTTAAAATCTTAAGAATTTTTTTCTTAATGTGGCTTCAATACGCCGTCGTTCTAGTGCGTTCGATGCTGTAATAAAGCAACTGGCCGGAAAAACAGGTCACCACTGTACAATGTAAACATCACATAAGAGCAATGTCCTGATACTTTTGTCCCTGCAGTTTACTGCATGTGTGTTTATGAAATGAAATATTTCTAACATGTTTTCTTCTGACACCCCCCCCCATCTGCTGCCCTGGATGGACTCTTCTTTTGTCTTTATGTACACTCATTAGAAGAAAATCATGATTATTATATGCTGTGTCATTCTGGGCATCATCATAGCGTCTGCCGTCGGCGGCACGCTGGCCTGAAATGTTAGACGCACACTTTATGATTTTTTTTTTTTTTTGCCATTTTCCACAAATGCAACGGTATTACACTTATGTTGGGGCACGAGGGGCGTGTCACTTCCTGTAACGATCCATCGATGAGTTGTTTTGGCATGAGTTTCTATTTTGTAAAACGTGCGGTGCTGCTGAGTATTGTCAATGATATGATGTTCCCCAAAGTGAATCCATGTATCAAACATTTTTAATGTAATCTTTACACATTCCAAGTAAGCCAGAACACCAGCATAAAGTTTTGGCATTCAATATACATTTTTTGGGGGGGAAAAGATACTTCCAAAAATAACTTGTAGGCCGAAACAAGGGGAAACTTTGAAGACCGACAATGGAAAAAGATGCTAAAATATTCAAATTAAATGTATAATGCAATGCCCGACTTTAATGCTAGCGTTTTGGCTCAGTAGGCTACTAATCCGCAACGATTTTTTAAAGCCACGTTTACTGCCATAACTTTCCGTCCAATGTCCTCTACCTCCCTTGATAATAATACGAATTAATAATACAAATACATTTGAAAAAGTCCTGCATGGTTTAAGTTCATGTTAAATTGTATTGCAAAAAGAACTGGTTTGTACTGTATTTGTACTCTTGTCACCTCGGACTCGGCGGTGTTGCGTGAGTGCATGCGTACACATGGATAAAGAGGGTGTTTTTTTTTTTTTTTTTTTTTGCCGCTACATGTTGGAACGTGCCGTGGAATGAAAGGACCTCTACCCAAAAAGCTCTCTTAACACTGCCAGGTCTGTATGTTCAAAAAAAAAAAAAGATGTCTGCTCTGCTTGGAGTTTTTAATATCCCTCTCTAGCTTTAAATGTCTTGTTTTGTTGACAGTCATTGATGATGTTAGCATGAAGTCAAAGTAGCCCTGTAAACACACACATACACACACACACACACATACACACATATCAGACCATGTTGCCTACTCGACCTGCTGCCTTTGTGTTGTGTTGTGATGACATTGTTTTGTTTTGGATTCTTCCTGTTTTTGCAGTAAAGATTGTCCGGGGGAAAAACGTGGGTGTGCTGCTTGAGCATCATTTGCCCGTAAAATGGAGTCACAGATGGATGAATTTTTTCAACAGAAATGATAAGGCATGGTACACACGATGTTGAGCAACACGTAAAAGAGGTCTACTAAGACATCTCACCATAGAAGTGATATTATATATTATATTTTATATTATATTTTTTTGCAGTTTTTTACCAGTCACAACAAGAGGAAACTATATATATATATATATATATATATACTATATATATACTGTATATATATACTATATATACTATATATATACTATATATATATACTATATATATACTATATATATATACATACACCCACATTATATATATATATAATGTGTGTGTCTATATATACACACATTATATATATATGTGTGTGTGTGTATATATATATGTGTATATATATACGTGTATGTATATGTATGTATGTATGTATATATGTGTGTATGTACGTGTGTATATATATATATATATATATGTGTGTGTGTGTATATGTATGTGTATGTATGTATATATATGTGTATATATATGTGTGTGTGTGTTTATGTATGTATATATATGTGTATATATATGTATGTGTGTGTGTTTGTATGTGTGTGTGTATATATATGTATATATGTGTGTGTGTATACTATATATGTATATATGTATATATATATATGTGTGTATATGTGTATATACGTATGTATGTATATATATATGTATGTACGTATGTATATATGTATGTGTATGTATATACGCATATATATATACACATGTATATGTATATACCAGTGTATATATGTGTGTGTGTGTATATATACAGTGAAGAAAATAAGTATTTGAACACCCTGCTATTTTGCTATTTCTCCCACTTAGAAATCATGGAGGGGTCTGAAATTTTCATCGTAGGTGCATGTCCACTGTGAGAGAGATAAACTAAAAAGAAAAATCCAGAAATCACAATGCATGATTTTTTTAACAATTTATTTGTGTGATACAGCTGCTAATAAGTATTTGAACACCTGAGAAAATGAATGTTAATATTTGGTACAGTAGCCTTTGTTTGCTATTACAGAGGTGCAGGAAAACACCCCCAAAGCATGATGCTACCACCCCCATGCTTCACAGTAGGGATGGTGTTCTTCGGATTGTACTCTTCATTCTTCTTCCTCCAAACACGCTTATTGGAATTATGACCAAAAAGTTCTATTTTGGTCTCATCTGACCATAAAACTTTCTCCCATGACTCCTCTGTATCATCCAAATGGTCATATGCAAACTTAAGACGGGCCTTGACATGTGCTGGTTTAAGCAGGGGAACCTTTCGTGCCATGCATGATTTCACATCATGACGTCTTAGTGTATTACCTACAGTAACCTTGGAAACGGTGGTCCCAGCTCTTTTCAGGTCATTGACCAAGTCCTGTCGTGTAGTTCTGGGCTGATTCCTCACCTTTCTTAGAATCATTGAGACCCCACGAGGTGATATCTTGCATGGGGCTCCACTCCGATTGAGATTGACCGTCATGTTTAGCTTCTTCCATTTTCTAATGATAGCTCCAACAGTGGACCTTTTTTCACCAAGCTGCTTGGTAATTGCTCTGTAGCCCTTTCCAGCCTTGTGGAGGTGTACAATTTTGTCTCTGGTGTCTTTGGACAGCTCTTTGGTCTTCGCCATGTTACAAGTTAAAGTCTTACTGATTGTATGGGGTGGACAGGTGTCTTTATGCAGCTAACGACCTCAAACAGGTGCATCTGATTCAGGATGATACATGGAGTGCAGGTGGACTTCTAATGGGCAGACTAACAGGTCTTTCAGGGTCAGAATTCTAGATGATACACAGGTGTTCAAATACTTATTTGCAGCTGTATCACACAAATAAATTGTTAAAAAATCATGCATTGTGATTTCTGGATTTTTCTTTTTAGTTTATCTCTCTCACAGTGGACATGCACCTACGATGAAAATTTCAGACCCCTCCATGATTTCTAGTGGGAGAAATAGCAAAATAGCAGGGTGTTCAAATACTTATTTTCTTCACTGTATATATATATGTGGAAATAAATTACGATAATTTAATGATACATGGAATTTTCTGGCGATGCGACGCGGTAATTATTTAGTTCAAATCAATGCAATCCGATATGGTGCAATTTCTTGCGTTATGATACAATTCAACATGATGCAAATAAGCAAAGGGAAAAAATGGAATTCAGTATGGTCCTACAAAAAGTATTTGGCTTTATTCCTTCTAATAAAGCTTGGCAGTACTTGGCAGTAAATTCAACTAAAGTGCTGTTATGTTGTATATAACTTAGATTTGTTTAGATTAAATATGTGATTTTTTTTTTTTTACAAAAGTCATTTTTCTTGCTGCTTGCTTCAGTAAAAAGGACAACAATCCGAGATATATTGTCAACAATGGGAATTGAGTAGTAGTAAAATAGCGTCAGTTCATCTTAGATATATTATACAATACAGCAGTAGTGTGTAGTTAAGGGCTGCAAAGCCTTCTCTGCTGGCCTAACCATTACTAAAGTCACTACCATTGTTCAATTAAATGATATGAATTTATTCCAACAGTCCATAATCTTCATGTGTCCAGTACTGCAGTGGTTCTCAGTTTTTTTTTTGGTTATTGTATTACTTTGGAGGACTCACTGTGTTTACAGTCTAGAAAGAAAGCAGGGGAAGCAGTGTGGTAACAATATTCATTGTGTGTATTTTAATATTTCATGGGAAAAACAAGACGACAATCTTCAATGGTAAGTAGTAGTGAAATATTGACATCTGCGTCAAGGATGGCAGTGTCTAGTGTCTTACAAGCACTTAAAAAGTTCATGATTTCCTCTTTTTACAACAATAAGTAAAGTTACATGATTAAAAATGAGTGTTTCCATGCCAGAAAATCATAAAAGAAATATGTTGAGTGATCAAACAATCAGTTCTCAGATACCTGGGAACAGGTAGAAGTGTTTTGTCAAAGACACTCTGTGTTTATTTGGCATCTGTCCTCTGTACACGGAGACAAACTTTTCAAAGCGTTCCAAGACCTGTGTAGAAGACGATAATCGGGTCATTACTGCTAAGAAATCACCAGTGGCATTTACTTATATTTCTACAGTAAGTTGACGTCGGAATCGAAAAATATTATAATATTACAAGAATACTCACAATTTTACATCGTAAAAAGAATTACATCCTAATTCTACAATAAAAAATAAGCACAATTTGGAATTTTCCAAGTGATACAGTGGCGATATAATGAACAAATCATAAAGTTTTTTTACATTTAAATACAAAGCCCTACTTGTATCAAAGCTATAATTTTAGGAATTAAACATTGAAGTGGGAATAAAGATCTAATAATGTGAATAAAGTTGTGATTTTCTAAGAAAGTAAGGGTAATATATATATATATATATATATATATATATATATATATATATATATATATATATATATATATATATATAAAATATACATATAATCAAATAATTAATAATAAAATATTACAAGAACAAAAGTCAGAATTTCAGAAAAAAACGATATAATAGTCGTAATAAATATCCTAAAATCCAAATATTCAAAGTAAAGAATGCTACAAATGCTATACTTACATGAGAATGAGGTAATTTAGAAAGAAAAACATAATACTTTATGTAATACTACTCCTTTAAACTTCAATTACTCTATACAAACACAACTGTGTGCAAAACGTACCATAGTGAAAAGCTCTTCAATGTGTTCCTCATGTGAACAAGTGTTCAGCACGTCAACAACATACTGAATAAGGACGGAGCCGGTCACTGGGTGTCTGTATGACACGGTACCTGCAGGAGAGGGAAAACACACCCAAAAAAAAAAGGATTTAGGGTGCTTCAATACTTGGAATGTATCCCAAATGCAGCACGGCAAGTCACATGAAACAAAAGAAGATGTTGGAGTAAATGGAGCTAAATGTTTTGAATAGCATGAATGAAGACGTGGTAAACTGGATAGAGGTTGGGGAGGCCGCTGTTTTCTTCTGATAACGTGTCGTTACGCTAACATGATGCCACTTCTAGTAATGGTAATGGTTTAATTTCATTTGAACATGCATCAGATTACAATTGAATGCATCACATAATCAGTTCACATTTCCACATGTCCAAAAGGAGTAGGAAGAAGCAAAGCTTATTAAATCCTACCCCTCCATCTGGTACTTTTACAATCAGTAACTGTTACATTTGTTCACTTCCTGCTTTCCTAATATATATTTTTTTAAATTATTTTATTTTTGTCACGTACCGAAGTAATTTTGTATTTTTTAATTAAATTATTAAAATGATTAAATTTAATTATATTTTATTATATTAAATTTTTATTAATTTATTTTTTTATTTTTTGTCACGTACAGAAGTACAAGGTGATATACCCATACAATGACATAACGGGTACCATACTAACTGTCAATATAGACATTCATTTCTTTGCCTAATACAGCTAATGGTACCATGACTAGATATTTTCTTGGTTGGAAAAAAGCCAGTCAGAAGTGCAGATGGGCTATAGTTTCCGCGCTACAGTATTGGGTCAATCAGTCATCAGAGTTTCTTGGAAACTACAAAGCAGATAATTATAAGCAGCTGGTGGCAAACCTCCTGAAGTCCTACAAAACACCTTGACTGCAATATGTCACTGAAGATACTCTTTTTGCATTCCTATCTAGTTAGCGCGCAGGCCTCACAGCTAGGAGACCGGAGTTCAATTCCACTCTTGGCCATCTCTGTGTGGAGTTTGCATGTTCTCCCCGTGCATGCGTGGGGGTTTTCTCCGGTTTCCTCCCATATTCCAAAAACATGCTAGGTTAATTGGCGACTCCAAATTGTCCATAGGTATGAATGTGAGTGTGAATGGTTGTTTGTCTATGTGTGCCCTGTGATTGGCTGAATAATAATAATGATAGTAATAATAGGCTAATTAATAATATAATAATGATTATTATATAATTGATCACTGTCCAGGAGCTGCACGGCGACCGAGTGGTTAGTGCGCAGACCTCACAGTTAGGAGACCCGAGTTCAATTCCACCCTCGACCATCTCTGTGTGGAGTTTGCATGTTCTCCCCGTGCATGCGTGGGTTTTCTCTGGGTACTCCGGTTTCCTCCCACATTCCAAAAACATGCTAGGTTAATTGCCAACTCCAAATTGGGAGTCCCAGCTGGGATAGACTCCAGCATAAATGAAAAAGAAAGAGGTTTGAGCAGTGGTGTCACTAGGCCTATTTTAGGGGCTTCTGCCCCCCTAAATAATTTGATATTTTTAATAAATGTATTATTTATTGACAAATTTCATATAATAGGGCAAAAGCAGGCTAATAAGCAAGCCAATCAGCAGGCTAATACTAGCCTACTACTATTACTAGTAGTAGTAATAATCATAAGAATATAATGATGATAGTAATAATAGGCTAATTAATAATATAATAATGATTATTATATAATTGATCACTGTACAGGAGCTGCACGGCGACCGAGTGGTTAGTGCGCAGACCTCACAGCGAGGAGACCGAGTTAAATTCCACCCTCGGCCATCTCTGTGTGGAGTTTGCATGTTCTCCCCGTGCATGCGTGGGTTTTCTCCGGTTACTCCGGTTTCCTCCCACATTCCAAAAACATGCTAGGTTAATTGGCGACTCCAAATTGTCCATAGGTATGAATGTGAGTGTGAATGGTTGTTTGTCTATATGTGCCCTGTGATTGGCTGGCCACCAGTCCATTGTGGACCCCGCCTTTCTCGATCGAAGACAGCTGGGATAGGCTCCAGCATGAATGAAAAAGAGGTTCATTTTAGAGCCCCCCCCTAAATAATTCTATATTTTTTAATTAATTTTCTTTCTTTTTTATTGATTTTTTATATTAAAAAAATCTCAGCAAATTTCATATGATAGGGCAAAAGCAGGCTAATACTAGCCTACTACTACTAGTAGTAGTAATAAAAAGAAGAATAACTGATAATAATAGGCTAATTTAATAATATAATGATTATTATATAATTGATCACTGTCTGATAATCATTGGATTTTTTTTTAATGTCTACTACAATCATTCATATCCTGCGCATCTCCAGGGTGCTAAGCCCCCCCCCCCCCCCCCCCCCCCCCCCCGTCCTCAGAACCTACAGACTCCCCTGGGTTTGACCCCACGTTTTGGAACGAGCACTAACCAGGGGTGCAAGAGAGAAGAGCAATGAAATCCTTCTCTTTGTGCACAGCTCGCAGCCCATCATCCACCAAGTTGTCGTCACCAGCTTCGACGTTATCACACGCCAGCATCTTCTGTGCGTTATCCCTAACGAGCACCGACCCTTTCTCCTCTGAAAAAACACACACAACACATACGTGACACGACGTGCCTGCCGGAAGAGACATCTTTGCGTGTTCAATCACCTCCTCTGCAGGCCTGGATGATGATGACCTTGGGTTTATTCAGCAGTGCTTTACACTTGTCTGATGCCAGGTGCTGGAAAATGTTATCAATACAGAACAAATCTTCTTCCTCGGCGGCACCCTCCAGGGTTTGGTCCTTGTGCCAGTTGACACCAAGAACATATCCCAGTTTCCCGTGAGACATGATCACCACAAAAACGCTGTCTGTGTCTTTGAGTTTGGAATGCCTGGAGAAGTCCTGGACGGCCTGATCTATTTGCTGCGGGAAACCAAAAAGCTCAAAAGTCAATTCAATTTAAGACCATCACTCTCTTTCCTCGGTTTAATGAACGAACCTTTCCTGTGAGGTTTGTGTATTTCACCACATGGTAACCAAAAGCCCGCAACAACATCTCCATGTTCTTCTCATCTGCTTCAGCTCCATCTCGGTTTAATCCTTCATCCCTGAATTTGATGTTGGTGATGAGCAGGGCCACGCGGCTCTTGCTGGACTCTGGAGTCACGGGATAAATCTAGGAATAGCCAAAAGCAAACCAAAATATCTTACTAATTTTACAGTTGGAATAGCTGAAGAAGCTAGTGGACTCCAGTACAGACCTCTGACAGGATGCGGTAAAATATTACATAATATACTAGCTTAGCGGCTCATGCAATACCGTATGTGAAATTTGGACATCTGGTACAGCTTCTTGGGAATTATTTTTGGGATTGCGGGTTGAAAAAAAAAAAAAAATTGCATCCACACATTTCGGGATTAGTATTTAGTTGCAAAGTGAAAAAGTGGATCAAATGTACAATAGCGATTATTGAAGACAATAAGTCGGACCAACGCAGGTCGTCAGCCTTAAAGGGATGGTTAGGATTTTTTGACATGTTTTATGACATTCCAATCAGCAGTGTACTACATCAACTTTGAGTTATACCCTCCCACCGTCCCGCCGCCCCCAGATTGGTCTCGGATTTTGATGCAATGTATTGCTCTTTTGAACGCATATTGTTGTGAGAAAACTCTTCAATGACCCCTATGTTCTTGTTCTTGGTCACGGAAATCCAACCAGAACTGGGTTCACTGGACCAAGTGAGGGGGGGTCGGGAGGGGGGTCACCGTTGATGTACAGTAAACCTCTGATATATCGGATTCAATTGTTCCCACTGGTTTTGTCCGATATAAGCGAAATCCGTTATATGCGTATACCGGAAAATGTCTGTTTTACGCATATATCGGATTTATATCCGGTATATGCGTAATCGGATTTTATCCGTTATAAAAAGGCACTTCCTTGACTATGTTTCCAATGTACCTGGATGCGCAGGCAACGCTGCAAACGCTGCAAATGACGTCGTATAGCGGCCTGTCACAATTCGGCGAATCGGAGCGCCACGATGCGGCCATCCGATATATGCGAGGGAAATTTAATGGAAATGCATTGGAACGGGACTGGAGATTTTGTCCGAAATAGGCGAAATCCGTTATAAAAAATCCGATATATGCAATGAATTTTTATTGGAAATGCATTACAGAAAAATTGGTTCTTTTTTATCTGTCCGTTGTGAGCGAATTTCCGATATATCCGAGTCCGATATATCCAAGGTTTACTGTATATCAACTTTGAGTTATACCCCCCCACCCTCCCGCCGCCCCCAGATTGGTCTCGGATTTTGATGCAATGTATTGCATTGTAACGCATATTGTTGTGAGAAAACTCTTCAATGACCCCTATGTTCTTGTTCTTAGTCACGGAAATCCAACCAGAACTGGGTTCACTGGGCCAAGTGGGGGGGCAAGTCACCATTGATGTAGTATACTGCTGATGGGAATATACAACTTCATATCGCTTTAAACAGTGTGGTCTAGCATCAGGGCTACATTTTGGACAACACACTTCCAACACTGAGTCTTACTTAAAGTACTTTAAAAAAATACTACAATATAGAACCTTAATTCAATGTTTTTGTTACTGGTTGGAAAAGGAAAATCCCATCAGATTCCGGCGCAGATCCAGCAGGAGTTTTGTAATCACTTTTGCTAACATGAATTGTTCAGTGAACGATGTACACGGTCGGGTACGGATGCAATTCAGGATCATTCTGTCAGAGGCCTGCCGTCTGCACGGTTACAAAACCTTTTCATTATTCTTTTTTGAATTCCAGAATTTCTTTGGACAGTTGACGAGCGTAGTTGACCAGCTTCGTTCCCCCTGAGAGGCGCCTGAAGTGACATACAACATACAATCTCAACGGAATCAAAGTGTTGTCATTTTTCCTCTCTACTATGAAGGATTTCTTCTTAAGCAAATAACTTCAAGGCTTAACTCCCAATATGCCGACTCCTTGTGCTGTCGGAGATGCAATCATGCAATCAAACAAACAACGGTTTCAATTTTAACTATTTTATTACAGTGTATTCATATTTGTTTGTATTCTACGCCCAATGTCTTTATTTGATATTCAGCTCCAGGGTCCTTTTTACAGAGTCTGCCCCGACCTGAAACAAATTAAAATACCAATTTCACTTAATTGACTATTTGAGCATTGTCCCTTTGCAGGGCCTGTATGAAGACGGATACAAATGTCACAGTAGCCACGTATACATGGACACAAATATTCCAATTCCATTCGGGTTATTTGCTCAAACGGAAAGAATCTAACCTTTGTATACACCTCATTCCGAGAGAAAAGTGCCAATCCGAATGAATACGACATCAATGTGGACGGTAAGGATGAATGATTGTAAATCTGTGTCGTTTCAGGCTGCTGTTTCGAGTGCTGACCAGAACTAGCTGGAGATGCCGTTGTAAAAAATGTTTTTCACAAGGGAGAACAGTGTCACAGTACATACTCATTGTTCCTCAATGAACCACAGTAACCACGTATACATGGACCCAAATATTCCAATTCCATTCGGGTTATTTGCTCAAACAGAAAGAATCTAACCATTCCGAGAGAAAAGTGCCAATCCGAATGAATATATAATCGGATTCACAGGGGTGGAATATTCCTTTCCCCAATCCGATTGAGGTATCTTGTACCCGCTCAATCGGAGAGTTGTCAGACTGCGTTCTTCTTCGTGGTGTTTTTCTTCTTCTGTTGTTTATTGGCGGTTGGCAAGCAGCTTTCGTGTGCATTAGCGCCATCTGTGGAACAGAATCTAAACCCTTCTATACGCCATTCACAAGTCCAGTTTTATTAAAAAAGAAAATACATATCTACATAATAACATGTGCCGAGCTTAATTATAAAATATTAGCAAGATTGAACTTTATCTTTTCCTGTTCCCGGGTGCGTTCTTTCAGCGAATGCTGAGATTTGACGTAACACACAGCTCCAGACGTTCTTCGATTTAAAAAAATGGACGCGAGCAATCGGAACTGGACTGCTGTGGAAAGTTTGATTTTGATTCAAACTAAATTTCAAGACTGGACGAACGAAAAACTGGCAATACGGAGTTATTCCAACAAGTGAACGAAAAACTCAGGGAAGTCGGTATCACGTGATGTTGGTGTTTACGTTTTACTGCGCATGCCCCATTGACTATTCTGGTTGATTATAGCGGCGCATGTAGACAAGAGATTGGAATATTCCTTTCCATGTATACCATTGCTTTCGGAAAGATTCCATTCGGAAAGAGAAAAACTCATGTAAACGTGGCTAGTGACAGATTAAGGTTATTTTATTACCGATTATATCCATCTACAGTAGCTGTAGAGGCTTCAGACAGGCGGATCATGTTGATGTTCCTGTGCGATTACAACAATAACTGAGACAAGTGAAATGAGAAATCCTGAATGTTTGTCTTGTTTAAGAAGAAACCCCTGGATTTATTAAACTTGCTTCATAGTACAGGTTTGTGGTCAGCTCACCTGGCTGAGCGGGGAGGCCCAACGTCGTGAAGAGCTTTGGGTCGTTTTCTTGAAGGTGAGCAATCATCTTCCAGCTTGCATCATCACCTTTGTTCCTCACGGTGTCAATGAGCATACGAGCCTTGTTTGATTTGCTTTTGTTCTCCTCAAGTACTGCCTCGCGTTCCCCGGCATTCAAGACTTTGTCATCCAAAAGATCATCCAGAAGCTGGTCGATGACGGCCATGGACACTTTACCCACAAACTCCTTTCTCACGTCCTCAAGTTCATCTGTAAGAAAAAGGACTTTACAGGCAGTGGTTGGCAACACCGTTCATTTCAGTGAAAAGATCCCTTCATTTCGGTCAATTGGTCAATTGATCTCCCCTGTGCAAAGACCCGGTCAGCCGTGTCGAGTCAGTCCGTTCACTCATGTTCACAACCCCACCCACCCACAGAGCGAGGCGCGATGATAAGATAAGACAGGAAAGCACGCAGATAGTCCCGCCATGAAAAGGAATGGTGAACTGACTCTCCAGCCAAAAAAAAAAAAAAAACATTTGCGACTGAACGGGTATTTAAAGGGGCGGTGACCTTGTTCATTCCATTCACAAAAAAGAACTAGTTCTTTTGACCTGTTCGTTCATGACTGACCCACCACAAGCGGTGGGACCTGAGTGGGAAGGCAACCATTACAAAAACAGACAATACATTTCTTAAGCACTATAGTGATGAAAATATGTTTTCAAAAAATATTATTATTTTTTAATCTTGACTTCAGACATGCATTCTTACTTTGTCTTCCTGTTTTTTTTAAATAATATTAACAAACAAACAGTTTAGGGCAGGGGTCTCAAACACGCGGCCCGCGGGCCAAATGTGGCCCACAGGACACTAGTTTGAGGGCCCCGCCTTGATATGAAAGTTTAATGTTAGTGCGGCCCGCGCAAGTTTGATATGGATGCTGTATGGTATCATGTACCCAGAAAAATTATTACGTTTGATTAATGTTCATGTTAAAGGTTAAATAACTGTTAATAGTTATCCTCCCTATCCGTGTGGAAGTGGTAAGTTTTTGGCTATTTAAGTTTAAAGGAAATAACTTGAAGGCTACCGTTTAGGGCGCTAGCTCTCTAGTTTGCGAGTTAGCATGTGTCTCAAGACCCTGCAGTTGCGCAGTTATGTTGTAAATAAAAAGAGTATAAATGTGACTATAGTCGTGTTTTGTCATATCTACAGGGCTCTAATGTTTTAATTTTAATCAGAAAAAAATAATTTGTCTACCCACCAACTATATGTGGTTTCTTAAGTTTTTATTATTTGCCGTTTTATTATTATTATTATTATTATTATTATTATTATTATTATTATTATTATATTTATTTATTACTGATTGATTGATTTTCTTTATTCTTGATTTGTTTATTTATTTTTCATCTTATTTTGTGCAGAAAAATAAAAATTAAGATACTTGAGAGCAGTGGAATGTTTTATTAGAGCTTTTATTGTAGAAAATCGGAACCAAAGCACTGAAATTTTTTTTTATATTTTTCTGTTTTTAATAAATGCGTTTTTTTTTGGGGGGGGGGGGACTTGATGCGGCCCAGCCTTGCCCAGACCCTAGCTCCAGTGGCCCCCAGGTTGAGTTTGAGACCCCTGGTTTAGGGTGATTATTCACTTCCAAGGGTGGCGATATTATATATATTATATATATTGTCTTGCTGTTAAAACTCAAAGACGATTTATGATATTGGCTCACAATAAACTAACTGTAACAATGCGGACTGTAGAAAACGAAAGGTGAGCCAGCACTTTCTTGCGCAATGCAACATAATAATCATATTAAAATAAGTAACGGGGCATCGTTAATTTTTTTTTTAATTAGCGTTACGCAATTATTTTATAACAATCTGCATGTATTGTTACTTGTTTACTAATGCGATAAATGGCGTGTAAGAGCATTCATTCCGAAACTAAGATGGCGTGGAAGAGCTCAAAGTGAAAGTAAAAGATTAAAAAAAAAAAAACACGTTAAAGAACAAATAAAGTGGAGACTCACTAGCCATGGCTGACTGCTCAAGTGTGTTTATCGCCGAATTCGTTCTTGGAAAGTTGTGCTTCTGTCTTCTTCCTGTCGGATCTTGAAGAGGACTAGGAAGGGTGGCGGCGGGGGTGGTTTTGTGACGAGGAGGGGGTGGGCCGTGGGGGATATCTGACACCCATATCTATATATAAAAAAAGTAGACTCAAATGTTATTTAGCCCTTAAAATTCACACACAGATTGATCTAAAATGACAAAAAAAAGTCGGCTTGTGTCACTTTAAGCAGTTAGTCAATTTGGAACAATGGCGGAGCTATATACAGTACGTGCATGGTGGGTCTCATTTTGGCCACCATAATGAGAAACGTCTTGCTGTTTTGACCTTTTAAAGATAGGAACGTTCATGAAACTTTAAAATTTTATTGGAAAAAAACATGCAATCTTCATGAAATCAGTGTATTTATATAAAATATATTTCATATTTCAAGTAAAGTACATAAGGGCTGCATGGCGGATGAGTGGTTAGCATGCAGACCTAGCACAGCTAGGAGATCCGAGTTCAATTCCACTCTCGGCCACCTCTGTGTGGAGTTTGCATGTTCCTCACGGGTTTTCTCTGTGTACTCCGTTTTCCTTCCACATTCCAAAAACATGCAAGGTTAATTGGTGACTCCAAATTGTCCATAGGTATGAATGTGAGTGTGAATGGTTGTTTGTCTATATGTGCCAACTGGGATAGGCTCCAGCACCCCCTGCAACGGTCATGAGGATAAGCGGTAGAAAATGAATGAATGAAAGTATAGTATATAGTGTTATACAGTTATGTGTCTATATTTAAAATACACACAAATCCACACATTCATTAATTTTCTACCGCTTATCCTCACAAGGGTCTCGGGGGTGCTGGAGCCTATCCCAGCTGTCTTCAGGCAAGAGGCGGGGTACACCCTGGACTGGTGGCCAGCCAATCACAGGGCACATATAGACAAACAACCATTCACACTCACATTCATACCTATGGACAATTTGGAGTCACCAATTAACCTAGCATGTTTTTGGAATGTGGGAGGAAACCGAAGATGTCCAAGGGGTGCATCTTCCCGATCTCTTCACTGTGTGGCCAACCTTGATGGAGGACAGATTCATTAAAAAAATGGTAATGGTTTAATTTCATTTGAACATGCATCAGATTACAATTGAATGCATCACATAATCAGTTCACAGTTCCACATGTCCAAAAGGAGTAGGAAGAAGCAAGGCTTATTAAATCCTACAATCAGTAACTGTTACATTTGTTCACTTCCTGCTTTCCTAATATAGTTTTATAAGTTTTTTTTTGAAATTTTTTATTATTTTTTTTCGTCACGTCCCTAAGTACGAGGTGATATGACCATCCAATGACATAATGGGTACCATAGTAAGTGTCAATATAGTGATATATATAGCACATCATGACTGGTTCAAGACTCTTCATCCTTGTATTTAGCAAACATCAACTGCTTGTATTGTTTCTTGAATTGGCTCATCGTTGTGCATTGTTTGATTTTTCAAGTAAAGTTTATAAGGGCTGCATGGCGGATGAGTGGTTATCGCGCAGACGTCACAGCTAGGAGACCCGAGTTCAATTCCACCCTCGGCCATCTCTGTGTGGAGTTTGCATGTTCTCCCCGTGCATGCGTGGGTTTTCTCTGGGTATTCCGGCTTCCTCCCAATTTCCAAATTTTCCATAGGTATGAATGTGAGTGTGAATGGTTGTTTGAAGACAGCTGGGATAGGCTCCAGCACCCCCGCGACCATCGTGAGGATAAACGGTAGAAAATGAATGAATGAAAGTATAGTATATAGTGTTATACAGTTATGTGTCTATATTTAAAATACACACATTTAAAATACAATTTAGTAGTATTTCATGCTGGTCTCGCTTGTCAGTATGGTTTATCACCCAGGCCCAAATGGTGGAAAAGATGAGGGTCTGTCTTTTGAAGGTAGATGACCAACGTCTGGCTGGCGTCCTCACCACGCTGGCGTACTACGTCAAGGAGCATGCCAGCCTTGGCGCTTGTGACATGTTGCGCTTTGATTTCGTTAACTTCCTGAGCATTCAACATGTCAGCAGATAAAAGATCACACAGAAGCTGATCGATCACCGCCTTCGATACTTTGTCGGCAAACTGTTGTTGTACCTTGAAGAGTCTGTCTAGAAAAAGACAAAAATGGCAGATTTTTATGGTTGGTGTCTGGTGAATATAAGATGGAGATGTAATGTGTTAGAAATGGAGGATCAGAAGAAGTATGAATGCTGCTCCAAAATTTGATCAAAGTGCAGCATGTGACCTCTATAGATGATTACAAATCTCACAAAGATCCTCTTACCTGCCATGGCGCTCAAAGTAATAATTTCCTGAGCCAATACAGAAGCTGTGTTAAATCGCTGTGTCCCACTTCAAGCTTCTTTAGCTGTTGTGGCTCACCAGTGCCAACTGGGACAAGTTATATCGCAGTAAGTCCCTCCCTTGAAGGACATTTGCTTTGGAAATGACTGGTGAGTTTGGATTGGAGTAAGACATCTTTGTTTTTGAAGCCACGTTTGTTCCAATCGACATGTGGCCAAGCTGCCTGGCTGCATTCCACTCCAACGCAAACAAACATGTACTTGCTTGTTCACTTATGGCGTGACAACATGTTATTTGACATCCGACAATATGGTTGCACTGCGCCGTTTTTTTCTCACCAGGTTGTTTGTTACAATATGTGAATATAGGGAGAGACTGCAAAAACAAAGCAAACTTGCTCCCCCTGAAATATCTCGCCCTCTTATAGCAACATCTGTTCACGAAGTAGAACAGGGTCTGTGGTATGAAGGTGACGAGTCAGTTCAGTTCATTCATTCATTTTCTACCGCTTTTCCTCATGAGGGTCGCGGGGGTGCTGGAGCCTATCCCAGCTGTCTTCGGGTGAGAGGCGGGGTACACCCTGGACTGGTCGCCAGCCAATCACAGGGCACATATAGACAAACAACCATTCACACTCACATTCATACCTATGGACAATTTGGAGTCGCCAATTAACCTAGCATGTTTTGGAATGTGGGAGGAAACGGGAGTACCCGAAGAAAACCCATGCATGCACGAGGAGAACATGCAAACTCCACACAGAGATGGCCGAGGGTGGAATTGAACTCGGGTCTCCGAGCTGTGAGGTCTGCGCGCTAACCACTAGACCGCCATGCAGCCTGTCTGTATTCCACCAGTTGTATTCACACTGCAGTTTAAGGGGGACCTGATATGTTTTTTCCACTTTCTGAGCTATAAATGTAGTTAGAATGTTGTATTCTCGTGTTAAACGATAATGAAGTCTGAGCATATGGAAGTGAGCCTTGAAAGATGTTTTGGATAGCTCTGCATGCTCGCACACTGTGGGACACACTCGGTTTTTACAAGTGTCACAGGAGTTTGAACCTGACAGTTGCCCATTATCTTACTTGCTACTCTGACCAGGTTGAGAATCTGGGTTTTTGATTTGACGTTTAAATTCCCAAACCAGCTGGTGAAACCAAACCAAGTCAGAATCCAGCTGGCTTGGTCTACTTTCAGCCTTACTGTGTGAATGAGGCAACCTGCTTTGTCCTTCATCGTGTGCTCGTCGTGTATTAATCTATTTACTTCATCATTATTAAAGACGTGATTCAGAAGATCAGCCGGAAGGTGATTGATCACTGACAAGGATACCTGTGTCACAAACTGTACTACTGGAAGAAGACACAACAATATGTACATGTACTGTACAGGTGGTTGTTGTAAAGGCAAGCTCTTGTGTTAGATTTCATGTTGTTCGGACATAACGCTGTAGCATGATGAAAGTCTCAAAAGTACATTTTATATGTACTATGTTATGTTTTTAACAAAAACTCAATTGACCTTGCTGTTAACAATTTGCTGTGACTTATGTATTGCAACGCCAATCCACCAGATGGCGACACAGCATTTGTATTCATGCAACAAACTCCCAACGAAGAAGCCCCCCCCCCCCCCCCCCCCCCCCAGTGAGAAAAGACAAAATGGCTGATTGTAGCTGTGGAACGGCGTTATTGTGCTAATGTAAACATAGAGCAGGCTGGAGCCGGAGCGACTTCACCTGACGTTATCTTGCGTTGTCTCATCCTGCGAATGAGCGTGTACGTTGACACAAAACATACGTCATCTTTTATATTACCTTTGTTGTCATTGGGTTGCTTTGTAATTAGCCGTGCGAGCTAGCCGTAGATTAGCTTGTTACATTATCGCACTGGGCGTTAAGCAAACACTGTAGGCTGTATGTACCGTTTTCTATAACATTAGTTAATGACTCCTAATAATGTAGCCGAGTATATAGTCTGATAAGGTGTGTCAGTTTAGTACTGTTACGTGACAAAGACATTAGCCGACGCTAGAAAGACGTAGGCTAGTCCTCCGTTTAAGTTACAGGTCATGTCTTCTCTATAATGAAGAGTCTTGGCGTTACATATATGAGGTTGTATTTAACATTGCTATCTCTGCTGTTGAACTGGCAGTCTAAGTAACTTTGAAGGATGATGGCCCGGCGGTCTGAACGGCGTGGAATTCATCTGGACCAGTCCGAGCTGCTGTGTAAAAAAGGATGCGGCTTTTATGGCAACACAGCCTGGCAGGGTTTGTGTTCTAAATGCTGGCGGGAGGAGAACCAGAGAGATAGGCAGAAACAGATCCAAGATGACTGGGCTTTAGCTGAAAGGTTTGCCTCCATTCGCACCTTCAGTGTTTTGGGGGTTTTTTAACCGCTCACATTCATCCCTGTGCTTTATCTTGTCTTGTAAGGCTTCAGAGAGAGGAAGAGGAAGCATATGCAAGCAGACATCACAAGCCACAGTTGCAGCCCGCTGTCACACCTTTCAGCAAGTTTGAAGAACGCAAGACAAAGGAAAAGTCCAGCAAGGTCAACACAGTCACCAAGTTCTTCACTCCCTCCATTAAAACACCACCAAAGAAAGGTAGGCAATATACTATATCATTTCACAGCTGAACATGTCTCGTTATGAAATGGCATATTCAAATCATTTTGTGAGAATGAGATATTGTTGGGGCTTTGCTGGGGTCCATTGTTATTAGCCACGTTTACATGAGGAGTTTTTCTATTTCCGAATGACCTTTCCAAAAGCAATGGTCTACATAGAAAGGAATATTCCAATCGCGTGTCTACATGCGCCGCTATAATCAACCAGAATAGTCAATGGGGCATGCGCAGTAAAGCGTAAACACCAACATCACATGATACCGACTTCCTTGAGTTTTTCTTTCACTTGTTGGAATAACTCCGTATTGCCAGTTTTTCGTTTGTCCAGTCTTGAAATTTAGTTTGGATCAAAAACAAACTTTCCGCAGCAGTCCAGTGCTGATTGCTCTCCTCCATTTTTTAAAATCAAAGAACGTCTCGAGCTGCATGTTCCGTCATATCTCAGCATTTGCTGAAAGAACGCACCCGGGAACAGGAAAAGATAAAGTTCAATCTTGCTAATATTTTGTAATTAAGCTCGGCACATGTTTTATATAGATTTCCAATCCAATCCACTTTATTTATATAGCACATTTTATAAACAGAGTTTCCAAAGTGCTGCACAGACGAGTAAAAATAAAAAGTAATAATCCAAAACTAAAAGAGCATTTAAGAAATAAAATAATAAAATAGATATTAAAATATTAAAAACAAGAAACAAAGCAATAAAAGTATAAAAAATAGAACCAATTACAATAAAAACGAAGAACTAAAAGACACAGGACCATACGACTCACTCTGAGTTAAAAGCCAGAGAATAAAAGTGGGTTTTAAGACGAGACTTAAGGCTTTCGATATTGGGGGCCTTTTTTACTTGGGAGGGCAGAGAGTTCCATAGTTTGGGGCCGACCACAGAAAAGGCTCGGTCCCCCCTGGTCTTAAGTCTCGTCTTGGGCACCACAAGTTGGAGCTGGCCCTCGGACCTCAGTGACCGAGCTGGAGAGTAAACTTGGATGAGGTCCGAGATGTATTTCGGGGCCAGCCCATTCAACGCCTTAAAAACAAACAATAAAATCTTAAAATCAATCCTAAAACGAACAGGCAACCAATGTAGGGAGGCCAGAATTGGGGTGATGTGCTCCCCCTTTTTGGTTCCTGTTAAAAGCCGTGCCGCAGAGTTCTGGACTAACTGTAAGCGGGAGAGAGACTTTTGGCTAATTCCAGAGTAAAGTGCATTACAGTAGTCCAGACGTGATGAAATAAAAGCGTGCATGACTTGCTCAAAGTGTTGCAAAGATAAAAAATATTTAATTTTAGATAAAAGCCGAAGATGATAAAAACAGGATTTTATAACTGCATTAATTTGTTTGTTGAGTTTAAAATCACTGTCTATTATGACGCCAAGGCTGGTGGCTGAGGGACGAATGTTGTTTTGGAGGGGACCGAAGTCTATAGGGGGGCCTTTATAGTTGAGGAGGATAGCTTCGGTCTTCTCCTCGTTAAGCATTAAAAAGTTGTGAGCCAACCAGGCCTTGACATCCCTTAAGCACTCAAGAAGGGGTGTCAGGGGGGCATGATTATTTTTTGCGAGTGGCAAGTACAGCTGGCAGTCGTCCGCATACAAGTGATAGGAGATGCCATGCTTTTTAAGTACTGCGCCAAGTGGGACCAGGTAGAGGGCAAATAAAATGGGCCCAAGAATTGATCCTTGCGGAACTCCACAGTCAAGCGGAGCAGTGGAGGAGTAAGATCCCCCAAGTCCCACGGCAAGGCATCTCCCTGACAGGTACGACCTAAACCACTCAAGAGCAGACCCCCTGACACCCACACAGTTCTCCAGGCGAGATAAAAGAATGGTATGGTCCACTGTGTCAAAAGCAGCAGTCAGGTCTAAAAGCACTAAAATGGCTGAACCACCAGAGTCAGTTATTAAAAATAGGTCGTTAAAAACCTTTAAAAGTGCAGACTCAGTGCTATGAAAAGCCCTGTAACCTGACTGAAAAGTGTCTAAAATCCCATTCTCATCTAAAAAAGGTTGTATCTGTGCAAGAACACTTCTTTCTAAAATCTTTGAGATAAAAGGCAGTTTAGAGATTGGCCGATAATTTGATAAAATTAAAGGATCCAGACTAGTTTTTTTCAACAAAGGTTCAACAGTAGCCTTTTTACAGAAAGATGGCACGGTACCAGAGGCCAGGCTACTGTTGATGATGGTACACACAGAAGGACCCACGGTTGGCCACACCTCCCTAAAAAAGCGAGGTGGGACTGGGTCGATGGGGGAAGAAGAAGGCTTAAGACCCTTTACCATCTCCGTGATAAAAGCCAGTGACACCGGTTCAAACTGATAAAAACCTTTAGAGCACTGTGTCAATGTGGGCATATTAAAAGAGGGGGGTGATATATTACTTCGTACAGATGCAACCTTGTCCTTAAAAAACTGCATAAAGTTTTCACACGTTTCATATGATTGTTCAAGTATAGTGGATGGACTGGAATTTAAAACAGAGTCAATAGTTTTAAAAATAACACGTGGGTTGTTAATATTGTCTGATATCAAGTCTGAGAGGTATTTTGTTTTCTCAGTCTTCACCACATTCTGATAATGTCTCCAACTGTCCTTGAGAATTTGATAGGAGACCTGTAGACCGTCTTTCTTCCACCTGCGCTCTGCTTTTCGGCATTCACGCCGGGCTGCTCGAGTGACATCGTTGAGCCACTCTTCTTGTTTAGTTTTGGGGCGCATGACTTTCAGAGGGGCTAAACTGTCCAAGACAGTCGCACAGGTAGAAGTAAAGCAGTTCATCAGCTGCTCGGTGTCCAGTGCAGCGTCGGAGGTCATAAAAGCCTCAGACGCAGTGGAGAACAGAGTGGCAAAGGCCGAGGCCGCGTCAGGCTTGATAAAGCGACCAAAGCGAACAGGAGCAGGCAGGCTGGTGTTACATTGTGCGTCTAAGTCAAACCTAACCGGACTGTGGTCCGAGAAGACCGCATCACCTACAGAGACGTTATGAACAGTAAGACCATAAGACAAAACGAGGTCTAAAGTGTGTCCATGTATCTGTGTAGCTCCTGCTACACTTTGTGTCAAATTAAAAGCTTCCATCAATTCTAAAAAGTCTTTTGCCATAAGCGTAGAAGGGCAGCAGACATGAATATTAAAATCACCCACAATTAAAATTCTGTCATACTTTATCAGCATTGCAGCGACAAAGTCAGAAAAGTCCTGAATAAAATCCTTGTTGTGCTTGGGTGGTCTATAAATGACAGCGCAAAGCACCCGCTCATGTTGGTGCAGTTCGAAGCAGCTCACCTCAAATGAGCCGAAAGACGCCACTGACAGTGGCTTATGGCGCAAAGACGCTTTTAAAATAATAGCAATACCTCCTCCACGGCCAGTGGTTCTTGGCGTGTTGATGAAGGTACAATCAGGAGGCACCAGCTCAGAGAAGGCAGCGGACTCACCGGCATTAATCCAGGTCTCCGTGATGAATAATAAATCCAAACCGTACGATTTGAAGAGGTCCTGGAGGATAAACGTCTTGCTTGACACTGACCGCGCATTCACCAGTGCACATTTCGTTGGGCACCTAAGTGCCGCTGAAACTGCACGGTTTAGCGGCCGAAGGTTGCCGGGGCTGACGCCGGCAGCGGCCCAATGAGGACGGCGAATACGCAGTGCAGGGCATTCGTCGTGTTGCCCAACGATCGGCACCAGCCAGGCCCCAACGGAAGCGAGGAAACGCCGAGAGAGGAAGCGGCGAAAACAATCATTATAGTCGCTCGGAATATTATGTGGGGACCGTGCCACCTCGGGAGAGAATGCCAGCCAAGCTTTGAGTTTCACGAGTCTTCCACCCCGTGTCCCCCGGCGGCGTCTACGTTTCCTGGGAAGCGACGGCTCTGCCCGCAGCAGAAAGTTTGGCACATCGGACAGGTATGAGGGACGCGGTTTGTGTGACCCCCAATGTTCTTGTTTCACACATACTGCAACAATGTGCTGGATTTTAAGTAATTCTTGGCGGTTATACACCAGCAGAGAGTCTATGGTCCTTAGTATAATTAAAAAAACAAGAAAAGCCAAAGTGAGATGAGCGGGACGGCGAGCCAGACACACCGGCGCCATCTTGCCACGGCAGACTCCATCTGATTTGTATTTTTTTTTAATAAAACTGGACTTGTGAATGGCGTATAGAAGGGTTTAGATTCTGTTCCACAGATGGCGGTAATGCACACGAAAGCTGCTTGCCAACCGCCAATAAACAACAGAAGAAAAACACCACAAAGAAGAACGCACCCTGACGACTTTCCGATTGAACGGGTACAAGATACCTCAATCGGATTTGGGAAAGGAATATTCCACCCCCGTGAATCCGATTATATATTCATTCGGATTGGCACTTTTCTTTCGGAATGAGGTGTATACAAAGGTTACATTCTTTCCGTTTGAGCAAATAACCCGAATGGAATTGGAATATTTGGGTCCATGTATACGTGGCTACTTACAGTAAATATTGAACAAAGTCTGCCTCTGTCCTCCAGAGGCTGCCACCCCATCGGATGCTCAATCCAGCCCCAGTTCCAGCTCTACAGCCAACCGTCTCCCCTCTGTAGACACCGACCATGCGACAAGGGAGTTCATCGACTTCCTCAAGCCTCTGAAATACGGCCGACAAATCTTTAAACAGTGCCGGGCTTTCACGGAGGGCATGGCCTATAAGCGGGTGAGCTCCAGTGCCCTTTGACGTGCTGAATGTCACGTGACTCCAGTGTAGTTTTATGTAAATAAAACAATTCTAAATGCATTTAAATGATGAATGAAATGGATGAAAGAACGCTTGAGTTACTTTTACTCCTCACTAGATTTCGACCGATATTCTTTTTTTTGAGCCGATACCGATTTTTACCCTTAGCCGATGGCCGATTTTGCTTGTGCCGATATTTGTGGCCGATACTGCTTTTGCACCCTCAATTTACATGAAAAAATGACAATGATAAATATTACAGGTCTCAAGTTTAAACAAATATTTATTGAAATGTAAACACAGTAGGATTCAGCTTTCTTAAACACACATTTAAACGGCATTATCAACTTTAAAAGGAATAAATATTCAACATTTGTCGTATTTTAAGTTTTATCTCGCATTAATGTGATGACTGCTCCTCCGCAGTGAGACGCACCCCCCCCTTTGTTGGGATTTATCACTGTTGCGGTGTAGGAGGGGTACCGCCGGTCTTCAGGCAACACAAAGCTGCCCGGCGCATGCCTGTCTGTAAATCATTCGGCGGAAAAATACATCGGCGAATTCACGCATGTATCGGCCGATAACGATTCAAGTTAAGAACCCAAATATTGGCCCGCGATGTATCGGTCGATCCTTAATATGCTTGGGTGAGGGCGAACAGGCTCATGCTAAATCTGTTTGTGGTGGGCTGCCATATATGAAGGTACGGGAAACACTGGACTCTGGGATGAACTGATGTGAGCTGTTTATCCGTCGAGATGGTCTCATACATATGTAAGGATTCACAGAACCACATTCCTACCCTTTATTTAAGGACATGGGTGCTGACGACATGTCCGAATGTGTTCAGGACTTCTACCAGAATCTCTCGGAACGACTTCAGAGTCAGTTCAAAAGTAAGATGATTCTTTTTTACGCAGTTTAGAATCTTCTTATATGCGGTTCTCATGCTGATGTTTGTACTCCGAGGTTCCCCTGAGCATATAGAGGGCATCATGGATGAAGTGGAGAGGTACATGATGACGCGTCTTTACAAGGAGGTTTTCTGTCCCGAAACCTCAGACGATGAGAAGAAAGACCTTGCCATTCAGAAGAGAATCAGGTTAGTACAGTACAATACTAAACGGAAGGATATAGTTTTTTTTTAAAATATTGTTTCATTTCTAGAGCTTTGCACTGGGTCACCATTGAGATGCTTTGCGTTCCCGTCGACGAGGAAGTCCCTGAAGTGTCCGACAGCGTGGTTAAAGCCATCACAGGTAGAAGCTCACACCCACGCAGAGGTTTGGATGGCACTTGTTTTAGCCTGAAAATATTACTGTGTGTCCACCTCCTCCAGATGTGATCGAGATCGATTCCAGACGAGTTCCCAAGGACAAGCTGGCGTGCATCACACGTTGCAGCAAGCACATCTTCAACGCCATCCGCATCAGCAAGAAGGAGGCGGCATCGGCAGACGACTTTCTGCCCACGGTTATCTACATTGTGCTGAAAGCAAATCCACCTCGACTTCAGTCCAACATCCAGTACATCACTCGCTTCTGCAACCCCAGCCGGCTCATGACTGGAGAAGATGGCTACTACTTCACTAATCTGGTAAGGACCTCGGACAATTAGAATTATGTAGCTATGACTTGAGAAGTTAGCTTTTCTGACAGCTAACCGGGAGTAGTTTTAGGTCAGGGGTGTCAAACTCAATTTACCTGGGGGCCACTGGAGCTAGGGTCTGGGCAAGGCTGGGCCGCATCAGGTTTTCCAAAAAAAAAAAACGCATTTATTAAAAACAGAAAAATATACAAACTTTTTCAGTGCTTTGGTTCCGATTTTCTACAATAAAAGCTCTGATAAAACATTCCACTGTTCTCAAATATCTTAATTTTTATTTTTCAAAATAAGATGAAAAATAAATAGATTATCAAGAATAAAGAAAATCAATCTATCAGTAGTAAAGAAATATAATAATAATAATAAAACGGCAAATAATATAAACTTAAGAAACCACATATAGTTGGTGGGTAGACAAATTATTTTTTCCAGATTAAAATTAACAAAGCCTTATTAGAGCCCTGTAGACATGACAAAACACGACTATAGTCACATTTATACTCTTTATTTACAACATATTGCGCAACTGCAGGGTCTTGAGACACATGCTAACTCGCAAACCAGAGAGCTAGCGACCTAAACGGTAGTCTTCAAGTTATTTCCTTTAAACTTAAATAGCCAAAAACATACCACTTCCACACGGATAGGGAGGATAACTATTAACAGTTATTTAACCTTTAACATGAACATTAATCAAACGTAATACTTTTTTCTGGGTACATGATACCATACAGCATCCATATCAAACTTGCGCGGGCCGCACTAACATTAAACTTTCATATCAAGGCGGGGGCCTCAAACTAGTGTCGGGCCGCATGTTTGAGACCCCTGTGTTAGGTGGAGGTGGCCTCACGATCTGCTGTATTCCATGTATGCATGTTCTCCCCTCAGTGCTGTGCCGTGGCCTTCATCGAGAAGCTGGATGGAAAGTCTCTCAACATGACCTCAGAGGAGTTTGACCTGTACATGTCTGGCCAGGCTTCCCCAAACTACCCTCCAGCCGAGGGGCAGTCGTCTCGCTCCCTGGGCAGTCAGGCGCTCAGCCAGGTCCACAAGCGTCTGGACCTTCTGACGGGGCTCGGTGAACGGCAGGAACGCGTCATAGAGAGAGCTCGCCAGATGGAGAACGACCTCATCGACTGGACGGATGAAGTGGAGCAGAAGGTGCAAAGCGTTCTGGACAGTTTGGAGACACCGGAAGCTCCTACCACGACCACTGACAGCAGCTCAGCTACAGGCGCGCCGGCGGCCTCCTCAGCCATTGACTCCGATAACGTTGAGAACGAGCACCTGCCGCCGCCGCTGCAGCCGCAAGTGTTTGCCGGTTGACGCTGGACCCACATGCATTAGGTCACCACCTCGACTTGCATGTGAAACATCCCAGTGCCCCTCATCTCCTCATCAGTCCTGGATACTTCAGAATTCATCCTCTTTCTACAGCGCTCATTCTTTCCAGTGTCCCTTCAGACTATATCATCAGTTCACAAAAACAAACCTAAAAGACCCTTAACCGTGCTTCATCTACTTGGTGCTTTAACTACTGAGAAAGTGACTCATTTTCATACGTGCATGAGTTGATGCACGGACATATTGTATATTTAGGTTACATTCACATGGAAACATCCAAAGCTCCTGCCAAGAAGAGGTACTCGTACACACCGATGGGCTGGTATTTTTCTACATAATGGCAGGAGATGCTTATGATACCTCGAACATTTAACATACTTTGGTTGCTGGACATACACACCATGCATCCTGTAGCCATTCGAACAGTTTAAAGAGCATGGGGGAAAAACAGGAAAGAGAAAAATCGAGCCTCTTTCCTGCTGAGCACCTGATATACTAAAAACAAACTTAGTGCAGCACAAACATTTAGTATGAAATCTTTTAAAGCACTTTCTATGATTTTAACCATTTGGATGATACAGTATGATATATGAAGGATAGCACATACAATATTCACTTTTTCTGTTTCTCTAGATTTTAATCATTTTCTTATTCTGCAGCTATAGACGTGGTATGTATGTTTGTTTTGTTTCCTAAAAAAGACATAAACCCTTGAGGCCCCTTTTTAAAAATACTGTAATTTACGGTGTAGAAACAAATGTTTTTTGTGTTTTTCTTCCTTAAAAGCTTTTAAATCATTGCGGCCCCTTTTAAAATACAGTAATATACGGTGTATTAAGCCTCTGCTTTTTTCTTCAACTTTAAAACCTGCAGCTTAGACAGCAGTGCGGCTAATTTATGACTAATCTTGTAACGTATGTTTTTTGTGTTTTTTTTCCTTAAAAGCTTTTAAATCATTGAGGCCCCTTTTAAAATACAGTAATATATGGTGTATTAAGCCGCTGCTTTTTTCTTCAACTTTAAAACCTGCAGCTTAGACAGCAGTGCGGCTAATTTATGACTAATCTTGTGACATCTCGCATACTTCAGAACTACTACTTGTCATTTAAATAATGTGCCGCTAGTGAGTCAGTAAAACAGTAAACTGTAGCTTTTTCTTTGGCAGTAGCCAATCACCAGCTGTAAGCTTGTCAACCCATTGGAAAGCGCAGGGTGATATTACTCAATATAAACAGTCTGTTTCACTTTCATCTTTGATAAAAGGCTAAAATCATCACACAGCAATTTAACACTCAAAAGGTAGCTAAGAAATATAGACAGGTACCAAGTTTAAAATAAAAAAGGCAGCTATTTTGCTTCCCATAGTGCATTATTCCTAGCAGAGCAACTCATTGAACAATGGCTGTCATGGCACGGCTGCCGGGCCACCAGAAGGAGATCATTAGCTTTAGCTAATGACGACCTGCAATTTTTGATGGGTTGATAAGCTCATCGTGAGTTTTCTCATAGCTCATAATTGACTTGCAGTGCATCTTATATACAGTATGTAGACATGTTTTAGCCTCGACAAGGTCAAAGATCGATAACATTGATGAGAGATTATCTTTTGGTGTCAAAACAATCCTTAAAAATCCATAAAAGTATGCATCCAATCGGAGCGTGTAAGGCTTTTTCTCGATCAGGTCAAGTTTCATACAATCAGCCTTATTAGGGTATATCTGACCCATATGTTGAAAAGATATCAGAGGTACACTTGTGGTCCCCCAAGGTGCCTCAAGGGTTGAATGCAAACGTCCTAGCTTGAGTTATTTGTTAAATCCATGCATCTGGTATACGCACACTGCCACACCTGCACAATCTAACACCATCCAATCCAAGGGTTGTATGCCTGTACAAAGATAATGATGCTCAGTATTGAAGTACAATTTTGATGCATCCCTTGTAGTGGATATCATTAGATCAGGGTCAGTGAGTGTACTAAAACATTCTTTTTGCAACCTTATAGGTTTGGTACTGTATCATATAGATATATATATATATAGGAGACAATAAGTCAGTACTGCCCTTTATTTAAATGTAACTTATTGGGGCAGAGTTGGTTTATTTGCATCTGTGGGTATGTGACGTAAGGGATCTGTGGGTAAGTGGAGAGAAGGACGCCCGCAGTGTCGACACTTCTTATAGTCATCTTGTACTTTCACTGAAATACCCATGATTGTGCAAGAATAAGAGAGTAGAATAGAGTTTTTCTTTTACAGTAATATGCAGGAGTTTGTCTATTTTTGATTTTTTTTATTAGGTAGATCTGGTGAGTTGTGTAAATTAATGAAATGAAACCATTTGACTTTGTAAAAGTGTTTCCTTTTTTATGTAGGCAACGATCAGACTCCTCTTCAGTGGTGCATGTAAAAATATTACATAGAATTGCAATATTTAAACTTTAAAGTGTTTCCAACACTTTTAATTAGTATCATTTAACTTCTTTTCATGGTATTATTTCATCATTTAATTCTAACTTTCACTTTTCTTCCTCGGGAGATGGAAAGTGTGGCATTTGTTGTCAAATAAATACTTTATTATTATTATTATTAATATTTTGCTTGGCAAGTAACACCAGTTTTTGCTCCCGCCTTACAGCACAAAGCTTGAACTCGCTGGTAATTGGCTTGTATATGAACAAAAACAAAAACATTTTCATTAAATTTCAGCTAATTTGTAGTTAATACAGTTCAATTTATAATTAATTTGTAATTATAACAATTATTTTTAGTATTAGTTGAAAAATATTCTACCACTAGATGGAGTCTGTATTCATTCATTTTCTACCGCTTATCCTCACCAGGGTCGTGGGGGGTGCTGGAGCCTATCCCAGCTGTCTTCGGGCGAGAGGCGGGGTACACCCTGGACTGGTGGCCAGCCAATCACAGGGCACATATAGACAAACAACCATTCACACTCACATTCATACCTATGGACAATTTGGAGTCGCCAATTAACCTAGCATGTTTTTGGAATGTGGGAGGAAACCGGAGTACTCAGAGAAAACCCACGCGTGCACGGGGAGAACATGCAAGCCGAGGGTGGAATTGAACTTGGGTCTCCTAGTTGTGAGGTCTGCGCGCTAACCACTAGACCACCGTGCAGTCGAGTCTGTATTCCACCAGTAGTATTCACACTGCAGTTTAAGGGGCACCTGTTATGCTTTTTCCACTTTCTGAGCTATAAATGTATAAACGATAATGAAGTCTGCGCATATGGAAGTGAGCCTTGAAAGAAATTTTGGATAGCTCTGCATGCTCGCACACTGTGGGACACACTCAGGAAGTCTTGGGTGTGTGACCAATCACAGCAGAGTGGGCGTGCCGTGGGTGGAATAACTAAAACAGACCGTTTGGCTGCTGGGAAGCAGGAAATCCATGGAAACACTGCAAAATGAGGTGCAGAATCTGGACGATCTAGAAAGCTTTCTGTGCAGGTTATTGTACTGTACATTGTTGCTCTATGGGAGTCCACAACTCAACACAAAGGGCTGCAAATGAGCATAATAAGTCCTTTTTAAAAAAAATACTGTATGTCAAATAAATGTGAAATGAAACAAGAAAGAGGTTACGGAGTGAGAAAAGAGGATTTCCTGTGGTGTGTGTTAAGAAGTATTTTCACTTCCCTTCTTTTCAGGAATAAAAGATGTTTCCCATCAAGTCTCACCAGTATGACAAAGAAAAGCCACAATGATCTCCTTTCTTGGTGAGTTTGCTGTGTCTTACACTACAGGTTGTACTGTGTTATTTATGTTACTGACTCCTGAAATGTGTTTTTCTATTCCAGTTCTAGCAGTGCTTATATCCCTCGTGGGTATGTATCACTTATTCTATTCTTAATATACGGTTTGAACATCATGAGTTAACTATTTTGTGTGCGTAGCTCCTTCTTTTAGCTCTCCCAGTGCACTACTGGAGGTGATATCAGGACATTCCAGGGTCTTCACCAGCGAACGTGTCCAGCTCAGATGCAGCATCGTGGACGGCCACAAGTCCACTTGGAATTACTTATGGTTCAAGGACTCCAAGCTGTTACCGCAAAATAGTAATACGTTGACGCTGAAAGGCAACATCGATGACAGCGGAGCACTTCAATGCCAAGGAGTCAGGGACACCGCAGTGGGAAACATATATAGCAACAAAAGCCTGCCTGTCGACATCAATGTGGACGGTAAGGATGAATGATTGTAAATCAGAGTCTTTTTAGGCTGCTGCTCGAGTGCTGACCAGAACTAGCAGAACTCAAACGGAAAGTTGTCAGACTGCGTTCTTCTTTGTGGTGTTTTTCTTCTTCTGTTGTTTATTGGCGGTTGGCAAGCAGCTTTCGTGTGCATTACCGCCATCTGTGGAACAGAATCTAAACCCTTCTATACGCCATTCACAAGTCCAGTTTTATTAAAAAAGAAAATACATATCTATATAAAACATGTGCGGGGCTTAATTATAAAATATTAGCAAGATTGAAATGTATCTTTTCCTGTTCCCGGGTGCGTTCTTTCAGCAAATGCTGAGATATGACGTAAAACGCAGCTCAAGACGTTCTTCGATTTAAAAAAATGGAGACGAGCAATCGGCACTGGACTGCTGCAGAAAGTTTGTTTTTGATTCAAACTAAATTTCAAGACTGGAAGAACGAAAAACTGGCAATACGGAGTTATTCCAACAATGAAAGATAAACTCCAGGAAGTCGGTATCACGTGATGTTGGTGTTTACGCTTTACTGCGCATGCCCCATTGACTATTCTGGTTGATTATAGCGGCGCATGTAGACAAGAGATTTGAATATTCCTTTCCATGTATACCATTGTTTTCGGAGAGATCATTCGGAAAGAGAAAAACTCCTCATGTAAACGTGGCTAATGACAGCAGCACTCATGCAGCCCCCAGGCCATGACGCAACCACCAATTTGCTTGACTGTAGGCATAACGACTGTGTATAGAGTCCTTTTTAGTGGATAAATAATCTGCTATAGAAGCTTCTCAATGACCACTTCAAAGTGTATCCCAAATTTGATTTCTATAGCATTGTCATTGACCTTGACCTTGACCTTTCTCCAGGAGGTTGGGCCATTCTAGAAGGCCCACTGCGTCCCACCCTGGTCGGGGAGGCCTTAAACATGACATGTCGCGTCCGGGGCCGCCCCCGAATTCATGAGGTGACTTTATACAAAGATGGTGTGGAGGTCATGACACAAAATGACAACAGCCCACATTTGTACCTGCCCCACTTAAAACTGGAGGACCAAGGACTGTACTCCTGCAGGGCGTCTTGGGATGTCAACCGACAAACAAGTTCTGGGATATCAGCCGACATTCAAGTCCAGGTTTTAGGTGAGTTTATGTGCACCTTTTGACTGCAATAGGTACGTCATACTGATCATTTCTTCCCTGATGCTTTATTTCAGAGCTTCTGACGCAACCGGTTTTGGAGGTAGTTGCAGGTGATAACTTACTTCGGGTGGATCTCATAAAGCTCATCTGCAGTCTGCAGTACAACGCCCGTGCACCGGCGCCTCCTATTCACTACTACTTCTATAAGGATAAGCGCCAAATGGGGACGGCCACCTCTGAAAACTTTACCCTGGTCAAACGGACCCCTGGTCTGTACAGCTGCAAGGCTAAGGTGCCGAATTTGGGTCTCTCCAAGTGGAGTGAAGGGGAAACATTTGAAGAGTGACAAGGGCATAAAGATAAATATGAGTATTGGTAGCGTTTTAGGGTGTACTCGCAATGGTGTACTCGCATCTGTGCGCTAATGGCCTGCACTCGTGCTGCTCCACAGCATTCACTTTATGATACAACGCTGTATTACTGCAACTTTGTCATTCTATTTACGTCTATTGTGCAGATTGGTGGTTATCAATAATAAATTATTGAATTACTATTGCAAGCTGCTTGCATGCTCTTTCCTGTTACTTCAATTGTAAGATTCACTACACGGAATGGTAATGGTTTTATTTCATTTGAACATGCATCAGATTACAATTGAATGCATCACATAATCAGTTCACAGTTCCACACGTCCAAAAGGAGTAGGAAGAAGCAAAGCTTATTAAATCCTACCCCTCCATCTGGTACTTTTACAATCAGTAACTGTTACATTTGTTCACTTCCTGCTTTCCTAATATAGTTTAAGGTTTTTTTTTAATTTTATTTTTGTCACATACCGAAGTGCGAGGTGATATGACATACAATGACATAATGGGTACCATAGTAAGTGTCAATATAGTAGTGATATATATGTATAGCACATCATGACTGGTTCAAGACTCTTCATCCTTGTATTTAGCAAACATCAACTGCTTGTATTGTTTCTTGAATTGGCTCATCGTTGTGCATTGCTTGAGTTCCTTACTCAATCCATTCCATAGTTTGATTCCACATACTGAAATGCTATGGCTTTTTAACGTAGTCCTAGCATATAAGTGTTTCAAATTTATTTTTCCTCCCTGAGATCATATTTCTCCTCTCTTGTAGAGAAGTATTGGATGACATTTTTAGATAATTGGTTATTTTTAGCCTTATGCATTATTTTAGCTGTTTGAAGATGAACTATATCAGCAAGATTAAGTATTTGTGATTTTAGAAATATGGAGTTAGTATGTTCTCTGTAGGTGGCATTATGAATTATCCTTACTACTCTTTTTTGCAGTACATTTAGCGAGTGAAGATTGCTTTTATAGTTATTACCCCATATTTCCACACAATAAGTAAGATATGGTAGAACCAGAGAGCAATAAAGAGTGTGGAGTGATTTCTGATTGAGAACAAATTTTGCTTTGTTCAATATTGAAATATTTCTTGCCACCTTATGTTGTATATTTGTAATATGAGGTTTCCAGTTCATATTTTTCATCTATTGTGATCCCCAGAATTTATTTTCCTTCACCCTTTCAATGCCTACACCGTCTATTTGTATTTGCTGGTGCGTATCCTTTCTGCTGTTACCAAACAGCGTATCAAAAGCGTATCAAAATCACCTTTCACTGAATTAATTACGATATTTTCTCAAATAGTAACCTCCACATGTTCATTACTTAAAGCAGGGATGGGCAAATATTTTGACTTGTGGGGCGCATTGTGTTAACTGTTAATTAACTCAATGCTGTTAATTGTAATTTTTTGTTTCGTAACAGTTTTGTTTCGTTTTTTTTTTTTTTACTAAATAAGACATCCGACTTGCAAGTCTTGTTGCCAGTTTGTATGTTAAAAGTTGAAATACTTAGAAAGCAACTGGTGGGCCGGATTGAAATGCTTGGTGGGCCGCATGTGGTCCCCGGGCCGTAGTTTGCTCACCCCTACCTTAAAGGGATAGTTCTGATTTTTTTTTTTACATGAGGTTGTATGACACCCCCATAAGCAGTGACGTCATTCAACAGCGACCCACTCCCAATTTAGCGTCCTAAACCGAGTTCGGTGCTGAAGAAAGTAGTTCCAGCTAGTTGCTGGGGGTAGACGTCACAAATCGCTTGGAGTTATTTTCTCTGCCGTCGTATCACTTCGCGCTCCCGCCTGTCGATTGTTGTGTGGGAATGAGGCAGTGTTGAGATGCGCGGATCGCGATATTTGTTTAAAAATACCTATAAAACGTACCTATAATAATCTGGACTGTGACAAGAAGACTGAAGACTGAATTGTCGCCGTATAAATTCCATGGTTTTCCTGTCACGGACATTGCAATGAGACAACTTTGGCTGCTTGCCATTGGCCAATGTGGGAACCAGAACCTGACGTGGCTACGGTGAAACACCTTCGTGTGTGCAGTACATACTTTTGGGAGGAGGATGACGTTCCTACGCGACCATGACAGAGGATGAGACGTGTTTTGAAGAGTTCTGCTATTCCAGTAACACAGGTAAGAACTACCTAATTTGTGGCGCCCATTAGCACCTTGTTGTTGTCACCGAACTCCATCTGACGAAATTCGGCATCCGAAGTGATAGATGGCAGAGAAAATAGTGCCGAGCGATCTGATTTTTTCGAGTGGGAACTTTTGTGATGCAAATATATTATGCTTTTGAACGCATATTGTTTTGAGAAGCCAAACTTCTTGACTTAACTGTCTACAGCAATTAACTGGAACTACTTTCCTCACCACCGAAATCCGACCAGAACTCTGCTCAGGACAGGAAGTGGGGAGTGAGTAGCTGTTGACAGACTTGACTGCTTTTGGGGGTGTCATACAACTTCATGTAAAAAAACCCGAACTATTTTTAACACTGGATGAAGTCAGCCTTACCTATCCCACATGATTAAAAAAAAAAAGGTTCACCTCATATTTCGTGTGGAAGTGGTGTTTTTGGCTTCCTGAGTTTAAAAGAAGAGTTGTGCAATGTGTTGTAAATGATGTTAAAACTGTATTTAGAAAGCCATAAACAAGTTTTTTTTATTCTCCAACTACCCAAACATTCCCCAAAACATTAAATGTATTAACATTGTAGCCTGGAATGTGGAAATGAATTTGTCATGGTTGGGTCTGGATGACTTTACACTTAAAACGTGAATTACGTGGTGTCTTTGAACACGTGGACTTGCAGATTTGTCGTGTTTCCTGAATACTTTATTCGGGCATGACACATTTTTACAAACGGCATGGGTTTTGTCAATTTCTGCACACCCTACTTTGTGTAGAAATCCAAAATGTGTCCACACTTCAGCCTTGTACGCCGCAGAGGCCGCTGTTATGTGCTGGCATTCTGCCATGTTGAACTGTGTTTGTTGAATCTCGTTCAACGTCCTTGCCTAATTGACTACGAAAGTGCTGCCACCTAACGATCGGAGGTTTAAATTAAAATCAGAAATCAACCTTTGCCGTGTCTGAACTTTAATAAATACCATATACAGTCTATGATAAATGCCTAAAATATCCATATCATACTTTTTAATATCGATACAGTATCATGGAACGAAGTATCGCAATATCGCCGAAACGATATTTTCTTACACCCCTAGTTAGCATGGAGCTAGCGCTAATGGCTTCCAGGAAATATTTGTTCAGGTGTGAAGGACAGCTAACTTACCTAAAGATGCAACCAGAAGTGTTTTGAACGTTTGAAACATTTTTTTTATTGAAAGGAGTCTTGAGAAATATGTTGCTAACAATGAAAATACAGTACAGTACAGTAGTACAGTAGCAGTAGCACTACTTGCACCACAAAATACAGTACAATTATGATAGAGTTCATAAGTACATGGCGCCATCACCATCAGGGTGAGTAAAGTAGAAATCCGGAGAAGATGCTGTCATCCTCACTGCTGGCGTACACCCCGTTCCAGTCCCTGAGGGTCTCCATCCACACCCGGTCACCCGCGGCCAACCTCAGTACCACCAGAGTGGACGCCTGGTCGATATCTTGTCCGTATAGCGAGTCCCGTGTTCGTACCCGTCGTGAGCCATTGACCACCAGCGTGGCACGTAGAGGCTGGTTGCGTACGGTGATTTGGAAGGAGAAGACGTAGACACCGGCATGGACACACATGAAGCTGTTGGTGGTGACGTTGAAGTGGTTCTCCTCGTTGTAGAAGACTTTGTCAAAGCGTATAGGAAAGCCAGACGGCGGGAAGGACTTTCTGGGAGAGATGCCAACACTGAAGGCTGAGCGCTTCGGAGCAAGACCGGACCCCTTAGCTCCTTTGAAGCCCCGCATCCCCCGGTCCCCTCTCATCCCGGGATAACCTCTATCCCCCTTTGGCCCCTGTATGCCTCTTACACCTTGAGGACCCTGAGACCCTCCCACCCCGGGTTCTCCCTGTGCTCCAGGAGGTCCAGGATCCCCGCTGACTCCTATCGGACCCGGAGCACCATGTTTGCCATTCATTCCTGGGATTCCCATTGCTCCTGGGATTCCCGGAGACCCAGTGTCTCCACGATCACCTTTTGGTCCCCTCTCCCCAAATGTGCCACATTCCCCCTTATCCCCTTTGTCTCCTTTTGGACCAAGTGCAAGAGTCACTCCGGGGGGCCCGACTGGGCCCTCTTTTCCCGGTTCTCCTTTCTCACCAGCAGTCCCATTCTGACCAACTTCACCTTTCTGCCCCGAGACACCTTTGACGCCTTGCATCCCCATTTCACCTTTCTCTCCTTTTGGGCCTGCATCACCTGCACAGCAAAACATATTCAATATATTAACTGGCACAAAAAGAAAAAAATGAACAGCAAGTTCAACTGTGTACCTTTCTGCCCCGGTTTTCCAAAAACTCCAGGGTGTCCTCCTGGGCCAACGTTTCCCCGTTCACCCTTATCCCCTAGTTGATCCAAACATAATAGCAGCTCTGCATTAGATCCAGCACCTTTTCTTTTATACTGAATACAGAGTAGTGATACTAAAATGAACGTGTAAACCGTTAATTAAATGTGTTCTTTGTGTTTTAGGTAGATAAACGTCCTGGATTAATCACAGCATTTTTGGTCTGTAGTGTTGTTTGGGGCCTTTTGTTGGGAAGTACTGTACACAATCATTATGCAGTCAAGTAATCAGTTCTTGTGTCCAATTTCGTAGGTTGATAATTGAAATTCAAACCAAGGTTTGAACTTGGAGAGTCTTTAAATACGAGAGAAATGTGAGAAAATGTTAATGCCTGTTAGAGAAATGTCTATAAAGTTTATGGTGAGGTGTTTTACAGCCTTAAAACATAAAATGTACACAGTATAATTCATTCATTTATTTTGGGGGGGTGCTGGAGCCTATCCCAGCTGTCTTCAGGCGAGAGGCGGGGTACACCCTGGACAGGTGGCCAGCCAATCACAGGGCACATACGTATAGACAACAACCATTCACACTCACATTCATACCTATGGACAATTTGGAGTTGCTAATTAACCTAGCATGTTTTTGGAATGTGGGAGGAAACTGGAGTACCCGGAGAAAACCCACGCATGCACGGGGAGAACATGCAAACTCCACACAGAGATGGCCGAGGGTGGAATTGAACTCAGGTCTCCTAGCTGTGAGGCCTGTGCGCTAACCACTCATCCACCGTGCAGCCCTACAGTATAATTATTGTAAAAAAAAAAAAAAGTTGGCTACTTCACGGATTTGATTTACTATTTTGGTTTTGGGAACCTATCCCCCACGGTAAACAAGGGAACACTGTAACACAAATACTATTAGGCCATAAGTATAGTCTGAATCTGAATGGTGGCCACCTTTGTCTCCTTTGCCCCCCTTTGGACCAATCACACCTGGTGGTCCAGGTGAACCTGCTGATCCTTTAAGACCTCGTTCACCCGGTGGCCCTAAACAGACAAGTAAAGTTAAAAACACAGAAAAATCATCAGAAATAAACTAACAATGTAAAAATGAGAATCTGATGCTAATTACCTGCCAGTCCATTGTCTCCTCTTGGACCCTGGGGGCCTCTCTCAGGTGGGCAGCAGTCACAAAAGTTGAAGTAGCACTCGCTGTAATCCAAGGTGTAGTTCTCATTGCCTACACCAGGGGGCTGTGTGCTTACGTCCTGAGGAAAGACACCACTTGGGTGGGTGGTTCTCTCTGGGCTGGGCAGAGGGTGAGACGCCACAGGGTACTGGTTGTAGTTGTTGTTATTGTTGTGGTCTGAGCCTATCTTGGGCTTTGGTGTACCAGGGGTCATGGGCTTCTTGGTGTATTGGTACTTGGGCTTGGCTGTAATCCTGGCCTCAACTGTGAGTGTCACCACGACAACAGCCAGAAGAAGCCACAGAGCAGAGATAATCCTCATGGTTGAAGTGGATCTGTGCAGTTAAAGTCTTCTTAGGAGTAAAATCCACACATCATGCTGATGTTCTGCATATAAATGACACTTGGAAGACATGCTTACATATAAATAAAACATACTGTATATCCTTAAGTAGTAAGTAGATAGATTATATCATTCATTTATTCATTTTCTATCACTTATCCTTGCGGGGGTGCTGGAGCCTATCCCAGCTGTCTTCGGACAAGAGGTGCGGTACACCCTGGACTGGTCGCAAGCCAATCACAGGGCACATATAGACAAACAACCATTCACACTCACATTCATACCTATGGACAATTTGGAGTCGCCAATTAACCTAGCATGTTTTTGGAATGTGGGAGGAAACCGGACTACCGGGAGAAAACCCACACATGCACGGGGAGAACGTGCAAACTTCACACAGATATGGCCGAGGGTGGAATTGAACTTGGATCTCCTAGCTGTGAGGCCTGCGTGCTCACCACTTGTCCGCCATATATATATCATCTTATATTCATTCATTCATTTTCTACCGCTTTTCCTCACGAGGGTTGCAGGGGTTGCTGGAGCCTATCCCAGCTGTCTTCAGACGAGAGGCGGGGTACACCCTGGACTGGTCGCCAGCCAATCACAGGACGCATATAGACAAACAACCATTCACACTCACATTCATACCTATGGACAATTTGGAGTCGCCAATTAACCTAGCATGTTTTTGGAATGTGGGAGGAAACCCACGCATGCACGGTAGAACGTGCAAACTCCACACAGATATGGCCGAGGGTGGAATTGAACTTGGGTCTTCTAGCTGTGTGGCCTGCGAGCTAACCACTTGTCCACCATGCAGCCATATATATCATCATTAGACAAATAGCCCATGACTTGAATGGATGATTAGTGTCTATGTCCCACCAGTGCTTTTTTTTTCGTGTTTTGGTTAATTGCGGCCATGCTCAAATGTGCTTGTTAGTACCCTAAAACTGTGTGCCAAATTTGGTGGTGATTCATCTCATGACGCTAAGATACAGTGAGTGTTTTGTAGAGCAACACTGAGCTGTAGATGCACAAATGCAAAATGTGAAAATTAAGGACTTACCCCGTTGTGCATAAGTGTTCATTTATCTTCTCTTGCGGTGGCTTGGAGGCATCCTCTGCTGCTCCAGCTCCATCTGATATCTCCACCAGGCTCAAGCAGGAAGGCACAACAAGGGGGGAGGTCTGAAATCTAACGAGGGTACGCCTGGATGGGACCCAAGGAGAACCACTGTGTTGTGTGCAAAAAGGGTGCTTTTGTGACATGGGATACTCGCAGCCACCAGGAGCTCTACACTTACTTACCGCGAGCTCAGCAAAGAAGCAAAGGCCCTTGAACGATGGGTCACACGATACGGATGGCATTCTTCCATCGTCCAAGCAGCTAGGATGCTGTTAATGTGGAGGACAAAGCATAGCAAACAAGGTTCTGGGACAGAGGCCAGGCCGCTCGGGCTCCCCGGTTCTGCGACTAGTGTCTGTCAAACAATATACATTATAAACAATAACTCAAGAAGTGAGTAACCATGGCAGTGGTTTCTAGTACCACATAATGGAACATCACAAATACGCCCCCTAGAGGCTGACAGATTACATGATCGGAACAATTAGATTGGATTGGATGCTATATTTTTTGTGGCCCCATCATTAGTCCATTGTTGCTTTTTAGTGCATGACCTTCAATGTTGCACGTGGTGTCATTAAATGGTGAAAATATGCGAAAACACCGACTGTAACTTCAGGGCGTTTAGACAAATCTCCACTAAATTTGGTACTCACTTTTAAGAAAAAGGTCTTTGCAAGGGCACGGATGGGATTTAGCAATTAATTACCCATAAGTCATTGACCATTTGTCTAATGATTGTAAAACTTTCAGAATATCTGTATTACATGTACTCGGTGGTGGAGCTAAAGGGTGGCCATTGCCCTTGGTCACTCTCCGGCCACCACAATAGAACATTAGTTCAGGCTGACTGCCATTTCCGCTTAGACGCATTTCAATGCAGCACACAAGTTTCCGTGAGCGAGTGGAAGAGAACTACCTATTTTGTGAAGGAGTTGTCGCTAAAACCGCGTCTTGCATGAACTGCAAGCAGAAGGTAATTTTTCCATGATTACTTTGGTCGGTTACGGTCAACTTTTATGACTTTGACTTAAATTCTGAAACATGATTCAGCACATAAATCGTTGCTTCTTAGTGCATGACCTAAGAAGAGACAAATCTCCACCAAATTTGGTACTCACTTTTAAGAAAAAGGTCAAGGGCACGGACGGGATTTAGCAACCATTCGTCTAATGATTGTAAAATTTTGAGAATATCTGTATTACATGTACTTGTGGTGGAGCTAAAGGGTGGCCATTGCCCTTGGTCACTTTGCGGCCACCCCAATAGTCCAATTAGTTCAGCCTGACTGTCATTTCCGCATTTCAATGCAGCACACAAGTTTCTGCGAGCGAGCGGAAGAGAGCTGCCTATTTTGTGGATTCAGCACATAAATGTTTTCTATTGGAAACTCTCTGGAGCAGCATGAGTGGGCATGTGAACCAAGGAGTCTAGACTTAAAACAGGACTTCCAGTTGCCATCCACTTCCATATTATGCCTTCAACCATAATGCAAAATCCAAAAACTATGCATTGAAATGCTGTTGAGAAGTTATTTTTTTGGTAGACCTCTGCACTGATTGCTGTTAGAGCCATGGATATGCTTGAGTTGCCAAAGACCCCACACCCTCAGAGAGAGATCCATGACAAAGAAAGGAAGGAAACGGAATTTGGGAAACAGAAGAAGACTGGTGCAGGTGGCAACAGAGCGTGTAAACCGAAGAGAATTGTGTTGTTTTGATTTTTAACAAGCCCTTACTAGCTTGGGTGTTTTGGTAAACCATGTTGGAGGTCTTTAACCTTATGACCCTGAGCATTGTAGTCCTCGGTAGCCAAAGGAGGCTTCTTGTCGGCTTTTCTACTGCAGGTCTCTCTGTTGTATTCATACCACACACAAACAACGGCATTCATCTTACAGTGCCTCACTTTGCTGGTCACTGGGGCCCTTGCTCAAGTACTTTGCCCGGCCTCCATGCGCCATCCTTCATCTATACAAACACACTCACACACGGACGGAAGGTGTATTATCTTACATTAAAGCACAGTGGTTGGTCTCTAAAGTGAACCACACACAGTCACATGCCATTATGAGTTTCTGGAGAGATGCTAATCTACACTTTTGGGTGACGTTTTGGTTAGCTTCATTAGGACGGGATAAACTGCTTTTTAAAGGTATAGTATTATGTGTTTACATATAATATTAGTGCTAATCTAGGATTAAACAATATTTAGGGTTAAAGGTTGTTTTATTTATTTGTATCTATCCACATTCTTCTGCTTAACCTGGTCCCAGCAGGTTCAGCAGGACAGCTTATCAAGGCAGTTTGCCAGTATGCTAGCTATTAGCATTGTTAGCATTTCTGTTTTGTTGGGATACTGCTCAGGTTAAAATAGTTTAAAAGACAAAGCAAAAAGCCATCAAGACCGTCTCAAATGTCAGGCCCGAGATTACGAACGGGTAAAAATCTTGGATAGAACATGGGGGCTATATGGGGATTTTTTTGTAGTTTCTCGTGTTAACCACTAGATGGCAGCATGCGCACTACTTAATGTGACTGTATACACCAGCATTGAAACACTGTTTGTTCAACAAGTACAGTTCTTATGCTCATAATACCTCATTTAAAATCAAATGCTTCCTCTAACAGGGCAGAACAGACAATCATATTATTGATTGTGTCTAATACATGCTTATTGTTTGCTCAGTGTATCAAAATATCAAAGTTTGTATTGAATATGTTTCAGTATATAACATTTAGTTAGAGATTGTGTGTGTCTCAAAGGAAATAGAACACATACATAGAATTGTTTTTGGAGATGATCCTTTGACCCTATATGTCTAAAAGAAAGCCTCTAAGTGACATACTACAATGACAACGGTCCTATTACAAGGTACAACACTGCATTTAAATTGCAGGGTTGTGTTGTGTTGTGTCTGTGGATGTTATCAGATGTTGTGTGAATATTTAATTACACACTGGGCTTTCCTTGTTCTAAGGTGAGACGCGGCTGTAGTGGTGTCATGTAGACTATCCATGTGTGTGTATGTGTGTATGTGTACTTGCACGTTGCCAGGAGTTCCCTCCACCTGCTTGTCCTACCAGCCACGGTCAACAAACAAATGCAACACAAAGCGAAAGCGAGGTGTTCAGGGTGTGTTGTTTTTTTTTTTTCACCTTGTTCACAGGGAGATAACCTCTGACCCCTTTCCTCCATGGACCCAAACGATCAAATGAAGTGTAATCAGAATACAATCGCAGACAAGTTGCGGCAAAGCGAGAAGAATAATCAGGCTTGTCTTTTGTTTGTGCAAAACAAAAGCACACAAAAAAAATGCTTGATGACTGTATTGTGTTCCTACACAAAAATAGTGGTTGCAGCTGAGTTAATTATATTTAAATAATAATCTGCTTTGTCAGAAAACAAAGATGACAAGTGGGACTGGTTGTTCTGCAATTTTAACCCCACTTTCTCCAAACTAGAAGGACGTATTGTTGAGCTGATTTTATTAGCTTTTTATAAAAGCAAAACACAAGAAGACTGTCAAGGCTGTGCTTTGCTGTATTTACTGTACATTATCAATGGACCGCAGCTCCCCAGTGCCGGCAGCACTTATGCATATTACGATGCTAGATATTTCAAAAATAAATCATTACTGCTATACAAGATGTACACTGACTAATCTACTCTAAAGTTGACTATTACCTGATGTTAAAGGAATTCAAGAGTGCTGTCATACTATGACATCATGCTGATAAGATGCATTCATGTCTTTTAAACTGATAGTGTCTCTTTTGTTACCCAATGATGCATTGTCATAATAATCCAAGATGTGAAGGCCCGCATTGCTAAACCCTGATATCATTGGCGACAGAATGGCAATGCATTGGCTTTAACTGTTATGCCATTCATTCACAGAGCACTTAAGGACAATTAAGGGTATCCAGGACGCTGGTGTACCCCATACAGTATGACAATACTCTGCCCCAACAACACAGCAGAAAGTGAAGCCTGTGGACTTCTATATCTGCACCATCACCAGACAAGAACAGGTCTGGTGACTCTGATATTGTGTCAGCATATCAAAGAAAGACCTTAAATGAACTCGCGAGAGTGCCAGTCCTGTCTGTTTTGTGTGAATTTTGATGTCCGAGTTGAAAAAAAAATACATCTTCTGTCTTTCGGCCTCTTTATTTATAATATGATCATGTGTAACAAAGCTAAATGTAAAAGTTGTGGATGAAAATTGGAGTGTGTTTTATGGCCACAAGAGAAAATAGATATAAATAACAACAACAACAAAAAAAACAAGTTTGGTAACTGACATTGAAACCAGCCAAGCATTTACCAGTGGATAAAAATATAGAACTTTGTATAAATAACATAGAAATCAAGCCCTCAATCCAAAAGGAGCAAGCAACACTCATCACATCAAACAGATGAACTGCTTCTATGGCTTCTAAGTCTACGCGGCGTGTTTGTTGTCTATAGATCAACTATAGGCTTTGCTAGTCATTCAGGCCACTTTAAGGTTTAGTACGTGCTCACAAAACAATGTTTTCATTGCAAATAAAGTAAAGCCTTATCAAAGCAAACACCTAAGTCTAAAAAAAAAAAAAAAAAGGGGTGTGCTGAGTCAATATTTGCTCATGCTCAGTGCCCAGCGCACCTTCCCGGCATACCGGCAGTTAAAACACTACAGGAGGACGGAGGCAGGGCTCGGCACACATCAGTGCCATCATTGCGGTAGATTCTTTTTCCTGCTTTCCTTAACCGGTCTTATCATAAGCGCAACATTTGTGACTTTTGTGAGGATTCATTGCATAGCTTTACTGTGCTGGAATAACATTTTAAAAACCAAACAGGAATATATAGCGATAGTGTTTCTGATATAAAGTAAATGGAAGAACGGCTTTGTATCAGTTGGCCTGGTAGTGATTTTGGAGTGAGACCAGTATGGAAATCAATCCTGGTGAAGGGCCCTGTCATGCAAAATCTATGCACTCACACAAGGCTTGTGGTGGCGGACATGAACGGTTCACAGCAAGGGCGGGATAGCAAAGTGAAAGTTTTCTCGGTCGTAAGGTTTGTTTTTGTTCTGTCATCTTCAAGGAATGGACATTGCTTTGGTTTGAGGGTCAGATTTCCTCACCCATGACAGGAAAAATGGATGGTTTGATCTTCCCTGAAATGTTCTCATCCCCTGTTTCAATACCTGTGTCATGTTGAGCTGAGTTGTAGCTTTGCCTTAAACTAGATGAGAATTAAGAGCACCTCTGCAAGTCATGCTTACAAACGCATGCAATTAACAGATAGGGAGGATATGGTGTCCAGAAGGGGGGGCGGGGGTTGAGTTGAGTCGAACCCCATTTAGTTCATTAGGGTCATGGTGCTCTCTGGCTGCCCGCCGCAGATGCCCGAAAAGAATTCCAGAGCTAGGCGCACATGGATGGGGACAAAGACATAGGAGGTGTAGATCACCATAGCGACGGCAGAGACTAACACCGAGTTGAATATGGACTTTTCCCAAGGCTCCAGCACGTAGATGCCGGTAATGAGCAGGTACTGGTAGTACAGCCAGGCTAGGTACTCCCTCAGGTTCTTCAAGTTCATCCTGCAGCCTGGAGAGGGACAACGGCGTTGAGTTAGATTACGCAACAATAAAAACATATGGGCATAAATAAACGTTGAGTATAGTCCCCCTCTCTTCTTACGCCCCCATGATACATTCAATGATATAGCTAACATTAGTAGCTAAACTTTGCCCAAACATAACTAGAGAGCCATAATGGAGAAAAAAAACACAATATACCAAATACCTATTCAAAAAAGATAAACAATCCACCTCCTTTTAAATATGAGTAAAAAGAACCATTGCAAAACACACTACACACTCAAACTAATTAAAACCATGTCAGAGAGTGACTATGAAAAACGACATTTAATACCTAAACAACACAGTCTTGCTTAATGAGCAAATAGATATAAACGAGACACGTGTACAAGCTACCTTTTGAAGGTGATCCAAATTAGCATTGTTTGTCCTTGGAGGGGTCTGAGTGCAACATCGGGCAACTCCTATTGTTTGCATGTAACCCTTTAATAAGGCTACTTACTTATGTACTACTTCAGCACTACTACTAACATCAAAACACACTCCACTCAATATTAGCGCATGACATCATTGTTGCGAAATGAGGAAACACTTCCCAAGTTAGTGAACGGTACACACTACACTACATTCCTCACATCGTATTAGACATCTGACAAAACTGTCAAATAAAAACTGGGGTGTTTATTATTAATAAATATAATAATCATCAGGCACCGAGAAAAGCACACAGTAGGGAGTCCCGAGGGGGACAGCAGGGCCATCATAACAAAGATAGTAGTGAGGAGAATTAAACACTAATTAAACACTGCCTTAGGTGCTAACAACGACACACTATGCTAATTATTAGATATACCAATATTTACAAATATACGAAACACAGACACCGATATTGGCAACACATTTGCTTCTTTTACTGCAATGCCACTGGATGCATTTCAGTGCAAAATAAGACGACTCCTGCAAGACACTTATTTTGTTAGATGCCACAGGAGTATTTTTATTGTGAAGGCCGGAAGTGCGCCCTTTTTTTTTTTTTGTCTTGAAGGCTGTGTTTTGTGACAGCACATCTTCTAATGACCCCAGGTTACGCAGAAGGAAGGATGGAACGCATTGTTGTATGTATTTATTGTGTATAAGATAATATCTTATTGTGTTTTCGAGCTAATAGTTGTGGCTCACTTGAGAAGACCCGTACACTAAACATACAATTGCATATAAATACATCAAAATAGGAATAACAGTAAAGGGTTTTAACAGATCCAGTTGTGTTGGAAGGGGGCGGGGACAACAGGTGCGGACAGGTGCATATAGAACAGTGCTTCCCAAACTTTGGAGTCAATTGCTATGATTTAAGTCTATATATTAATTTGATATCAAATTGAAAGGGAAAGTTTACCACACCAAGGGTGGGTCACCACTCTCTCATCTTGACAGGCACCGACAGTACCCGTCAAAGATTTTACAACACTCTAATTTCTCATGAAGGGAAAAAACTATATATTTTAAGTGTTAAAATGGTGAGGCATTCAGGTGCACTTGTAATTGTGAGTGTTGGGCGCTAATTGTTTTTCATCGATCGCGAGCTACCGGTAGATGGCCTCCATAGTTTGGGTCGATGGCGTAAACGTCACTTTGTCGATGTCAGCTCCCCTCCTGATTCGCTCCTGCTTCCCCACGGCGTTTGAAGCCACACACGGAGATTCAACGTGCGTCTTTATTATAGTGATTACGGATAAACTAACTCTGCGGTAAGATGTCTATATTTCTATTAAATGTTATCCTATCACTTGTAGCGGCTAATTACCTAGTCAATTCATAGTGGCTTCATAGTGCTTTGTGTCATGAACTCCGTTATAGAAATGCATGTTTTATACACTTCCGTTTCTTAAACTATTATTTCATGATGAATGGGAAAATGTGCCCATTACCGAAACCTTTTCAATATGTTGCCTTGACTTCGGCTGTATTGTCTTTTGCATAACAATTTTCATTTCTTGTATATCGATAATGTTTGATAGGAAATGCTAATTGGGTGTAATAACATGAACGCTACGTAGCTATGTTGATTGACATTACCGCTACTCGGGTTATGTATTGAGGAATTATGTTTTAATTATATACCATATTGAATAGAATTATGATAATCGGTCATTTTAAAAAGTAGCTCTCAGGTTAAAAAAGTGCAAGCATCGACGTTCCCCACTTTGGGATCCTAGATTCTAGAACATACCATGTTGTCGGAAGCCACGTGCAGCAAAGTAATGATAATCATTTGTGTTATTCCACTTCTATAACATTCCTACATACACGAAACATAAAACTAACAAATATCGCTTAAATATCGCTTAAATTAAAATTGCTGTAAAAAGACAGCTGCAATTATCCAATCAATCCACTCACCTTTATTTCCTGAATGTGATGTCATATAAATAAGAAATAACAGCTGCTTTGCTGCTCCGCTGCTGCCTTTTATGTGCACGGAAAAAGCGGTCTCGTCAGTTTGTGTCAGGCTTATTATACAGCAGCGGGAAGACTATAAGAGAGAAGACACCACACCCACTGGCCTGGCTCCATGCACCGCCACCACTCACCTGGCTGCAGGTGAAGCAAGTAAAGAAATGACGTTTGCACTTTTGTTGTCATGTGTCGCATCCTCCGTGGACGCAGCCATGAAGGGTGCTGCTGCTGCAGCAGCAGCTGCACCGCAGTGACGCTATGTGACGTCTGCAGTTTCTCTTCTACTACCCCATCACACTCTGGACTGAAGCTATTCCTGTCAGGAGATAGATATGTCCAAAACGTGTGCGTATGTGCAATATATGTAAATAATTTAGCCACGATTTGGAATAATAGTACGCTGTAAAATTCAATGCGTTGGCTTCAAAAACAAAAAGCAGTGGTCAGGACACGAAAGAGGGTAGCACACACATTATGGTGGGGCTCAATAATGAAATATGTTTTTTAATGATATACAAAGTTATATCTTCCTTCCTTCTGATTTCTGTTTTCTAAACCGAAATTTCTTGGGTTTGACTTCATTCATTCATTTTCTACCGCTTATCCTCACGAGGGTCGCGGGGGGTGCTGGTGCCTATCCCAGCTGTCTTCGGGCGAGAGGCGGGGTACACCCTGGACTGGTGGCCAGCCAATCACAAGGCACATATAGACAAACAACCATTCACACTCACATTCATACCTATGGACAATTTGGAGTGGCCAATTAACCTAGCATGTTTTTGGAATGTGGGAGGAAACCGGAGTACCCGGGGAAAACCCACGCATGCACGGGGAAAACATGCAAACTCCACACAGAGATGGCCGAGGGTGGGATTGAACTCAGGTCTCCTAGCTGTGAGGCGCTAAAATGTGCGGGTAAGACCAGTTGAGAAGCCCTCGTCTATAAACGTATACACAGTTTGGACACAAAATAAATACATAACTTAATTCAAATTGGAATTCAAAGAACTTTTCTTCGTGAAAAAAAATAAATAAATAAATAAAAACTTTCACTATACTAGGAAAGCAGGAAGTGAACAAATGTAACAGTTACTGATTGTAAAAGTAGCAGATGGAGGGGTAGGATTTAATGAGCTTTGCTTCTTCCTACTCCTTTTGGACATGTGGAACTGTGAACTGATTATGTGATGCATTCAATTGTAATCTGATGCATGTTCAAATGAAATAAAACCATTACCATTAACTATCACACACCCCCTACACACACTGTAATGTCAATAAGTGTCAAATTTACACAAGCACACACACACATTTTCAAGGCATCTTTGATTGTTGACACTACTCGTTAAACACAATTTGCTTTAGTGCAAGGAAACCGACAGTTAAGAAATCCTACCCCCCCCCCCGCCATCAACAGGCAGGTGTTGCTGACTGGCTCCGTTTCTAAACTCAACAACATACAGTACATTATTGATATGTAAACACTGGCGGCTCCTGGGTCTGCTGCATGTACAGTGTTCTCTCGTAGTGGAAAAAAACAGTTGGACACAATAAGAGCATAGTGGATAGCATGGCAATATTTGACCCCACTAAAAGTGCTCCTTGTGTGTCAGATTGCAAGGCCCCCCTTTTAGGTCACCGCATACATTTTTAACAGCGGTGTGTTCACGTCCCATGACCAAAATGTTACACCAATAAATAAAATCTGTATTAGAATGGTGGTAGAGGTCATGGTGCAAACTTATCTTAGGGGGTGTGTCAGGGAGGTGGGCGTACCATTCAATGGAGAACCTCCTTTCCACATTGTTATAGACGCCGCCATTCCACACACCCTGACCCACCCTTGCCATTCAGTTCACTCACTTTCCCAAGATCATATTACGCCTGACAACCAGCTCAGGTGTTGGAAAAACAAAACGAGGCACTAATCCTTCTTCCATCTTTAAGATGGAGTTGAGACGTGTCAGTTGTATTCATGTTATATATATATATATATATATATATATATATATATATATATATATATATATATATATATACATTGCAAAGCATGTCTAATTCAAATCTTTCTAAACAAATGCACCTATAGGAGGAACCCATATAGAGCTTATTTACATGCCATCCATCCTCAAAGCGTGTCATTTAAAGCTGCTTAAAGCGCCCTCTGGTGGATGTTTCAAGCAAATCAATTCATCCCAAGATAGCATGCAGATAGTGAAATATTTATTTTTCATCTTGTATTATGAAGCAGTCCCACTTATTACAAAGAAGATGACATGTGAGATCATGTTGGATCTGGGTGTTCAGTTTCGCTACTCTGTCATCATGTCGGCCCCCTCGCCTCCTGTGGCATCAGAGAGGCTGAGTTCCTCCAGCATGTCCGTCAAGGAGATACGTGGTGCTCCGTCGTCATCTGTGTCACTCTCCACTGGAATCTTTGAGGCATCTGAAAATAAAAAAAAAAAGAAAAAAACGTATACAGTGCATTCAGTGGCCAATTTTCCGACCATTTTAGAGGATTTTCACTCATCTTTGGTCTAATAGTTAAAATAGTTTCTAACTTTTCCCATTATTTAGTAATCAACATATGTATTTTAAAGCCTAAATATCTGGTATAGGTAGGGATCGCTATTTCAACACAGTACTACTACCGAGACCGAGATGAAATGTAAGCTAATGGAGTTGCTGCATGGCCTGTGAGTTTGAATTGAATTTACCAACTCAATGGGGAGTCTGAGTCTTATCCTAAAAGATATAGCCAACCCATCAGTCGGCATCCCAGTGAGAGTGGACATTGTAAGTGTACTTTTTCATTATGTTTTAATTTACCAACGCTTTGTGTTTCGCTATAACTGGATCTATCGAGCACCAAGCGGTATTATTCTCTGCCTCGGGGGAGTAAAAGTAAAGTTGTTGTCGGTTCTCATGAAGTTCACCATGATTAGTGGTGCTCTCTAGGCTGCTGCTGTTGATGGAAGCAGTGTTCGTTGCTATGGGCTGTGTGAAATCAATGAGGCCAAAGAAGGAAGCTCTGGTAATGCGGAAAATGGCCAAAATATTGGAAATAATACATGCTGTCATGAATGTACCTGCTACTACGGAATGTATAGAGAACATTGATGGAGGTTTTTGGACGTGCTTTAATAGAGGGCTGGCAAAATAGGTGCTACCTTTTTATTCCTGTTTAGTTTATTTTTCGTGAGAACGCACAGACAAAAAGTGCAGTTTTCCTTTAAGCTTACACACAAAGTAATGAGAATGTCACTCGTGTCCAGCTACTCACCTCGGTAGATGTTAACATTCTTTCTCAGAGCCTCATCTTCCTCCAGGTCTTCCAGGAAGTCCTGGTATTGTCTGTGGGCAAAAAAAGCCAGCCAAAGGATATTTATTTTCCACAAAGTTATAATAATAGTCGGTTTTGCTATTGTTCTGCCAGTCAATAGAAGTCGGTAATATTGTGTTGTATTTGAAATGACAACAGTAGCCACGTTGACATGGACCCAAATATTCCAATTCCATTCGGGTTATTTGCTCAAACGGAAAGAATCTAACATTTGTATACACCTCAAAGTGCCAATCTGACTGAATATATAATCAGATTCACAGGGGTGGAATATTCCTTTCCCCAATCCGATTGAGGTATCTTGTAACCGATCAATCGGAAAGTTGTCAGACTGTGTTCTTCTTCTTCTGTTGTTTATTGGCAGTTGGCAAGCAGCTTTCGTGTGCATTACCACCATCTGTGGAACAGAATCTAAACACTTCTATACGCCAGTCCAGTTTTATTAAAAAAAGAAAATAATTCTTCTTAAGTAAAAAACATTAGCAAGATTGAACTTTATCTTTTCCTGTTCCCGGGTGCATTCTTTCAGCGAATGCTGAGATATGACGTACGATTGTTCTTCGATTAAAAAAAAAAAATGGAGGCGAGCAATCGGCACTGTACTGCTGCGGAAAGTTTGTTTTTGATTCAAACTAAATTTCAAGACTGGACGAAGGAAAAACTGGCAATACGGAGTTATTCCAACAAGTGAAAGAAAAACTCGAGAAAGTCAGTATCACGTCATGTTGGTGTTTACACTTTACTGCACATGCCAAATTGACTATTCTGGTTGATTATAGCGGCGCATGTAGACACGCGATTGGAATATTCCTTTCCATGTATACCATTGCTTTCGGAAAGGTCATTCGGAAAGAGAAAAACTCCTCATGTAAACGTGGCTAATGCCGCTTCATTCAGAATGATTGATACCTCTCATCGTCTGTGTCCATGCCATCCCGGTCTCTGGCCATCTCCTGCAGTTTCCAGTTCCTGCGCCTCACTCTACGGCTGCGGTCGTAGCTCTTCTTGATGAGCACCTTAGGAAAACACAAGGAACAGTTCTTTTTAGTTGAAACATGCAAGTTAGCGATTTGCCACTAGTGGTCAGTATTGAGTCATTGAGAACAAGTCTTACCACATCAGGTACATGATGAGGGTTCATCTTATTCAGGAACTCATCGTTTACATTGGAATTGGCAAAGTCGAACCTGTCGGCAGCAGAATAGCAACCTGTAATCCTTCCTTCCAATTGGCTACATGTGCGTTCATGTGCTGCTATTCACCCCATGACCAGGTCCCCAATGTTGAGCAGGTGGCCCAAGAATGTGCGGCAGTGGTATTGCTGACTGGTGTCCATCTCCGATGTTTTTTGGACCCACACCTCCGCCAGGGTGTGCTGCAACACATTTGGGACAATAATTAGAGGTTTGGTTTTGGTTACTTGGCACACAATATGAATTTTATTTTATGATTGCAACTGGCCCACACAGTAGCCACGTTTACATGAGGAGTTTTTCTCTTTCCGAATGGAATCTTTCCGAATGACCTTTCCGAAAGCAATGGTATACATGGAAAGTAATATTCCAATCGCGATTATTGCGCCGCTATAATCAACCAGAATAGTAAATGGGGCAGTTGTTGGAATAACTTCGTATTGCCAGTTTTTCGTTCGTCCAGTCTTGAAATTTAGTTTGAATCAAAAACAAACTTTCTGCAGCAGTCCAGTGCCGATTGCTCGCCTTTTTTTTTAAATCAAAGAACGTCTCGAGCTGCGTGTTACGTCATATCTCAGCATTCGCTGAAAGAACTCACCCGGGAATAGGAAAAGATAAAGTTCAATCTTGCTAATATTTTATAATTAAGAAGAATTATTTTCTTTTTTAATAAAACTGGACTTGTGAATGGCGTATAGAAGGGTTTAGATTCTGTTCCACAGATGGCGGTAATGCACACGAAAGCTGCTTGCCAACCGCCAATAAACAACAGAAGAAGAAAAACACCACAAAGAAGAACGCAGTCTGACAACTTTCCGATTGAGCGGGTACAAGATACCTCAATCGGATTGGGGAAAGGAATATTCCACCCCTGTGAATCCGTTTATATATTCATTCGGATTGGCATTTTTCTTTCGGAATGAGGTGTAGACATAGTTTAGATTTTTTCTGTTTGAGCAAATAACCCGAATGGAATTGGAATATTTGGGTCCATGTAAACGTGGTTAGTATCTGCTAAGAACAATTCTCAGAAATTCACTTTTAGTACAAATTCTAATACTAAATATCAAGCCCTTAGTAGAGTGTTCACAACTGCACTACTGTTGGACTTTTTTTACTCCATTGTTTTGTGAGAGGAACATCCATAATGACGAAGCATGTGTCTCTACAAACCCATTCCCTGTGCCATCAATACGCTAACGTTTCTGTCATGTCGGCTGCAATCACACATGCAGCTTCATAAATAACCTAATGGCTCAGTATTGATTTTTTTTTCCCTCCCCACCATGCAATCTGTTCACCAGCCACGCATGAACACCCACTCTCACCTTATTGGACCTCATGCCGGCTCCAGCAGCCAGCTTCTGATCTCTGATGATGTCAATATCCATCACAATAAACTCCTCCAGTTGCCGTGGGTTACAGAGGCTGTTGAAAGGATGGCGCCAGTATGTGTTCCCATCCACCTCGGCAACTGGGAGACAGAAATCCTTTATTATATAATAAGTACAATCATGTGTCATGGTGCAAACCAACAAAGCAGTGATTGTGGCTCCCTTTCATTTCCATGACGCACTTTCAGTTAAAGCAAAAACACAAACATTTTTTAAAGCCGTCGTTAATTACCATAAAAACATGAGCCTTGAGGCCATCTTGTCGTAAGCTAAAAAAAAAAAAAAGTTGTAGAACAGAAATAGCCTGATCTTTGAAGAGTAGCTAAAAGTGCAAGCAGCTTCCAAAATGTCACAACTCTGATGAGGAACACACCAGCGGGAAAAAAAAAAAAAAAAAAGAGGAAAGCGCATCACTACTAATTGCCACTATACTCCCATTGATTAAGCAGCTCTAGCCGTGAGCTGACTTGTGCTAATGAGCCACGACAGCTTGCATAACAAATGTGTGTGTTTTTTTTTAATGCCTCCTCGCATGCGGCGACATGCTGTGTCGTGACTGGAAGCACATGGAAGATAGTGGCGCCGTGGATTTGTTTTGCGAACACATGGCCAGCAGACTGATTTCATCTTAGTGTAGACTTTTACAAAGAACGGCTTCTATTAAAGAGCCTCTATTATGGACACTTTTTCATTTTTAATGATGACTTAAGATTAATATGTGTCCCCAGAGTCTGTTTATAACCACTAAACATGGGGGGGGGGGGGGGGGGGAACATCTGCCTCACTGGTTGGCTCCACTGAGAGAAGATGGTCGTTTTTGAAGTATAATAATCGGTTCATTGGTTCCAAACCCGACTTTCCGTGAAGTAGGTTCCTTCATAATGGAATATTTTCGCAGCTATGACATAGAAAACCTGTTTATGATCTTCTAAACATGAAATAAACTATCTCGCTATCTATTCACATTTATATCATTCTTATTACCCAATATTGTGTAGTTGTTTCTCGTTTATCGCGGCTAATTGGTTCCAGATCATTATAAGTCAATTTCTGTGAAGTAGGGTTCAATATTAATACATTGGATGTTTTCATAGTTACAGGATAGAAAGTTTTTGCCATTATCAGAGCCCTCTAGTCAAGAAATACCACCTCTATAGTCATCTTCATTCATTCATTCATACATTTTCTACGGGGGGTGCTGGAGCCTATCCCAGCTGTCTTCGGGCGAGAGGCGGGGTACAACCTGGACTGGTGGCCAGCCAATCACAGGGCACATATAGACAAACAACCATTCACACTCACATTCATACCTATGGACAATTTGGAGTGGCCAATTAACCTAGCATGTTTTTGGAATGTGGGAGGAAACCGGAGTACCCGGAGAAAACCCACGCATGCACGGGGAGAACATGCAAACTCCACACAGAGGATGGAATTGAACCCTGGTCTCCTAGCTGTGAGGTCTGCGCGCTAACCACTCGGCCACCGTGCCGCCTATAGTCATCTTAAGTCGATTAGTTCTATAGTCTTAGCCAATATAGTATGGATAAATAACAGAAAACACAAGCCCAGTTAACATACTATTAAGAGACTGACGAGTACTTCCTGGTGGCTACTGTCTCATCATTGTAACGTTATGGACACCTTAAAAACCAATCTACCGTCACTGTGGAGACTCCCAATGCACTTCAATCACTTTAATAACAATCCACTCTCTACACTGCTAACGTCCTGCTAGCACTCAGCTACAGTCAACTCTCGCGAGATGATGTCAGACACATCACTTCATATCACATCCTCTGAATGCTTTATATTTGTATATTCGATAATTTTGCTGTTTTTATGCTTTTTATAAATAGGCCGTGTTCAACCATGAAAGAGCGATCATTTAATAATTACCGTAAATTCCGGACTATAAGCCGCTACTTTTTTTCCAAACTTTCAACCCTGCGGCTTATTCAGTGATGCGGCCAATTTATGTAATTTTTCTAACGGCCGCCAGGGGCTCTCGAGTAGAAAAGGTAAGATTAAGACCTGTGGAATATATACGTCGAGGAAGACTGCAACTTCTTGTCTTGTGCATATATTAAATTAGCGTGAACATACCCTCATCATGGAAACTGCAAAAAGTGAAGAAAGTTATATTATTATTATTGTTAAGTTATATTATTAAAACTTTGAAAACTCTCTCTGTGTACCGTCTTTCCTTGTAAATATGTTTACATGTTTTAATGTGGGCACATGCGGCTTATATACAGGTGCGGCTTGTGTATGTACAAAATCGGTTTTCCTCTAAAAATGTAGTGGGTGAGGCTTATAATCAGGTGCGCTCTATAGTCCGGAAAGTACGGTAATTATTGACAAAACTGCGATAGAGTGAGGGTGCGATGTTTGAGCCGCAGTGTAGCAAGGAGCTATATAGTGTGTATGCAAAATGCACAATAACGCTTCTTGGAGCCACATGCTGTTAAAAGACTGGACAAACAATACTCATTAGCATTAAAGCTACACACACACACACACACCAAAAAGCTGGACGTAAAGACACTCACTCTGCAAGGTGTTTGGGTCAATGAGATGGATGGTGCTGGTGACACGGACGCATACGCACACTTGACCCAGGTTCCCCAGGCTCTGGGCCAGCCTTGGTGAAAGGCACACTACGTTGTCCTGACAACAGCAGACAACCAAGGGTCAAAATGACTTAGTAGATATAAGTAAATAGATCAGCATTTAATCACACCTAACAGTTTTTTGGCAGCATGCTTTTTAAAAATACCAATTAACATGTCAGGCGGTGTGAAAACTTGTTTACATGTACTGCAATTTACATTTGAAGCAAAAAGCTGGTGTCAGTGCGTACCTTGCAAACAGGTACTATCTCCACAGAGAAAGTGCTCTTGTAGTTGTACGTGTTTGAGTGGATGTCATGAGAGATAAGACGCTGGGACGTCTTTGATCTAAAAAGGAGGGAAACAAACATTCAGTATATCAGAGACAATATACACGCACGCACACAGGATGGGAAAGTCTGATAGCAAGTAATGCAGCAATCAAGGAGTACATTTCTGTGCAGGAAATTAGTCAAATTACTGGAAAAAAAAATTCTCCGTTTTTGACATCCCAGTTTACATGCAATACAATTATTGGCCATGCACTGTGTGCCTTCCAAAACACTAGATGGCGCTTATGCTCCTTTCAGTGCAGTCAAATGTGTGGCTTTTCTGGTTGACCTGTTAAATCACATTTAAATACATCTTGGTGCAGTGTTGCTCTGTCCTCTTATTATAAGTGACTTTGAGCTTGTTTTCTTTTTGTGGTAGAGCCACTGGGAAATTCCCATTTTCCCTGTTGTTTGGGCTTCTGGTTCAGAGAGCGAGTCGCTTATTTCTCTCGCGAGATCTGGCAACAATAGCTCAGCTGTAAGTCACAGCCCAGTACATCAGTGGTAGGTGCTGTACACTTGAATATTCTTACAGATTAGAAATGCTATGGTTCTTTGTGTATATGATGATAAACGACTGCAGCCGGCAACATCACCTAATGTTAGGTTGTGCCATGTGAAGGACTTCTACGAGCAAACTATCAACTGTCTCTGTTAAAATTATGATGCAAAAGCAATACAGGTCATTGTAATCACAATATGTTGTACAAATTATGTCTACATACAGTTGGCTATTACACAAAACAAATAGGATCAAAGCTCCAGTCAATCACCAAACATGAACATCTAGTAGCAATGTGCACACTAGCCAAACACAATCTAATTAAGGTGTTTAGGGTGGACAGGTAATTTATTTTTAATGATTTAAAAAAAGGTAGCACGCAAATACATCTGTGGCAGTCCAATTTTATTCCAGGCGAGCCGCTATAATTAAATGAGTGAACACTGAAAATAATCCCCATGCTGACCCAATGCTGGGATCATGTGTGTTTTTGTGCTCACCTGCACGGTACAGTACACTGGAGGAAGTCTACCATCTTCTGAGCGTGTTGCTTGGAGCCATAGTAGAAATCGATGCCCTCTGAGATGGACAAAGAAAGAACATTACACCCGGAAGTGACAAAAAAAAACACCATAATGTGCTTCAAAACAACAAGGACAGAATAGAGTGCATATTAAAGTGAGAGATGTTAGCCACATGGTACGTGGTAATTGATACCATCATCATGTAACTGTTATTACAATGACGCATCACAATTAATTTCAGGCATATTTTCTAAAAAAGCATACAACCATGAATTTCTTTGATGTTAAGGGAATTCTGGTGAAGCTTGTGTTTGAGGATCATCTGTTCCAGATAGTAGAATGTCTTTTTGTGAACAGTCTGTTGAACAAAAGGAAAGAAAACACGAGTTAAATATATTCCAAGTGCAGTTAAACAACAGTATCTTATTTGGTCAATCACAATTCATAATCACTGAATTATTTTAAAATGACAGATTCACCATCTCCGTAGAATGCTGCAAGGGAAGTATCAGTTATTGACGCAGTAAAAAACAAATAGCACATCACATGACCTTCTGCCTGACTTGAACCACTGCCTTCCAGAAATCCTTGGCCTCCACACGGTGGCAGTCGTCACACATTTGAGGCTGGATGACGAACTCCACCACAAAGACCTGCTGGAGGATGGCACCATTCATCACCTGGAAAGGTGAAAAACAGCAACAAGTTAGACCACATGCTCAAACAGCATTGGGGAGGGGGTGGGGGGCATTTACATATGGAAGAGCAGAGGTGCTGTTGCCTCATAACAGCATGATGTTAGCTATAGAATTGTAAATTTAACAGCGACCCTGCAGGCCTTGACCATGGTACAACTCATTCATTCATTTTCTATCGCTTTTTCCTCACAAGGGTCGCGGGGGTGCTGGAGCCTATCCCAGCTGGCTTCGCTCGAGAGGCGGGGTACACCCTGGACTGGTGGCCAGCCAATCACAGGGCACATATAGACAAACAACCATTCACACTCACATTCATACCTATGGACAATTTGGAGTCGCCAATTAACCTAGCATGTTTTTGGAATGTGGGAGGAAACCGGAGTAAAACCGGAGAAAACCCACGCATGCACGGGAGAACATGCAAACTCCATACAGAGATGGCCGAGGGTGGAATTGAACCCTGGTCTCCTAGCTGTGAGGTCTGCGCGCTAACCACTCGCCTGCCGTGCAGCCCCCATGGTACAACTCTTACAGTCAAAATAATTTTTGTCAATAAATGCAGTACTGTATATTAATATTAAAAAAATAATTGCATTTTTCATGTAAATACGACTTGTTTTCCACTTTTTAGTAATATGTCAACTTCAGTCTCACTTACGGTTGTCTTCTAAAATGACTTATTCTTATATTTGCTTTGCTAGTCGTATAATTCTATGACATTCTCATAGTATTTCTACAGTTTTCTTTTTTCTTTTCAGTGTGGCCCTAATAATCCTTGACAATTTAGAAAGCGAGCTGGCCTTTAAAGCTCTCTTAAAATGACCCTGTCCAACAGCAAAAAAACAAAAGAGATGTCCCTCAGGAGCGCAGAGCGTGCTTTCTCGTTAAAGGTCATTTGGATGATGTGACAGCTGCTTGTGTGATTTAGACTCAAGAGTCGGATTTCAGGGAGATTAGTTGTGTTTAAGAGTTTCTATTTAAGATGTGAATGTAAGTGTGAATCAATGATTGTTTGCGGACATGTCTACGTATGGGATAGCTTCCATCTTAAGTAAGGACAAGCGACAACGGGAAATGGATGATACTAAGATTTTTGTTGCACTGCTTATGGTTACACTACCTCCTTCTGGATGGTCAATTTCATCTTGATTCTTTTGGAGTGCGGCTCTGTCCAAAGGAAGCCGGCATCAATAAGACGCACCTGGGCGACAAGAGGTGTCGGTGAATTCATGACACAGCATTTTTTTGGTGAGCAAATATATAAATTGGGTATGTTAGTAAGAATAACCCTTACTCTGGTCATAGAGCTTTTAATTTTTTTCAGACATAGCGCAAGAAGCTCCCTGGATTCCAGAGCACACTGCAGCCAAGTGGCTGGAGGCTGCAAGTACCTGCAAAGAAAAGGAAGCTTTATATGCAACACAAATGGATGCACAGACTGGGCTATGCGTACTCCTCAAAATGAAAAACTGCTTGCCTACATTAGCGTCGAACACTGAGACTGCCCCAGCAGGTAAGCAGTACAGTGCAGAAAAAAGGTAACAGCATGAAGTTGTTCATTGTTGTGTGTGTGTTTGATAACGATGTTGTGCATTGAAAGTGTTTAATCTTGAAGATTTTCCAGGTTCATTTATATTGTGTGTGTGTGTTTTCTGTGCTGTATTGTTTGTTTGTTGACTGGACGCCCCCAGTTTTGGACGTTAGTGAATTTATGCTTTCAGTAATAATGTGTCTTCTTCTGGTGTTAGGGGCACTTTGTTCAGTGGTCCTTGAACACACCATTGAGACTTATGTGGACAATTTTCTCCAACACTGCTTTTTATATAATGTCATAATGTATAATACATTTAATAATATATCAAATATGTCTTATTGTGTGGTTTATATTTTTTTTTGTGCAGGTGCAGGGTGTACATGACTTCCAGTCAGATGTCTGAAGAGGTATGCAACGGTCAAAGGTTTGGGAATCACTGATTTAAATGATTCATAGACAATGAACTGAAGAAAATAATACAATAGTAAAAGACATGGGACAAACCGTTCACATTGCTTGCAGAAATGCACTGTGACTTGCTTAGGAATTCCCTCAGAGATGTCCACCTGAGTGCGCAGACACGCCACGCACATGTTGGCTGGGTTCGGAGGAATCGGGACGCCACAAGTGCAGCACAAGCTGAATAGGAACATAAGAAACAACATTACAGATCACATCCATGTCGTCACCAATTGAGTCTCGTAAAGACGTGAGACGCAAGAGGCAAGATACTTTGTCATTAATAATAAGACAATAAGTCCAGCACTAATTGGGTTACACTGATACTGAAGTCCCGACCACCCAAGGGGAGCGTAGCCCCCTATTTGAGAACCACTGTATAACAAAAATATCGAAGATAAACAAAATGGATGGATGGCTAGAATGGGTAATACAAATAGTGCTAAAATAGAACAGAATGCAGTGACCACAGGAAAGTGTCACGGCATAGAAGTAGAATACTGTAATACAGTAGAAAAGTATTCAGGTCAGGAAGAGGATACTGCTCTGGGGAAGATGCTATTCTTAAGTCTGTTTGTTCAAGCTCTAATTGCTATGTATCTTTTGCTAGACGGTACGGGGTCCAACAGACTCTATCCTGGGTTTGCAGGGGGGCTAAGCTGATGTTAGAGACCTCTTTCTGCAGACCGCTAGCATAAACAGCCCAATCCAGTCCAATTTGTGAAACCTGTATTCTGAAAAATGCAAGATATGACCCCTCAGTAACTAACAGTATGGTACCTTGTGCACATAACTGACTCTTTTTAACTAATCAGGTGGAAAAGAGGGGCACCAAAAAGAAGGCCACGCCCAAGTGTATATGAACAGAATATTGATATGATATTAATGACATCATATAATTATGACAAATTTTCAAATCACTTTATTTCACCTTCAAAATATGCGTCGCATTTTTGCCCCTGTGTCCAAAAAGTGCGCATCTGCCAACTGCAAAGGTGGTGTACGGTTGCGCAAGCGTGGATGTGTTTTTATAGGTGACATACTTTGAGTGGAAAAGGGTGGACGCAAACTTTATACGCAGACGAGGCCCCATGTCAGTTATATACATAGACATAAGGCATTGTGTGAGACGTAATAGAACTGTAATTATAAATTACAATAAATTAGTTATTACCTGATATAAGTAGATACTTACATGTTTCCTTGGCTACGTGTGGCAGCAGGCTGTATGTACTCCATTCTTGATAGTTTTGAGAGGATCCTTACTGTGGACACAAACATGAAAAACATTTAAATAATGTGTGAATTGGTGAAATAATTCACTAAAGAGTCCATTATATAGTAATTAACCTAGTAATAAAGACCAGTGCTACCAGACTATTGTGATGTGTCAAAGATTTAGCATTAGCATTAAACGCTAAACAGGTTTTGTTTGGTTAGCCAGATACACATTTGTAGATAATACAATAAAACACATAGAAAGACACAACCATGAAAATAACATACTAAATACAGTATACATACCGGTGTGACGAAGATTAAATCCCTACCACACTTTTCAACCCCACGTTTTCCCCATCGAGATCTCTTCCCGAAAGGCTGAGTGACGTCACGCAGTGCTTGAGGACCCAGACGCTGCCCTGTGTTCGCCTGAGTAAAATGAACCAAAACAGTCTTTAAATTGAATAAAACTATTATTACTTTAACGTGTCAGTTAAACTATCGTTTATATTGTACTGCCTTATATAAGTAGCTGATGTGAAATAAATACTTTTGTGGATGAAAAGACGTACATTAGTCAGTGCTAGTCTCGACATCAAACTAAAGTAAACAACATAATGTAGTTTGAATCAGAAAGATGGCGATTGTTTTTTCTTTAAATACTATTTTTAGTTAAAGAATATGTTTTAAATCAGTGATTTACACATGCACCTGCTGACTGGCTGCGTGAGTGGTGCATTCAAAGCTTTCGGAAATAGTCCTACTCGAAACAATAGTTTCCAGAGTAGAAATTGACTTTTCTTGAAAGCTGTAGTCCATATATTAAATGCAGAATCGCCGGGAAACGTTAAGTGAGGTTCACACTTTGAATGTAGACTCTGGTGGTCACGATATCAGCTTCAAAAGTATTCAGAAAACGGGGCGTTCGTGAATGCACCTCGGTTGTGTATTCTGGCAGCAGAGCTTGTGTACAGCCACAGCCAGTGTGGCAGCTGAGAATGTGACGAGAGTCACAGACCGCTATTTTGAGGACTACGGTACAGTCGCGGAGCTGGATAAAGAATAGGCGCCTCCATAGCTCCATAGGATCCTGGCTCACGCGTCGAAGTCCGGCGTGGTGGACTTTCCTCGAACCCCCCCCTTCCCAAATGGTTAGAGGACAGCCGTTGTCCGCTTTCTTCCACTGCGGGGGTGAAGGCTGAAGTGCTCGGCGTGGACACGCAGCCACCCCAAGTCGAACGTAAAACGTGTTATTAATTTGTTTACATTTTGCTAGGTTCTTGTGGTTTAAATGTTTCGTCACAAACCAGCCTTTTTGAACGCACCAGCCATTGACTGAAATCATCGGCGACTCACGCTCAACCTGCCGCCGCGACTTCCTGCGTGCAAACATAATAAATGATAGAGGATACAATGACCCTGCTGTCCCTATTAGGTCGTATCATGCGTTATTTTCTGCTAAGACCGGAGACCCTGTTCCTGCTGTGTATCAGCCTGGCCCTGTGGAGTTACTTCTTCCACACGGACGAAGTGAAGACCATCGTCAAGTCGAGCCGAGATGCGGTGAAGATGGTCAAGGGGAAAGTGGCCGAGATGATGCAGAACGAACGTTTCGGGGGCCTGGACGTCCTGGACGCCGAGTTCGCCAAGACGTGGGAGTTGAAAAGCAACAACGTAGCGGTGTACTCCATCCAAGGCCGGAGAGACCACATGGAGGACCGCTTCGAGGTGCTCGCCGACATTGTCAACAAGAGTCACCCGTCCATTTTTGGGATTTTTGATGGGCACGGAGGAGAGGTGAGTTTTTAGCAATCCCTTTATGACTGTAGTGCTGTTTTTGTTGCAATATGCTATAATAACAATAGTCAAAGCTTTTATGCCTGACACTCCAGATGACAGGAGTGCTGCAAAAACATTAGGAGTGCTCTGTTGTTTTGAGGAATCTGCTGCAAAAACACTAGTCAAAGATCATCTATATGATAGGAGCACCCCGTTGTGTTTTTAGGACTCTGGTGCTTGAACGCTATTTGAAAATCTTGTATATGACAGGAGTTTTTAGGCATCTGTAATGGTTTAATTTCATTTGAACATGCATCAGATTACAATTGAATGCATCACATAATCAGTTCACAGTTCCACATGTCCGAAAGGAGTAGGAAGAAGCAAAGCTTATTAAATCCTACCCCCTCCATCTGGTACTTTTACAATCAGAAACTGTTACATTTGTTCACTTCCTGCTTTCTGTACTGAAGTACAAGGTGATAGGACCATACAATGACATAATGGGTACCATAGTAACTGTCTGCCACCCTCGGCCATCTCTGTGTGGAGTTTGCATGTTCTCCCCGTGCATGCGTGGGTTTTCTCCGGGTACTCCGGTTTCCTCCCACATTCCAAAAAAACATGCTAGGTTAATTAGCGACTCCAAATTGTCCATAGGTATGAATGTGAGTGTGAATGGTTGGCTGGCGACCAGTCCAGGGTGTACCCCGCCTCTCACCCAAAGACAGCTGGGATAGGCTCCAGCACCTCCCGCGACCCTCGTGAGGAAAAGCGGTAGAAAATGAATGAATGAAAGTAACTGTCTGTGATCCTCTATATCAGTTCACAGACCACATATTGGAGAGACCATTTTGAAAGGACCTCCTTTAATCCATCCATCTATCCAGCCATCAATTTTCCTCTGCTTGTCGGGGGGCAGCAGTCTCAGTATGGAATCCCAGACTTCCCGGTCCCCGGCCACCTCCTCCAGCTCCACAAAGAGGACACCAAGGCGTTACCAGGCCAGCTGTGAGACATAATCCCTCCAGCGTGTCCTAGGTCTGCCTTGGGGCCTTTTCACGACTGGGCATGCCCGGAACACCTCACCAGGGAGGCATCCAGACTAGATGCCCAAACCACCTCAACTGGCTCCTCTCGATATGGAGAACCGGCTCTACTCTGAGCCCCTCCCAGATGACTGAGCTCCTCACCCTATCTCTTAGGGTGAGTCAAGCTACCCTACGGATGAAACTCATTTCAGCCGCTTGAATCCACAATCTCGTTCTTTCGGTCACGACCCAAAGCTAATGACCATAGGTGAGGATGGGAACATAGATTGAGAGCTTTGGTGTCCGGCTCAGCTCTCTTTTCACCACAACGGTCCGGCACAGCGACCGAATTACTGCAGACGCTGCGCCGATCCACCTGCCCATCTCACACTCCCACCTTCCCTCACTCGTATAAACAAGACTCCGCGATACTTGAACTCCTCCGCCTAGGGCAGGATCTCATTCCCAACCCGGAGAGAGCACTCCACCCTTTTCCGACTGAGAACCATGGCCTCGGATTTGGAGTTGCTGAGTATCATCCCAGAATCTTCACACTCTGATTGTGGAAGGTCACAGCCCCAAGAGGCCATCAGAACCACATCATCCGCAAATAGCAGAGATGAGATCCTGATGTCCCCGAACCAGACTCCCTCAACGCCTTGGCCGCTGCGAGAAAATGTCCATTGTGAACAGAAACGGTGACGATTCTTATATATAGACATAATAACCGTGCAGCTGCATGGCGTTCGAGTGGTTAGCGTGCAGACCTCACAGCTATAAGACCAGGGTTCAATTCCACCCTTGGCCATCTCTGTGTGGAGTTTGCATGTTCTCCCCGTGCATGCGTGGGTTTTCTCCGGGTACTACGGTTTCCTCCCACATTCCAAAAACATGCTAGGTTAATTGGCGACTCCAAATTGTCCATAGGTATGAATGTGAGTGTGAATGGTTGTTTGTCTATATGTGCCTTGTGATTGGCTGGCCACCAGTCTAGGGTGTCCCCCCCTCTCTCGCCCGAACACAGCTGGGATAGGCTCCAGCACCCCCTGCGACCCTCGTGAGGAAAAGCGGTAGAAAATGAATGAATGAATTTATGCTTTTCAGTTCTTCTTCTGGTGTTACGGGCACTTTGTTCAGCTGTCCTTGAACACACCATTGAGACTTATGTTAGACTTACTTAGGCTCCAGCACCCCCGCGACCCTTGATGACTGAAAGCACATGTTTATTTTTATGCAAAATGCTGACAGTGGGAAAGATTAGAAATGTTTGACAGGCATCAAGCCCACTCTTCCATTTATTTGTCCTTTTTCCCTTCAGTGACTCCTCCCTCTCTTCCTCTCTTTTGCGGTTCATCACCGGGGACGAATTAAGAAAATCCCACAAGACTTTCTTCTTTTATTTTTTTTTACGGAGCTCTCCAACTCTCTGGTGTCTTCTCATGAAATAGTAATTTCCAGCGAGGCATGACGCCCCTTGTGTGCGCACCACTTTCCACTTCATTTAACATCGTGGAAGAGCTGAAACGTTGTTGCCAGTCAACCTTTGCCACGAGGGACATGAAGTCGGAACAGTGGGAATCATGAGATGATGTCCCGATTACTCCTAGAATCGCCATGGTGGCAGTTGATGCTTGTTACTCCAAACTCAAGTGAGCAATCCAGGCAAAATGCAGTACTCGGATGCAACCAGCAGAGATTCGGTCTCATTTAGTTGTTACTTTAAGAACAAAAACAATATGGTGTCAGCAAAAAGACGTTGCACTTCATCCATGCAAACAAGAAAAACAACATTGTTAACTAGCACTGCTTTTAAGCTCTCGGGATGGAATTCGTTTGGAATCCTCTTCCACTCCTCTGTGATTACATCACTGGTGGAGATGGTGGACGTTTGACTCCTTGCGCTCTTCCAACTTTCTTCTGCTTGAGGATGGCCCACAGTTGCTGAATTGGGTTGAGGTTTGAGGTTTGGATACATGCTTGGTCCACGTCATCGCCCTCAACCCAAAGGTGTGTTTGGGTTGTTATGTAAGGAAACTGCCATGTCGCCATATTTGTGCTTCAGTATGTCATAGTACACTACACCGCCATGACTGAAGATAATACATAATTATCTTGGTGCTTTTATGTGTTGCCAGCTATTTAGACAATAACAGTTGTGTTGACTTACTTTCATTGGATAGTAAGCCAAGCTGTACACATTCATTCCTTCACTTTCTACCGCTTATCCTCACCAGGGTCACGGGGGTGCTGGAGCCTATCCCAGCTGTCTTCTGGCGAGAGGCGGGGTACACCCTGGACTGGTGGGCCAGCCAATCACAGGGCACATATAGACAAACAACCATTCACATTCATACCTATGGACAATTTGGAGTCGCCAATTAACCTAGCTTGTTTTTGGAATGGGGGAGGAAGCCGGAGTACCCGGAGAAAACCCACACATGCACGGGGAGAACATGCAAACTCCACACAGAGATGGCCGAGGGTGGAATTGAACTCCGGTCTCCTCGTTGCAAGGCCTGCGCGATAACCACTCACATTATTATTCATTCATTCATTTTCTGCCACTTATCCTCACAAGGGTTGTGGGGGGCGCTGGAGCCTATCCCAGCTGGCTTCGCTCGAGAGGCGGGGTACACCCTGGACTGGTGGGCCAGCCAATCACAGGGCACATATAGACAAACAACCATTCACACTCACATTCATACCTATGGACAATTTGGAGTGGCCAATTAATAATTATAACCACTCACATTATTATTCATTCATTCATTTTCTGCAGCTTATCCTCATGAGGGTTGTGGGGGGGTGCTGGAGCCTATACCAGCTGTCTTCGGATAAGAGGCGGGGTACACCCTGGACTGGTCACCAGCCAATCACAGGGCACATATAGACAACCATTCCTCAACTTTTTGAACCACACACACGCGCTTATGTACATTACCGTCTTTGGGTCTTCCCAACCAGCCCTCTTTGTTTGTTCTCTTTCTAATCCTCAAATACCAACAGTGCATTTAGTCACATGCCAGCTTCCTTTCATCCACCCCCAGTCAGGGCAAGCTCAGACTGAATGCAAACTGTTTGGTATCTTAACTCCATAACCCGCACGAGCACAGGCCTCGGGTGAAAAACAAAAAACTACCTGAATTAATATTCAACCCCTGTCTCCTGACTATAAAACGACCATTGTGAAGTTGCAAAGAAGGTGAACTATACCGCATGACTGCTTCAATTGCTCCCTGAAGCGCCATCCATTTTACTATTTAAGAAATTGATAATAAAGTTGAAAATAAAATGGCCATTTAGACTGAACATAAAGCAAAGGTGAACTAAGGACGGACTAGGTTCTTCTGTCCAGGCTAAACAATCCTAATTTGGACCACCACCAAACGATGACACCCCCGCCCTACTGTATGCCTTAACTCATTACCATACAAGAGTTATGGGTGTTTGAAAACACTATTTTCTCAGTGTATTCCTGGCTTGTGTTTCAACGGCAAAATCTGCACCGACGATGTAGCGCCACATTACACCATGCCTGCAAAGCAGCATGTAATTAAACCAATTAATTAAAACGGTCATTATTATACCAAAATGACTTTTTATGATGTTGTAACGATAAAATGAGCCCATAGAGCCTGTTTAGGAGCACCAAACATGACACATGACACATCTCCATCGCTTGTTTGCTCCACTTTTGAGTCAAGAGGTGACGAAACGTTCTGGTTTGGTTCAAGTTCTGGGTTTTTCCAGAACATTCATTCATTCATTTTCTACCGCTTTTCCTCACGAGGGTTGCAGGGAGTGCTGGAGCCTATCCCAGCTGTCTTTGGGGCGAGAGGCGGGGTACACCCTGGACTGGTGGCCAGCCAATCACAGGGCACATATAGACAAACAACCATTCACACTCACATTCATACCTATGGACAATTTGGAGTCGCCAATTAACCTAGCATGTTTTTGGAATGTGGGAGGAAATCGGAGTACCCGGAGAAAACCCACGCATGCACGGGGAGAACATGAAAACTCCACACAGAGATGTGGAATTGAACCCTCGTCGCCTAGCTGTGAGGTCTGCGTGCTAACCACTCGACCGCCGTGCCGCCCTGGATAATAATAATAATAATTAAATAATTTAATGTATTACTTTATTTAATAATAAATTATTAAATAAGTGCAAAGAAGTGTAATAATTCATAATTTAATTTATAACTTCATACAACAATAATAATAATTATAATTTGTTAAATAATTTATTTTATTAATTTATTTAATAATAAATTATTAAATAAGTGCAAAGAAGTTTAGTCATTCATAATTTATTTTATAACTTCATAGAATAGTTACAAATGTTTAAAGGTCTATTGGAATTCACGTTTTTATAAGATTTTGTACACATTGTTAAAAAAAAGTGTACTTCCCCTTTAAGAGTGCATAGAGCAGATATACTTCCTGGTTCACATTTAGCCGTCAGTTAGCACCTGAGAGTTACAAGGCATACGGTTTCCTCTTTTGTCTATTTTCAGTTAGTTGAAAACTATTGTGCTAGCCAGCTATTTTGTTTGTATTCTTGGAAATAAACGTGGATATTTTAAATATTTTTTCGTTACAAACAAAACGCTTTCCTGTGTGGATTTGTGGAGCTACAGCTAGCTACGGACACGGCCTGTGGAGTTGAACCTCTGGCAATAGACTGATGTGTAAGCCAAAGCTAAATGCTCTCAAGCTAATCAAACCTCTACAGAGTCGTGAAATGAAAGCAGTGGACAACACTGAATGAATTCAGCTGTTTTCTGCTGGAAACAAAAATGAAAACAAGGAAGTTGTATCCTAGGGCTGCAAAATGGTAAGCAGTTAATGTTATTTTAAAATAAGAAAGGGATGAAAGCAAATAAAGTTGTTGCTCCGGGACATGAGGTAATAAACCAGCTTTTCGCCTACATGGGTAAGCACACCAATATTTATTTCCCTCAGTCTGCAAACCACGCTGTGATGGAACTCGAAAAAGGCTCTTGGCAAAATCCCTCCTCTGTGGACTAATTTTGGTTTTTAAAAAAAAATGCAGCAGTCAGACATTGGGCTCCAAAATTAAATTGGGGCTCTACTGGTTGCCTATTTGGGGGGGGGGTGTTATCAATCCAGACTCACACTCAGAGTCACATTCAGTCCTCAAACTCAAACACCATCCAAGCTCGTAGCTCTGCGGCGTCAACAGCGTACTGTTCTTGATGAGGTCATGATGGTACACTCACATGACTTTGTGATAAAAATCAGCGAGTCTAAGCGGGGACGGTTGTTACCCAACTCAGACTGGCTCTGTTGAACTGTCGCCATCTTACACTGAAATCACTGCCACGTTTGTACGTATTGTATGTCTATGTCAACGGCAACTGCCCTTATTCTGTGCTTATAGAATTAAACTCGTACTCGTAATTAGCTTTCACCGTCATCCTTATAGTGGTAATCATGTTAGATGAATGGTGCCATACACCGTAGCTAAGGCAACAAGAACAATAATATCAAGTACACAACCAAAGTTATTCAGCACCGCACTAATGCCTCGCGTCATCAGTGGTTTATTTATTTTATTCATACAGCCCTTATAACGAGGAATTCTTCAACTTGAGTATACATACAGTAAATCAAATGAGCGTGTCATGAAAACATTCTGAAAGACAAGATTTTTTTGTCTGCTGGAACGTGTTAATTAGTTTACAAACCGGTTTGGAGACATGAACCGCAACAATCTGATGATACGGCTTGTAAAACTGGTCCTTCCCTTGATGTCAAATTCTTGTGTTAAAGGGGAACTGCACAACATTCACAACCCTTTTTTTTGTGAAACATGAATACATATTCCTTTCCCTTTTCTGTGCATTATAACACAAGAAAACAAGTTAATATGAGCTAGCTAATGATGCAGGTCAATTTCGACTTTGAAGGCCTTTTAAAAAAAAATGTTGCATCATTTGATATACAAGCTATGATCATACATTAACACGTACACTGATGATAACATGTAATAGTTGCAGTATCTTGCCGTATCTTGAAGATTTAAAACACTACCAAAACTTCTTTCCTGGAGGTGCATTGATACACATACTTATGCTAGTTCCGTTAGCAACAGCAGCATAGATACAGCGACAACACTTACGATGTCCGCGAGGCGTCGTGTTAGTCTGACAGATAAAAAAATAAAAACATTTTATGCTACCTGCTACAATAATAGTACCGCTATAGCTAGGTTAATATACGAGTCAGTTATGTCAATGGAACACTGTTGCCGTTTTTTTGGTGAGGTCCTTGTACAAATGGAGCTTGGTTTGTGGAGCCTATTTCCTGGTGAACATTGGCCTCCGCCAAGGCTACCCTTCGTCATCCATGGAAGCAGACCGACTACATTCGTGTTTCGGGCAAAACCAGATTGTCACACACATCAGCTTTGACTTTGGGATTGCGCAATCGACATTTTTGCCTCTTCCCGATACCACTGCAGAAATGAGCGTGTAAGGACATTCCTATGCAAAGAATGGGATGTAGTCACTTGTAATCATGTATTGGAAAATTATTGTTTATGATTCGGTATTTCAATTTCGAAGAAATTCCTCTTCTTTGCTATGATTTTGGGGAGGGGAAAAAAACAATTCATGAAATATTTTGAGCAAAACATACAACAGAATATATACAAAATAGTCTTTTTCCTTCCTAATAATACCTCAAGCATTTACTAATATTTACACATATGAAAGGATTTCCAATACCAACTGTAGTAATACAAGTACTATAATGGTAGGCAACATCAGACATACATATACATGTTTTTAAAAAAATCCAATTAATTGAAAAAATAACTAACTGATTAATTGGTTGTTAAAATAAAAAAAAATGATGCAGCTATAGGCGGGTGTTCTTTAATTTGATGCCAATTATTTGGTACGGTTGGTTTCTGTCAAACCTCTGATTAATTGGTTCATAAAAAAGAGCGAGAGAGGTGCGCTCCAGTCCTCATAGTAATCTCATGCTGTTGTCATGCACTGAAAAACAAGCACAATACAGTAAATCGCTGTACAATGCACACCAAATGAATACTAACTTCCAATTGCTTCAACTTTGGAGCTTGTTTACCTGAGAGGAGATAATATTAATGCGATTTGAGGTAAAAGTGACAGGCATATTGACTTTTTACCATCCATTTTGCTGCAGAGTCTTGTTTTGGTCTTGCACCACTAATTGGAAGGGAATAGCAGGGAAAAGTCTGGATAGGGATGGATACCCAGGCTTGGTACCATATGGTAGTAACCACACAAGTCGATATCAGCACCTAATTTCAATGCAAAATGAATAGTTGCTATTAATACAATCCAAAATAGTCACATAATGAATTTCACAATACAATACGCAGTACATGGCGCACTATCACAATAGTATCCCCCTATGCTGAATTTTATTGTTTACATTTTTCAGTGTCATTTTAGCAGAGTAAAAACAGCAGTTGTGCAAAAACAATGAAAGTGTTTTTGTTCAATTTTGTGAGGTGACAAACAGTGACACTTTGGTACCCTATGGTACCCATTATGTCATTGTATGGTCATATCACCTCATACTTCGGTATGTGACAAAAAATAAAAATAAATTAAAATTAAAAAACAAACAAAAAAAAGTCAACTATATTGGGAAAGCAGGAAGTGAACAAATGTAACAGTTACTGATTGTAAAAGTACCAGATGGAGGGGTAGGATTTAATAAGCTTTGCTTCTTCCTACTCCTTTTGGACATGTGGAACTGTGAACTGATTATGTGATGCATTCAATTGTAATCTGATGCATCTTCACATGAAATAAAACCATTACCATTACCATTACTTTTAAAGGTGCAGATTCTGGAAGACTCCACAACTTGCTACAAAGGGCCAGGAAATGAGCATTGGTCCAATGTTATTTTTGAGGGTATTTTTTTGTTTGGTAATTGAATTTAATCAGGTTCGGAATCGACCAGCCTCGAGGGGTTAATTGCTGCACTTTGTTTTTCAAGGCAGGAAGTCCACAGTAGGAGTTCTTAAGTTCTTAAGTAAAAGATGGTTTTTTAGCACATCTACAGTTGGCTAACTCTTGACGCCGCTCCACAATTAGCCGCTTGTTTGTGTGCGTGATTGGAGAAACAGATGAGTCAGTTGTGCGTTCACTGCCTTGGCAGTGGAGGATGGCGGGAGAAGAATGTTGGCTGAGAGGAGGTAGCAAGTGGCAGCTGTTCAGCGTTAGCCACATTGGTGCGATTGTGTATGCAGACAGAGAGAGGGGAGAGCAGGACAGTTTGTCGAGCGAGCGAGCGAACAGCCGTGTGGTTCTTCCTGTCTTCTCACTGGACAGATGGGGACAATTTCTGCTGCAGGTGCATCTTTGATAGCGAAAACAATCCTGGTTGTTCTTTTTCTTTTAGTTTAGTGTGTCTTATCAATATCATCTGAGCCGAACATGTTTTGGTTTCTTGTCTCCTTTTAAATGCAAGGTTCCGCTGGTCTGGTGCTCACATGTGCCGCACAGCCTCAAACACATCAAGCCATCTGAATGGAAGGAATGCGGCTGATACAAACTTTTGATATTTGCACATGGTTTCTATTCACTGGGGAACTCTTGGGCTAAAGAGCAAAGCTTTAAATAAAACCAGCAGCAATCCAACATGGAGTCGCCATTAATTTCTGCTTGTGGAGAAAGAAGGAAACTAACTAAAATAATTTTATGAAAAAGTCTGCACGATGGTAGAGTGGTTAGCTCGCAGGCCTCACAGCTAGGAAACCTGAGTTCAATTTTATCCTCAGACATCTCTGTGTGGAGTTTTCTCTGGGTACTCCGGTTTCCTCGAACATTCAAAAACATGCTAGGTTAATTGGCGACTCCAAATTGTCCATAGGTATGAATGTGAGTGTGAATGGTTGTTTGTCTATATGTGCCCTGTGATTGGCTGGCCACCAGTCCAGGGTGTACCATGACTTTCTCACCCGAAGATAGCTGCGATAGGCTCCAGCACCCCCCGCGACCCTCATGAGGATAAGCGGTAGAAAATGAATGAATGAATGAATGAATAATATTAATGGGGGGCTGCACGGCGTCCGAGTGGTTAGCACGCAGGCATCACAGGTAGGAGACCTGAGTTCAATTCCACCCTCTGCCATCTCTGTGTGGAGTTTGCATGTTCTCCCCATGCTTGCATAGGTTTCCTCCCACATTCCAAAAACATGCTAGGTTAATTAGCGACTCCAAATTGTCCATAGGTATGAATGTGAATGTGAATGGTTGTTTGTCTATATGTGCCCTGTGATTGGCTGGCCACCAGTCCAGGGTGTACCGTGACTCTCTCACCCGAAGACAGCTGGGATAGGCTCTAGCACCCCCGCAACCCTTGTGAGGATAAGCAGTAGAAAATGAATGAATGAATGAATGAATCAATGGCGCTTGAGGTTGTGCAGGGGTGTCAAATGGCAGCTGGAGGTGTTGCCTCGATCGTTATAGAAAGGAGGGTAGAAAGATCACACAGGAGGTGCTTTGTGCATCGATAAATATTCAGTACTGACCACCAACTAGAGTATGCAACCATAAATATTCATATCCCTAAATCAGATCCCAGTCAAATAATAGCGTTTAGGGAGTTCCGGCAAAGCAAGCTGCTGTTTACATGTTCAAAAAAAAAAAAATAAAGCAGTTAGCCTTAAAGCTGTAAACAAATGAGGTTCAATTATACAGAAGACAGCAGAGCTCGGGGGGGGGGGGCAGCAGATTGAGAGTCATTAGTAAGACTTACGCACTGATCTCTGGAATAGTAAACTTAATCTTCAAATGGGATTGAAAGTTGAGTCCAATCTGTGATTACTTGACCTTTTTTTTTACGTCTAGCAGCAAGTCAACAGGGAGAGTGTAAACCCTTGACATCAGCATGTCCCACTCAGACAGACCATCACTTGTTACCACAGCTTATTGTCTGAGGCCGGCGGCGGGGCCTCATTTAGAAAATCAAAAACCAAAAATCAAATAACTGCTGCATTCAACTCATCTTCTATCAAGATTTATCATGCATGATGGTAAAAATCCAGTTTGTATATTGCTTATGTATTCTGTTGAGGGTTACAGAATGCTGGAGCCTATCCCAGCTAACTTTGGGCAAAAGATGAATACCTCCCTGGACTTGCCACCAGTCATTCACGGTGCACAGATGGGTGGGAGCGGAACATCCTTTGGTGGACTGGTGGCCAGCCAATCACAGGACACATATAGACAAACAACCATTCACACTCACATTCATACCTATGGACAATTTGGAGTCGCCAATTAACCTAGCATGTTTTTGGAATGTGGGAGGAAACCCATGCACGCATGGGGAGAACATGCAAACTCCACACAGAGATGGCAGAGGGTGGAATTGAACTCAGGTCTCCTACCTGTGATGCCTGCGTGCTAACCACTAGGGCACCATGCAGCCCCCCATTAATATTATTCATTCATTCATTTTCTACCGCTTATCCTCACAAGGGTCGCGGGGGTGCTGGAGCCTATCCCAGCTGTCTTTGGGCGAGAGGCGGGGTACACCCTGTACTGGTCGCCAGCCAATCACAGGGCACATATAGACAAACAACCATTTACACTCACATTCATACCTATGGACAATTTGGAGTCGCCAATTAACCTAGCATGTTTTTGGAACCACGGTTCAATTCCACCCTCGGCCATCTCTGTGTGGAGTTTGCATGTTCTCCCCGTGCATGCGTGGGTTTTCTCGGGGTACTCCGGTTTCCTCCCGCATTCCAAAAACATGCTAGATTAATTGGCGACTCCAAATTATCCATAGGAATGAATGTGAGTGTGAATGGTTGTTTGTCAATATGTGCCCTGTGATTGGCTGGCCACCAGTCCAGGGTGTACCCCGCCTCTTGCCCAAAGACAGCTGGGATAGGCTCCAGCACCCCCGCGACCCTCGTGAGGAAAAGTGGTAGAAAATGAATGAATGTATAATTTATCCTATAAAGTATCTATTAATTACAATATGTTTCACATGAAAAGCTACTAAATAGTCGAGACAAGGGGCTTTTAAAAGAGCAATGCCATTTCAGCAAAGCGGCTGAAGCTGCATTTCTTCTTATTATACCACTGGATTTATGTTTGAGTGGCATTAGTGGAGTGGAGGCATGAGTGTGTCCTTTTATTGTGTCGTGTAGGCAGGAAGTTATCAAGGTGCCGCTGATGAAGAGACGATTCAGAAAAGGTCTATAATGGCGTGTTCGTCATCGCCGCTCACCAGCCGTCTCGCCTACATCTTCTTGCATGATAAATACGGCTCATTGCCTCCGTGCCTCGGCTCCCGCCCCCACGTATGCACGCTTATGTTTCTGCCTCACACTCGTAAAGCTCCCGTGATTTGAAATATCACTTCACTTTGCTTCGCTGCCAGCGTAACGCGCATCCATACTGGGATATCATGTCGGTCGCTCACACTGAAAGCTCGCACTTCCTTTTATTCTCACAAATGATATACTGTATAGCACGTGGTCGATCCCAGTGCTTTTACATTAATACATTGTGTCTTTTGTATGGTCATTTTCCTGGTATGTGTTTATTGTCTTATGGGGTTTTGGGTAACAATTATCGAAAAAGCGCCTCCAAAAATGTGAACGCAATTTCAGTATTTCTAAAAACGTTAGTTCTCAAGCAATCATTTCTGTTTGTTGTACTGACTGAAGTTTCCCTGATGCTTCGCCTGCCCAAGTAGTTGTCGCCCCAGCACTTTTTTGGGGGACATAAAGAGGCTGAAATGGTACCGAATGAAAAGAAAACCACAGATGCAAAACCTTGTGAAGATTCCACAAAGCACACTGCCACACATTATGCCAAGTGTCGCCGTTCTTGGCCGTTCTGACTCGACAGCTTCCTGGACTTCCATCAACTCCTTCCTGTGCCCATCCTTCCATGGCCACTCATCTCCATACAGCTGGCTTCCTCGACACAGCGACTCTTTCAATGAAGCAATGAAAAGCAAGCTAACATTTAGCAGCATATGACGCGGAGGTAACATCTCTGTTATGCCTGATTTGTGAATTGAGTACATGTCAGAACAAGCTAGTATAAAAAAAAAAAAGACAGATGAGGACAGGCAGATAGAAGTCAAAAAGCAATGTGGCAACTTTCAGTTTGTGAGTCACATCAGATGAAGAGACAGTGATGAATTCTGCATGGAATCAGACTGTGTGGTTCGCGATGCTGGGTGGCAGCAGGCTGACATAAATGGATGAAACTGAACCAGGCAGGAGTGAACAAGTCTGGCAGGAAGACTGTGACCCCCCCCCCCCCGCAGTGATGTTAACTGAGCTCCAAGTTATTGCTCAATGATGCGGTGATGTCACATACTGTAGTTTACGGTACATTTTCAAAGCTGTGTCATACTGTAAAGTGATAATCAGTATCATGCCCCCGCGTGCTACCTTCGGTCTTGGGCTGAGATCTGGCCTGATACCAGACAAACCATGTGATAACCTATAATTACATATTGCATATTGTATAGTACAGTGATATATTGCTATAGTGTAGTTGGTGCTATAGTATAGTGATATTATGCAAATTTCCCCACTGAGGGACGAATAAATGCATATCTTATGATAGTGGCTACCAAACAATTCAAACTTATGGTGCACCGTTCACGCCCCCAAATGTGGACTGGAAGAGGACGAGCACTGGTTCCAACGATCGGTATCCTCGTTTCCACAGCAGGTGCAGTACCAACATAGTTGTCACAATCTGCCAACTACTAGTACCAGCTAAGAATAGAATGCAGTCATCTCTGAAGTGGACAATATGTCATAAAGTAGACAGACACTGGTCATGGAGTTTGAAATATTTACTGCTCGGGGGTTGGATGATGTTAGAATAAAATGTAGATAGAATGAATATAACATTAGTTATCACCCTTATATCCATTTGCTTAGACAATAGAAAGAGTGTTTGAATGTGTTGAAGAAGAAATGTTCCCGTGACCCTGATCAGAGACCCCCAGCCACCCCCAGGTCCTGGAGGTGCCTGGACGCGCCAACAGCAACCCTGCAGATGTTCATGTTAATTCTGCAAGAATGTGTCAAGATAAGAACTCATAAAACAATAAAAGTAATTACTCTCACATATACACACACATACATTGACAAACGAATACAGCTCATGCAACCCCCCTCACCCCCACCCCCCCAGAGTTGCACGACCATGTAGTAGGGACCCTCGAAAAAAGCATATCAAGAGTGGAGCGGCATGTCACTGGGTATGTGGTTTCACTCTCCTGGCTGCGAGTAACTTTGAATATTGTTGTGTCTTTTTATTTTAATTGTATTTCATATTTATTTTATATTTTAGTGCAAAATATGCAAACAGTCATGCATCCGACTCCAAAGACATGGACAATTTACTGCGTCCTAAGCTACGTGTACGTGCGCTATCCCCCTAAAAGACATGTTGGTTGAGATTGTGGGTAGTATGTAAAAGTCACGGAGTCCCCTTGGGAGAGGAGGCAGAAGACTCTTTAATATTTCAAAGCAGTGATAAGTACATCAGGCAGACTGCAGAGAGATAAGATGACTCTGCGGGCAGAGCTGCTTGGGGACACAAGCAGAAAAAGCCAAGTGGGGGGAAATAGATTTGGCAAAGAAGATATACGGTAAATCTAACCAAACTAAAGTGCTCGTTTCCACAAGAATGTAGTCGTCGTAGTGGAATGTTGATGTATTTTCAAAGGAAGAAAAGTGATTACAGTTGGCCTATTGTTAGTCCAAAAATATTGAAAAAGACAGGTTATATGTGGTATTCTGGTCACTCGGTATCACTAATGTGACACTCATACATTTCCTTCACTGGCTAACGAATCAACCGACATACTGAGAGAGGCATGCTATGGCTGTTCTCTCAATGCATGTGGAAGTGGTAAGGCTTCTTATTTCGTCTTCCACACTCCATTTGAAACACTTTCTTAAGATTACAATAAGATTACAATAAATAATAATCTTAAGAAACACTTCTTAAGATTGCAATAAGATTACAATAAATAATAATCTTAATAATCTTAAACACTTCTTAAGATTACAATAAATAATAATCTTAAGAATCTTAAGAAACACTTTCTTAAGATTAGTATGTTTCACTCCATCACTCAAATGGATCACGCCATTTGAAACACTTTCTTAAGATTACAATAAGATTACAATAAACAATAATCTTAAGAATCTTAAGAAACACTTTTTTAAGATTATTATTCTTTCTTCCACACTCCATTTGAAACACTTTCTTAAGATTACAATAAGATTACAATCAATAATAATTTTAAGAATCTTAAGAAACACTTTCTTAAGATTACAATAAGATTACAATCAACAATAATCTTAAGAAAGTGTTTCTTAAGATTCTTAAGATTATTATTGATTGTAATCTTATTGTAATCTTAAGAAAAGTTTAAAATTACAATAAGATTACAATCAATAATAATCTTAAGAAAGTGTTTCTTAAGATTCTTAAGATTCTTATTGATTGTAATCTTATTGTAATCTTAAGAAAGTGTTTCTTAAGATTCTTAAGAAACACTTAAACATTATTATTGATTGTAATCTTATGAAAGTGTTTCAAATGGAGAATCTTAAAAAATCTTAAGAAACACTTTCTTAAAATTATTATTTATTGTAATCTTATTATTCTTATTATTCTTATATATAAATAATATTTTAAAAGTTTTAAAATTATTATTTATTGTAATCTTATTATTCTCATATATAAATAATATTTTTAAGAAAGTGTTTCTTAAGATTTTTTAAGATTCTCCATTTGAAACACTTTCTTAAGATTACAATAAGATTACAATCAATAATAATCTTAAGAAAGTGTTTCTTAAGATTCTTAAGAGTATTATAATTTTATTACAATAAATAATAATCTTAAGAAAGTGTTTCTTAAGATTCTTAAGATTATTATAATTTTAAGAAAGTGTTTCTTAAGATTCTTAAGATTATTATTTATTGTAATCTTATTGTAAAGCTGACAATGGGGGTGTTATTTCATGTCTACAGGGCTCTAATTATGTTAAAAAAATTATATTTCAAAAGTCATAAACAGCTTTTCTATGCTCCAACTACAAAAATATTCAGTTTATTAAAATTCTAATCCTTTAGAAGGATGCATGGAAGATGAGGTAGAAATAATTATAAAGTGAAGAAAGATAAAAACTGTTTCTGTGGAAAAAGGTCAACAGAGACTGAGGACCATGTGTGAGGGGGAACATTTAAAACCGAGCTAAGAGGTGGAAAAGTATGTCATGTTTTCTCTGGGGAGGAACAGAAGGTACCGTGGCTTTCAGCTCTGCAGGAAAAAGACCTCTGCTGGCCCATCAAAGATATCTCAGCACTTTAAATAGTTAGCCTATATGCTGCACAGTAAAGAATGTATGCATAAAGTAAGGACTTGATTGGCAGTTTCTGGGACATATTACATGACGGAACTCAAAATACTCCCAACCAAAATACCTTTTTGGGGGGGGCAGGGCCTCTCTTTATCTTATACTGCATTTTTGTATCATTCATTCATTCATTTTCTACCGCTTTTTTCCTCACGAGGGTCGCGGGGGTGCTGGAGCCTATCCCAGCTGTCTTTGAGATTTGGCCAATCGCAGGGCACATACGTATAGACAAACAACCATTCACACTCACATTCATACCTATGGACAATTTGGAGTCGCCAATTAACCTAGCATGTTTTTGGAATGTGGGAGGAAACCGGAGTACCCGGAGAAAACCCACGCATGCACGGGGGAGAACATGCAAACTCCACACAGAGATGACCCAGAGTGGGATTGAACTCGGGTCTCCTAGCTGTGAGGTCTGTGCGCTAACCACTCGACCGCCGTGCCGCCCCTGCATTTTTGTATGCTTCTATTAAATGAAAACATACAGTACTCTTCTCCTCTGTCAAGTCAATCTATATCCGATGCAGCGCTACCGCACCCTAGCCAATTCTCAGCCCACTTAGCATCCTTTGCCACCCCCCCACCCCCCAATCATTCCATCCTCCACATCTTCTCGTCTGGGCAGCTGCAAGACATGAGCTTCAAGTTTTGCTACCGGATGAGCTCATGATATAAACTGAGGAAAAGGGCAGCATACAGGTAATGGATGTGTAAACAAACGCTGCTCAGAGGGGAGAGAACAGACTCTAAAAATAGTCAACAGGAAAAGAAACGGAAAATGGTCTGGAAAATAAAACCGAAAAAAAAAAAAAAAACACAAGATGAACTGAACAGGGCGTGACAACTGGAAAAGCGAATCCATGCAGAGAATGTATAGTCCCAATAATCTTCCCAGTGGCATGAGTGTGGATCTAACATATCCTGCTGTCACGTCAAACTCCTTTTAGCCTCCTCTTATGAGAGACTTGAGCTGCTAGCATTAGCTCTGGCAGCACAAGAATCAATTACCAACTCTGCTTATCTGCTTAGCATCCACTCCAAGGCATCAAGTGGCAACTGCAGAGCGTCTTTAACCAAGGCCAAAGGACTCATAACAATGTCGTCTTATGTGTTCATCTACAAGAATCTGGGGAAATGTTTCTATACATAATACGATGTTTCCGACAGCTTTTCACTAATTTCTTTAACCTTACTTATTTGTATGTTTTCATTATTTTTAGTTAATTCATTCATTCATTCATTTTCTACCGCTTATCCTCACAAGGATCGCGGGGGGAAGAAAACAAATGAATTGATGAGTGCAGTTTTCCCTGTAAAATCACGATAAAGAAATATCACAACCCTGCGGGACGCCATGTTGCCGGGAAACAGGAAATATCCCACTCTTCTGAGGTCCAACCGCTAAGTGCTACATCGATGTTATGGCAAAATATTGCTTTTTCATCACATTTTCATTGATAATAGTTAGGAACCGGAATCAAAATAAGGAATCGGAATCGTTCAAATTCAAATGATGCCCTACCTTAATTAATTCAGGTTGTCTCATTTTTTATGGGCGACGGTAAATCAGTGGACTAAAGTCTTGCTTTTAACATACTTGCACGGCAGTTGGTGTGAAATGACTAAAAGTACGTATGCGCGTGTCAAAGCTTCCTAAATGGAGATTCTGACGGATTAAACGGCTTTCAGACAAATTCCATTAATCTATCTGGAAAATCCTCGACAGGGATTAGTCATCCAGGAAATGATTGATAAGGGGCTTCAGTTTGTATGGTTTTGATTGACAGACACGGGTGAAGCTCATTAGCAAAGGAAGGAGTTGTGCACAAGGAAAGGTAAGAATGCATCAATACTCTCCATAGTGTGTGTGTGTGTGCATGAGTGACTCATTTAGACAAGAAAAAAAGGAGGGTGCTGGTTTAGCTTGCCACTCTTGATGAGTGGATGAATATTCATGAAACTGATATCGCCGTGTCTGCCAGCAAACGCAAGCTCCAGATCGCAGGAATACAAATAAGAACACAAGCAAAATGGTGTGTGGGCGCCTAATGAGATTACAGGGCCAGAGTGTATGAGCTGTGTGTGTGTGTGTGTGTGTGTGTTTGTGTGTGTGTGTGTTGAAGAGTGCAAGAGAACCTCACTCACGTTTATTTAGTTCTTATCCTAAAGGCATTTTGTGGCCCACATTTAGCTTTTTTTTGGTATTTAGAAAACTTGTCCGTGATGTTTGCACAACTTCACTGTTATATTCCAAGTATTGGTTTTACTCAAACAGGGTGGATTCACTCTAGTGGTGGGCAAAACCATTCGGATCATTCTGGTTCATTCAGTAAAAAGATCTGTTCATTTCGGTCAATTGGTCGTTAGCCTGTGCATAGACCCGGTCAGCTGTGTCGAGTCAGTCCGTTCACTCATTCGTTCCGACTCAACTGTCGGTCATGAATGAACGGTCGACGAGTGTCGACAGGGTGGATTCACTCTAGTGGTGGGCAAAACCATTCGGATCATTCCGGTTCATTTCAGTAAAAAGATCCGTTCATTTCGGTCAATTGGTCGTTAGCCTATGATCTCCCCCTGTGCATAGACCCCGTCAGCTGTGTCGAGTCAGTCCGTTCACTCATTCGTTCCGACTCAATTGTCGGTCATGAATGAACGGTCGACGAGTGTCGACAGGGTGGATTCACTCTAGTGGTGGGCAAAACCATTCGGATCATTCTGGTTCATTCAGTAAAAAGATCCGTTCATTTCGGTCAATTGGTCGTTAGCCTGTGCATAGACCCGGTCAGCTGTGTCGAGTCAGTCCGTTCACTCATTCGTTCCGACTCCGGGTCCACCCGTCTGTCGGAGTCGGGGGGCCCGGGTGCTGGTGCACGGCCTGCGGCTCCTCCCAGTGTGGACGGCCCCAAAGGTGGCATTTCCTTGATCCTCAGTGCCATGCCATGTCTCCCTACTGCGTGTGATTGTGTGTGTGTGTGTGTGGGTGTGTGTGTGTGTGTCTAGTATGGAGGGAGGAAGGGAGGGACTTTCTTTTGTTTCTTTGTTTTTTCCTTTTTAATTGTGGTAATTGTTTTTAATTCTGTAAAGCACTTTGTGTTGCATGTCTTTGCAGGAAAAGTGCTATACAAATAAAGTTTATTTGATTTGAATAGGAAAAGATCAAAAAAATAAAAAAAAAATCAATCAATCAAAAAAAAAAAAGCATTTGCAACTGAACGGACTGAACGGGTATTTTCAGGACAGTGACCTTGTTCCTTCCGTTCATAAAAAAACTAGTTCTTTTGACCCGTTCGTTCATGACCGACACACCAATAATTCACTCCCCTGTTTTTTATCCTTAAAAGAGAGTGAAAAATAAATTTTAGCAGTGTCCTCCATACACGCACACACACACACACACACATCATATATGGATGTATATAAATAAATCAGAGGTGGGAGTTGGGATCTAAAGGACAAGTGAAGTTCTAATAGATGCTAGAGGACAAGTCCACCGAGACACAATGCATCTATATTTTATGATTAAGTCCTCTGCACCGCCTCTTCATTTCATTCACAGACTAATGTGCGGATTTTAGTTTCTTGTCACGACAATTTACGGGGATTTCATACTCATTCCTGCTTGAAATTTCTCCTTTCCTGTGGCTATACGACTACAGTTCCTTTGGCGTTGTTGTTGTTGCTTTCAAGTGATTTCAAAGTGATTGGTGGTGATCATCACTCTGTCAATGTTTGGGCAAAACAAGCCGTGGAGATGTGTAACCCAGAAGAGTTTGCATGTGTGAAATGGGCAGATGATGTATTTCCCAGCATGCTTTGTTGTAGGGCTGCATGGCGGTCAAGTGGTTAGTGGCACATTCCAAAAACATGCTAGGTTAATTGGCGACTCCAAATTGTCCATAGGTATGAATGTGAGTGTGAATGGTTGTTTGTCTATATGTGCCCTGTGATTGGCTGGCCACCAGTCTCTCGCTCGAAGACGGCTGGGATAGGCTCCAGCACCCCCCGCGACCCTCGTGAGGATAAGCGGTAGAAAATGAATGAATGAATGAATGAATGAACAGCGGTACCTGGGTTTTCATCATTAATCCATTCCAAAGTGTCCTATGAAAACCCAATACATTTTTTCAATACAAAACAATGTAAATCCAATCAGTCTGTAAGAATAATTATAGTTTTAAGTGCAGAAAACAATGCAAAAGATATAAATGAGGAATCCCTTTTACTTCATTGAAGACTCTTTTTTGCGAAGACACAGATATCAACACTGTGTTTTGCTTATTTTGCCCCTCACCTTGTACGTGCTAGGACGTGCAACTTTCTTTGGCCCCATGGTGGATTATTCTGCAGTCGGACTCAGGCAGTGTATTAGTAATAACATGAAAAGACTGAGTCACCCATGAGTGGGATTCTTTGTTTGGACACAGTGATACAGTTCAGGCATTCTGCCAGTATGGAATAATTGAGTTCAGTCATGAGACATATCAAAGTAATTTTCGTTTTTATTTATTTTTTCCATCTCTGTGTGATGTGTGTATGATTGCTTGTAACGGATAGCTTTTTTTTTTACTTTCTACTTTTTAAAAACTTGATTCCCCTTGCTATATCATTAGCCATGTATACATGGACCCAAATATTCCAATTGCATTTGGTTTATTTGCTGAAAAGGAAAGAATTGAACCTTTGTATACACTAAGTGCCAATCCAAATGAACATATAATCGGATTCACAGGGGTGGAATATTCCTTTCCCCAATCCGATTGAGGTATCTTGTACCCGCTCAAACGGAAAGTTGTCAGATTGCGTTCTTCTTCATGGTGTTTTTCTTCTTCTGTTGTTTATTGGCGGTTGGCAAGTAGCTTTCGTGTGCATTAGCGCCATCTGTGGAACAGAATCTAAACCCTTCTATACGCCATTCACAAGTCCAGTTTTTCTTTAAAAAGAAAATATATATCTATATAAAACATGTCCTGAGTTTAATTATAAAATATTAGAAAGATTGAATTCAGATATGACGTAACACGCAGCTCGAGACGTTCTTCGGTTTTAGAAATGGAGGCGAGCAATCGGCACTGGACTGCTGTGGAACGTTTGTTTTTGAGCCAAACTAAATTTCAAGACTGGACGAACGAAAAACTGGCAATACGGAGTGAAAGAAAAACTCGAGGAAGTCGGTATCACATGATGTTGATGTTTACGTTTTACTGCGCATGCCCCATTGACTATTCTGGTTGATTATAGCGGCGCATGTAGACAGGAGATTGGAATATTCCTTTCCATGGGTACCATTGTTTTCGGAAAAGTCATTCGGAAAGATTCCATTCGGAAAGAGGAAAAACTCCTCATGTAAACGTGGCTACTGTTTAAGTTAACTTACTCAAGTGGGGCCCTTGGCATCCAATTCTGGGCTGCAGTCACATTTGTGGTACTCCTTCTTTAAGGGGAGGTTAGTGGGAGCTATGGATCAACCACAGGGCCTGTTCCCAATGGGCCGTTATGGTTTAATATGAGTTTTCACCTCCTGTAATGGACCCAGCTGTCACAGGAAGGACACACGGTGAGGTCTTACTTTGAATGTGTGTGTATTGCTAGTGGAGACTGATGGTTCAATGGCTGAATGCCCCTCTGCAATAGTTGCCTTCACTCCATGAGTAAAGACCTTATTCCGTGATGGCGGTTCAATAACTTGTGATGTTTTGTCCTCCAGCAGCTTGAGGGTGAACATGGAATGAGATTTCTTCAGAGGTGGGGCAGAAAGTTCAGCTAACGGATTTAACGAGATGTTCATATCATCCTGATCATCCACCTCATTTCCTTTCATAGACATCTGGTCTTGTTTAGCTCAGAGGCAGCTCTTCATGTCTGTAATGGTCTTAGGAGCTTCAGCATTCCCTGGTACTTGTAATGGAACTTCTATTCATCTTTACAGTCCAGATTCACTTTTATAGGCCTGACTTCTGGTTCTGAAAGTACAAGCCACATGAGAGTAATGTTCTTTACTCTTGTCAGCTGCACAGCACAATGTTGGCTTATGAGAGATAACAGCTTTTTTTATTTTAAGGTTTCATATTATTCTATTTTTACCATTTTAAATAAGTTCCAGAGGTCCCACAATAGTATATTGCAATGGTGTTGGATACTGGAATTGGGACATGGCATTTTGTGTGTCTGTAGCTTTAATGCTAATGACCTGGGTTTGTTTTCATCTGTCTCAAAGAAAGTGAACTTCAGATCTTCAAAAGCAACCGTTTAAGCACCTCGGAAAAGTCATCTTTGACGCTCCTAAACAGGCTCTAGGGCCACATTGTACTGTTATGCAAGAAGTTCACTGGGCTGGCGCTAGTTGGTGCCAGTTGGCGCCAAAGATTATGTGATTGGCGCAAAGTGGATCGTAGTTGGCGCATAGTGGTTCCACTACGATCCACTACGCGCCAATCACATAATCTTTTGCGCCAGCCCAGTGGACTCCTAGCATCATTGGCGCAACTTGGTACACGCCATTACATTCCAGTGTATTCCAATAGGTGTATTGTTTACGACATTTGGTTCCACTTGGTGGACACTTTGCGCTGATTGCTTGATGCAAGTGGCGCAACGAAAAATTTAAAAATATTTTCTTGCCGCCAAACTCAATTTTTGCCGCCGTTACGGGCCACCACGAGCCAGTTGGGAGGCAGTTCGAGCCACTGCACGCCACTAGGCACCTTGTTGGCGATGCTAGGCGCCACAGCAAATTTCATTGGCACAACTTGGCACGCGCCATTACATTCCAGTAGATTCCAATAAGTGGATTGTTTGCAATATTTGGTTCCACTTGCTTGATGCAAGTGGCGCAACGAAAATTTTCAACATTTTGAAATTTTCTTGCAGTCAAACTTAATTTTTGCCGCCGTTACGGGCCACCACCAGCCAGTTGGGAGGCAGTTTGAGCCACTGCATGCCACTCGGCACCTTATTGGCGCCACAGCAAATTGCATTGGCGCAAACTGGCACCAACTGGCGCCAGCCCAGTGGACTCCTCACATCATTGGCGCAACTTGGCACGCGCCATTACATTCCAGTGGATTCCAATAGGCGTATTGTTTACGACATTTGGTTCCACTTGGTGGACACTTTGCGTTGATTGCTTAATGCAAGTGGCGCAACAAAAAATTTGAAATTTTCTTGCAGTCAAACTCAATTTTTGCCGCCGTTACGGGCCACCACGAGCCAGTTGGGAGGCAGTTTGAGCCACTGCATGCCACTCGGCACATTATTAGTGACAGTAGGCGTCACAACAAATTGCATTGGCACGAACTGGCACGAACTGGCACGAACTGGCGCCGGCCCAGTGGACTCCTAGCATTAGAGCATACATTTTTAAGTGTTTTAATTCACGTTTTGGGAAATCAAATCACCTTATGACTACGTGAACGACTGACTTAAGAAATACTAATAAAAGAAACCGTGCTTATGACTTGAAAACTAAACCCCAGGCCCCAGAAGAGATTGTGAGATATTGCTTGATCATGGAAGTTCTGCTGTCTTTACGATGCAATAGACTATGCATGTGTGTTTGCTTTGCTTCTCTTTCAAAGCTGGCACTCCCACAACTTTGTAGTACTGCACACTCGCCTAAGCCCTCCAGCCCGGAGCCCATCTGTGCTTCCACTGTTTGTTGTCGTTTTCTGTGAGATTCAATGTTTGGGTGAGCAAAATAGTCTGAGGGTGCCAAGGTGAGATTTGTGTGTGTGAGAACACACACAAAAGACTGTTTTCAAGGCCACACAAACACTTCCAATCTGGTCTAAGGCAGTTTACTTTTTGTTTTTCCAAGCAAAATTACTTTTCATTCCCAAAACAGTCTAGCACTCGCACATGATTTTTTTTTTGGCTGCATTTGAGGACCCTTGAAAGCTGACCCACGTCAAGAGGATCGGTACTATCCGCATTTTCTGTCTGAGATCATATTTGCTTGACAACAGCAGAAATATTCAGTGTGTATAATTAGCATACGCCACGAAGCACACTGATGTAACCTACAAACCTTCTCACTATCTGTAGTTGGCACTTGCCCGCCACATATACAGCTATAGTGAGAGGTATTCATGGCTACTTTGTCAATGGGACACACTGATATTTGTGCCTTAAGAACACCTATGACATTGCATTCAATGCAGCAATTTAGTCTGATTTTATAAATCAAAACTCAAATAAACGCATGAAATTGGATATTGGATGAGTGACAAAAAATAAAAAAATAAATCATAGTAATCTAACACTTCGATCCTGTGTAATAAGTGTTTTGTCAACACCTGTAGCTCTTTTGTAACGTTAGCTTCATTTATTGTTGATGCGGACAACATCCTGGAGAGATCGGCTACACAGACTTCGGTCTTGCTTCGGTCTTAACTAAAAGTGACAATGCACATTGTATGTCACATAACTTTATTATTCACGCCTACAGTAGTTACGTTTTTGCAGATGTCTTGTGCAATATTCAAATATTTAATGTGGCTTTACAGGCATATGTATATTATAGTGATATAATAATTAGTGGTGTCTGATTATAATCGATACCAATAATTATCGGCCCGATATCAGCATAAAAACGGGATCGGTATTAGATTTTTTTTCCAGATCATGAAAACCGACATTTTAAGAAATGCTGGACAAAATTCCACCAAAGGAAACATGTTCCACATATCGGTATCGGCTGATTTAGGTATTGGAAATTGCAAGTTGGACAATCTATACACTGTGCAGTCATGACGATGTATTTGTTACTGCTGAACCAAATGGGACTGCATGGCGGATGAGTGGTTAGCGTGCAGGCCTCACAGCCACAAGACCTGAGTTTGATTCCACCCTCGGCCATCTCTGTCCATGTTCTTCCCGCCCATGTGTGGGTTTTCTCCGGGTACTCCGGTTTCAAAAACATGCTAGGTTAATTGGCGACTCCAAATTGTCCATAGGTATGAATGTGAGTGTGAATGGTTGTTTGTCTATATGTGCCCTGTGATTGGCTGGCCACCAGTCCAGGGTGTACCCCGCCTCTCTCGTCTGAAGACAGCTGGGATAGGCTCCAGCACCCCCTCGTGAGGAAAAGCGGTAGAAAATGAATGAATGTTATTATGAGTCCCAACCAAGTGTTTCAATGTACTTGTTTTGCCTATGCATTTTAGCTATAACCATATTTTCAGCCAATACTTAATTTAAGCCATGTGTCAAATTATTGCGGTTTCTTCTTTATTTTTTTTGGTGAGACCTCTTTCTTTCAGTCCAATTTTAATTTTGTCAAGAATCTCTGCACTCAACACAGGCTTACTGTGAGAAACCGTACACGTTCACTCATAACGTGAGGAGGTAGTTCGGCCAGGCATGAGGGGCCATGTGACTTTATTCAGGTAGACGACATACTTCCTGTTCTATTTATGACCTTTTCATGGTGGCTATTGAATTCATTTTATTTAATGTAACTTATTAAATGTGTGTCTGAGGCATATTTAGTAGGGCTTAAACCTGAATGGAGCATTAAGCTTGTTATTGTCGCTCGTGAACAATATTATGTAGCCGAATGGGATCTAATCGTTCAATTTTATTGCAAATGATGATCTAAAATCTGATGAACATCCACATCAAGCTAGGAGGGGTAGGAACAGGCCATGTGTTATAATGTTATAAATAGACGTTTTTATGGGCATGTCAGTTACTGGTGGATTTTCGCCATGGTAGGCGTGGAATATAGCTCTTGAGAAAAGCAGAAGGATGCATTGTATACGGGGAGTGGTCATGAGGGGGAAATAAATCATAGATTTATTTTTTTATTTTTTGGTGGAACGTTACCACGGAAGCAGACAGGAAGAGACACTAAGAATTAGAATGGAGACACTGGAAGAGGAGAGGCAAACATTGGCAGTGTTTGCATGGGAGTGAAGAAAGGAAGGGTGGAGTGACACTTTCGGAAGCAAAGCTGCAACAACACGGACCTTAGGTACAAAAAAAAATATTACAACTTTTCCTTTTTATTTGCCAGAGAATATTACAGCTATATAAATAAAGGGGAGAGAAATTTGTATCGTCATTATGATCATTTGACAAATGGCGTCCATTGTATCTCTGTAACATGACCTCCATGTCACTAGAGATATTTAAATACTGCGTCATGCATTTTTGGAAACTCTCCTCACCTTTTAGAAACAAATGAAATATGAGCTATGGGATATGCATTTCTGCATTTTTTTTTTACCTGATATGGGGCTCGGATCTTTATGACCTTGGTCTTCCCGGTGCAGTGCTGTCAGGGGAAGGCAACATCTATCTCGGCACACTGAAGAATGCATACACTTTCTCTTTTTAAAAAATATTTTAATATTTGTTGGGGAAAATATGCTCATAACATCTCAGTGTCGGCTCAGTGGTTATCATAATGGTAAATATACTAAAATACCAAATACAGACATTTCTGCTCTAATCATTCAACTGTTTTTTTAAGGCATGCATATTTGAAATTTGTGGATTACCGTATTTTCCGGACTATAAGTCACACTTTTTTGTCATCGGTTGACTGTTCCTGCGAGTTATACTCCAGAGCGACTTATAAATGAAAAAATATATATATAATTTCAAGACGGCACTCTAAACAGTAGATGTTAGCTTTCAAAGACAACTGAGAACGACGGAACACAAATTCCCCCCCCCCCCCCCCCCCCCCCCCAAAAAAAAAATAAAATCATATTCTGAAGATTACAAGCTGCAAGTAGTGAAATTTGCAGCTGAAAAACAGTAATCGATCAGCAAAGAGAAAAATTTTGGATTAAGTGAAAAACTTGTTAGGGACTAGACTAGGCTACTCTTACTGCCATGAAGAAAACAAAACATTTATTGTACTTCAAACTGTTTATGTGTGTTATTTTTTGTGTAGCTGAATAACCTTTGTGTTAGCATATCTTACACCTATTCAGCCTGTTTTCTATTCTTTTATTAATGTTCGAACTTGCCTTCCAAGATGACGTAATGTCTGTTTTGGTCAAGTAGTTTGTAAAATATATTACCTGCAAAAAATGCGACTTATGTATGTTTTTTTCTACCTAATTATGCATTTTTGGCCTTGTGCGACTTATACTCCGGAGCGGAGTCCAGAAAATACGGTATATTTTTTTTTTTAATGAGCGATGGCGATGCCAACAACTGACGGACGCTTGGTTGTAGCGGCTCGCCCGTGCTTTGATTTCATCTACTCTATCAATGATCGTACATGATCATTTCATTAAAATGTGTTTTTCTGACAATGGTGCATTCAAGTGCATCACATGACTCCTTGGACACAAGTTGCCGCTGCATTCAGGGACACTTGAAAACCACAGTAAACACACCGAAATCATGTGACATTTACCAAAACAACAACTTTTTGCTCACAGTAAAAAGTTTGGGAACCAGTGCTCAAGGAGAATATATATATATACAGGATGTATATTTTTCTTATGTCTCCACTGTTGCACCATCACCAGCAACAACACCCCTGAACGCACTGTCTGCATTTTATATTTTGCTTCACTGACATAGACGAGATATAAGCTTATCATAATTTATTTGCACCAATGTAATATTTTCCCCCCTCTCTGCTCTGTTATCAGGCTGCTGCTGACTACGTAAAAGCTCACCTGCCGGAGGCGCTGCGCCAGCAGTTGCTGACCTATGAACGCGAGAAAGAGCGAGACAGGGAAAAGGATAAGGAGCAGGACGAGAAAAAAGACATGGGTGGCTTCTCCTACCCGTCCATCCTGGAGCAGCAAATCTTGAATTTAGACCGGGAAATGTTGGAAAAGCTCTCCTCTACGTACAATGAAGCAGGTAAAAAGATTACATTCAGGGAGCCTGACCTCACAAGGATGATGATGTTGCTTTGACTGACAGAGAAATAGGCAGAGAAATATTTTATAAACTTTATTTTGTAAAAAGCAGGCTTCACTACATATCTTAAAGTAAATATCATTTTATTGTTCTGCACTGTGGTCGAGTGGTTAGCACGCAGGCTTCACAGCTAGGAGACCAGAGTTCAATTCCATCCTCGGTCATCTCTGTGTGGAGTTTGCATGTTCTCCCCGTGCATGCGTGGGTTTTCTCCGGGTACTCCGGTTTCCTCCCACATTCCAAAAACATGCTAGGTTAATTGGCGACTCCAAATTGTCCATAGGTATGAATGTGAGTGTGAATGGTTGTTTGTCTATATGTGCCCTGTGATTGGCTGGCCACCAGTCCAGGGTGTACCCCGCCTCTCGCCCGAAGACAGCTGGGATAGGCTCCAGCACCCCCCCCCCTTGACCCTTGTGAGGATAAGCGGGAGAAAACGAATGAATTAATTAGTGCAGTTTTCCCTGTAAAATCAGGATAGAGAAATATCACAACCCTGTGGGACGCCATGTTGCTGGGAAACAGGAAATATCCCACTCTTCTGAGGTCCAACCGCTAAGTGTTACATTGATGTTATGGCAAAATATTGCTTTTTCATCACATTTTCATTGATAATGGTTAGGAACCGGTATCGAAATGAGGAATCGGAATCGTTCAAATTCAAATGATGCCCAACCCTAATTAATTCAGGTTGTCTAATTTTTATGGGTTTTCTCCGGGTACTACGGTTTCCTCCCACATTCCAAAAACATGCTAGGTTATTTGGCGACTCCAAATTGTCCATAGGTATGAATGTGAGTGTGAATGGTTGTTTGTCTATATGTGCCCTGTGATTGGCTGGCCACCAGTCCAGGGTGTATCCTGCCTCTTGCCCAAAGATAGCTGGGATAGGCTCCACCACCCCCTCACGACCCTCATGAGGATAAGCAGTAGAAAATGAATGAACGAAATACTACCATTTAGGGCTGCACGGTGAAAAAGTGGGTACCGTGCAGGCCACACAGTAAAGAAACCCAAGTTCGATTCCATTGTGTGGAGTTTGCATGTTCTCCACGTGCATGCGTGGCTTTTCTCCGGGTACTCCGGTTTCCTCCCACATTCCAAAAACATGCTAGGTTAATTGGCGACTCTAAATTATCCATAGGTATGAATGTGAGTGTGAATGGTTGTTTGTCTATATGTGCCCTGTGATTGGCTGGCCAACAGTCCAGGGTCAGGTCGTCTGCTTTACAGATGCCACATTTGCACACATGTTATGTTCTCCCTAGACAAAGAAATGAAGCGTTCACTCATGTGTGATCAATAAACAAGTAGGCCATCTTGCATCGCGAGGGTGTTGCTCATAACTATCAAGACTATCAAAACCACCGGGCTACTCCTTGGTGATGCTTTCAAGCCTCCCCGAAATTTTTCCATTCAACACAGTGGCTGTCAGCAGCCCCAAGGCCTTGCTTATTCAGCTGTTTAAATACAAGTCAATCTCCACAAAGCTTGTAGTAATTATCTGTGGAGGAAGGCAAGGAAGGAGTGAGAAGATAGAGAGAGGTAAGAGAAGGGTCAGAGGAAGCGATATGTGCTTTTGTTGGCGAGAGCATTGCAGACACTTATGGTAAGGTATGTTTATAGAAAGCAGGAAGTAGTGCCATATATAATGTAGAGAAGAGCATAACGACATCAACAGGACAAAAATAGAAAGAGGAGGTGCAGTACATTGGAGAGACGTAGTCATAAATGTTCCTGACAAGCTTGTTTTGTGGGTTATTATAAAATAAAATATCCCTATGATGGAGGGCGGCTGTTTGTAATGCAGAAAGTTGGCCAGTTATTGGTATTGATTGTTTGCTTTTATAGCTCTCATTCAAAATGATGTTTTTTGTAATAATGCACCAAAGTGTTTGTCTACCTTTTGGAAATGAACGACTCCAGTCAACAACGCTGTTTGTGTGCTTTTATACAACCAACCTGAAGACAGTGGCTAGGTGGCGATATCTACACTGTACATTCACTATACAGTTGAACCTCGGTTAGCATCCGCTACGCTTAGCATGTTTAAATACGACTCATGTTGTGAATACACTGTGTGAGTCCAACTATGCCTCTTCATTCATTTTCTATGCCGCTTGTCCTCATGAAGGCATGCTGGAGCCTATCCCAACTGTCTTTGGGCGAGAGGCGGGGTGCACCCTGAACTGGTCACCAGCCGTCAGGGCACCCCAACTATGTTCTTAAAGGGGACCTTTCATTCATTCTTTCATTTTTTACCGCTTTTCCTCAAGAGGGTCGCGGGGGTGCTGGAGCCTATCCCAGCTGTCTTTGGGTGAGAGGCGGGGTACTCCCTGAACTGGTCACCAACCGTCAGGGCACCCCAATTATGTTCTTAAAGGGGACTTTTCATTCATTCATTCATTCATTCATTTTCTACCGCTATTCCTCATGAGGGTCGGGGGTGCTGGAGCCTATCCCAGCTGTCTTTGGGCGAGAGGCGGGGTACACCCTGAACTGGTCACCAGCCGTCAGGGCACTCCAACTATGTTCTTAAAGGGGACCTTTCATTCATTCATTTTCTACCGCTTTTCCTCACGAGGGTTGCGGGGGTGCTGGGGCCTATCCCAGCTGTCTCTGGGCGAGAGGTGGGTACACCCTGAACTGGTCACCAGCCGTCAGGGCACTCCTACTATGTTCTTAAAGGGGACCTTTCATTCATTCATTCATTTTGTGACGCTTTTCCTCACGAGGGTCGGGGGGGTGCTGGAGCCTATCCCAGCTGTCTTTGGGCGAGAGGCGGGGTACACCCTGAACTGGTCACCAGCCATCAGGGCACCCCAACTATGCTCTTAAAGGGGACCTATCATGCTGATTTTTTGACCCTTTGTATTGAGTTATGTAAGTAAGTGCTTCCTAACTATGAACCATATAAGGACGTCCTCCCCTCTGTGACATCACAAAGGAGCAGTTTTACCACGCCTTTTGAAACCCGGGTGTTTTGAGCTATCTCAAACTTCTTTCAGGGCTCACTTCCAAATGCACAAACCTCATCATCTGAAACTTTGGCATCTTTTACCACGAGAATACAACATTATAAGTACATTTATAGGTCAGAAAAGTGGAAATAGTTTGGACACCCCTGATTTAAGGGACATTGTCAGACCACAGAGTATTATTGGGGATCATCAAGATGATTTCGTCCTGAAACTCAGTGTCTTTCTTATGGTGGAGTCATGAACACTGACATTAACTGTGGCAAGTGAAACCTGCAGTTCATTGGATGTTGTTGTGGGGTCTTTTGTGACCTCTTGGATCAGTCGTCGCTGTGCTCTTGGGGTAATTTAGGCTGTCTGGCCACTCTTGGGAAGGTTCACAATTGTTCCATGTTTTCCATGATTGTTCCATGTTCCATAATGGCTCTCACTGTGGTTAGCTGGAGTCCCAAAGCTTTAGAAATGGCTTTATAACTTTTACCAGACTGAATTAATCTCACTTAAGTTATGTTTTAACAGGAGGGCACAATCACTTTTTTATACAGAGCTATTTAGTTTTTGACTTTTTTCTTCCTAAATCATAAAAAAAAAAATACTGAATTTTGTGTTCAGTTTTGTTGTCATTGGCTAATATTTAAATTTACTGATGATGTGAAACATACAAACAAAGGAAATGGAAATTGTTTTGGACACCCCTGATTTAAGGTACACAGGAAAAACACAACTGAAGGATGCCCGGTGGGATACATTGTGGATTGTCTACTGGCATGAACTTCCCCCAACAGCAAGACAAGACAGAATGACATTACGACCCTAAGTGGAGTGATTCAGACTGAACTTGGGGGCAGATAGAAGGCAATGTTTAATTTTCACCATGTGATTCCGGTGTCAGCAGTTTATCGCAATGAAAGGCCCATTGACACGGCGCCCACAGCTTAACTGAACTCATGGTACTCCCTGGTTAGAGATGGCTCATATATAACACGCCGATTGTTAAAGAAGAGCACCAGCGCCCAATCCCCCGGCAGAGGCTGATTATTCCCCGTCAGAAAAGGCTCCCAACACGGCAGCGACGTGACCTTTTCATGCACTCGCCCGCTGTCGACCTCTTCATCCTTTTATGCCCGTCATGCTCGTCTTTGGAGTCCTTTCCAGCCACATGGATGCAGCATTTTCGCTGATCTGTGTTGCTCTAATATGAAAAGCTCCAATTCTGATCCTCATTCATTTTCTACCGCTTTTTCCTCACGAGGGTCGCGGGGGTGCTGGAGCCTATCCCAGCTGTCTTTGGGCGAGAGTCGGGGTACACCCTGAACTTGTCACCAGCCGTCAGGGCACCCCAACTATGCTCTTAAAGGGGACTTTTCATTCATTAATTTTCTACCGCTTTTCCTCATGAGGGTCGCGGGGGTGCTAGAGCCTATCCCAGCTGTCTTTGGGCAAGAGGCGGGGTACACCCTGAACTTGTCACCAGCCGTCAGGGCACCCCAACTATGTTCTGAAAGGGGACCTTTCATTCATTCTTTCATTTTTTACCGCTTTTCCTCACGAGGGTCGCGGGGGTGCTGGAGCCTATCCCAGCTGTCTTTGGGTGAGAGGCGGGGTACTCCCTGAACTGGTCACCAACCGTCAGGGCACCCCAATTATGTTCTTAAAGGGGACCTTTCATTCATTCATTTTCTACCACTTTTCCTCATGAGGGTCGCGGGGGTGCTGGAGCCTATCCCAGCTGTCTTTGGGCAAGAGGCGGGGTACACCCTGAACTTGTAACCAGCCGGAGGGCACTCCTACTATGTTCTTAAAAGGGACCTTTCATTCATTCATTTTCTACCGCTTTTCCTCATGAGGGTCGCGGGGGTTGCTGGAGCCTATCCCAGCTGTCTTCGGGCGAGAGGCGGGGTACACCCTGGACTGGTCACCAGCCGTCAGGGCACCCCAACTATGTTCTTAAAGGGGACCTATCATGCTCATTTTTTTACCCTTTGTATTGAGTTAGTATGTACTCAAGTGCTTCCTAACTATGAACCATATAAGGACGTCCTCCCCTCTGTGACATCACAAAGCAGCAGTTTTACAGCACCTTTTGAAACCCGGGTGTTTTGAGCTTTCTCGACCTTGGTTGGCGCAATCACAGGGCACATATAGACAAACAACCATTCACACTCACATTCATACCTATGGACAATTTGTAGTCACCAATTAACCTAGCATGTTTTTGGAATGTGGGAGGAAACCGGAGTACCCACGCATGCACAAGGAGAACATGCAAACTCCACACAGAGATTGAACCCTGGTCTCCTAGCTGTGAGGTCTGCGCGCTAACCACTCGACCGCCGTGCCGCCCAATTCTGATCCTATTCTTACTTTTTTGTGTTTTGGTGCCTTCTGACCTTCTGCAACATAACGACTCTGTCCTATTATTTCCTCAAGGCATACTGACTTAGTCATATGATAGAGAAAGGCAATGCATGTTTAAGATAGGAATTTATTACTGTCTTCCACTGTGCAGCCTCTTGCTGATCAGGTAATTGCTGTTAATTTTCCCCCCGGGTGCCTGATTCACAGCTCTCCTCTCTTGTTGCAATCAGGGCCTAAATTAAGCTGCCAGGGGAGTTAGAAGGGGGATTGACGGAGAGAAAGAGTTCAATTCCTAATCCAAAATATCATATTTTTCCCCAAGCCTGTGTCCCTTTGAGAATACAACATTTTAACTACATTTATAGGTCAGAAAAGTGGAAAAAAGCACAATAGGTCCCCTTTAAGAGATGTCTGGTGACTGACTGAATGACTCAGCAGTGCCTCTGTTGTTTGCAGCCGTGTATTGCACTCCATTTTGTCATAATCAACTATCAAGTACATTCATTCATTCATTTTCTACTGCTTTTTCCTCACGAGGGTTGCGGGGGTGCTGGAGCCTATCCCAGCTGTCTTCGGGCGAGAGGTGGGGTACACCCTGGACTGGTCGCCAACCAATCACAGGGCACATATAGACAAACAACCATTCACACTCACATTCATACCTATGGACAATTTGGAGTCGCCAATTAACCTAGCATGTTTTTGGAATGTGGGAGGAAACCGGAGAAAACCCACGCATGCACGGGGAGAACATGCAAACTCCACACAGAGATGGCCGAGGGTGGAATTGAACCCTGGTCTCCTAGCTGTGAGGTCTGCGCGCTAACCACTAGACCGCCGTGCCGCCCACTATCAAGTACAGTCGCAGAAAAAAAAATCACTGAATTTGACTGCACTTTCATCATCTAAGCATCCTTATTATGTTCCATTACAGTTCAGACCAGTTCTGTCTTGTATTCTCTACTACGCCCTCCACTTTTTGGTCTTTGTTGTCAGCAGATGGCCAAAGAGGAAGTTCTGTTCTTTTGGCTCTCATACAAAAACCTTCAGAGTCCACATGGTTCTGTCTAGCTGGCTGGCTAGTCGAGATAGGCAACCTTCTTATGTAACTCCACAAGATGGCGGTAGCTGCATGTAAAGCAGGGGTCTCAATCTCAATTTACTTGGGGGCCACTTTACTTGGTACCTTTCCACTTTCTCATGCACTCCAGATTATTATCAAAGCTCCATCCTGTCTGTGTTTTTGGTAAAGAAATGTGTTTACTGTGTTTTGTGATGTTTTCAATTTAAAATTCTCAAACACGCTCACTTTTCCATATTCTGCGTTTTTCCTCCCTCAGGCACCACGTGTCTTGTGGCCCTACTGTCCGATAAGGAGCTGACGGTAGCCAACGTCGGCGATTCCCGAGGAGTGCTTTGCGATAAAGACGGCAACGCCGTTCCTCTATCACACGACCATAAGCCATACCAGCTTAAAGAACGCAAGAGGATCAAGAAAGCTGGTGAGTCAAACGACATCTTACAATACATACCAATACACTTCCCTCAGCTGATCAGAATAACAATTATTTAGTAACTTTAGGGGGGGGCATAACCTGGACGCAGACTGCATATTTAGTCTTTATACTGAGCCCAGTCTGGCTCTCAGAAGTAGGTTGTTATCAACCAGAGACAGAGAGTGCACACAGCTTTGCAGGTGCATTTGCAGCCATAATTCTCCCTCCCACTCATGCTGCATACTCTCAGAGCTCTCGTCTTTGCTCAGTGATGATGGCAGGATGCCAGACGAGTAAACCCTGTGGGGCTGCACTGCACAATAGGCCATCACCGCCATCTAATGGCTCAGTTAGGTACTGGAGGAAGAAATAATATGAGACATCAAACACAATAACCTTCCTCTTGTGTTAGCTTTCTGGTATCATCTCTTATGTTACCGGGTCGGTTTTGACCCATGTATTAAATCAGCTATAAAATACACTAAAAACAATAAGTTACCATCAAATTTGCTTCTCATGTCTTGGTTAGGCACGGCGGTCGAGTGGTTAGCGCGCAGACCTCACAGCTAGGAGACCAGGGTTCAATTCCACCCTCGGCCATCTCTGTGTGGAGTTTGCATGTTCTCCCCGTGGGTTTTCTCCGGGTACTCTGGTTTCCTCCCACATTCCAAAAACATGCAAGGTTAATTAGCGACTCCAAATTGTCCATAGGTATGAATGTGAGTGTGAATGGTTGTTTGTCTATATGTGCCCTGTGATTGGCTGGCGACCAGTCTAGGGTGTACCCCGCCTCTCGCCCAAAGACAGCTGGAATAGGCTCCGGCACCCTCGTGAGGAAAAAGCGGTGTCTTTTTTCCAAAATGTCTTGGTTACCTTCTGAGGCTTCCTCATCCATGAAAATGTTGGTGTTAATACTTTTGGTGCGGGCATGTAGGCCTTTTTTTTGTCACTATACTCCTCAATTTCAATTTCCAAAAATGGTAAACTGAACCTCAAAAGAATCATATTAATAAATTGAAGGTTAATTTGTTACCTGGCTATTACTGAGGGCTATAGAGCATATCTCTTAAATCAATTAGTTTTATTTATTTTCTCATTTTATTATTAATCACTAAAGAAACATCTATGGTGTTCGGGTCAATTTTGACCCATATGTCACGGTCGGTCTCAAGAGCTTTACAGGTTCGACCCCAGGATGCAGAGAGCAGGACCAATTGCAGATAAATTATATTTATTTAGTGCAGAAATTGCCGCAGCAGGAAAAAGCAACTCAGGGAACAGACGTACAAACGATAATGATCCCACTGCAGGGAGAAGAACACACCTGAACTAAATAGACAGCACAATTTAGGGACAGGTGTGGGACATAAGGACAACCAAGGCAGACACGGGAAAACAGGAAGTCCAATACAAAATAAGAGTGTCCGAAAAGGAAACCAAAGCCCAGACAGGGAACATAGACAAACTGTCACACAGAAACCCACACAGGGCGTGACACCATATATATTAATGTCAAGAAAAAGTAGAAAAAGTTATTGTTTTCAGCAACAGAACTTTAGTATAAACTGAAATCAAAAAGCAGAACAGGTCCAGATTTTGTTTCACTGTACTTCTTGTCATTCTTTCCATGATCCAAATTGTAAATGTGAAATCAGCCAGTCAAATGAGTGAATTCACCTCACATGTATACTGGAAAAGCGGTCAAAATGAGAATCCCCTGAAGCTTACATGATGAGAAAAGGAGCTGGTTGTCATTGTGTTGGCTAATTGTACACTTATGATTTCAGTTGTGGCTTAAAATATTGCTTTATAGTCATATTATTATAACCGGGTCGAAACCGACCCCAACAATACAGTGGTCATAATTTCAACCAGACCATTTTAAAATGCAGTAAAAATTATTTTTTTGGTTTAATTTTGTTGAAATAGAGTTTCCTGACAAAGTCAAAAAGCCTTGATGCAATAAACAAATGTTATGTGATTCTTTTTATGCATTAAAATGTAAAACGAGTCGGTGCCGACCCTAACACAAGAGGAGGGATAAACGGTCAGCTGATTAAAATAGGAAGCGTTTATTTCCTACATTTAGAGTCTTGATGTAATTTTTCCTAACTATACAATATAGCAGTGAAATATTATGAGAACTCATCAACAGTATTAACGCTATTTTTTTAAGCTTTAAATTCCATTTGGTGTATTTATATAGTTAATAGTCTCCAGTGGCTTGATCACATGACGTGTATTTTTAAAATCCTGGCTTTGACCTTGCTTACTTGGAGAAGATGAAGAAACCGGAGAAGCTCCTGACCAAGTAAGGAAGTCGGAATGTCATTCAATCGTTCCCAGAACAATTCCCTTCTTGCGGATGCATTTCAGCCACCGAGGGCATATTGTAGCTTAGCAGCAGAATATCATATTTCTTATCTTCCTGCTTCCTCACATCACGATTTCTTAGGTGGCTTCATCAGTTTCAATGGCTCATGGCGCGTGCAGGGCATCCTGGCAATGTCCCGCTCACTGGGCGACTACACCTTGAAGAATCTCAACGTGGTCGTCCCCGATCCCGACATCCTGTCCTTCGACCTGAACAAGCTGCAGCCGGAGTTTATGATCCTGGCATCGGACGGCCTCTGGGACACCTTCAGCAACGAGGAAGCCGTGCGCTTCATCAGGGAACGGCTGGATGAGCCTCACTTCGGCGCCAAAAGCATCGTCCTTCAGTCTTTCTACCGCGGTTGCCCTGACAACATCACCGTCATGGTGGTCAAGTTCAAAGGCAAGGCTGCTGAGCCGTAGGGAGACGACAAGTAAGAAAGAAAAAAAAAACAGCAACCCTGAAACTTTTTGAGGTATTTCTATGGTAATGGTTTAATTTATTTTGAACATGCAGGTTACATTGGAGTACATCACATAGTACAAGCCACACCTGTCCAAAAAGAAGTAGGAAGAAGCTTAGTTAATTGTACCCCCTCTGTTTCACATCACTTACAATACATTTGTTCACTTCCTGTATTCCAAATGTACACTTTGCCAATTTTAAATAGATGAGAAAATGATAAGTCAGTATAAGAATGTGGTACAATTTGAGTCAAGGTTTATAATAACTGTAAATATAAGTCATAATAAATAATAATAGCTACAGTATATCATAATAACTGACAAAAAAGTTAATAGATGACATAGTTGAATGAGGAGTTAGTCGTACATGCAAGAGACTTAGCATTGTAAGTACACAGCGGTTCAGGCCTCTTTTTACTTGTATTGTTTATTGAAAAGGCTCAGTTTAGCGCATTGTTTGACTTCTTGACTCAATCCGTCCCGTAACCGGATTCCACAAATTGACAGGATGAAGGTTTTTAGCATTGTTCTTGCATAATTCTCCTCTCTTGTTGAGAAGAACTGTATTATGTTTTTGGGGTCCCGGGTGGTTTTCTTTATGCATAATTCATGCAAATTTATATATAATAATTGTAATTTTTAGCAGTAAAAGGGTTTGTATTTTCTCTACAAGCTGCAATATTGTTTTTTTATTAAATTTTTATTTTTAATTTAATTTTTTTTAATTTAATTTAATTTTTATTTCATTAAAAAATTATTTTTATTTTTTTAATTTATTTTTTTTATTTTATTTTATTTTTTTAGTTTTTATTTTATTTTATTTTATTTTATTTTATTTTATTTTATTTTATTTTATTTTATTTTATTTTATTTTATTTTATTTTATTTTCCTAACCGACCGTTTTTATTAGCACAGTTAGCGAGTGAAGTGTAACAATAAGTTAGATTTGGTAATACCAGCGAACAATAGAAAGTATGGAGTCATTTTTGGTCCACAACAAATGTAGCTTTTCTTTTCACCATATTATGTTATACAGTATATTTTTAGCGTGAGATTTTTCCAGATCATATTATCATCTATGATGACCCCCAGAAATGCCATTTATTCAGATTTGCAGATCCTGCAGATTCCATTAGAAAGGTCCCCTTGCCGGCCATTTGTTCTTTCTAATTATTTCACCTCATATTCTGTCATTTTTCACTCAAAAAAGTGCTGCAAATGCGTCAGATTGCAAGTGCGGACACACATTGTCTACTTGATTCAGGACTATTCCTAGTTAGTTTCATTTTCTACCACATTTAACATACTTTTGGTTACTATGATATACTGTGATTGACAGTATTACGGCATATGACTTGAACAGGAAGTGATGTGTTTTGTGTTGGCGATGAGAGAGCAACAACCTTTTGGAACTCTCTTTGATTATCGTACTGTCACTCCGAAGTGGCTTTAATAGAAGTAAGAAGAAGTTAGATGAAGATTAACAATAGCCACTACATCGTGTTCTTCTAACGAGGTGGTTCTTTTGTTGTTGTGAATGTATTTTGGGAGGTTGTTATCATGCAGAGGATATTCCTCATTTAGCACATTAGCAATCTGAACGTTGCCTGCTAAGTTCCAGCTGAAGACAAACAAACCCACCATGTTTCAGAACACATTTTGGCACCACCGTACATCGCATGTTTAGCGCCCTGACCAATGCATTGTGAAGCCAGAATTTCAAATTGTACAATAATCTACAGTTGTCATTTTTTATGTATATGGATATACTCTAGAGTAGTCTATGTACAGCTTGTATAGGTGTACTGTCCTCTGAAAGTATAAATACAACATCCATTATAGTTAGCAACGCAAGTGAACTAAACTGTGTCCATTTTTTTGTGAGCAACGTAGTTTTCCGGCAATGCCTTAGTACAGGGGTGGGCAAACTTTTTGACTTGTGGGCCGCATTGATTTAACAACATTGACGGGGGGGCCAGACTATATAATATTTTACACGTAACGGTCAATTTTTACACGTATATTTTACACACGTTTTACATGTAAAAGTGTCATACAATCTGCTATATGTGCACTTTGAGATGATTTATTTGATGTAAAGTGTGTTATAAATTAAATGTATTATAATAACAATAATAATAATAATTATTATTATTATTCAATATTTTTTATTTAGTATTATTAATAATAATTACTTTTATTAATAATTATTATTATTTTATTTAATATTATTATTAATTATTAATAATGTCAATAATTAATATTATATTAATTATATTATTAAGGCTCAAGCCTTGATGTCAGGTTGTATGTTGAGTTTAAATGAAATACTTTGGAAAGAACAGGTGGGCCGTATTCAAGCACTTGGCGGGCTGGATGTGGCCCCCGGGCCGTAGTTTGCCCACCCCTGCCTTAGTACCTTTGGGCATGGACTGGTTGTTATGGAGGAGATGCTCCACAGGTGCTCAACAGGGTTCTGTTGTGGAGCCACACTCCATCACCTTTCTGCATTTGGAGGTGAGTTTGAGCTCCTTATTGTGCCATGTGGACCACTTTATGCTACAGAATGTGTACAGAATTCATGTTCCCCTTGATGACCCACAACTCTCCGGTGCCAGCAGCACTCATGCAGCCCCAGATTGTGACACAACTGCAGGGCAAGGCAAGGCATCTATAGTGTTAAGTCATCTATACTGCTTTAAGAGCTGTACACAGACTACTCTAAAATATAGCCAAGTTTTATTTGTGTTGTTTTGTTTGTTGAAAAGATATATTGAAATACAAATGGCTGCTGAAGTCTGAGGCTTGTTGTCACTTTATACTTTATAAAGTAGTACATTTTGGCCAGTTCAGTTCTAATTGTGGCTGCTACTCTTAACCAGTCATTTGTCATATATATCACTTTTACTTTTTGAGTGTTTTTATTCTGAATAAATGATAGATGACTGGTGGAATTTCTTTGATGGCTTTTTAAAACAAATCTACGTTGACCAGACCCGGCTTATTAGCATGTTTGCTCTGCTGCTCATGCAAATTCTGGTCACTAGAATGGAAAACAATATGACCTTTTATGAAGCAATACATTTCTAATGATGCTCAAGTCATTACATTACTAACAGACACTGACATTGATTGTTTATGTAAACAAAGAAAATGAAATACATCCCATTGTATAATACGTCCTATCACATTCACACATGAAACACACCTCCAAATGATTGTTGCTGCCTTATGTGTTTGTTTTTTTTTGCTTTCCTGTAATGGCAAATATTTTCATTTAGCACCATGTCACACTCTTATAATCTGTAAAATTATTTTTTTAATGTCTCTAAGAGGCATGAATGTACATACTGTCCTAATGTTGCAGTCATTCTCACTTGCGGTTGTTATGCAGCAACAAAGAAAGCAAGGCTGATTGTCCCGCGTCAGCAATATTTACAGTACCTGCCGTTTTTTGTTTTTTTTTTTCATTTCAACATTGCAGAATGTTAATTGGCATTTGTTTTGTTGACTGTATAAAGCTATGTGGATTTAAAAAAATGATATTTTAAGGTGTAATTAAAAAAAAAAAGTTAACATTAAAATGATAAAAGATTCATAATTTCTCATGGTGTTTTTTTTCCAAATACGGCAGGCAATGCATTGCATACCTGGGCTTTCTGTGCATGGGGAGTGAAGCCAGCCAATCCACCTTAGAGCTTCTGATACTGGTTAGACCAGGAGAGAATGCTTTCGGTTTCACTTGTACCCAGAGTTGTAATTGAAACTGGTTGACAACAATTATTTAAACCTTACTTATTATGCGAAATGATGTTCTACCATATGTTCTTGTAGAACACCAACATGAGAAAAATCCATCATCCTCGCCACAAGAAACAGTGCTGAAATGTTATGGATTTTCATAATGTTGAAGGAAAACCTTCCTCGTTTGACCCCACGTTAGATGTGTACACAAAAAAGGGCTTTGCTACACATCTTACACTGTGTACATCTAAAAAGTGGACTTATTAGAGCCACACACTGTGACAGAGACAGGCGTGGGGCAAACAGCTCATTAGCATTAAAGCTACAGACACACAAAACAGTATAGTCCCAGTTGGGTTTACGAAACAGTGGAGTCACTCTCTCGCCACACCCACATTTTGGGGGCACAATTTTGACAAATGCGGTTCTTTGATACTCTTTGATAATCGCTTTTTCATTTCACTGCAGCACACAACTTTCTGTGCCTATTTCGTGGAGGAACTGTCAATAAAACCGCATTTTTTAATGATTTATTCAGTCGTTCCGATCAAGTACTGTATTCTCACTATGTTGACTTTGACTTAAATTCAGTACATTCAGTAAATTCAGTAATCTCTCTGTAGCAGCATGAGTGGGCATGTAAACCAAAGAGTGCAGATTGGCATCCACTTCCGTGTTATGCCCTGAGCGGGTTTGACTGCCTTGTTGGTGAGATGAATCTAGAAACTGTTCATTGAAAACATATCCTAGGCATACTGCTCAGCTATTAATTGCCCCAACAGACTACCCGTGGCCACCCCTACTGGCCATCGAAACAATACAGGTATGTACAGTGAAGAAAATAAGTATTTGAACACCCTGCTATTTTGCTATTTCTCCCACTTAGAAATCATGGAGGGGTCTGAAATTTTCATCGTAGGTGCATGTCCACTGTGAGAGAGATAAACTAAAAAGAAAAATCCAGAAATCACAATGCATGATTTTTTAACAATTTATTTGTGTGATACAGCTGCAAATAAGTATTTGAACACCTGTGTATCATCTAGAATTCTGACCCTGAAAGACCTGTTAGTCTGCCCATTAGAAGTCCACCTGCACTCCATGTATCATCCTGAATCAGATGCACCTGTTTGAGGTCGTTAGCTGCATAAAGACACCTGTCCACCCCATACAATCAGTAAGACTTTAACTTGTAACATGGCGAAGACCAAAGAGCTGTCCAAAGACACCAGAGACAAAATTGTACACCTCCACAAGGCTGGAAAGGGCTACGGAGCAATTACCAAGCAGCTTGGTGAAAAAAGGTCCACTGTTGGAGCTATCATTAGAAAATGGAAGAAGCTAAACATGACGGTCAATCTCAATCGGAGTGGAGCCCCATGCAAGATATCACCTCGTGGGGTCTCAATGATTCTAAGAAAGGTGAGGAATCAGCCCAGAACTACACGACAGGACTTGGTCAATGACCTGAAAAGAGCTGGGACCACCGTTTCCAAGGTTACTGTAGGTAATACACTAAGACGTCATGATGTGAAATCATGCATGGCACGAAAGGTTCCCCTGCTTAAACCAGCACATGTCAAGGCCCGTCTTAAGTTTGCATATGACCATTTGGATGATACAGAGGAGTCATGGGAGAAAGTTTTATGGTCAGATGAGACCAAAATAGAACTTTTTGGTCATAATTCCAATAAGCGTGTTTGGAGGAAGAAGAATGAAGAGTACAATCCGAAGAACACCATCCCTACTGTGAAGCATGGGGGTGGTAGCATCATGCTTTGGGGGTGTTTTTCTGCACATGGGACAGGACGAGTGCACTGCATTAAAGAGAGGATGACTGGGGCCGTGTATTGTGAGATTTTGGGGAACAACCTCCTTCCCTCTGTCAGAGCATTGAAGATGGGTCGTGGCTGGGTCTTCCAACACGACAACGACCCGAAGCACACAGCCAGGAAAACCAAGGAGTGGCTCCGTAAGAAGCATATCAAGGTTCTAGCATGGCCCAGCCAGTCTCCAGACCTGAACCCAATCGAAAATCTTTGGAGGGAGCTCAAACTCCGTGTTTCTCAGCGACAGCCCAGAAACCTGACTGATCTAGAGAAGATCTGTGTGGAGGAGTGGGCCAAGATCCCTCCTGCAGTGTGTGCAAACCTGGTGAAAAACTACAGGAAACGTTTGACCTCTGTAATAGCAAACAAAGGCTACTGTACCAAATATTAACATTCATTTTCTCAGGTGTTCAAATACTTATTAGCAGCTGTATCACACAAATAAATTGTTAAAAAATCATGCATTGTGATTTCTGGATTTTTCTTTTTAGTTTATCTCTCTCACAGTGGACATGCACCTACGATGAAAATTTCAGACCCCTCCATGATTTCTAAGTGGGAGAAATAGCAAAATAGCAGGGTGTTCAAATACTTATTTTCTTCACTGTATATAAACTCTAACAAGCATGTTAGCATTGCTATCATGTTGACGTTAGCATAGTAGCATTTTTAGCCATTTTCATAGGTAGACATAGTATATAAAGACTTAGCATGCTAACACAAAACATGTTTGTGCTACTATTCTAATTCTAGCATGCTAGCAATGCTAACACCTAGTGTTGATGTGTCTACCAATGAAAACTGCTAAAAATGCTTCAATGTTAATGTTAGCATGATAACACCTAGCATAATCGTGGTGTTTCGCGGTTTAGCTATGAAAACGGATACAAATGTTTCTGTGCTAATTTTAGCATGCTAGCAATGCTAATGTGCTAACATGTAGCACATGCACGTGCTACAGACTACCCGTGGCCACCCCTACTGGCCATCGAAACAATACAGGTTTCAACTTATTGCCACCCCTATGTGAGTAATGATTTCACATTAGCCACCCCAATGAAAAATTTCCGGCTTTGCCACTGTGACTGAAAGCGGGTTTTGGCAAAAACATTTCCAATACACTATTGTGTGACCGCCGAGAAGTTGAAAAGTGCTACAACTTGGGACCTGACATATTTTCCGCAAACCAATATATGTTTTATATTTGGATGACTCTGATTGACCCGTGAACCAGGTGTTGACCCCCCAATAAAAAGACTACCTGTTAGAATAACATGTAAATAGAATGAATATAGCGTTAGTTATCACCCTTATATCCATTTGCTTAGACAATAGAAAATGTTTGAATGTGCTGAAGAACATTATTAATGTTCCCGTGACCCTGATCAGAGACTCCCGGCGACGCCCAGGTCCTGGAGTTGCCTGGATGCACCAACAGCAACCCTGCATATATTCATGTTAATCCTGCAAGAATGTGCCAAGATAAGAACTCATAAAACAATAAAAGTAATTACTCTCACATATACACACACACACACATAGACAAACAAATAAAGTTTGTGCAACTGCCTTCTTCCCCCCCGCCCCCACTTAGAGTTGCACGACCATGTAGTAGGGACCCCCGAAAGAGAATAAAAAGAGTGTGAACTGCATATTCAATGGAATGGCCTTTGTTGTCATTATACAAGATGTACAACAAGATTGGAGAGCTTCTCCTTTCAGTGCAGTAGTCAAGTTAAAAAAAGTATATAAAAGTAGAGTAAAAAAGACAATTTAACAAGATATATACAAGATATCCAAAATAGAGTGGAGCGGCATGTCACTGGGTATGTGGTTTCCCTCTCCTCGCTGCGAGTAACTTTGAATATTGTTTTTTGTATTTCTGTATTTAAGTGTTTTTAAAAGTGTCACAGGAGTTTGAACCTGACACTATCTACTGTCCAATATTTCCCATTCATCAGCACTGCCAGGCTGGGAAACAATCCGGATGTTGTCCCAAATAAGGACTTCCTGACCGGTGCATGGGTGCCTGAGTGATAGTCAAGGACAGGTGTGACATGACTCCAGAGAGCGAACTGCATGTCACTCTTCTTGTAGTTGCACCGTCACTTTTCATATAAATAGCCTTACTGAAATCTGCGTAGGGCCTGGGAGAGCCTCGTCCCGTCACAACAGAGGGGCGGTATCACTTTAAAGTGTGTGTACATAAAGCATAGTGACAGCGCTGCAGGGACCCACTGGGCGCTGGAGATCTTAGTTTACTCTTGTTACGCAACAAACCCATTCAGACATGGGGATACACAATTCCAAGCCTCAGAAACAGGCGCAGGTCCTGATGCTGGGACTGGATGAATCGGGAAAAAGCACACTCCTTTACAAGCTCAAATACAATGAGAGTGTGGTGACCGTGCCCACGGTGGGCTTTAATGTGGAGACGCTGGAAACGGACCGGAGCAGCCCGAGTCTCACCGTCTGGGATGTGGGGGGTCAGAGGAAGATGAGGCCTCACTGGAAGTATCACTACGCCGATACAGCCGGATTGGTCTTTGTGGTGGACAGTGCGGACTACAGGAGGCTGGATGAGGCCCGCAAGGAACTGCATCGGGTTAGTTCAGTCATCTTTTCCTAAGGGTTTTTCCACAGCACACATTTGGAGTGAATTTGTGAATATGTGACGGGTTCTCTGTTCTGATCCTTCAGGTCCTGAAGTATGAAACCCTGAGAGGAGTACCTCTGGTTGTACTAGCAAACAAACAGGATCTTCACAGAGCTCTAAGCCCCGAGGTGGTCTGCCAGAGACTGGACCTGAGGCAGGCGTGTGAGGGCAGCAGGGCCTGGTTCATCCAGCCCTGCTCGGGCATCACAGGTACGGGGCTGGAGCAAGGTTTCAGGAGGATAGTTTATCTGATGAAGACCCCATTGAGACAGACACAAGAGGACATACAGGTCAAGATGAAGTCAAAGGGGTTCAGTATTGCTGCCTTGATCTGTGGCTGATGGTTCTTGGAGATTTTGGTCTAAGGATTCATTTCACGTCATACTTTGTGTTCAATTCACTTCCGTCTTTCTGAGCTGTATGCTCAATTAAAAAAGATGTCAACATGGATCATCTTGACATGGTGCAAAAAAGACTTTTTGATGGTTTTTCATTTTAACATTCCTCTATGTCAACTTTGTGTAACATTCAGATCTTTGATTTGAATCCCAGTAGAGTGAAGTGGATTTGGAATCGCTGTACATTTTCAACATTCAACACTGAATTCATATTGCTGCTGATTATTTATTATTTAGTTTGTAATATTCTGGAATTTAATTACGAAAATATTTATTTGTGTTTTATTCAGAAATAAAATGTCACCTTGCTATTGTATTTGTTTCACTCATACTGTACAGTGTGCCAACTTACTTACTTGCATGCTAATGTTAGCATACTAGCATTTTAGGTACTTTCATGGATAGACACATAGTATGTATATAAACTCCAACAAGCATGTTAGCATTGCTGGCATGTTGATGTTAGCATAGTAGCATTTTTAGCCATTTACATAGGTAGACATAGTATATAAAGACTTAGCATGCTAACACAAAACATGTTTGTGCTACTATTCTAATTCTAGCATGCTAGCAATGCTAACACCTAGTGTTGATGTGTCTACCAATGAAAACTGCTAAAAATGCTTCTATGTTAATGTTAGCATGATAACACCTAGCATAATCGTGGTGTTTCACGGTTTAGCTATGAAAACGGATACAAATGTTTCTGTAGCACGTGCTAGTGCTACATGTTAGCACATTAGTATTGCTAGCATGCTAAAATTAGCACAACATGTAGCACTAGCACGTGTTACATGTTAGCACATTAGCATTGCTAGCATGCTAAAATTCGCACAGAAACATTTGTATCCGTTTTCATAGCTAAACCGCAAAACACATTAACATTAACACGTTATCATGCTAACATTAACATAGAAGCATTTTTAGCATTTTTCATTGGTAGACACATCAACGCCAGGTGTTAGCATTGCTAGCATGCTAGAATTAGAATAGTAGCACAAACATGTTTCGTGTTAGCATGCTAGTGTTAACATGTTTGGTGCTTGGCGGTGTCTGCGCTCTATGAGTGCTTTTGTAGTTCACCTTACAATGGATAGGTACTGCATTTCTGGTTGAGTTTAAATTATTATATTTATTATTACTTCTGCCAAGTACAGCAAATAAAGCAGGGATAGTGCAGAGGTTTTTGCTCAAAATAATTGATTTGGATTACATTTTCAGGAAATTTCCTACAGGTATAAACATAACAAAATAAAATAAATAAATAAATAAATAATAAAAAATAATAATAATGTCTTTCTGAAACTTATTTAATTTTTCCAATAAAACAGTATACACATACTGGCACTTAAAATGTTAAAAATAGAATGTATTATTCATATGTATATATCAAGCGTATGTATGTATATGACGGGGACGAGCTTTTAGAATGAACCAATGAGAGTCGATGGGCTGCCCCCACCCTTCCTCTCCACCACCGGCAATCCCAGCATGCACCGCGGCCGCCCAGCAGAAGCAGTAGCAAAAAAAATAGTCCGCTAAACTAGAGGCCGAGAACAGCAAGCAGTTAGCTTTACTGGCTAATTTCCACGAGTCAATCTACACCTCAACTGCTAAACATGGCCGACGAGAAACTGGACAACCAACGACTGAAGAATTTCAAGAACAAGGGACGGGATTTGGAGGTAAGAGTTAGAAACGCCTCGTATTTTTACCCATTCCATCGCTCAACCGCTCGCGGCCAACTTCGCCCCATTGGCTTCCCTGTGACGTCGTTTCTAATTTGCACCATCGGGAACTTTGCCCCCAGGCTGCAGCGAGGGCCTTAACTTCCAACTATTTCGAAAATATTCCACACCGGTTGTGTCTTTTATAACCCACAGACCTGGTTTATTAAGCATATCCGATTGTTCACTGTGCAAAATGTTCGCTCGTTGCTTCTCCTGTAAGAGCTAGCTTAGTGCTAGCCAGGCCCACGGCTCAACATGCTAGCGCAATTGATCGTTTTTTAGCTCGATTTGAATTATGGCGAAACGGCTTAATATATATTATAAATCACATATTAGTGAGAAGAATGTAGATATTGATTATATATTTTATCGATTGTAAAGTTAATATTGCGGCATACCAATGTCACATCGAGAATGCAGTTTAGCTAGCTCTCTTAAGCTCGTTGGCTCGGCTTGGGAGCTTGCAACCCCCCTCCCCCGTCTTTAGCATAAAAAACAATAGCTGGGATTATTTACCCTTAAATGTGCCTCTTAACAGCTGCTGTTTAAACACACCAGAAAACTGTTTTCTAAACTATGTATATGTATTACGCGGTTGATCGATGGCGCTCGTATGTAACGCTATTGACATGATTTAGAACATCATGTGACGCTGCCGTGATTGCGTTGTGTACTTTTCGCAGCCATGGTGTTTTTTAAGATCGTTTTGACAAATTATTTCGTTGGTGCTGCGACGCAGGAGCTGTGCTTCAAGCTACTTATCATAAATGACTTCAGCAACACAAGCTGCATGTAAGCTAGTGCACCACAAATCATCTAGTATTTTTTTTTCCTCACAGCTCTTTACTGACTACACAATCTTCTTGCAGATTATCTCATTGTGACAATATAATTCCTCACTGCCTCTAGTCAAACAAATCTACTCTCACCTTATTAGGTACAGTAGAAAAATACAATTGGAGTACAAAAGGATGGCTATTCTCAGGTTTGACAGGTATTAACGCAAAGGTCCCAGATTATGAAAACTTGTGTCCCTTAAGCCTGTTAATAATAACAAACAATCTGTAATCATGCTTGTTATTCTTCCCCTTTTAAGAAAAGAGACAATCAGTTGCTTTTCATGACCCCATGAAGGGAAAACCTCTTCCCGCCTCCGGTCTGCTCCGAGCTACCGTATATGAGCCAGGCTTCACTACACATCTGAAATGAAAGTGAACTTATGTAGAATTTTGCCCATCATCCACAAGCCTCACACGAGACATGAACGTACACCTTTCTTTTAAGCGCATTCTAAAGGTATAAAAACAACTAAAGAGGCAGATAATAAATACTCTGAACGGGACACACCTATTCTGCCCAGAAAGCCCGCTTATAAAACGCATCCAAAACCACTCCAATAATGTTTTATGCTTATATATACACTTGCTGACCGTGTAGTAACAGATACAGTCATGATAACGTGTAATACTTGCAGTATTTTGGGTATTTTGGCCATTCTAAGCTTTACTAGGACTTCCTTTCTGTGCACATTGATTTCAAATAGCAACATAAAAACTAACGCTACACCTACAGCGCTACAGACAAAAACTTTTTACTAGGAGCACAGTGGCTAGTAACATAAAATTTGTGTGTTTTGTGATTAACTGCAGGAATTAAGTCTGAATTGAAGCTATAAAAATACAAAGAATGAAGGCAAATGAAATAAATGACACTTCAAGAAGTAAGCACATACCCCTTGAACGTGACAGCCATCGTAGCTTCCCTGTGGTACAAAAAAGATATCCGAACGAATACAGTTGCTTGTTTGTTTTAACGGCTAAATTTCACAGGGTGAAATTGCACGGTGTACTAGTGGTTAGCATATTGGCCACACAGTCAGGAGATCGGGCATCTGTGGGGTTTGTATGTTCCCCTGCACATAGGTTTTCTTTGGGTACTCTGGTTTCCTCCCACATTTAAAAAAAAATATGAACATTAGCTTAGAGACCCTAAATGGTTCAGTGTGATTGGCTGGCAACGAGTCCAGGGTGTGCCCGCCTCTTGCCCAAAGTCAGTTGAAATTGGCTCCAGCATACCCGAGTGAGGATAAGTGGCAGTCATTGCGGTAAAAAAATTGGAGTTTGGACTCGGTGGATAACTCTAGCTAGCTAGCTGCCACCAGAGAGACAGACAAAAGTAAGAGCCAGGCAAAATGTGTAAACAAAGATGGTAGAAAGTCGGTCAAATGCGATTAAAGCATGAGCACGCTGGCATCGATTGTGACAAGCAGTCATCAACTGATTTGCATTTTACAGATCATTTAAAATTCTCACAGTAATACAGGACAAAGTGCTTTAACATGCATATGTTTATCTGGTCTCACGTGTGTGGGGAGATGAAAAATGTGCTCATGGTGTCTCATGTTTTAGGCGCATATATATTTTGACGTAAATCAGCATCACCCTTTATTTAAATCAGATCAGCCAATATCCACAGCACGCGTTAGTGCCAGTGCTCTACATTTCACAACATAATGTAAAAAAAATTGCAACCATGCAGACATGCAATTGTTTATCAATGCTAATGTTTTGTGATCACGTGTGCAAATAATAAGCTATTGGTGTATATGTACATGTTCCGCCAATATATTAACATTGTTTTACAAAGCCCCAAATTGTAAGGTGGTGTGATTTGTTTTTGTTTTTTTTTTGTCGTGGCAGTGTATTGCGATCAATTACATGTAGTGGAAACCCTGCTTTGTATGGGCACTCAATTACGCAGAATGATACACAATGATGATACATTTGTTTGTCGCGATGTTTTGATAACCAAAACAGTATATGAAAACAGAGACACATTTTTGGCAATAGTTTTATTTGAAAGGCAAGGTTCTACTGTCATTTTATTGTGATGGTTGGTTGTCACTGTGTCAAGGTAAACTTTAAAGGAAAGAACAGCACTTTGTATTATATTAAGTGTTTTTAATATTTCTACAATCAAAAATATTAAAAATATAACCACCGACTTGACTGTGGAAGTGAAAGTTGTGTCTGATAAATATCTCTAACAAATATGTCTAACAAATATCATGCAATATGCAAGATCTGTGCCTTGCTAAAGCATGTAAAATGCCTGGTGAGTAACACAAGCTGAGTCATTTTAGATTTAGTGACATGCTTGGATGCTGTCATACTCCGTTCTTGGTGGCTTGCTCAAGGGTCTGTGCATCCCATGCTCTGTTAACACTAACTGGATCCCAAAGAGGTCACCAAAATCATGGCTCCAAAACAAGTTAGGATTGAAGCAGGGGAGACCAAAGAGAGGAAACTATCAATTCCAGGATGTTAGTATTTGGAATCTGTTTTTCCTCTTAAATGATGGACATATACAAAAATGAAGTGACCACTGTGATTGCTTTAAGTATGAAAAAAGGGCAATATTGGAGTTAAAATGCATGTAGTGTAATGCTGTTTAATTATAGTGTAACCAATGGTGTTTTAAGGTGACCACTGAAGTTGTGTAAGCATAAAGTAAAAAGATTTCAATCTTTCACAATATAAGCACCGCATGTTACATTGTGCTATCATGAATTAACTTGACACTAGGGTTGGGTCATATATTATATACAGGTATAGATTTTTCCAATGATAAGAAAATGACTTATAGCGGTATAAACGTAAACAAGCAGAGTTGCGCGCCATGGCGGACTTTGCTGCATAAGATGAATGAAATGCTGGCATGTGAGAAGGTACGTTTGTGTGGGGGAAGTATTTACTTGGCGGACTGCTCTCACTATAAGCACTAAACCACCTCCTCCCGAACTAAACAGGTTGAAATAACGGTAAATATGTTGCAGTATAAAGTATCATTTGTTTGCTGCTTCAACATTGGCATAAGATGGACGTAATTTATTGTTTTGCTTACCTGATTGGTTGGAAGAAGTCTGGTGTAACGCGTCAAAGCGGCACTCTTTGTACAACGTGAATCCGGAGGTGTTTAATCCTGTGAGTGGTGCACCCTCCTCACATGATATAATTTCATTTTAAGGTGTATATGATGTGTGTGAGGGTTTTCAGAAGCAAGTGATTGAAACACAGTGGTTAGAGAAAACAGTTGCTATTTATTGTTCAAATATTTATCAGTAATCCGTACGAAAATGAGAGGAGAAATGAATATTTACATTGCAAGTCGATTTCTGTGTGTGCCCCATTTCCTGCTTGCGCTAAAAACAAGCCTTGTCAAAAGTGTATTGAAATAGGTAGCAGTTTGCCAATGATTAAAAAAAAAACAGAACAGCCACTTTCGTCCGTGTTCCTCTTTTTGCACTCCTTGTTGAGGCTGCTGCATTTTTTCCACAAAAAAACAAAAAGCAAAACATGCAGCGTTAATACTCTCAGAACTGATATTTCACGTCATCACATACTGCATGTGTAGGATTAATGCTGCATTCTAGGCAACTGGGATATTTCTGTCCTACTGCAGCTTCAGTCGAACTTCTTGCACATGAATGAATCAAGAATTATCTCGGCTATATTTGTCTATTTATTGGTGTATAATCTCACTAAATCATCAGTGTTGTAAGTTATTTTTTATGATGTTACACAAGTTTCTGAGGCTGATGTCAAATTTAATGCAGCCCAAAGAAAAAGCCTGTGATTTGACTTAAGTGTGTTGTGACATGGTCCTGTGCTCTTGCTAATACTGCCTTTGTGCCCACAGACTATGAGAAGACAGCGGACGGAGGTCGTGGTGGAGCTCCGAAAGGTGATAGGCTTTCTGTGCTATGATGCTAAATTCACTTTTATCCACTGTGCAGGATTACCAAAGTAAAGCATGAACATGCATAACACTGTTTCTTTTGTCATTGAACAGAATAAAAGAGATGAACACCTCTTGAAGAGAAGAAATGTGCCCCACGAAGACATTTGTGAGGACTCGGACGTCGATGGAGATTTCCGATCGGTACGGCTATGTATATTCGGTTTAACATTCATTTGTGAGCTAAAATTGAGTTAGCATCTGTTACCATGTTAACGTTGCTGTAACAAGGCAATGTTGATTTTGTTTTGTGTTGCAATTGTGTCCTTTGGATTCTTGTACTAAAGGGTGGTCGCCCATGGTCGAAATTCGTGGGATTGAATTCCAACAACTCTCTCATTGCTCAGTGACAGTTTAATGCGGCCGGTTGTTTTGTTGTTCTTTTTAGTTTAGGGTTGGGCAATATTTTTTTATATACTATATGATAAGTAAACAACATACTGGTATAAATGATAAACATACACCGAGTAGCGCACTGGACTTGGATACATAAGGTGAATTAAATCCTGTTGTTGTGTGGGGAAGTATTTTCTCACCGGACCGCTCACTGTAAACACTAAAGCAACTTTATTTACATTGTGTGGGAACTATGCTGTTAACGAGGTGTAACATGTTTGTTCAAAGTACCTGTTTTGAGTGGGGGAGGGGTCATCATTGCATAGTGGGTGTGGTCTTTTGAAGTGGTTGCAGAAATGCTGCAGCCATTGGGTGACAAAGATAAGGATGCATATGCGTCACCTTGATGTTGAGCTGGCGGTCCTCAATCAGGTCCCTGCAGAATCATGGGTTGGGTTGCATGGGTTTTTCAGCTTTCAGACATGCATTGCATGGCGGTATGCTAAAGTAAATACAACCGCTCGCTAATGAAGGCTGCGGACAAGTCCGATCACCGGTGTGTTTTCCTTCAATCTCACAAAGTAATTGTTCAATCTCACAAAGTAATTAATAATGAAGAGCAAAGGAGCAGGGCCTGAGTATTAAAAGAGGTGACTCAGCAGTTCAGAGATTGAGTCAAGGTAACTACTCGGTGCTATTGAGAGGGCGGAATACAAATGGGCTGCTTAGCACTATATCAACAATGACATGTAACACTTAGTCACTGCATAGAACTGGATGGTCCTTTGTGTGGAAAGACTTCTGGATTGGACTTAATTTACCCCAGTTCAATTCCACCCTCGGCTATCTCTGTGTGGAGTTTGCATGTTCTCCCTGTGCATGTGTGGGTTTTCGCCGGGTACTCCGGTTTCCTCCCACATTCCAAAAACATGCTAGGTTAATTGACGACTCCAAATTGTCCATAGGTATGAATGTGAGTTTGAATGGTTGTTTGTCTATATGTGCCCTGCGATTGGCTGGCGACCAGTCCAGGGTGTACCCCGCCTCTCATCCGAAGACAGCTGGGATAGGCTCCAGCACCCTCGTGAGGATAAGCAGTACAGAGATTAGAGAGAGTATCGCCAGTATTCGCTGGAGTTCCTTTCAGAGCTCATGAACAGTGAAGTTACGTTATCTGTGTCATTATCGTTCTCTGATTATGTCACTACTACTACACTAAATATTTATTTTTGTTAGGTTTCTCCCTGATAAATTTGATCTACATCAGAGATGTGTTTTCTGAATGAGTTTAAAATGTTGTCTGTGTGTCAGACACCTCAATAAAATCTTGTTTAGTTCTGGTCATAATCATGGAGCCCATCTCAACAGCAAAATATAAACTATTTTTGGTTTGTATTGAGATTGTTATCTTGGGCCATGTGTCGCAAATAGTCTTGTATGGCAAGTTACCTTGAAATTCCCGGCCCTACTTGTTTCATGGTTATTAAGCATAATGCGATGGCAGTATGTGTAAAAGCTATTTTCTTGGCCTTGACTAACCACTTTCCAAAATGTTTTTTTTTTCAGCAAAACACCTCCCTTGAAGCAATAGTGCTAGTAAGTTATCTGCTTTTACTTTTCTTCATTGTTAATATTTTTGTCCTTCCGAATTGAAGAACACACTCTGCTGTTGTATTCAAAGCATTTGGTCTGTTGCTTCGTTATATAGAACGCCACCAGTGATAACCAGGGTGTCCAGCTGAGTGCTGTTCAGGCTGCCAGGTATGCACACATACATAAGAAGAAGAATGTAAGAAAGTATGAAGATGAGCGCACTATGACCTTTTCAAACCTGTTCCTGTTGTTGTTATTGCTCCTCAGAGCATACTGTTGCATTACAAATACATTTGTAATTTACTGACAACATACTGAAAAATGCACTTTGGTGTTTCTTCTGGTTTATTTGTTGCTGAAATGTTCTTTTCAAATGTTTTGCCATCCGCAAATAATGGACTGTTCACTGTTTTTAAAGGAAATTACTGTCCAGTGACCGCAACCCACCCATAGATGACCTGATTAAGTCTGGGATCCTTCCTATTCTGGTCCACTGTCTGGACAGAGATGACAAGTAAGAAGAATGTTAAATGTTTTTCTTGTACTGTATGTGTTAATTACGGAATAGTTTGCCTTTTTTTTTGTTCTGAGCCAGCCAGCCAGTCAGTTTTGCATGCTTCAGAGATATGCAAACACTAGCAGTGCTGTTGTTGTCCCAAGATGTGAACAGTGATGCACATATGCAAATGTGTTCCAGCCTTCACCTTCCAGGAATGGCAGCACTCAAATGACCCATGAGCTTGGCCTTAATGTTTGACACATAATCGCTTTATGTTTAACATATCCTTCACATGTCCCCCCCCCCCCCCCCCCCCTCCCTCACTTGCCCTTCTGTAGCCCTTCTCTTCAGTTTGAGGCAGCCTGGGCTTTAACCAACATTGCATCTGGTACCTCAGAGCAGACCCAAGCTGTGGTGCAGTCCAGTAAGTGGAACAATATGCCCTTATTTTGCTCTGAATGGCCTTTAAAAAAACAAAACAAATTTTAGCTTTTTATTACGAGCTCTTGTTACCATTAGGTACACCTGTGAAATTTAATGGGATCTAATACAATATCTATCAACTTTCTTTTACTTGATGTATTTTGGATTGATTTATTTTTATAACAGTTGTTACCAATTTAACTTTGGATGCTTTGGAACAAACTTTCCCATTAAATGTGTACACCACATAAGTACCTGGAGAGTCAACGTCTCCACTTTTTCCGGACTATAAGTCGCACTTTTTTTACATAGGTTGGCTGTTCCTGCGACTTATACTCCAGAGCGACTTATAAATGAAAGAACTGTTTATGTTACATAAACACTGGACACCTTTTCTGTTCATGTTTATTTTTTTGTGTAGCTGAATAACCATTGTGTTAGCATATCTTACACCTATTCAGCCTGTTCTCTATTCTTTTAGTGTTAGAACTTGCCTTCCAAGAAGATGTCTGAAGAAGAAAATGTCTGTTTTGGTCAAGTAGTTTGTAAAATAAATTACCTGCAAAAAATGCGACTTATACTCCAGTGCGACGTATGTTTTTTTCTACCTAATGACGCATTTTTGGCCTTGAGCGACTTATAGTCCAGAAAATACAGTATATTGTGAGTAGTTAGCATTGCAGAATGTTTGATACAACACTTGATATGGATCTCATGAGATTGTGCAGTTGTACCTTTTATGTTGTGGGGGAAATATATATATATATATATATATAGTTAGACTATGCACTTGTAAATACTGTTGTTTGTGTGGATGCAGATGCCGTGCCACTGTTCTTGAGGCTGCTTCTCTCCCCACATCAAAATGTGTGTGAACAGGCGGTCTGGGCTTTGGGCAACATCATCGGTGAGCAGCTCTTGGCATGATCCAGTGTGCAATATTTGGTGTCACTCGTGAGACAGTAGGTCAAACTGACAAACTGTTTGTGCCATCTTCTCAGGCGATGGGCCGCAATGCAGAGACTACGTGATCAGCCTGGGTGTCGTCAAGCCACTGCTGTCATTCATCAGTCCCTCCATACCCATCACCTTCCTCCGCAATGTCACCTGGGTTATGGTCAATCTGTGCCGCCATAAAGACCCTCCCCCACCAATGGAGACCATCCAAGAGGTGTGTAGGCTTTGTGGAATATTACCATTAACATAATATATTAATGTGATACAGTGGGGGGGAGTCCACCTCCTAAGTTTGGGTTATCCTGCAGGAGAACTGATTTTCTCTGGCTGCATATAATTGTTTTAATGGTGACACCCAATTTGAAAGATTGGTAGGATCATAATTCATATTCACACTCGCATACAATGAGAGTAAAAAGTATCCTTTGCTGATTTTGTTGGTTTGCCCACCAATAAGACATTATTCTATATGTTTAATGGTAGATGTATTCTAACATGGAGAGGCAATATTAAAAAAATAAGAAAATAACTTTTAAAATACACAAGGTTAGCACACATACCAGGGGGGATTTTTTTTCAGATTATCTCCAAATTATTAAGGTTGGTGGCCTGTCGCTCGGCAACTCCGACCTTCAGCTCCCTCCATAGATTTTTGATTGGATTGAGGGTCTGGACACTGGCTGGGCCACTCCATGATCTCAATGCGATTCTTCTTGAGCCACTCCTTTGTTACCTGAGCTGTATGGTTCGGGTCATTGTCTTGTTGGAGGACCCAACCACGGCCCAGTTTTGCTTTCCTGGTGACCGTGGCCCCAGCTGCCTTGAGGTCATTCACCAATTCCAGCTGAGTGGTTGCAGGATGATTTCCCACAGTTGTCTGATTTGGTGTTTTTCATACATGTGATTAGTAAGAACACGTGTCTTCAATTCAGTTAAGTTGATTGGGAGTGTCTTATTGGTCTGAGAATGCCAGAATTCCTAATGCATACTAGGGGATCAAATACTTACTGTATTGCCCTCAAATAAATACAAATTAATTTAAGTATATTTTTAAAGTTATTTATTATTCTCTTTCATTTTCTCATTATTAGAATACATCTACCATTAAAAGTATAGAATGATCATGTCTATATTATTGGCAAACCAGCAAAATCAGGGATTAAATACTTTTTACTCAATGTGATTATATAGTCAAAACATTACGTCATTGTTTTGTGTGCAATAAAGACCCACACTGTACCAACATTATTACTTAATGTAATTATAACGTTTGTTTGAAAGGCCATAGCAGGCCACCACAGAAGGGTTACAGAAATTCATAGTTAATAAAATTCCAAAAAAATCAAACTCCAAAAAGACACCACAATATCACACATTTTCACCATCTAATGATGTCCATTTTTATCCACAGATCTTGCCAGCTCTCTGTGTGCTGATCCACCACACTGACGTCAGTGTGAGTAAAATCATTCTGTTCTACCATTCAAGTAGGCCCACTGGCTAATAAAGATTATATTCATCAAATTGTTCTTTTCTTTGCCGCTTCAGATCTTGGTGGACACCGTGTGGGCTCTGTCCTATCTGACAGATGCTGGTAATGAGCAGATCCAAATGGTTATTGACTCCGGCATTGTTCCTCTTTTGGTACCACTGCTCAGCCACCAGGAGGTCAAAGTCCAGGTATGGGGAGAAAACTTTAATGAAGGAATGAACACAACTCTCATTGGGTTGGTTTGTTTCTGACTTGTTAGTAGTACTACTACTGCAACATGTTGACATGTTTTCCCTTCCCATGTAGACCGCTGCCCTGAGGGCTGTGGGCAACATAGTGACTGGCACAGATGAACAGACACAGGTTGTGCTTAACTGTGAAGCTCTCAACCACTTCCCCGCTCTCTTGTCACACCCGAAGGAGAAAATCAACAAGGTAAACATGCACATGCGCACTTGGACACTCTCTGACTTGTACAACATGATGTTGCTGGAAGTGATGAAAGCTGAGACTTGTGCTGGTGCTTGGTTGTGTGTAAGCTTTAGTGGGAGATAGGATTAGTTCAGGAATATATAACATTGAGAACCACCACGATGACGACGACGACCAAGAGGACCACTAGTTATTTAAGAGCTTAGGGGGAGGGGTGGTAGTTTGTATGTGTGTGTAATGACTGATTGTGTGGCTGTATCAGTGGGTTGGTGGCCAAGGGAGTGCTGAGAATCAGCCTTGCTGATAAAGGAGTGCATCTGAGACCATGCATTGAGAAGTAATGAGGCTTGTCTCGTTTCGGTTTGTGACATGGACGATGATTAGAGCCTCGACACCACTCTCACACCACCCACAGCGCTCCGTCTCAGCCAGGTATCCAAGCTGTAGTTTGGATGGTCTGGATATCTGATCCACTTCATACTCATTGTGTGTTGACGTGCTCAGTGACTTATTTTGCTAATGTCTGCCTCCTGTATTTGTTCCTTTTTTTCCCCCCGCAGGAGGCAGTTTGGTTCCTGTCAAACATTACAGCAGGGAATCAGCAACAGGTTCAGGCTGTTATTGACGCTAAGCTTGTTCCCAAGATTATTCACCTTCTCGATAAGGTAGGCTCTGTTCGATAAAAATATGAGCATTTAAAATCGTCAGATTAGAAAGCTCACTTGAATTGTTGTTTCAGGGTGACTTTGGAACCCAGAAGGAAGCGGCTTGGGCCATCAGCAACCTTACAATAAGTGGGAGAAAAGATCAGGTTAATGAAAGCTATTCTCAATTTATACATCGCCACCCGCAACCTAACGTAACGTAAACGTTTAATTGTGCTACCTTCAGGTGGCGCATCTGATCGAGAAGCAGGTGATCCCACCGTTCTGCAACCTGCTTACGGTGAAGGACGCCCAGGTTGTGCAGGTGGTCTTGGACGGTCTCAGCAATATCCTGAAGATGGCAGACGACGAGGCTGAAACGATTGCTAATCTCATTGAGGAGTGTGGAGGTATGTTCTACGTGCATCTCGACTTGAACTTTTCTTTAATAATCGGGTTTGTATATTCACACCATTGTCTGTCCAGGTTTGGAGAAAGTGGAGCAGCTGCAGAATCATGAAAATGGAGACATCTACAAGCTAGCATATCAAATTATTGATCAATTTTTCTCATCTGATGATGTAAGTTGGTCATTTACTTATACATTTTTAAATATCATGTCAGCTTTTGGGATGTAATGATATAAAAATTCCATATCTTGTTCGTTGTGACCAAAATGAATTTGCAAGTCAAAGTACTGACATACAGAACTCAAAAGTTTTTATTTAAAAAAAGCCAAAATAAACACACACATTATACTTTCCTTGGCCTTGCACAATTTAGCAAACTACACATGTGCACCCTGCTGCTTACAGGCGCGTGATTATGCAGAGCTTTGTGGGCTGCCGGCGCCATATTTGAGAGCAAGCGCTTTTTGTTTACATGAGTTGGTGCTTTGAGAGGGAAACACAACATAACTAATAGCATAACTTTTCCAGGAAATGAGCAGTCACTGCTCCGTGAGTTTATCAAAGTAGTGTTATCAAGTGTAGTTTTTAATTGTAAAACTGTAATACTAACTGCTTAGAGTTTTGCCGCAGTTAATGATTAATACGGGTTAATCGTTAAGCCCCTTGTCAGATGTTGACATTGTTTTGTTAGCCTTATTGTTCTTAGCTTTGGTTTGTCTCTTCATAGTTTTCTGTCTTTACTCTGAGGTTTAATATTGTCACGGGAATGTTTGCTCTTTGTCATTTACACCCTGTTTGTCTGATTCAGATTGATGAAGACAACAGCCTGGTCCCCGAAGCCATCCAGGGTGGAACTTACGGCTTTAACTCTGCCAACGTGCCAGCCGAGGGATTCCAGTTCTAGACAGCATCCTGGGGTATTCTGGAGTTTTGTTCGCGATGCAGCAGTCTGTTCAACATATAAAAAAAAAATAGGAGAGAGAGCGAGAGTGTGAGATATTTGATCCATTGTGCTTGGCTCGTGGGATCCATGGCTGCATCTTATCTGAGAGAAAAATGTGTGGATTTCATTTGGCATTCCAGGGGGAACCAGCCCAAATGAAGTTTGAGTTGGCGAGTGGGTGCGAGTGAGAATGAGTGGCTACATGTTGCAAAAAAAAAAAACACACACAGAGGAAAAAAAAAGCAAAACACCTACATCGAAAGAGTGGAGAGACATGCCGACATAACTGGTTATTGGAGCTGTCGTCTTCAGAAAAAGTACTATGAGGAAACTTCATGTCTGCCCGAGGAGAACCAAGAGATCTGGAAATCTTAACACGACAAAATGCAGACATGTATCGAACTACAATTACGAACTGAGATGAACCACGAATCACAACAATTCTGCGTTCCTCCCCCACTAGAGAGCGCCACCTTCATTCTGCCCTTCCCCTAATCGGCCACACTATCAGGCGTGTGTGAATGGACCCATTGCGTATGAATGTCTGGACTCAATGCTGAGGAGCCAGGTTCATCTCCTCCCAACAAGACGTCCCGACAGGGCACCATCCTCTTCTCCCCCTGGGGGGCGGGGCCAGGAGTGCGACTGCGCGTGTCACGTGTGCAAGAGAGAGAGAGAGCGAGAGAATGGGCGGGTGGGTTGTGTGTGCTTGGCTGCGTGCGTGACTGGAAGTGTGCGAACGCATGCGGAGACGGGGAAAAGCTACGAATGCAACATCTTGAAGAGACAACAATTGAGAAACAGTGAGGTTTAGAAAAGATTTCGAGAAAGAAGTTCGGCCTTTGAGGCCGATCCTCAAATCCTTGAAAGAAAGAACTTTGGATATGAGAAGAAGAAAAAAAGAAATCGTCATTGCAAGGAATATTTTGTTTTCATTTATTGTTAAGTTAGTATTAATTGACACTGGACATTGCTATTGGCAGATGCACAGATGTGGTGCATTATATATTAAGATGCATTTGGTGGCTTTGGGGCTTTTTTTTGCCTCCAGTGTGTTCCTTTTTATGCAATATTTTTTTTAATTTTATTTCTGGCTTTTATTTTAATTGCTTTTGTCAAGGTGATTGACGGCGATCATCAAGTCACCCCTCACAACACAACCCTAAAGCTATGCCACCAGACATGCTGTGAAATTGACACCATTGTTATAATTAACAAAATGTTCAGTTAGACTTAGAACAATTTTTAATTACAGCAAAACAAAACAAAAAAATCACTGCTTTGCAGAATTGTTGCCATAGCTTTGACTAATGATCATGAAAGGGAGAAGTGAACAATGGCCATTTCATGTAGGATTGTGACTCTCATAACCTTTGCATGTACTCAAATATGGCACAGATTTTTTTAGGGTCTTTTAGTTTTCCTTAGGCTGTGGATACAGTGTAATTTTCTTTTAAGTAAACTGTGCTTAAATGTTACATGTTTCCCCTTCCTTTTACCCCCCCTACATTAGTGTCTCAATTGCAAAACTCATCTGTATGACTTTGCACACGTACTGCAAATCGAGGTCTCCCATCTTTCTGAAGATAGGTTGGTTGATTTCAAAGCATTTGACTTATCAGCCACGTCCCTAGTATGCATCACTTCAACACAATCTTTGTCTTTTTGAAGAGTAATCAAGAATTTTTTTTAGGGATAGCTGAGAAAACAACCATGTTTTTAAGCGCTGCAGTGACTTATATCGGCTAGTCGACGAAATCGGCTAAACCTTTTTTTTTTGTCCTATTCAAGGTCCCAGGGTATCCAAGTGTCCAACTGACAAAGGCCTTAGTGGAACCTTTTGAATCCATAATTAAATTATGTATCTTCAGTACCTTGGGAGTCTTCATCGCCCCATGTTCATATTTCCTTCCAACTAAGTGTACAAACTTAACTACTCCAGTTTTTGTGTTAAACCCACTGAGACACTGTAATAAAAAGATCATTACACTTTGTGATCATGCTTATTCTGTTGGACATGGGGGAGGTATTTTTATTCCAGAATACCACATGATTTTGCAGATTTTAAGAAAACCTATCACACCGAAGACAAGGTGGTTAACCTAAATCTTAATTGGGGGGGAGGTAGACTACAAATTAGGTTGTCTGAGAAAATAAATAGTAAACCCCATGTTTGTGTGTTGTCGTCTTTTGTCAATTGGCAAGCGGCTATAAAATGTCCATTACCGCTACCTTCTGAATTGGAGTGGGGATCAGAAACTGACCTACTTTATAATCTACCTTTTACAGAACATGTCTCAGTCTAATCGTGAAAGACTAAATCTTATCGTCTCCCGATTACCGTACCGTACCTTCCAACACATTTCTCCTTTGTTGATACCGCCTACACTTAGTTCAAACATGACTAATAGTTAATAGGTCATGTTTGTTTTTAAAGTATTCGTTTATTATTCGGGGAAGTTGAAGCAACGGCTGAGCAACTGTTCAAATTAGGCCTGGGCGAGAGCGGATTGGTTGGATAAACTATACGCATGCGCAATATAGGACATTCCCTGCTATCGAAAGTATTAAACTGCTATTAAACAAACAAAACAATGTATCACTAATCCATCACAGACACATGTTTTGTGGTGTTTTAGGTCGATAAGAGATGGAACACTACAATGAAAATAATTATTGGAATTTCTTTACAGTCATGAACGCGTCATGAAACTACCCCGGAAATGAAGGCGCTGTTGTTTGGACACGGAAAGAAAACTCCGGAAGACGGTGAGTTTTGAAATACAGTTATATTTTGAATTTTGAACATAATGCGAGCAAGTTAATCGCTATACATTAAAACAACAGTGGAATATAGCTGCCAAACACTCACAACTGTACGTTAATTTGTATCCACGTTACACGTTTTTTGGGGGATACAAACTGACTGTCCATTAAATAAGATTTAATTGAACAAAGTTCGGAATAATGCGTAACTATAGTCACATTTAGTTTTGTAAACCACTCTTTGTTGTTATAGCCCTCAAAAGAAAAACAATAGCTTTCTGACTTTTTCACCTTGTTGCTAATACAAAACAGAGTTAGCTATAGCATGATAGTCCATATCGACACCTGTTACGTGACGAACTGTTTGTGTTCTAAAATAAAATTATCTATTGTCTGACTGTAATTTGAGGAGACTGCATAATGCAACACAACCGATCTTGTTACAACAGCGGCTTCAGTTTGCACAATAAATCCCTTCCATGTAAAAAAAAAAGAAGCTAAAACCACACTTTAACTGTTATTAGTGTTATTGTGTCAATGCTAACTTTATGCTAAAATTAATGCTAAAATTCTACAACGTGTTCGTGCGGCTCTTTAATTTTTTATTATTCTTATTCCGACGTTTTTTGTTCAACTTCTTCAAACCATTCCCAGACTTTCCCGAAACAATTTCCTAATGAAAAAGAATGGGCAATTTTTCATTATTTCTCACGTTTCCCAACCGAAGTGCAACAAAATGGCGGACATTGAAACATTCAGGCGTTTGTATTCAAAAGTCAAATTTGATGCAGAGTACGACCAATCATACATGACAAGTCTGCACTAATATTGAAAGTACTCCCCTGCCTCTCACACTCTTCCCCCAGTGGGGGGGGGGGGGGTTACCTCACTATTTCAGGGTGTAAGTTGTTACAAATGACTTGTGAGTGTATTTGAATGTTTATTACTTTTAATCCATTCTGTCTTCTCCATCAGTCTTGGTGGCTTCTCATCTCCAGCATGGACACGCTTGAGGAGGACTTGACGTGTTCCGTGTGTTACTCCCTGTTTTCCGACCCGCGTGTCCTCCCGTGCTCGCACACCTTCTGCAAGGGCTGCCTGGACAATGTGCTCCAGGCGTCGGTCAACTACTCCGTCTGGCGTACGCTCCACCATCCGCTGAAATGCCCCATCTGTCGCAGTGTGGTGGAGCTGACGAACGTGGACACGCTTCCCACCAACGTGCCTCTGCAGGCCATCATCGAGAAGGTAGGACATCACTTGTCTGTATGAATATTTCTTCCATTTTATAGTATTTCAACCATTTTAATGAAGTCTCAGATGTTGTGCGCGTTGTCCAAAAATGAGCCAAAGAGAAGGAAAGCCATCACGATGCTATCCCATGCGTTGTTTTTCTCCATGTACTCCGGTTTCCTCCCACATTCCAAAAACATGCTAGGTTAATTGGCGACTCCAAATTGTCCATAGGTATGAATGTGAGTGTGAATGGTTGTTTGTCTATATGTGCCCTGTGATTGGCTGCCCACCAGTCCAGAGTGTACTCCGCCTCTTGCCCGAAGACAGCTGGGATAGGCTCCAGCATACCTGCAATCCAAGTGAGGATAAGCGGCATAGAAAATGAATGGATATCCCCTTAATGAGAAATCTGTATTATCATTCATTAGCATGTTTTTGGAATGTGGGAGGAAACTGGAGTACCCGGAGAAAACCCATGCATGCACGGGGAGAACATGCAAACTCCACACAGAGATGGCCGAGGGTGGAATTGAACTCGGGTCTCCTAGCTGTGAGGCCTGCATGCTAACCACTCGTTCACCGTGCAGCCCTGCTCCAATAATGTTAAAAAACATTCATTCATTCATACAGGGGGTGCTGGAGCCTATCCCAGCTGTTTTCGGGTGAGAGGCAGGGTACACCCTGGACTGGTGGCCAGCCAATCACAGGGCACATATAGACAAACAACCATTCACACTCACATTCATACCTATGGACAATTTGGAGGCGCCAATTAACCTAGCATGTTTTTGGAATGTGGGAGGAAACCGGAGTACATGGAGAAAACCCACGCATGCACGGGGAGAACATGCAAACAGACCTGGCTGAGGGTGGAATCGAACTCGGGTCTCCTAGCTGTTAGCAGCCCCTGTGCTAATATAAAAAGGAAAAAACAGTGCCTCACCAGCCATGAACCTAACCATATATTACACATACTACTGTTATAAAATCTGTAAAAAATCAATTTAGCATTATTATTATTATTATAATAAAATATTCTTAAATCCTCTTGTTGCTCTTTGCCAGTACCAGAGGGAGAGCGAGCCCAGACGCCCCTTGTGTCCGGAGCACTTCAGGCAGCCCCTCAACATGTACTGCACGCAGGACCGCCAGCTCATCTGTGGCTTGTGTCTGACTGTGGGTCGGCACCAGGGCCACGTCATTGATGACCTGCAGGCGGCGTTCAACAGAGAGAAGCAGACCCCCTCCCTCCTGCTGGCCCGACTCTCTGAGAAGAGATGGACAACGGTCAGGATGTTCTTGAAGCACAAAAACCCCAAAGTAGAGCACACAACTTGGTCGGCCATGTTGACCCCCCACCTCCCCGTGTTTCAGATGTGTGAGCTTGGTGAGCAGCTGGAGCAGGAGAAAGCTCGTTGCGAGAGTCTGGTGAAGAAGGACCAACAGGAAGTCGTTCAGTTCTTTCACAAGCTGGACGCGGTGCTGGCCAGGAAGAGACAAGCCTACCAAGAAGTTCTGGATAAAGCCTCGGCCGAGGTGTCCCGGGCCTACGACCCTCTGCTCCTTAGGGTCAAGGAGCTCCAGGTATGTACCATGGCTGCTTTCCCTTTGGTTCACCTTGCCCACCTTTAGATCACTGGTTCCCAAACCTTTTTTTGAATGAGTTACAAACCCTTCTACGGGCTCAGATTTCGGATTAACAGTTACAACAAAAGTGACCCCCCCCTCCCCCATGTCAACTCAACTTGTTATCGCTGCAAGTTCTGAGGCCGGTGAAGCTGGTGCTTCCATAGCCAAACATCCATGTCATCCTTACGGGATTTAAAGGGATAGGTGGGATGTTTTCTGGTACTAGTAGTAGTACTAGAACTAGTAGGGAGTGGCAAATGAATAGATGTGTGAATTTATTAAGCCGTGGCAGCACCCCCGGTAAAGCTCACAGCAACGATGGTGCATTCAAAGACGGCCAAACAAAGGGGGCTTTTTTTTTTTAACAGTGGGAAATTGTACTTGTACCACCACATTCCTCCAGGAGGAACATCTGGACCTGGTGTCCTTGGCCTCGTCTGTCGAGGAGGAGGATTCGCCACTGGTCTTCTTGGAGAAGGTGCATTTCTTCAGAGAGCGAGTGGACAAGTTCACCAACGCCAGTCTGCCCTCCGCCCTAAACCTCTCGGTCACGCCTCGTGCGGCCGAGTACCTGCAGCAGCACTGGCCCGCCGTCACTCTGGGTGGTCTGGATGAGGCGCCCGTCCCCAAGGTGTGCTGCTGCGCACGATGTGGCAGCGTGGCTGCCGAGGCTCCCAAGGCCCCGTCTGTAGGCTCGGTGCAAGATTCGCGGTTTAAAGCGGTATTGGTGATGTTGCTTCTTGTCCTGGTGGCATCGCTCGGTGTCGCTCAGTTCCATCAGGGCTTGTGCAGTGAGTTCCTCCCATCCTTCTGGGCCTGGGTGGAATCACCTTACATGGGGATGCAGGCCTTTGTGCAAACATGGTGCTGTCACGTCTCCTCTGTGGGAGAACTGTTCCTTAAGCAGATGACCACCTTCCTCTCAAATCTCACATCACCCATGGACCTCAGTGTTTTATTTACAAGTTGACCTATACGCCCTCCCGCCTGCATGTTAGGGATGTCCCGATTCAGTATTCAGCATTGGGTACTGAGCCGCTGTCGGATAATATCGGCTTCTGCAACAATCCGGTTGCCTATCACGTTTGTAAATCTGGGCTACGCACCAACATGCTAGGTGCTAATGCGTCTCCCTCGCCACCCGCAGTTAGTTTCACTTTGGGTGTTGGATAGCTACAGCGGTAGTTCCCCCTCACTGTGCTCAGACTGCTGTGTCGTGGTGCGGTGAGCTTGCACATTTCGACTTTGGACCGTCAATAAATTACATTGACGAGTGTCACAGATGCCCAAAATATTACGGGATTGCACCATGAACTAAAGGACAGAAGCCGGAGCTCCAGGAGGTATGTTAATTCTTAGCCTGCTCCTCTCTTTACTGACCCCTGTCATGTGACCCCAATATGCACAACGCTTCCGGCCTTTAATATAACAAGCAAAAAATAGTATTATGGGTTTGTTAAAAACAATGTCATTCTATATCATACCGCAAATTGGTCTAGAAACACTTTAAGTACTCTGAAAGTATTTGTATCTTTTATTAGATGGTCTTTTACAGGAAAAGGGACCTATGGATCATACTGTGTAATGAAGTAAATTCAGAAATACTCTGGTTGCATTATTTTTAATTCTTTGAAGAGCTATTTTCATAACCATATTCAAATTCATGTTGGTAACAAAAGCTTATTAAAATATATAAAAATTGGTACCTGATCAACAAGATTTTAAAATAACATTGGAAGCCAAAAAATATGGATCTGGACATCTCTACTGCATTTCCAGCACGTATTATCATACAGTATGTACACTCTTTAGCACAATGTCAATATGTATGCTTTTTTTTTTTTAAATGGTCCGTGTTTATTTTTCAAATGTAATTAAATGTTGCAAATACAAACCAATAAAGTTTTTACATTCACGTAACCTATGACTTTTGGAGGCCTCAACTCTTCAGAGCTTCAACTCTTCAGTCTGCAATAGAATTATTTAGAAAAAGTAGAGTGGTTAGCGCGCAGATCTCACAGCGAGGAGACCAGGGTTCAATTCCACCCTCGGCCATCTCTGTGGACTTTGCATGTTCTCCCCGTGCATGCGTGGGTTTTCTCCGGGTACTCTGGTTTCCTCCCACATTCCAAAAACATGCTAGGTTAATTGGCGACTCCAAATTGTCCATAGGTATGAATGTGAGTGTGAATGGTTGTTTGTCTATATGTGCCCTGTGATTGGCTGGCCACCAGTCCAGGGTGTACACCGCCTCTTGCCTGAAGACAGCTGGGATAGGCTCCAGCACCCTTGCGACCCTCGTGAGGAAAAAGCGGTAGAAAATGGATGAATGGATGACTAGATGACGCTAGTGTCATGTATGGCAGTTTGACAATGGGTTCAAGAATGTAAAGTTTTTATTCAGATAGCAGCATTTTACATAGAACAATATTTACAACAGAAAACTGTTTCAGCAACTAAATTTGTACGTGTAGGAAACAACTAAGATCTATGCGGTGCTGGCGTCTTGCTCTCGGAACACTATGGTCTTGGGGTTGATTCCCACGCTCTTGGTGGTGTTGTGAGTTTTGTAGATGCCGATGAGACGATCGGCGATTTCAAACATGTTGTTCCTCAGTGAGATGATGATGAACTGTGCGTTCTTGGTTTGCTCCTGTGTGCAGATCCGAGCAGTAGGTTAATATTACACAGCGAGGTTAAAGGAGATGTTTGATGAGCGGAACTCACATAAATATAACAGGCCACGATGGAGACGTTCTTGAAATCAAGAGCAGCATCAATCTCGTCCATGAAGTAGAGCGGTGTGGGCTTGTAGTGGTGCAGTGCGAACACTAAAGCCAGCGAGCTGAGAGTCTTCTCTCCTCCGGAGAGGTTAAAAATCTTCTTCCAGCTCTTCTTTGGAGGCCGTACACTGCAGGGGAACATTCAAGAATTAGGAACATGCTTGTGAATGTCTCCAAACGCAAACACTGTAAACGCGTCACACCTGAACATGATGCCCTCAGAAAACGGGTCCAAGCTGTCCACAAGCTCCAGCTCTGCATCGCCCCCCAGTGTTAGCATTTGGTAGTTCTCCTTCAACTTGTTAGTAATCATATTGAATCCGGTCAAGAATTCATTTAGGCGTTGTTTGCGGAGGTCCTCGTAGCCTTCTTTGAACTTGTCACGCTCTGTGGTGATGTCGTTTAGCTGGGCCACGCGTTGAAGGTACATGTCCTCCTGCACATGTGATATGTTCAATTAGAATTGGATCATTGGAGCCTATCCCAGCTGCCTACACCCTGGTAATTGGTGGGTCAGCCCTGCATTGTGAACCGATTGAGGAGGCGCACACTGTACCTTCTTCTTGTACTCCGCAATGGCGCCAAGGTTGGGCTTCATCTGAGCGCACTGCGTCTCCAGCGTGATCATCTTGTTGATAATGATGTTGGGGTCAGAGATATCACCCAGCTGCTCGGCCGTAAGCGTAGTCAGTTCTTCCACTGGTTTGCCCTCGATGGCATGAAGGGACAGCTTGCTAGCCTGGGAAAAACCAAAGGAACCTTTGTCACAGTTCAACTGCCCCCCCAAGCGGTCAACTCGCTGTCGTTGAAACCCACCTCCTTCTGCCAGTGTTTGATCTTGCTTTTGTATTCCCCGATGGAGACCTCGATCTGCTCCACGCGCAGCCGTACGCTCAGCGACTCCTCCTGTAGGGCGTGTTCTTGCCGCTGTAGAACCTTGATCTCCTTCACCACCGCCTGGTATTGTTCCTGCACCGCAGGAAGTTCTGCCTGCAGAACAAGGGCGCTTGCTACAGCTTATTCTCATTCCAATGCATTTCTTAACCCTATTTTTTGGCCTGCAGCTCTTATTTTTTATTGGCCAACGGCATATTTTGACAAAATAAGATATTACACTCTTGCTTTGACACCTATAAAACGAACCTATGTTTTCATCATATTTTGGGGAACTTTTAGCATTTTAAAAAACATTTATATCACTCCACAATACTTTTTGTGGTACCCCTCATTTTGCATAAAAAAAACTGAAAATATGATTCTAATGGACTCCAAATTGTCCATAGGTATGAATGTGAGTGTGAATGGTTGTTTGTCTATATGTGCCCTGTGATTGGCTGGCCACCAGTCCAGGGTGTACCCCGCCTCTCGCCCGAAGACAGCTGGGATAGGCTGCAGCACCCCCACAACCCTCGTGAGGATAAGCGGTAGAAAATGAATGAATATTAATACAGGGGCTTCATGGCGGAGGAGTGGTCAGCATGCATGCCTCACAGCTAGGAGACCCAGGTTCGATTCCACTCTCAGCCATCTCTGTGTGGAGTTTGCATGTTTTTTCCGGGTACTCCGGTTTCCTCCCACATTCCAAAACACGCAAGGTTAATTGGCGACTCCAAATTGTCCATAGGTGTGAATGTGAGTGTGAATGGTTGTTCGTCTATATGTGCCCTGTGATTGGCTGGCCACCAGTCCGGGGTGTACCCCTGCTGGGATAGGCTCCAGCACCCCCCACGACCCCCGTGAGGATAAGCGGTAGAAAATGAATGAATGATTCTAATGTTCTCCTAGTTAAACAGATTTTAAGATGTGCAGCATCTTTTAGCCTGGTTAAAATTGTCCATGTCTATTGGACCAGATAATACATACAAATGTATATAATCTGTGTTTGTGTCACATGTTTTTACATTCCGTCCATTTCAAATGTACAATTGAAAAATTGATGACATCCATTTATCTGTACTTTACTGACGGAATTCAAAACTGCACTAATGACAAAAATAATACTTTTATAAAACCGACCAATATGCAACATCAGAAGAAAAAGTGCTGACCTCGGCCTCTTGGCAGGCTTTCATGATTTCTCCCGCCTCCTCCTCCAGTTTATTCAGTTGTCCTGTGAACTCCACCAAAGACTTCTCATTCTCCTCCAGCTCACCCTGCACACGGGTCACACTCTCCTCACACTTCTTGAGGTTGCTGCACGTGCACACACACACACACACACACACACAGGATGTGTTAAATATTGCGCAGTCAGTTAGGTCACAAGTTTGTTTTTGTCTCACCGGTCTGCAGTCTTGATGGCGACTTGAGCCTTGGTGATGGTGGATGAGCATTCATCCAGAGCTTTGTTGATGTTGTCCAGCTTATCCTGCTGAGCCTTTAGCTTGTGGCTGTTAATGTCCACGATGAGGTTGTGGAGCCTCTTCACCTCGTTTTCCACCTTCGTGGCTTTACTTGAAGCGGCTTCAAAGTCTGCAAGGGGCAGGATCATGCTGGTGTAGTCATGCAATACACAGAACTTCACATGAGTGAAGTACGTAAAAGTTAATTTCACCTTGCTTGAAGGCCTCAAGGCTCTTCTCCATCTGTTTCTGTTTGGTCTTGTCTGGGGCAGCAGCCAGCACGTTGGTCTCCAGTTCCTTCATCTGGACCTTTAAGTGGCTCTCCTGGTCAGCCAGACTCTGGAGGACATAAAGAGTGACAGCAGTTGGAGGCGATACGGAAGGGTGATCAAGACGAGGTGATGCGTACGGTGATGCTGTTGGTGTATTTCTCCAGAGTGTTCTTCATGTCACGGAGCTGGGAGCGCAGGCGCTGCACGTTCTCCTCAAGGTGCATCTTCCTCTCCTGGCACCCCTGCAGCTTTGACACCTTTTTGTTCAGGTTGCTCTCCATGCAGTCAAGCTGCAAGAAACATAGACATGATCAGAGAATGCATGTGAAGAACGTGGTGAGACTCAATCTTGATGGTTGGTCACCTCCTCTTGGGTGACCTCCGTGTTGAGAGAAGAGCCCATCCGGCCCTTTATTACTCTTCCCCCTCCGGTCATGGTTCCTGTGAGGACATAGTGCATGAGTGTACTCAAACAGGAAGTGAGTAAGTCGAGGAGAGAACCAGCAGGCCACTCACCGGCCATTTCGATGATCTGGCCCTTGAGGGTGACCACTCTCCAACGCCTTTCTCTCCGGAAGGCCAACCTTGTTGCCTGCTCCATGTCTTCGGCCACCAGGGTGTCCCTCAGGGCAAAGTAGAAGGCGGGACGCACAATCTCGTCTTTCACTCTCACCATGTCAAAGAGACGAGGGCTGTCCTCAGGGGTGCGGATCGGACCCATGTTCTTCTCCCACACCTTCATCTGAAGAGACGAGAGGAGAAGTTTGGGTTTGGTCCATCTCTGCATTGTTGTGGAAAAAAACAGCTGTGCTTACCTTGTCAAGACCGATAAAAGTCGCCATGCCGATGCTCTGCTCTTTGAGAAATACGACACATTTCTGAGCCGTGTCGATGGTGTCCACTACGATGTGGTCCAGAGCGCCACAGCTGGACGAGATGGCTACATCGTACTTTTCATCTATGGCGCCGAGATCTCCCTGCAAGCAAACTGATGATCACTTATCTGGACACGGGAGTCTGGAAATTTCTCAAATCAAATTCCATATTTTTTTAAATTCCATATTTTTTAAATTCCAACTTTTCCATATTTGCATAGGAACCAGCAGGAACAGAACCATTAGCCACGTTTACATGGACCCAAATATTCCAATTCCATTCGGGTTATTTGCTCAAACAGAACGAATGTAACCTTTGTATACAAAAAAGTGCCAATCCGAATGAATATATAATCAAATTCCCAGGGGTGGAATATTCCTTTCCCCAATCCGATTGAGGTATCTTGTATCCGCTCAAACGGAAAGTTGTCAGACTGCGTTCTTCTTCGTGGTGTTTTTCTTCTTCTGTTGTTTATTGGCGGTTGGCAAGCAGCTTTCGTGTGCATTAGCGCCATCTGTGGAACAGAATCTAAACCCTTCTATACGCCATTCACAAGTAAATTTTTATTAAAAAAGAAAATACATATCTATATAAAACATGTGCCGAGCTTAATTATAAAATATTAGCAAGATTGAACTTTAGATTTTCCTGTTCCCGGGTGTGTTCTTTCAGCGAATGCTGAGATATAATGTAACACGCAGCTAGAGACGTTCTTCGATTAAAAAAAAAAAATGGAGGCGAGCAATCGGCACTGGACTTCTGCGGAAAGTTTGTTTTTGATTCAAACTCAATTTCAAGACTGGAACGAACGAAAAACTGGCAGTTATTCCAACAAGTGAAAGAAAAACTCGAGGAAGTCGGTATCACGTGATGTTGGTGTTTACGTTTTACTGCGCATGCCCCATTGACTATTCTGGTTGATTATAGCGGCGCATGTAGACACGCGATTGGAATATTCCTTTCCATGGATACCATTGCTTTCGGAAAGGGAAAAACTCCTCATGTAAACGTGGCTACTGTTGTACTAATAGAAAGGAGCAAACTTGTACCAAGAACTTCCCGGGTCAATGATGGTGAAATGAATGACATGATATCCTTCCTACCAGTCTTCCGAGGATACCAGGAATTTTGCCACTCCTTGTCTGCTGCATGAGAGCATCCAGGACCTTTCCTCGACTGCGCTTGGAGGACAGAGAGCTCTTGGCTTCGTCCACCTTCTGCCTCATTTCCCTCACAGTCTGCCGGGTCTCGTTTTCCATATTCACCAGCCGCTCAAGCTCTTCCTCGTCCTGTAGAGAGAGAGAGAGAGGGAAAAAAAGGTTCTTCCTTTCATGATCTTGCCGTGCTCACCTTCTTTAACTCCTTCCCTCTCTCAGGTATGTTGACTTCCAGTTCTTTAATAGCAGCACGGCGCTCCCGGAGTGTATCCGATGTCGTTTGGAGCGTCTGTTTGGCCGAGTTGAGCTGCGTCAACGCCGTCTTGTGGCGGCTCATGTAGATGTCCATCTCCGACTGGGCCAGGTCCTTCCGTGAGCGCGTCTCGTTGACGGCCATGCTGAGCGCCATCAGCTCTTTCTCTTTGGCCTGACCAAAAAAGATGAAGCCGGCATGAGTCCACGCACGGAGAAAATCGAGGACAAGACTTCTTCACAAACCTCCTTGTCCTGCTGCAAGCCGCTCGTCTCTTCCTTCAGACTCTCCATCACCTCCTTGAGTTTTTCCTCCTCTTTAGCCTTCTGCTTCTCCAGCGCTTCCTTACGAGCTGTTGCCTCAGAGATGGCCTTTTCACTGTTGGCGGGTACACCGCGCAACTCCTCCAGCTGAAATGAGACACACACACATAAACACACCACATTACTAGAATAATTCCCCTTAACGTTACAGGATACACACAGAATAATTGCAGGGAACAAAAGGTGTACATTAAAATGAAATTGCTGCCAGTTATAAAGAAGTAGTGTATAATATGGAGGAGCCCTGGTTTAGAGTGGCACTGCTCCTTGGCAGGCCTGGAGAAAGGCAGCGAGTGGTGTGTGTGTTTTGTAGGGTTAACCGCAGGTGAAAAGTGAACGTGGCTGCTGGGAGTGTAACACAAGCCAGGACAACGCAGAACACTGCTCCCCTGAGGTCGGCCTGCCTGCACCCCAGATCCAACCCCCCCCGCAACACCCCTCTTTCAACAGAGATATCTCCACGGCATCGGAAAGGAATATGAACACGTTTAAACTAAGGAACGAGGAGGAGACATATACGGTATGTAGTGAATGTGTGACTCCATGACACTGATCATCTGCATGTCCGGTACTTCACAGCCCCCTAGTGGCTACTTTAGGTTAGCTACCCACTGTTGCCATTAAAATGTCATTTACTGCGTGAAAAAACGTTTTTTTTAACAAGAACTCAGCAATTTTCTGACTGTAAGGAAAGTACAGTTAATTCAAGCAGGCTCTGGACGTTATATATATATTTTTTTTTATAAATGGAGCGGCCATGTTTAACAGGAGCCAAGCAGCAATTAGGAATTTGTGCAAAACATAAGAATAAAATCACACTTTTACAGAATGACCTGGACTCAAAAACCTCTTTTACTGTTGTTCCGTTGTCAAGCAAAACTGTACAATTTCTTTGAATTAGCAGTACTTTTAATTAAATATTTTTTATCTTGATTACTATCCATTAGATTACTTATATTACAGCTACACAATATTTAAATATTATATATACCAGTGTTTTTCAACCTTTTTTGAGCCACGGCACGTTTGTTACATTGGAAAAATTTTGCGGCACACCAATAACCAACATTATTTGCTTCTTTCTGCTTTTTCCTGATTACGGACTCGCCACAGCAGATTCTTTTGATCCGCATACTAACCGCATACTAATTTAACCAATAATGTTACACTACCTCTCACGTGCATTAGAGGAACGAGGCAATCAGCTACGTGTTGCCACACGGACGAATATTACATTGCTCTGCCAGTCTTTACACCAATGACACGCGACAATGCCGTAATATTTGCAGAAAATTATTAATACATGTTAATTAAAAAAGTAATATTGAATAATTCCTCACGGCACACCTGACGATTTCTCACGGCACACTTGTGTGCCGCGGCACTGTTGTTGAAAATCACTGATATATACAGTATACACACACAATATACGTGTATATATATTTGTGTGTATTACTCATGTATTATAGATATATAAAATTGAAAATATGCAGTGAAATGGTGAATTTATAAAAACAGTGAAAACTAAATGTATTTTTCTGTAAAATTTAAAAAAAATGGTTGATAATGTTTAATAAGAGGATATTAAGCATTAATGTGTTATGTAAATTAACATTAACCAATTAGTTAATAAATACAATGGTCCCATTACTTACATGTGTATTAAATTTGCATAATTACATAAATTAAATAACAAAAAAATACCTAAAAATAAGTAAAATAAACGAGTGTCATGGCGCTAGTTGACTCATATTGCAAATCTACGTCTATAGTTGCTTCGTCCAGTCGATGGCAAAGCCGGCTCCTTGTGCTCACATATTGTGTCTCCATGATAGAGGCTCCGAAGTAAACCACTGAATTGGGTGCGAGAGGGGAGACGTACCGATGGAGAGGCTTACACACCTTTTCTTTGTCCTTCTCCAGCTGCTTCTGCAACTTCTTGTTCTTGCTCTTTGAGTGTTTAATCTTCTCGCGCACCTCAACGTCCTGCAGGTCCAGCTGGGTGAACTTCTCCTTCTGGCTCTCAATGTACTTGTTGAGCTTATTTTGTTTCCTGGTGGAGGAACGGTAGTTTAGTTGACATTGAGAGGTATAAGGTGATTAGATGATTAAGGTATATAAATATACAAAATAGTGTGTTTTATGTATGTATATGTACAAACGATGCAAAAGGATCTTTACTTATCCACATCTTTGAGCCCCTGATTCATTTTCTCCATCTCTTCTGATAGCTTCTTATTTTTCTCAGTGAGTTCCTTAGTGTTCTCCAAGATCTTCTCCTTCTCCTGCTCTTTATCCACCACACACTTTTGCAGGTCGTGACTAATGGGAAAGACACAAGGATATCCAGGTATGTTTGTTTGAATCAACACCCGACACCAGTATGGCGCTGGCGTACTTACAGGTAATATTGGCAGAGATGACTCTTGTGTTTGAAGATGTCATTTTCCAGAGTGAGAAACTCCACAGCTTTGTCCTTTTCTCCCTCTAAAGCGTTCTTCTCCTTTTCCACAAGCTTGACTCGGTTGAGCTGAGAAAGTACAGATGACAACTTTAAATCCCATTTTAAAAGAACAAATGACATGCATTAGTATTATGTTTATATTTGATCATTGTGGCACTAAGACATCCAAAATAAAATTCAAACGAATCAAAGCGGATGTAACCTGATCTTGTCATGTCTTATATTTTTCATCTGCACAACTTTAAATATAAATATATAATCTAAAACAAACATCAAAACTACTGCATAGAAGGAGTAAAGACGCAGGAAGTGAAACGAGTGTGTGTAAGTCACCTTCTCGCCTCTTTGTTCATTAAGCAGTTCAATTCTCCGGGCGAGCGTTTGGATGGGCTCCTTGAGGCGACAAGAGCCAATAATGTCCTCTAGGTATTCCAGCATTCCTTCATCATGCTCCGTCTGACCTTTGGGTTTCATCATGGCAATTTGCTCCACCTCACCCTGTGCCCCAGGAAAGGAAATGCATGCATGACAAGGTTTGAGGTTTTGTTTTTTTGGAACATTTTCATACAAAATAGGCTTATTTATATAGTCGAATGCAGGGCCAATCTATTTTTCCATTTAAGAATAATTTATTGTGGTATACTTAAATAAATAAGCTGGGTTAATTTTAAGTATATGCATATCATGGTATCAAATCATATTTAAATTTAGTCTGACCTCTTAAAACTCCCTTGGGGACATCTCTCTAGTCTGACAGTATGTCTATTACAAAAAAAACCTATTATTTTGATAAATGACAGCCTCCCTTACAACACTGAAATATCCAATTCAAAGTTCAAGTTCAAAGTTTATCAATAAAAAAAAAGAAGAAAAAAAAAAGGCAAGCTCACATCTTCCTTTAATGTATGAAAATAAAGAGGTTCGCCGAGGAGAAAAATTCCCCCCCCATGTCATCCTGCTCTGACCAGTGCACAAAATAGACAGCTTCCCCCTAGTCAGAGGCTCGAAAAAGTGACCTTGGAAAACAAGCCTAATCCTCTTCCCATAGCCATGCAGCCATGTCACAGACACAGAGGTGAAAATATAACATCCAAGGACGGCAAAAAATCATCCTGAACACACACACACACACACACAAAGGGCAAGCAATACACTTGTAAGCAACCAGCAAACCACAAGAGCACGGTGAAGAGTACAAACTGAATGTTCACCAGACACTACCGCACACAGCAAAAACCAGTTACAATTCCACTGAAAAACTTTTTCCAAAACAGCCTTTTCGGTGCTATGCTGATATGAGCCATCACCCCATGAGCCTTGAGTTAATCAGTAATAATGCTTCTGTCACACGTGTAACACAATTAGAGCGGTAGGAGTGTAACCACTATTTAAAAATAAGAAAAATATTATGAAAACAGGCAAAATGGAACCTACAGTTAACTATCAAGTCATCCCAAAAAAAAAAAAAAAGGTGATAATGATGGAGGGTTTGATCCAACCACACTGAAGCAGCACTGCTAATACTGGGGTTCAGGTCAATCACACCAATATTTACGTGCTGCTAAAGCGTGACAGGTACACGAGGGGTGGGAGTGGAAGACAAATGCGCCTCTTTTAAATTAAAACTCCAATTCATCACAGAATCTCCCACCAAAAAATAAAAATAAAAAATTCAAAAAGGGTTATATAGATTGCATTTCCTTAAAATTCTAAAGCAGCAAATAATGGTTCGCACCCTGTTCACATAGTATCAAACCATGATGCGCTGCTATAGCACTCTAAGGGCTGCAAGAGGGCACCTCGTGGCCCTTCCATCACTGAAGTGCAACAGGTTAATCCCACAGACAGGCATGGCTTTAAAAATCAGCAGTGAAACATTGCAGTGAATGGTAATGCATGAATAACCAAGAGCAAGGAATCATAGCAAGGATTAAAAAAAAATTAAAGAAATCTTAAAAAGTTACCTGCAGGATGAGAAATCTGTTGTGGTCTAAGTCGATGCCATGGCTTCGAAGCAAAGCCCCCACTTCTTTGAATGTGGCTTTTTTGCCATTGATATAGTAGGCTGAGGAATTGTCTTTGTTGGCGGTCCTGGAAACATAGAACTTGCTGCTGGGGATGACTTCGTAGTCATCTCCTTCCTGACTCAGGGTTGGGGGAGGGGCAGAAGACACAGCAGTTTAGGCCACAGCACTTTAGGAGACAATCAAACACAGCTCCACATATCAAATAGTACAAGTCGACGAATTATGCATCACAGAATAAAAATTATTAAAAAAAGGATTCAGACGCTCCATTAAAAACAACTGTTCCCAATACCCACAATACATCTACAACACCTAGGCTGAAAAACAATTAAATAAAAATCTATATTGCATTATATGCTATAAGGGAACATCTACAACAATAAACAACATGTAAAATGATAAGATGTAATTTTTATTTGGTTGAAGATTTTGAATTAGGAAGCAAGTACTGAGCTGTGTATAGTACATCACTTATTTAAAAAATTAATTCGTAGAATAAACTACCAAATGAGAATATTTCTCCATTCAACCATTTTTTAAATTTCATTTTAAAGTGATTGAACTGATCCAAATCAGACTGAAATGAGGTCAAGGCAAAAAAAACAAGAAAACACACCCCTTGTTAAGGTCTAAATATTACACACAACTTTTTTTTAATAAATGTCCCATCTTTAGCCAAGTTGTCTTTTAAAAAAAATCTAATTGAAACCACTTTGTTGATATTTTAGCACCTAAATACAACATGGCATTTTTGTAAAAAAATACATCTAAATAAATAAATAAATAAATAAATACACTGAATCGATCTATCACAGTATGAGTAGTCTATGGTAGTGTGTGGGTGGTAAATGTAACTTTCCGGAATGATATGACTGTACGTTCAGTCAATTATGTACTGAGATTTAGGCAATATTAAAATAATAAAACTAAATAAAATAAATTATTATTTCAAACTGTGGCCGTATATTGTTTGACCAGTCTTGAGAGTGCCACGGTTGTGATTGTAGACAGCAATACCTTATCAATAATCTTTTGAAAATGCACCTCCACGGTACAGCTTTGCACATCTTTGTGCTGATCGGAGCTGTGAATGAGCACTGACAGCTTTTTGGATCGGATCTTTTGAGCTCTGTAACCAAACACAAATAGCATGGAGTCTATCACATTGGACTTGCCACTTCCGTTTGGACCGATGATGCAGGAGAAGCGCTAAAGGGAAAGGAAAGAGTTTAATAAATATGTAAAACATTCACAGGAGAAAAAATATTACTTTTTTTCCCAAATGTACTTGTACAAGAAGCTGAAAATAGTGAAAAATAACTATTTTCTCCTCCTATCAGCACACCTTCAACAGATTAAATGTAAAATATATTTTTTTGTACATTTTTCCACAAAGCAACAAAATTATAATTTATTTCTCAACTTTCTTGCGTGTATTTACATGATGTGACGATATTAAATGTGCTCCATCATGACAAAACACTTTAAAAACAAAAACATGTGCTTATGTTTACCTTGTGAAAGGGCCCTAGAATCTGTTGGCCTGCATAGGACTTAAAGTTGCGGTTGACTAAATGTGTTATCATGAGGCGAGGAGCCCCGGGTTCATTGGTCATTGCTGGGGGTGGGGGTGGAGGGATGCTACCGAGAATCTCCTCCAAAGTGCGGCTATCAACCGCCTTGGCAGCCTCCCCGAGAGACGGATCTGTGGCATAGGCAAAAAAAAAATACAGCTTTATATCCCTCTTGAGTGTGTGTGTGTGTGTGTGTGTGTGTTTTCAGGTGGAGGCTATGGGCTAAGTCAGTCAGTGACGGGTGGGGGAGGGGTAGGGAAGCAAGAAAAAAAAACACACACAGAAAACAAAACAAAGTTGGAGACAACAAAACTTCTCAGCTGAAAAATGCCATGCAACATATTTAGATATGCTTAACTTACATTCATAACATGTCACTATTATAATCACATATAAACAAACTATGCATGCATACAGACATTAAAAATGACATAAGTCTAAAACTACTAGCTGATGTACTGTCATCACTATGTACAAATTTACTACCTCGTTTGCAGATATCCTGGAAAACGCAGTCGACGCCTTAAAAATCCCACAGTTATTGATTACCGGCACTATTACTACTTGTACTACTATAGGGACAAAAGCAGCCATTCTAACAAGATTGAAGTGGGAGGAAAGAAAGAAGAAAAAACCCCACAGATTGTCAGGCAACTTGTTAGGACAGCAGAAAACAAGCCTTTGTTACTTGCCAGTTGTCGATGGTGCTGCTGGTGCCTCCTCCTCTTGACCATTGCTTCCTCGGGGGGGTACATCCAACTCGTCATCGGAGTCATCCCGAGGCTGCGACCCTTTTCCTCCTCCTGACTTGGGGGCGGCGGTGGAGCACTTTGCACTTTTAGATGGCATGGTTTCAAAATCTAAAAGTGTGGAGGGGGGTTTGGGAGGGGGCATTGGGTAAAAAAAAAATAAAAGTAAGAGGGATATCCATGAGTGGGGGATTGAGTCTGTCACTCTTCCATTTTGCCCGTTTTGACTCAATACATTTTTATTATGAAGCGCCTTTGTATGCTGTGCAGTGACAATAAAGTTGCTACTATTTGAATTGGCTATGACATAAGGCGGGCTGCGTATCAAGATACCCTTAATAATACATTATAGCCAGCATACATATGCGGCGAGTCTTGTGTTATCTATGTATCAAACAAGCATTTAATATTAACTTTATTTTCTTTCTCAACGCTGTGCCACTTGTGACGTTGTAATTATCTTTAATTACACGCAAGCTTGTCAAGTAAGTATACCGGCTAGGACCCCGCTAGCTAAATCGTATTTTTCGCTTTTATTATATTCACTACATCATGTTCAATATGGGAGAAAAGTCTTTAAGATATCAAATGTAGAAATAATCAGCGTCGTGGCGGGGGTGTTGATGACGACGAACACGGCAATGTTCAACGCAAGTTAAGAAAAGGTTTGCTTTCTGTGTTAAATCATAAGTGTCATTTTGAATCATGTCCAAATGTTAGCATCGACTTTAGCGTTGCTTGTAATGCTACTGTCGCCGTAAATTAACTGTGCAAAGCATCTGCGATACTAACATTCCCCAATAATGAAAACCGCTCTGTTGCTTTACCAAACTAGGTACCCCAAAGGTTGCATGTTGTACAATTGTTATCCATTGTCTTTTTAGTTGAGAAAAGCGAAGTCCAATAAAATCGCGTTTTGAATTGACGCCTAAAGCATTTCAGCAAATAGACGGAACCCGTTCATTTGGTTACTATCCGCTGGATTCATCGTGTACCTTCCACAGTGTCTTTATCGAAAAGTCCCTTGTTTTGGTCCAAATTTCGCTTGACAGAAAAAGTGTTGTATCCAAAACCACGGTAAGGATAATCCAGCACAAACTTTACTTCAGTGTCATTCCTCGTAAAAGTCCAACTTGTAAATGGCGCCTAAACTGAGCCGTCGAAGCACATTCGTTATAAAGTGACGCAAGGCACCATGGGCTGTTCAAAGAGCAAGGGGAGAAAAAAATTCAAAAAAGGGGACGAAGCCAACTCTGCCTTACACTCCACAAACCGTCATTTGTGCACGAAAGCTACAACCTGTGGACATTTTAAACTTCAATTTCATATTATATTACTTTTATTCGTGTTTTCTATCGTCAGATTCAAATGTTAATGTGGGTTGCTCCACGTTGAATGGCTCGCAACAGCCAACCCCGAGTCATACTGTAAATATAATTTGTATTTGTTTAATGTTGTGCTCTCAGTTTTAATATATCATTAAAAATTACAACAATAACAATGATATGCGTTGGTGTTTCAAAATATCCGTTGCCACGGAAGTTTGTGGCAACTCTCGCGAGAAGTGCTTTTGAAGCTGTTGCATGACCCAGATCGGCTACCATCGTGTAGCTTCATAGCAAACGGAATTGGCTGTTAGCAAAGGAACAAGCTCGCTTTATTAGTCGCTGTGGGTATATATGACTCGGGGGGACCAACCGGGGCTACGGGGGGACATTTTTATTTTTTAGAAAGATGCCCATTTTAACTGAAAGGCCGCGGTAATGTTAACATAACGTCACCGCCGAGACTCCACAAACAGAGATATTCGCAACAGAGTCAGGTAACGTAGCAACCACGCCGCTGTCATCCAAACAACCTCGCCGTTTTTTTGCTACTTCTACTCGGTTTCTTATGATTTAACTTTAGTTCTTATGCCGTGTAAGCTAACATGCTGTCACTAAATGTCTGCTTAATTGTCAATTTTCACAGGAATCAGCAGCGCCGAATCCTACAATGCGATTGAAAACATCCATACTTAAGGAACCTAAACATATCCTTTATGTAAATCGTATGTGTTCAGTGTCAACGTCTTACCACGTAGTTCTGAACCAGCAGTACACAATTCAGTATTATTAACCTTACTGGGTTTGAGAGGCTTGCTAGAAAAGGCACCCAAAATAAATACAATACAAGACACTGCAGATGTAAAAGTCTATTTAAATGGAGGGGACTGAATCTGTGCGTTTTAACTGTATCAATCAATCAAACTTTATTTGTAGAGCATTTTTCATACAAATGTAGCACAAAGTGCTTTATATGTAAAAAAAAAAAAAACAACAACAACAACACACAAGACAAATTAGATTTTTTAACATGCTCACTGAATGTGATATGACCCTTTTCCTTAATATTAGCCCACATAGGGAACTAGTGAGTTGCATTGGTTGGACTGCAGCGGATGAGTTGTACTCCTGCAGTGATGATCATCAGATCCTCAGGTGGAACCTTCTGACCAATGAGACCAGCCTGGTGGTCAAATTACCAGAAGATTTCTACCCCATAGACCTGCACTGGTTTCCCAAGACCGTCGGTGGCAAGAAGCAGACTTCGGCTGAGATCTTTGTGCTAACCAGCACTGACGGCAAGTCATCCATCCATTATATGTACCGTAGTCCTCACTGTGGTTGCAGGTGAGGTGGAGTCTATCCCAGGGTATACACACTGGACTGGTCAACCATTCACACTCATATTCCCACCTAAGGACAATTCAGAGTCTCCAGTTAGCCTAACATGCATGTTTTTGTGTTGTGAGAGGAAGACTGAGATGGAGAAACTTGTGTAAGCACACAGAGACTTTTGAACCCTCGATCTCAGGACTGTGAGCCTGACAGGCTAACATGTAGGCCACTGTGCAGCCCGTTTTTATTCATATTTCGTAACTTGTTTTTGTATAAATGTGTAACATTTTATTTTTTGTTCTGTCACAAGAAAAAAATCTACTTCTCCCAAACAGTCTTAGCTTCGGACTGAAAATTAACAATATGACACATATTGCCAAAACATTGTAATAATAGATACTAAAACAGATGTACATTAAATTCTAAAATAATATAAGATAATTAAAACAGTTTGCAGTGTTTTACCATGACCATCAGTCCCAATGAAAATTGACAATGATGATTAAATATGTTTTCAGGTTTTGTAGTTGAACAGTCCAATGTTTAAATTAGACTTCTGTGTTGGATTATTTTGTAAAAAGCATATGTCAGGACAGCCTCTCCTCAGTCTGCATCAGCAACACACGCACACAGAATGTGGATGCACCTTTATGTCAGGCAATACTGTATGTGGTCAGAATACTAATAGCAGTGTAGACTTGCATAAAAGCGCAACTCCCCCTAAAACTGAGGCAGCAATTTTCTCTGGCACACCACTGAGTAATGAAAAGTCAGCAGCCTTCTTTTTCTTTCTGACTTTTTTTTTTATAATTTTTTTTTTTTTTTTTACCCCTTTTCAATTTTTCATAAGCTGCTTAATGAGTGAACATGCTCCCGTGATACAAAACAAAACGGCCCGCTTTTCTTCTCCTATATATTTGTCTGTTTAACAAGTTGACATCATGTTTGCTTGTCATCCTCACAACCAGCTTGGTCAATAACATGCACTTTTGGTAATGAGAGAGCGAGAGCAGTGGAATGAGGATTTGTAGACTTAAAGCCACCAGAAATCACGCAGAGCTCTGAATTTATTAATATACATTGCCACAAAGTGTATGTTTACTTAGCCTTTTTTTATTACCGTCTACACGCCAGAGCCTCAGTCGTCTCGTGCACCAAGAAAATCCCTAGTTCCACTTGCATAAACCCACTAGCCTGGTGTATTATTTAGTTCTGACAAAATAAAACTTGCTTAAGGCATGTTTTTATATGTAATACAATTTGCACTGCTTTGTTGCACAAAAGATTTTGTGCGACAATCTCAACACTGGCCTCCTTTTGTCTTTGCAGGGAAGTTCCACCTTGTCTCCAAGACAGGACGTGTTGAGAAGAGTGTCGATGCTCACAAAGGAGCAGTTTTAGCAGGTCGATGGAACCATGATGGGACTGCCCTTGTCACGGGTATGTATGGGCTTACATTAAAGTATTTAACATACATTATTTTAATGTGTTGACAAATAGTCAAATTGAAAAATGTTTTCTTCCTGGATGGCGCCCACTTAGCTGGAGAAGATGGCCAGATCAAGAACTGGTCCAAAAGTGGAATGCTGCGTTCAACACTAGCCACCCAAGGTAAGATAAGAGAATTGTTGAAGTGTCATAAGACGTTAACCAATATTAACCCAGTAATAATGTATGCTCGTTAGTTATATTATTATTCCGATAACGCAGACTGATAATTATTGAGCTGATTATGAGGAATGATGACGTCATTTGTAAGTGTGTGAAATATGTCTTGCTACATTTGGCAGCCTTAATTAAAAAAATACCTCAGATAACTCAAGCTCAGATAATTCAAGCACAAAGCGATTCTACCCGTGCTGCGCTGTAGGTGGGATAGTGTGAGCAAATGAAGCGCTTCTTTTCACCTTCATGCGACGTGCTGCAAACCGTTGTTGCAAACAAACATGGCATTGAATGTGTAGGACCTCACCGTCTGAGACACCACCGCGTGCTCGCCGCACCAAATTTCGTACAGCACCGTTCCACTTCTGTCATCTCTGTAGTCCAGAAAGGTACTCTTTCACCCACCTCTTCCAGAAGAGGTCTGACGTACACTCCACATGCTTCCGTCGACGATGAGCTGAGACATCATCCCTTTCAAACACTTGCAGGTTTAAATGATTAGGGGTTAACACTTCCAAGGATCTGTGACTGCTTCTGTAATTGGATGGCTATTGACAACTGTTTCAACTTCAGGCTTTTTCTTCCAGGCTCTGTATCTTCAAGATGGAATTAAGTTCTTTACAAACTGTCCTGATAAATCCCTGCCTTGCACCTCCATGATGCGTTGCAACTGAGGTGTTGAAAACCCATTTCACATGTGTTTTTTTTTTCAAAAGCATGTTGCTTGTGGTTCAACTTCTCGATGGCTAACTTTAATTCACGCACATCGCCCACAAAGTTTGGAGCATTGTCCGAGCTAATTTCCACAACCTTGACCGCATCTTGCAATAAATCTTGTCAGACCATTGATGAATAATGTATGGCTTGTATGGCCGAACATAACTTAACCCGTAACTATAGTTTGTCCATGCTTGATCTCAAATAGCCCAAAATAATCCAACCCAACCTGACGTAAATATAGTAATATAGTAATACGTATATTACTATATTAACTATAGTAATATAGACTATAGTAATTCTGTTCTGAGAAAGGTGCCACTATAACTGCATGTTTAGCTTCAATGCCTGCCCTACTAAGCTTCCCCCAACCCTAATAAGACCACCATCCAAGATTGGATTTAGCTTTTAGAGGTGACTTGTCCAATTTACACACGCTCCTTTTTTCCAATTCAGCCAACTCCTCAGAAAATCGTATTCTCTGACAAAAACGGATTATAGCCCTCTCTGCCTCCACCATATCCTCCGCTGATGGGATCACCCTGCTACCATAATCCAAAACACCTGCTTGTCATGCCAGTGCGCTCTGGCTAATAACACCACACCCAAAGTACCACCCACCACACCCACACACATACACACCCCTCAGGGATGAAACGTGACAAACATAAGTGTTATGATATTTGCTTAAGCCAAATCTACCGGTACAGTATCTTTAACACAACTTTGTTTGGTTTTTTTTTATCCCCAGGTGTGCACAAGCTACAGTTAAATATAAATGTAAAAAATAAAGTTGTTTATCGGTCATGAGAAACAGGAAGTTATCGGTATCGGCTTTAAAATAATGGACAAAACTCCTCACTCCTTGATGGCTTTTGGAAATGGCAAGGAATGCTTTAAGACACTTAACATTCTTAACTGCATCTGTAAAAAGAAGTTAACCATAGTATATGAATACATACAAATTAGGAAGTAATGCATGTGCCTGAGAGATGAGTTTCTTCACAGCTCAGTTTGCAGTGTGCTTATTCATTCATTCATTCATTTTCAACCGCTTATCCTCACGAGGGTTGCGGGGGGTGCTGGAGCCTATCCCAGCTGTCTTCGGGCGAGAGGCGGGGGTACACCCTGGACTGGTGGCCAGCCAATCACAGGGCACATATAGACAAACAACCATTCACACTCACATTCATACCTATGGACAATTTGGAGTCGCCAATTAACCTAGCATGTTTTTGGAATGTGGAAGGAAACCGGAGTACCCGGAACCCACGCATGCACGGGGAGAACATGCAAACTTCACACAGAGATGGCTGAGGGTGGAATTGAACCCTGGTCGCCTAACTGTGAGGTCTGCGCGCTAACCACATGACCGCCGTGCAGCCCAGTGTGCTTATATTTTTTGATTATTATTGTTGCTTGGGCCACATTGTACTGAGCAGCCAGGACATGAGTTTTTGTCACCATGCAGTCCTGTTTGCAGTTCCATTTCTGGTTTTCCTTTTTGCTGTCACATCACAAAATGTCAAAGGAAAAGCAACACTTGTTGATTCAATCCTTGCTTGTATTTAGTCATTGAAATGCATCCGACAGTCCGAGATGTGTATTGAGTTTTATTAAAAGCCCCGCCTAAAGACTACCCATGAGTGATACATTTCCCCATCCACTATTCATTACAGATGGCTCCCCTGTTAACTAATCCACTTTTTGGCTTATTAATTATTAATGGTCAGAGGCTTTTTTGGAAATGGATGGCACACTCCCTGTTGAATGAGAAGAGCTGACAAAGGGGAAACGGCAAATTCAGATCCACGATCCACTATGCAGGAACATTTTTCCCTTTAAGGGTTTGTTTGAGGAATGATCTGCTGGGCAGCGGGATGCTGAACAGACCCACAATGTGTAAAACACCTGGAGAAGAGTAGCATAGCCGCAGAGACGTGCCTTCATCAACTTGGCTCGCAGATCACTGCAGGTGTTGCTGCTTCACTTCAGCACCCCCAAAAGCATACACGTGTGCCACAGAAGCTGGCTGTGGTACATCACGGTGTTTGCCTTGACCCATTTTTTTTCTCCCCTCAGAGCTCACACTCGCAGAAGATGTTTAAAACAAGCAAGGAGGAGGAGCCTGTGGCAGCTCCTCTCTCTTTGCCTTTTGTCAGATTTTCAGATCATATGACTGGTTGGCATTTGTGAGTAACCGCATGCACCTGGAGTGGGGTTAAATGTCAGCCCACACTGCACACGTGCGTATCCACAACCCTAACTAGTAAACATGCACACACATCCGCGTCTATTCTACAGAGGTTAGGCAGCTTTGCACAGCTGGTATGCCTTCAATAGGCTGAACTATGAGGAGAAGAACCATAGGCGGAATGTGATACTTTCTGAGAGGAAGGATCATCACTGCAGTGTTCCAAACATAAATTCTCCTCCACTAAATCTGTGTTTAAGAAGTGCATACATACAGACTGTACTCATCAATCTACAATATGTACGTCTGTTGGGTTGAAAATAATCCAAATTTTGCAATTTTTTTCGTTTTTCTTCCAGCATCTCCTGTATATTCTGTGGCTTGGGGCCCAGACTCTGAGAGGATCCTCTACACATCAGGTCGACACCTGGTCATCAAGCCTCTGCAACCCAGTGCCAAAGTCATACAGGTACGCAAACTCCACGTATGTAAAATTTTTAGGAAGTTTAGGTTTTAGCAAACCGACCGCGGTCGAGTGGTTAGCGTGCAGGCCTCACAGCTGGAAGACCTGGGTTCAATTCCACACTTGGCCATGGAGTTTGCATGTTCTCCCCGTGCATGCGTGAGTTTTCCAGCTTCCTCCCACATTCCTAAAAACATGCTAGGTTAATTGGCGACTCTAAATTGTCCGTAGGTATGAATGTGAGTGTGAATGGTTGTTTGTCTATGTGTGTCCTGTGATTGGCTGGCCACCAGTCCAGGGTGTACCCTGCCACTTGCTCGAAGACAACTGGGATAGGCTCCAGCACCCACCGCGACCATTGTGAGGATAAGCGGTAGAAAATGAATGTATGAATGTTTTATATACAGTGGCACCTTAAACAGCTACCTAATCTACTTCAATGGCGATTTCTTTCTATGCCTGTCAGGACCACCACAACCACACGAACCAAAACAGATGTCATTTAAACACACTTCAAACATTGGCTGAAGGCTTCAGTAAGGGAGGCTTCACATCTAATAGCATGTAGCTTTGTCATCTTCTATATACAAAGCCATTAAGGCCCTGTCCATATGAAAATGTTCCTGGGATTTGATTTTTTTTTTCAAATCATGTCCACATTGTGTGGGATTAGTTAATCTTTGCCTCCAGATGGGAACGGCTCACTGGGTGAAAACGATGTAATACACAAGGCACACTGATCAGGCAGAACCATGTGACACACCAAACTATAGAAGAAGAAAGAACGCATGTGAATAGTGGAAGTTATTTTGGAGTCTAAGACAACAAAATATCACCAGCAAAATACCAGTCGAAGTAGATAAGTTGGTTGTCGACATGGAAACGACGAGCCGACATTATCCGATTTTCCCACTCTATAAGCCGTTTTGGAAAAAAAATACTGTTTCACGGCACTCAGAATGTCGACGAAAGAAAATTTTGATGTGGAGAGTCCCTTAATGACCACTATCTACCCCCGGCGTTCATGGTAATGGTTTCATTTTAATTGAACATGCATACAAGTTACACTGGAATACATCGTATAATTCAATTCACAGTTCCACATGTCCAAAAGGAGTAGGAAGAAGCAAAACTTATTTAATCCTAAAAATCTGTTGCAGTAAATTTATTCACTTCTTGTATTCCATATGTGATTTTTTTTAATACAAAGAAGGTAACGTAACAATATGGTGATGTAGTTAAGATTTTCTCACAATCATAATAAATAGAGATCATATATAATTAATGTAATAATCAATATTAGAGATAAACACAGCAAAACAAGTTGAAAACTCTTGTATTTTGCAAACATCAACTGCTAGTATTCATAGTAGTGTAGTCCACAGCAAATAAGTCCTCCAAACGTCTGCATCCATCATCTTACAGTATCATTCATTAGTGATGAGTACTTATACTACCTAATGGGAGTTAGGGTTCTGGACCTGAATCTAATCCAACAATCACAACAGCCACTTTTATTGCAAATGTTGATCCAAAATTGGACGACAACATTAATAACAAGCAGTCAGTGGGGTTAGGAGGAGCACAAAATGACTATTAATTTTATTTGCTATTCTGCTATGTAATATGCTATATTACTGAGTTGTCTCTGTCTCTTTTTTAGTGGAAGGCGCACAATGGGGTCATTCTGAAGGTGGACTGGAACGCAGTCAATGACCTCATACTGTCGGGAGGAGAGGACTGTAAATATAAAGTAAGCAGCGTTTTTGGGCATACTAGAACTCGATGTCTGCCGCTTTTGTTGTTGCCCCTTCAAAAGTCCCACGTTGCCCCTTCAACAGGTGTGGGACAGCTTTGGCCGCCTGCTTTATTCCTCGCTGTCACATGACTACCCAGTCACCTCCTTGTCCTGGGCTCCAGATGGAGAAGTGTTTGCTGTGGGCTCCTTCAACACGCTGCGACTCTGCGACAAGACCGGGGTAAGAACAACTATTTTACTTTTACTATCGAATAGAAAATACTACCTGTGTGACTCTTGACTTGCATTAGTGCAGTCATACACTCAAATTTTTTTATGACATGTAATAAATGTCAAAATGTTTGCATTCGTAACAGTACTTCAGTACTATACATGGGCCAAAAACGGTTGCGCTTTGTTCAGGTTTGACAAAATTATTAAATACATTTGCATATGATCATATATGATTGAACATGGTTGTTGTTATATGCTACATATTATTATATGGCACATGCGTATATACTATGCAGACAAAACTACAATAATTAAATAAGAAGCTTCGGGATATATTCATATTTTTTATATATACAGTATAATCAAAAATGGAGGGTTGTGGGCTACATTACAGTCATCTATAATTTAGTGGTTATAGCTTGGGGTAAGGGTAAGGTCTTACTATAATACATGTCATAACGTGGATTAAATTACGGTAACTCCCACAAAATTGTTTTTGTGTGTATTGCCTACACAATTTACAGTCACAAAAGTGAGTAAAGCCCCCACATTTCCGTACTGCTGGCAACACAAGTGAGTACAAAGATAATTGTCTTGCCAACTGTCAAACATGAGTGCTGGGGGCACTGGGAGCTGTGGATCATAGAGGGAAACATAAATTCCCACTTATTCTGTTTTCTGAAGAAAATCTATTCAGTAAGTAGCAGTCCGTTATTTGAGGGTTACATTTTTGAGTCGCTAATAAATGTGAATAGCGGAGATGCATATACAAATGTATAATTTTGACAGTCCAGTAAGGCAGGCATTATAATCTGCTGCATCAAGGCACTGGCTCGATTCTCCACATCCAAACCTTTCTTTGACTTTATTCTGTGATTTTGGATCAACATTTCCAATAAAGGTGACTGTTACTGCATTCAGCTACACAGCTCCTTGTCTATATCCAATTGCCATAGTTCGCTGGAGACAAAGGAAGCTAAAATTAGTTATAAAATAAAGTTATAAAATGCACAGGTACTCACCATCGGAAAATGATAATGAAAGATGATCAATAATGTTTTCTGTAGAGAAAATACATGCAGGGATGGGAATTCTGAATCCCAAATATGCTAGGTTCCACAGTATTGCTATGCAAGTGTTAAACTGACGACACTTAAGTTATGTATTGACCCATGAGAAGATGTACTGTAGCCACAGTGGTTGCTGAAATATGAGGGGTGTATTCGTTTTTGATCATTTCCTGTTCAGTGTTCGCGAGTAAGAGGCGAGAGTCTATCCCAGCTGATGTTGCGCTAGAGGCAGGGCTCTTCAAACTATAGTACGGTTTGTGCAAAATCTGATGAAATTCTCATGAAAGCAGCGTGCATTAAAACTCTAAACAGGCAACATTTAATACAATTTGTCATTACTTTTTGCATTGATCCAATTCAGCAACCACATAAACTAAGCCATAATAAGGAGTTCCTCTTATTATGGCTTTGTTTATGTGGTTGATCTGTTCCATTCTTTGCCCGTTGCGCCACTTGCCTTACTTTGGTGTGCCTTGATGAAGAGGATTATGGCCCTACCCTGCTTGAACTGGAGGAAGGGTACGCTTGCCTTCTCCTCCCTAAAGCTCCACCGAGACTCTGTGTACTGTAGCGTGGCGTGGGAGGCTTGCCGAAGGAGGAGGAGCGGGAATTAAGGAGATGAAAAAATAGTAGATCTCTCCACCTTGGTGCTTTTTTCTTTTATTGTGTCAATTCAGCCACAATAACCACGGTTGTGAGTTTACACAGAAACGCAGACCTTTGGGTGCCATGTCTTGTTTGCTGTGCTCCCGCAAGGGTTAAGCAGCTGCTAAACTTTTTTTTTTTTTTCCAGTTAGTACTAGCGTGACTAATGGTAAGGAGTTTCATTCTGTATCTGATACAATGAAACCTTGCACTTTAACTACGACTGCTGGCTCAGCAGGATCAGCACTGCACGTTTAACCCCTTCACCTCCCATCCAACTTGACTCTCCTCTTACCCTGAATACTCACTCCTCCTTGCTATTATCACACTTGTGTATGTGTGTGGGCGCGTGTGTGCACGCGTGTGTGAGAGAGAGTTTACATTGACGTTGAAGTGCGCACAAGTCGACAAAAATCTTTAAATACATGATGGTTGTTATATATTTGGGATTTGGTTGATGTTTTGTGCGTGTCTCTGTGTGGAGTTTATTTCTCTTCACAGGAGTTTTAACAAGACATGACACAAAGAGGTCCACTGTCCCTTTTTTTTACAAGATTTGGGAGAAACAATAAGTCAGTGTCTGTGTGACTCCCATAGTATATGCATGTGCCCGCATGCCTGCCTGCGTGCGTGCGCAGCCCCTGTCGTGCAAATGTGCCTGCGAGACAGCAGTCTATTTACGAGGCGCTTGCAGCTGGTGTCTAGCGTCTGGACCCTGTCACGATCCCTGACACTGCCACTGGCTAACAAGTAGGACTCATTGTGCCAGGCAATCTCCCTCTTGCATCCCACCCCCCCTCATCCATTCGCCGTACTCCCTCCACTACACATTTTTTTTCCCCTTTTCTTCACTCAACTGTATGACCATGCCGTAAATCTAAGTTCTGTTTAGTTTAGGTATTTTATGATTCGTTTACTCTGCACAGTCTTTAGGTTTTACAACAACCTGGTTTATCATGACAAATGATTTTTCTTTAACTGTAAGGAATTCCCAATCTGAAAAAAAAAAAATTCACTAAGAAATTCTATTGTGCTAACAGAATTATCCAACTTGTTTTATGTTGCATTTGTATAAAATTCAATGGAACCACTAACATTATTAACTGTCATACAAGTTACAGATTGTACCACCTCAGGAGCATTTACATTTAAAGGTTCCAAGAATGTCACAAGCGAGTACCCAGATAATTTTCTCGCCTGTAGTCAAGCATGGTGGTTGTAGGGTCATGGTCTGTGGCTGCATGAGTGCTGCCTGCACCACAGAGTGGCGGTTCATTGAGGGGAATATGAAGTAGACATGTACAGGGATGGGTCAAAACACCTCACTAGGGAAGTGTCCAGACTAGGCACCAGAGCCATCTCAACGGTCGAAGGAGGAGTAGTTCTACTCTGAGCCCCTCCCAGATGACTGAGCTCCTCATCCTATCTCTTAGTGTGAGTCCAGCTACCATACTCGGAAAAATAATTTCAGCCGCTTGTGTCCGTGATGTTGTTGTTTTCGGCCATGACCCAAAACTAATGACCATAGGTGATTGTGAGAACTTAGGTCAACTGGTAAATTGAGAGCTTCGGTTTCCGGCTAAGCTCCCTTTTCACCACGACGGTCCGGTACAGCAATTGCATTACTGCAGACGCTGCACTGATCTGCCTATTGACCTCACACTCCCACCTTCTCTCACTCATGAACAAGAACCTGAGATACTTGAATTCCTCCACCTGGCCCAAGACCTCATCCCCAACCCGAAGGGAGCACTCCACCCTTATTGACTGAGAACCATGGCCTCGGATTTGGAGGTGCTGAGTCTCACTCTGATGCAAACCGTCCCAGTAAACGCTGAAGGTCACAGGCCCAAGAGGCCATCAGAACCACATTGTCGGCAAATAGCAGAAATTAGATTCTAAGGCTCCCCGAACTGGACTCCCTCGACCCCTTGGCTGTGGCGAGAAATTCTGTCCATGAAAATTATGAACTGTATCAGTGGCAGCCTTGGTGGAGGCCAACATTATCTGGAAACAGGGTCGACTTACTGCTTGCAATGTCAACTAAGCTCCTACAAGGACCGAATGGCACATAGTAGGTGGTGCGTTCATGGACATTGGGTCATTACACTATTTATTTTGGCAAAGACCCCACATTGGGTCGCGACCCACCAGTTGAGAATCACAGGTCTAAGGCAGTGCTAGATGACAATGGTGCTCACACTAACTTGACTAATGGCTATGTGTTGACTTATTTCCTGCTTTGTACCCTAACTCTTCTAAAGTATATCCAATTTTCATTTCTATAGTACATTGAAAATACTATAATATACTACAATCAAAATAGTTCAGGGTTTTGCTGACTAAGCATATTGAACTGTGCGGAACAGAACCGAACCAGTTGATGCAAACAAGACTTTACATTCTGACTCTCTATTTCATGGCAGTGTAGCCTCTTATTTTTTTACATTAGGGGAAGCATATACCTGAGACTCTCTTTGTGGCAGCTGGGATCCAACCAACACAACCAACATCTGGAAATAGCCCCAGCTGGAAGGCAGTGAAGCTTCTCAAAAGTGAGCCACTGTTGGATGGAGTATGAAACAGGAAAAGAAACTGCTGTCAGTTTATTAGTTGGCGCGTATTAGCATTGGTGGTTGTTTTCATCACATGAGAAGGGTACTTGGGGAAAGAAAAAGGGCAGCAGACGTCAGGGGTTGGAAAACCAGCAGAAAGGGTTTCACAGTACAGTAGAAGTGAAATAACCAGTACAAGGATTTGACTAAGAAACGTCACGTGAAAGCAAAAAAAAAAAAAAAAAAGCGTATGTTTGGGGAGCGTGTGTAACTGAGAACTCGAGCAAGAGTGAGCGAGCGTGGTCAAACAAAGAGAATCCTGAGTCAGCAGCAGAGCAGCTCTCTCTCTCTTCCCCTCCCTTTACCAGTCTGTGCTCTTGCATGCTATTTCTTGCTTCCTGACTCCCCCTTTTTCTTCTTTTTGGCTTTGGAAGTGAGGCTGCTTGAGTAGCCCACTCAAGTCATTCTCTGATTTCCCTTTGCATTTGTATGTTAATTGTTTGTTTGGAAATTTTTGACATTTTGATTGAAGGCAGTCAGTTTCACTGTTGCGTAGTACCTGTATGTTGACTATACTGTCAATTGGAAGAGTTATACTTTGTATTATTTATGGTATTGTAGGTGATTCTAAACATGTTTTTCATCCAGAGTGCACGAAACATGGGGCACATACAGTGTTGACCCCAATGCTTTGTGCAAGCATCTATACTGTACAGGTTTGTTTTGAGTGAGAGGCACGTGTTGACACGGTATTACTTTTACACCTCTCAAGAGTTACGCTAAATGCATGCCTTGTTGGAAAGTAAAAGGGAGGGTTGCATAAAAAAAAAAAAGAGTGCCTTTAGGGGGCTGATTGGTGGGGGCCTGTCCAATATATCCTGTAAAGTTGGCTTAAGAAGCAAGCTTGGGTCTACATAAAAGATGTTGGTTTCTTTTTCACTCCAGTTTCTCTCCCTCAGTCTGTTTTTGTCCCTTTTCTATTTTTTTTGTCACCACCATTTCAAACCCCCAACTCCCAAACGTTGGCAGATTCATCATTCTTGGCAAAATCACTAGCCCTCCTTGTTAAACAAACATGTCACACTTGCATAGAATGAAGGGGGAATGAAAGAGGGATGGAAAGGTGTAAAGAGGGTGTCACTGGGTAACCGATGCAGTCAAATAATAGGACTGTGCATCTGGTGTATCTTTTCAAACGTTGCTGCCAACTCTGAGTTCATTAAGTGCCGTTATTAAAGACTAGCGGCTTGAAAAGGGTGTAAATTAGGCTCCTACTCATCTTGGCACCCAAATGGATCAAAATGGTGCTCCATGTTGATCATAGCTACTTTCACAGCGCCCTTAAAAGCTGTTTTGTTTTTGCCCTGTGCATTTCTATTTTGAACATGGAGTGGGGAGGGGCCTTGGGGTATGAAGAAGTCGACCGGTAGATTTTCCAGCTGGAACTCAAACATCTAAAACTTTTTTTTTTGCGAACACAAAAGGCCTATTGCTCTCAAATATTCACAATTAGATAAATAAGTAGAGCACTGAGATAATTCATCCACCTCACAGATGTTAGGATGCTTAATAGACAGCGTAATTATTCATTGGCATGAACTGGAAAATGCTGTCATATGCCAATGTAGAGCATCCCAAACATGCTCAATTTGTGACATATCCATTGAGCATGCTGGGATGTTTTGTGTACAGATCCTTGCAACACGGTGCTTTGCATTATTATGCTACATCAAGGTAATGGTTGTGGATGAATTGCATAACAATGGGCCACGAATGCCAGACGCCATCCAACATAAGCATTTTCCTGCACTGCTGTTTGATCAAAACTCCACATTTTTGAGTGATCTTTCAGTGTGGACAGTCTAAAAAACACATGTGCAAGAACGACATCTTGCGAGATTAAACAATATTTCTTGTTGTAAATACAGTGAAGAAAATAAGTATTTGAACACCCTGCTATTTTGCTATTTCTCCCACTTAGAAATCATGGAGGGGTCTGAAATTTTCATCGTAGGTGCATGTCCACTGTGAGAGAGATAAACTAAAAAGAAAAATCCAGAAATCACAATGCATGATTTTTTAACAATTTATTTGTGTGATACAGCTGCAAATAAGTATTTGAACACCTGTGTATCATCTAGAATTCTGACCCTGAAAGACCTGTTAGTCTGCCCATTAGAAGTCCACCTGCACTCCATGTATCATCCTGAATCAGATGCACCTGTTTGAGGTCGTTAGCTGCATAAAGACACCTGTCCACCCCATACAATCAGTAAGACTTTAACTTGTAACATGGCAAAGACCAAAGAGCTGTCCAAAGACACCAGAGACAAAATTGTACACCTCCACAAGGCTGGAAAGGGCTACGGAGCAATTACCAAGCAGCTTGGTGAAAAAAGGTCCACTGTTGGAGCTATCATTAGAAAATGGAAGAAGCTAAACATGACGGTCAATCTCAATCGGAGTGGAGCCCCATGCAAGATATCACCTCGTGGGGTCTCAATGATTCTAAGAAAGGTGAGGAATCAGCCCAGAACTACACGACAGGACTTGGTCAATGACCTGAAAAGAGCTGGGACCACCGTTTCCAAGGTTACTGTAGGTAATACACTAAGACGTCATGATGTGAAATCATGCATGGCACGAAAGGTTCCCCTGCTTAAACCAGCACATGTCAAGGCCCGTCTTAAGTTTGCATATGACCATTTGGATGATACAGAGGAGTCATGGGAGAAAGTTTTATGGTCAGATGAGACCAAAATAGAACTTTTTGGTCATAATTCCAATAAGCGTGTTTGGAGGAAGAAGAATGAAGAGTACAATCCGAAGAACACCATCCCTACTGTGAAGCATGGGGGTGGTAGCATCATGCTTTGGGGGTGTTTTTCTGCACATGGGACAGGACGAGTGCACTGCATTAAAGAGAGGATGACTGGGGCCGTGTATTGTGAGATTTTGGGGAACAACCTCCTTCCCTCTGTCAGAGCATTGAAGATGGGTCGTGGCTGGGTCTTCCAACACGACAACGACCCGAAGCACACAGCCAGGAAAACCAAGGAGTGGCTCCGTAAGAAGCATATCAAGGTTCTAGCATGGCCCAGCCAGTCTCCAGACCTGAACCCAATCGAAAATCTTTGGAGGGAGCTCAAACTCCGTGTTTCTCAGCGACAGCCCAGAAACCTGACTGATCTAGAGAAGATCTGTGTGGAGGAGTGGGCCAAGATCCCTCCTGCAGTGTGTGCAAACCTGGTGAAAAACTACAGGAAACGTTTGACCTCTGTAATAGCAAACAAAGGCTACTGTACCAAATATTAACATTCATTTTCTCAGGTGTTCAAATACTTATTAGCAGCTGTATCACACAAATAAATTGTTAAAAAAATCATGCATTGTGATTTCTGGATTTTTCTTTTTAGTTTATCTCTCTCACAGTGGACATGCACCTACGATGAAAATTTCAGACCCCTCCATGATTTCTAAGTGGGAGAAATAGCAAAATAGCAGGGTGTTCAAATACTTATTTTCTTCACTGTATGTCTTGCTGGAAGAGCGTAGTCATCAGACTAGGAACTACGCCATCATTACTGTAGCTGATAATACACAATACAATATTTGAACTGCATATGAAATGCTTTATGTACACCTTGCAATTCTACCCGCACTTGCGGCGTCACTTGTTCGCGACGTGTGACCGTTTTTTTCCATCAGATTTCCAACAGTTTCCGTGGTGTTAACCTTCAAGCCAAAACTAAACTGTACTAAGACCACATTTGATCAAAGTTACTTAAGATCAAAACACGATCATTACATATGACATTAGTTCTTGTAGCGTAAACATGAAGCTAATCTGCAGTCTATTTTACATCTGTGTTTACGTAACTTCACATCAACGTAAATGATTAGTCGGAGCAGCCAGAACTGCTACAACTCATTATTTAAAATTTATAATGTTTAGTTTTTGGTTCAATTTGTGGAAAGAAGTTCAACAGAACTTGAGTCCTACTTGTTAGCCAACTGTGCAATAATCAGCAGATTACGACCATGTTGCTAAATGAATACCGCTTAGACATTGTCAAAATTGAGAACTGTAAATTATACAATTGATTATAAATATTTTATATTTATATTTTAATATATATAAAGTCTTTGATAAGGAGAGTGATAGATAATGGTGTTGCTTGTCAGTGTATTCATGCCATGTACTGTTATTTATTTAGAATTTTCACCAAACTGCATCAATGAAAGTAGGTTAGTCTCTTTTAATGGTTTCTATGTCGTCCCCGCAAACCGAGTACACAATCACGTGATCAAGTGATTACTATTTTCTTGACACTTTTCTGACCTCATAACCAGTGTTAAAGCTGGGTGAAGGGTCTAATTTGTTTTGACCCCTTTGTTGCATGCCAAAACATAACCAAATACCTAAATTGTGTGTGCGTGCGCGTGCATGTGTGTGTGTGCACGCGTTTGTGTGTGTGTGTGTGTGTTTGAGAGAGATTGCAAGCACATGTGTGCATAGTTGGTGCTAATAGAAGACTGCTGTCCAGCTCACAGCTGTGTCTTGCTGATGAGTCCCAGGAGGCCCCAGCATGTGTCTATGGTTACTATGTTAAGGCTCCAACATGAAACCATGTGCAGATCATTACTCTCCGTCCCTCCCGCCCTCTCGCTCTCTCTTGCTCTCTTATACACTCCCTTGTGCCCCCACCCCCTGCTCTGTCTTCTATCTATCCTCTGGCTGGCTCCCCCACTCCTCCCTTTCCCCTTGCACTGCCAAAGCTCCAACTTGTGCCACTCCACACTCATAAGTGTCCATACTGTCTGCCCTTGCAAGGTAAGTCTTGCAACAGAGACATCTGTAGAGCTCCCCCTCCCGCTTTATGCATGGATTGGCTGCGGCTTATTGTTGTGTACCCCTGGAGATGGCAAGTGTACTTGAACAGTTGCATAATCACACATGGCCAAATGTTCTCTTGTACCGAAAATGTTTCTAAGCGCAATTAAGATGACAGAGTTTGCTTAACTAATACAGTTGAACACAGCCAGCTAGCTGATTTGTTTTAAAAGTGATTTTCTCACAGATGATAGCAGAATAAATCAAACTGTTGCTATTACAAACCTTTTATTACCTGTACTCGCAAGGACAACCACAGCACACATGAATCACTGTTAATAAACAAGTCTCAACTTTAATATCAGTGGTGTAATAACAGCTACTTAGTAACACTGCAAATTATGGCAGTGTATTACAACAGTTATTGAATATGGCCCTTAGCAAAAAATTAAGGCAGATCTTGCAAACTACATTGAGATCTCGCAGGATGGCAGTTCCAACTAAAGTTTTGTGAAACCTGAGAGCTTTAACCTGGTAATTTTGATTTTGATGCCGAACAATGTGCACCCTATAAGTGTTTGACCTTACTTACTTGGTTAAAAAAATAAAAAATCTCAAGATTAGTGATTCCCAACTGTTGTGCTGCAAGATGTCAGGTGTGCCACACGATTTGTCACAAATGGAATATAGAGTATCTTCTACAAATAGTGGATCTACAGTATCTATGTCAGTGATGTATAGTGACAGACAGAACAATGACCGTATTTTCTGGACTATAAGTCGCTCCGGAGTATAAGACGCACAAGGCTAGAAATGCATCATTAGGTAGAAAAAATACATAAGTCGCACTGGAGTATAAGTCGCATTTTTTGCGGGTAATTTATTTTACAAACTACTTGACCAAAACAGACATTACGTCCTCTTGGAAGGACGTAAGTTGAAACAATAAAAAAATACAGAACAGGCTGAATAGGTGTAAGATATGCTAACAATGGTTATTCAGCTACACAAAAAATAAACATGAACAGAAAAGGTGTCCGGTGTTTATGTAACACAAAAGTTTTTTTCATTTTCAAGTCGCTCTGGAGTATAAGTCGCAGGAACAGCCAACCTGTGCAAAAAAAAGTGTGAGAAAAAGTCCGGAAAATTCGGTTCATGCTCTTACCGTATATGGCAGGTACACAGTTAACCTGTGTGTCTTTCTCTTCCCATTTCTGTAACATTTGTGTTTGGTTTTGTGCCATGAGAGTTTTCAAATCTAAAATATGTGCCTTGACCCAGTAAAGGTTGTAGAGTAAGCGACCATTTCAGTTTGCTTCAGTTCAATGTAATCTATGTTGAGTTGCATTTTGTTTGATTGTATGATATAATTACATGGTGGTGTATTATTTACTAATTTTGTTTTTTGTAGGTAGCAACTGAACAAAGATGTACATGTCACGTTAGAATTGGTGACTCTGGATAAAGACATGGATATGTGTCTAAAGCCCAGTTCAATAATCTAGGCATTGTTTCCAATCAAAGATGTTTAACCATATTGGTCTCAGTGGTTGTGAACATAGTCCATAGCTATTCCTATCCTTGTAGTCAACCCCATTTTGAGTAGAGGGGTCACTGCAAGCTGACGTTTACAAGCCCTCATAATTCCCCCAAAGATTGATGAAACCCCATCCAAAACCGCCTCCCCAAAACAACTGGTTTTATTTATAGTCCTACTCCTGCTCACACTTACACCTTACAGAATTGGTTTGGGCTTAAAAGAGAAGCTCAGTGTCAGCGTTTTCAGGCACGTTGTCTGTTTATGGCCAGATACTTGTATATATGTTTAGTGTCTATTACACTCGCACACCACACGTGTGTTTTGTTTATTGTGTGTGAGGATTTACGCTCTGTACCTGCACTGCCAGGTCCGGTCCTGCACACAGAGCCACAGGCAAACTGAAGCCAGCTGGCTTTGCTGAGCATCGTCCAGCTGTTGTGATTTATGTAAGGCTGTTAACCCTCCACTAGTTAGGCTCCCAATCACACAAGGCTAGGCTAGCACTTCTTTAACCTATCCACACATCCTTTTTGGCTTCTAAAGAGATGGTTTCACTCAGTTTTTGTTTGTCACATCTGTCAAAATTGTTGATTATTAACATTTTTGAATAATACATTCATCTTAATAGTGGCTTCTCTATTAGGTGTCATTTTACTTTTTCTGTTTTTAACATCTATGAGTCATTACGTTTTTTTATACTGGTATTATTAGGTAGAGTTAGGCACCAAGGATGCTACAACTGTCACTTAATAGTTTGTTACTTCATGTGGATTACAGTCACACTTCATTTCTACACTTGGATGTAAACATGCATCCATAGCAGGCTTGAAAAGGTTGACCAATTTACACTAATAGTAGTTGAAACTTCTTTCGCCTCCGAGTGACAGGCGTGCCAGAGATAAAGGGCTAGGAAAACATCAGTCTCACAAGGTCAACATTTTGTTGACGTGCATCAAGGGGAGTGTTTGCAACATATTTAATGCCAACATAATGGCGCTGAATCAGCAGATATCTCCCCTGGGAGCTATTAGTGTTAGACATGTGTCATTAACCCCTTCCTGGCCCAAGCTCCAAAACACACCCATCCCCACTCCCTTAAGAAGGAGCTGTGCAAGGCCACCACACTCTTACAGAGTACATAGATCATAGATGCATAGATAAGTCTTCTTAAGGGACAATAGTATAGAAATGATAGTTGACTTTCAGTCATCTGTGGAAAGCTTAAATAGCAATATAGATTTACTATTCGGTGACCATAAATATTGAGTGTAAGCAGCATTATCTATGACTGCCTTTATCCTTTTGCACATGGCATTCATCTAAGTTGCATAGGCTGGTACTCCTCCATGATGACAGCACTGGTGGTTGTTAGACACCAAACATTCCTAGCGGCTGAACAACTCTCCTGATGCCACTATATGAACCACAGCACCCCCCAGTACTTGCCAACACTCATGCAACGTGTGTTGGTCTGAGTCACATCAACACACACGTCAACATACACACACACACACACACACACACACACACACACACACACACACACACACACACACACACACAGGATAGCTGAGTATTTGCTTTGCTGAGTGATCATCTGAGGCGTTGGATTACCAGACCTCGTAGTGTACATGCACAGCCATACATTTACCGCTTTCTATACATCTCCTATGTGTATGAGCTCATTGTGAGTTCGAGGAATACCCCACCCCCGCTCACCCACCACGGCTTGACTAAGAACTACACGTCATGTCTGTCACCTTCTCTCTGGCCACAAAGCTGCCCATTATAGACACAGGGGGGTTGAATAACAAGCAAGACTTCATCGCTCACCCCAAATCTTTATACATTGCTTCTGCGAGTCTCTCTTTTTTGTACAATATTTGTCCACCTTTGGTTAAATTTGCTTAAATTTGTTGCAAACTTGACCCCTCATTTTGTGTTCTTTTATCAAACATGAATGACTGTATTGACCTTTCCACAAGTCAATACAAAGGCCAGAAAATTTGCATAATACGTCCAACATTGACCAACGTCTTGACCAATTAAAGGAAAAAGCCTCACGTAATCAGTGCTTTCATTGAATTTAAGCTAGTATGGATGTGATGCACAGCTTCCAATGTTGGAAGTGTGCGGAACTCTTAGAGAGGACCCATTATGTTACTTTTTCTACCCTTTTTATTGAGTTGTGGTGTTCTATAGAGCAGCTACACACGATAACCTGCACAGAAAACATTTTAGATTTTGCACAAATTTCAGCCGTATTTTCTTTGATTTGTGTTTCCTGCCAAAACTGTCTGTTTTTTTAATTTATTCCACCCACAGCCCGCCTCCGGGCATGCACACTCCGCTGTGATTGGTCACAGGCCAAAAGTGCTTCCCTAACTATGAACCATATAAAGAAGTCCGCCCCTCTGTGACATCACAAAGGGGCAGTTTTACCACGCCTTTTGAAACTGAGCATTTTGAGCCATCCCAAACTTCTTTCAGCGCTTGCTTCCAAATGCGCAAACCAAATGCGGCAACTTTGGCATCGTTTAACACGAAGATACAACATTATAACTACATTTTATAGGTCAGAAAAGTGAAAAAAGCATAATAGATCCCCTTTAAGTGCCTCACTTACAAAACTTGGAAATAATTATTTAATTCCCATTGCTGTGTGGAGCATGCCATCACTTGTGTTACGATATCATTGTAAAAAAAAAAAACGATAACGGTATGAACCAAATTTCTTTTTTATGCCAGTATCAGACAACCTATATCGGCCAATATTATACCTACAGACCTGATCAAACTCTTAAGACCAGTTGAAAAGTAGCTACAATTTACCTTTTACGCATTTGTTTCTTAATAGGGTGTTAAGTCTAGATACAATATGCACAAGCAAGAAAGAGTGTGACAAAAATAACAAAATTTAAGACCAGTATATGTCTTGAACCAGTCATTATGTGCTATATATATCACTATATGGACAGTTACTATGGTACCCATTATGTCATTGTATGGTCATATGGTCACTTTGGTACAGGACAAAAAAAACAAAACAAACCTGTATTATGGAAAGCAGGAAGTGAACAAATATAACAGTTACTGAATGTAAAAGTAGCAGATGGAGGGGTAGGATTTAATAAGCTTTGCTTCTTACTACTCCTTTTGGACATGTGGAACTGTGAACTGATTATGGGATGCACTCAATTGTAATCTGATGCATGTTCAAATGAAATTAAACCATTACCATTACTTTTGTTACTCATATCTGTTGTCTTATAATGTATTTTCTTTTCATGTACTTTCTTAATCTTGAAACTTTTTGTTGCGCACACGAATAAACACACACACACTGGATTGTTGGCCGACTCGCAAAGGAGTAAAACGGCTCAATGTGTTAAAAACATTAGGTAAGCGTGAATCCAGCAGTGCTCCTTTTTGGCAGGTATCACATGTCGTGCTTCATTACAATCTGTTGTATGCATTCAGCTGTATCCATCAGGCAACCCCCTCTCTCCCACCCTCACTCCCCAACCCTCCCTTAGGTGCTTTAACACAGAGTGGGCCATCTCAAAATGTTATCTGTAGAATAAATGATGTCTCTCATTAATGTTGAAGCTGGCTCAAACTCTGGATGGTTCCTCAGCACATCTCCACTCATGTTGTGAATATAAAAAAAAAAACCTGAATAAGGAAAACAGCCCCTGCTGAGATGAGTGAGGACGGCTGGAGTTGTAGGAAAAAGGTGGGGGTGCAATTAAATGTCATTCAAATGAAGTTTAACAAACTGTCTCTTGTCCTGAAGGCAGGGCAGCTTTTATTTTTCCAGCAACTATTTTGGGTCCCCAATATGACATTAACTACTTGGGAGTGGGAGCCCAATATGTGCGTATTGGAGAGAGGCGGACCCGAGGAGATCAAAGCGGCTAACCTGTTACGTTTTAGTCCTCTCAAAACCAGCTCGGAGGATATAAGGCCACACCTCAGATCACGCAGCTGTGTGTGTGTGTGTGTGTGTGTGTGTGTGTGTGTGTGTGTGTGCGCACACCAGGGAGCGAAAACACTGAGCTGCTTTTCTCCATGCTCGCCACAGCACTTGGCTCGCTGGGCCCCCACTTGTCCCATTGCAAGAAACGTGCCGCATTTAGGCTACCGATGTCACTTTTCTCTTCTCATAAATCACATCACAGCCCTCTCATTGATGTGAGCCCAAATAACTAATTGTATTAGTTGTAAATGGGCGAGTAGAAAGGAAATTATTTTATGTGTTAACAGTTTTATGTGTAAGGAACAGAGTACCGTAATTGGATTTGCATTACTTCTTATGGGGAAAAATGGAGTCGGTTAGAGTACATTTCGGTTTGTGTCAGACCTTCTGGAACAAATTAATGATGCCAACCGAGGAAAATACTAGTACCTGCATCCCATATCCGATACACATGTTCATGAGGATGGGTCACACATAAATAATCAAAGAACTTATGCTGTAACCGTTCGCAATCGGCCATTTTGATTTTATAGGTGCCATTTTTCCAGGGATATACACTTTGCCTCTATTTTTTTGTTTTCATTTTACTAGAATAATCAGCTACTTCTTGGGCAATTGTTTAAGTAAAACATTAGATGTCAGTGATCTGTACCTGTATCCTGCACCCACTAAATTTAAAGACGGGAAAAAAAGATTTATACGTATCACATGCACCTCTCTACTCCTTCTCCCTGATGACTAGTGATGTGCGAATTGCTACTGAAATATCAATACCTCTGATTAGGCTCTAAAACCCTTTCTCAAATAAAAATATTATATATACTTTGATACTCATTTGAGGTCATGTATTTCATTAACATGAACACATTTGAAAGTAAGTCAATTATGTCGACATTGTCTAAATCAGGGGTGCTCATTAAGTCGATCGCGAGCTACCGGTCGATCGCGGAGGTGGTACTGGTCGATCGCTGGTCGATCGCGGCGTGACATTAAAAAAATATCATCCCAGCATCAATGCCGTCACTTGATTGATATACAGGGCAGCCATTCAGATGACAACTGAATGTTGCCCTTCGGGTGACCAATCATATCAAACAACTATGTCTCTAAGTGCAGCAGAACTTACGATGTCAGCCTATCATCCATCGCCGTTACTTGATTGACATACAGGACAACCAGTCAGATGACAACTGAATTTTGACGTTTAGGTCACCGCTCATGCGTAAACAACGATGCAAAGTGCTAAGCTAGTCGGCGAATTGCGAGATTTTAAGCCCTCGCTAAAGTTTATGGTCACTAAAATGAGTGAAGGAGCTGGACCAAGTAAAAAGGCAAAAACTGGACCAAGTAAAAAGGCAAAAAACATATCACTTCCATACGGATATGGAATATTATACGGATATTATGATACGGATATTATCCATGACTGATAAACATTTGGAAGTGTGCTTGAGGCTGGCTATCAGCAGCTACTGTCCGGACTATGCATCCCTGGCTGGTTCAATTCAGTGCAAGTCATCAAAGTAAACTCAGGTAATTACAAAAAAATTTAATAGTTAATTATGTGTGTTTTGCAATATTGGCTCATTTGGTTATGTAAGGTACATCAACATACATTGTACGTACAAATAATCCTCAATACATTTGAAAATAAATAGATGTTTTGCATTTTTGTAGTGGGTAGATCATTTTGACTCGGTCATTTTAAAAGTAGCTCGCATGCTGAAAAAGTGTGAGCACCCCTGGTCTAAATGATAAGCAGTTGTTTCAAATAAATGAATGCATTATGTCTTATTTATTTTCCAGCCTGAATTTTACTTGCTATTAAATAGGAAATTAAATCAGTGGTTTTGCACATGAATAATCACAAGGACGTGCGCACAAAGCACAAAATGGCTGCTCTGAAGCAGACCAGATGTCAAGAGGCTAGAAAGCGACCACAAATTATCCGCATCACTGTATAAGACACAAGGTTCAAAGCTTAAGAAAAATGTAGCCCCTTATACACCGGAAATTGGAGTACTCGGAAAAGTCGTTTTGGCATTAATCCGCTCAGTGACCCTCCAACCAACCCAGGAGAAATCAATGCCTCCTTATTGTGCTTGGTGGAGGTAAGAGTAATGCGGTACGGAAACTATAGAATCATGAATTTCAGCTGGGGTTGGGATCATATCCGCTTAGCTATTTAAAAAATATTAAGAATGTCCTTTTTTTGACATGTGACACCTCTATCTCGCTTACCCCCTGTCTCAGGTTGAACCACTAAATCATTGCTTAAAAAGAAAAGAAAAAAAAAAAAGGAATTGTTAGTCCGAGCCTGCTTCCAGCCTTCATCTCAGCCCCCCCTCCTGCATGTGTGATAGATGAGGATAGCAGAGCACATGTTTACGAGCGCCATTGCTGGACTTGGCAGGACCACATACTCCTTGGATGTCTCACAGTTCATCACAACTCACTGATTGACTTACTGGGCCCTTTTTTTCCCCTAACACAATGCACATTATGTGCACGGGTATTTGACTCTCAGCTCTTCTATAAACTTCTATTTGCTTGTAGCCACTCAAAAAAAAGAAATATGTTGGAGATTGTCATGAAATGCACAACACTGACACTGATGTTCCACCTCTACTTCCAGTGGTCCTACGCTTTGGAGAAACCCAACACAGGGAGTGTATTTAGCTTGGCCTGGTCTGCTGATGGCACACAGGTGGCTGGGGCCTGCGGGAATGGCCATGTCATCTTTGCCAATGTGGTGGAGCAGCACTGGGAGTGGAACAACTTTATGATCACTTTAACCAAGAGGAAAACTATGCAGGTAGAGAGAGCTACACACACAGATACACTTCGTCACCGGACCATTCATTTATTAAACCTAATGATATTGAATGGAAGAACTGTATCCATAAGATAACAAGAATGACACTCAGTTGAACGCTGACCTCAGCAGACTACTTCTGAAATGGTGACGATATTCCAGCAAGTGTTGCTAATTTTTTAACATTTTAAATGCCGTAACTATTGCAGAGATGTTTATTTAGCTAAGCCAAAGGAGGACGGTGTATTAATTGCCAGCAGGGGAGAATTGGAAAAAGGCCAGCTTTTTACCGCTTTTTCCTCACGAGAGACAAGGGGGTGCTGGAGCCTATCCCAGCTGTCTTGGGGCGAGAGGCGGGGTACACCCTGGACTGGTCACCAGCCAATCACAGGGCACATATAGACAAACAACCATTCACACTTACATTCATACCTATGGACAATTTGGAGTCGCCAATTAACCTAGCATGTTTTTGGAATGTGGGAGGAAACGGGAGAAAACCCACGCATGCACGGGGCGAACATGCAAACTCCACACAGAGAAACTCCACACAGAGATGGCCGAGGGTGGAATTGAACCCTGTGAGGTCTGCGCGCTAACCACTCGACCGCCGTGCCGCCCAAGGCCAGCATTAATACCGCTCATTTTAAATAACAGTGTGACAAGCCAACCAATATTTTAAGATAAATTTGTGGGATACATAATATTCATGATACATGGAATGCAGCTACTACCATCTTCAACAGAACCAATGTTGTAATGGCCGTAAGGAGCAAACTGCTCAGTCAGCATTAATACCGCTCATTTTAACCTTCCTCTTGTGTTAGGGTCAGCACCGACCCGTTTTACATTTTTAATGCATAAAAAGAATCACATAACATTTGTTTACTGCATCGATGCTTTTTTGACTTTGTCAGGAAACTCTATTTCAACAAAATAAAACAAAAAAAATAATTTTTACAAAATTTTAAAATGGTCTGGTTGAAATTATGACCACTGTATTGTTAGGGTCGGTTTCGGCCCAATAATAATAATATGATTATAAAGCAATATTTTGAGGCAAAAGTGCACAATTAGCCAACACAATGCCAACCAGCTCCTCTTCTCATCATGTACGCTTCAGGGGATTCTCATTTTGATCGCTTTTCCAGTATACCAGTAGAAAAACAATGTCCAGACATGTGAGGTGAATTCACTCATTTGACTGGCTGATTTCACATTTACAATTTGGATCACGGAAAGAATGGCAAGAAGTACAGTGAGATCTGTATGATCCAGAAGACACAGATGATGCGAGTCAGATGAAGAGGTTGCTGGTGGTGAAGCTGTTCTATATCCGTCAGTAGTAGCCGGTTAACAAAAGAACCTTAAATTTATTAATATGATTCTTTTGAGGTTCATAGATGTACAGTGACAAAAAAGGCCTACATGCCCACATCAAATGTATTAAAACCAACATTTTCATGGATGAGCCTAAGAAGGCAACCAAGAGATGAGAAGCAAATTTGATGGTAACTGATTGTTTTTAGTGTATTTTATAGCTGACTTAATACATGGGTCAAAACCGACCCGTGATACCAGAATGCTAACACAAGAGGAAGGTTAAACAACAAGCCGACCAACATTTTAAGTATGTGAATTGAGTTCTAAAATGCTGTACTAATTAACATATATTTGTACAATCAAAATTTCTCCACACACCTTTATTGAATAGGATGTCATTATATTGTGCAACAAATATGCAACAATCATGTGTCACGCACACAAATGCCAAAATAAGGGCTCACACTACTTGGAGCCGTATATTATGGTTGGATGGTGCCAGTGTGCCAGGAAGGCCAGCAATGACAATGGCCAGCCTGTGTTGCTGCCTGCCTGGACGCCACTGTTTTGTACTGTTTAAACTCAAAACTAAACCACAAACTATCATTTGCATTCATTTAACACCCAAATGCTCATTGAAAGGGATACACTTCTTGAGAAAAACAGGATTTGGCATCTTTAGTGAGAGCTAAGCAAACACGTAGGTCATCAGCCATTTTTTTTTTTTTTTTTTAGTCTTGCAGGGACTTTTTCTGGCTGCCTCCTCCGCCTTTCCTCCTCACGGCCCCGCATTAAACATGTACATCTGCCAGTGGTTTGTGAATCAGCCAGCTAAATTTACCACCTTGCGGTTCAACGTTGTTTTTTTTTTTTTTTTTTATTGTCGCTGGTGTTGCTTGTAAATTTGGCTTGTTGGGAGGGGGCAGAGGAGGAAGATTTGTAAAGCTGTAAAAATAACCCCACCTTTCACCTGGCGCTGGAAAAGGTCCTTTCATTCATTCACAGAGGAAGCTGCTAGGTAAAGTATTTATCTATGGCAGCTCAGCAGCACGTGTACACACACATTCCAGATGGGTTAAAATCTCTTTCTGACCACAGTTACCTTATGTATGCTTGGATATTTGATATACTTCCTGTGTGTATAAATCAAACATTTTATTTGCACATAACTAATCTTTCATGTGTCATTCTCTATTTTTTTCCACAGGTGAGGAATGTGATGAATGACGCCGTGGACGTGTTGGAGTTCAGAGATCGAGTCATCAAAGCCTCCCTTGCTTTTGGGCACCTCGTAGTCGCCACATCCCTGCAGTGCTATATCTACAAGTACTGTACTTCACTTATTCCTGTGCATCCTGTATTCCCACAGGGGCATTTTTTTTCTCTTATTTCCTCTACAAGTAGCTGGATTATAGAGTTAACACAAGCCTCCTTATATGGTCATCAATTCACACAAGTTACACTGCCAAACCAGTATGTTGCTCCTCATCGTCAAAGAGGATTTCCTTAAAAAGGAAGTCAAGTGCATTGTGTGCCAAGTGCAAAAAACAAATGATAACACACTGACGTTGCTTTCCAAACACATTCACACACCTGCAACATGACACATGTTCAATAAATTCTGTAACACTGAAGCTAACATGCATCCAACAAGCCAACAACTTTGTGTGATGGCAGAATTTTTGCTAGTACATTTCCTTCTGTTCTAATAATGTAACATGTTTCTATTTTCTGCCTTGTCTTGGCTGTTTTCATTTAGGTGTCTGTTTTTTCAAGAAGTAATAGGAGTGCATATTTGTGTTTTTTTGTTTGTGCCAGCACAAAGAACTGGAATACTCCTCTCATATTTGACCTGAAGGAGGGAACAGTCAGCCTCATTCTGCAAGCGGAGAGGTGAGCCATTTGCTTTATCCCAGCAGCAGCGGAACAAGAAAGCGGGAGACGGTCATAGGATCGCCTGACAGCCTCTCCAAGGCTTCATTACTACCACTCCACACACACACACACACACACATCTACACGGGAGTTATACTATAACATAGCCAAAGTATGTCATATAATAAGTGTGATAGTGTAACCGCTGGGGAAAATCAGATTAATATGGAGCAGCTCTTGTGCAGTGCTCCGGCGTAGTGTCCCTGCCACTCATCGTAACTGCTAAATAGATTACTTGTCATTCTATAATCACAGCTAAGCCTCAAGTATTCTGCTGAGTAAGTCGTTGCTGTTTTTAATGAGCGTAAAAAATCCAACCATCTGGTTTATTAGATGAACAACTGCAATGCATCCATATAAAAGTCTACTCACTGTATCTTCTTGCCACACCCCTCCCCCGTTTCCTCCCAGACATGCTCTCCTCGTGGACGGGGCGGGGTTGTATATATTCTCCTACGAGGGTCGACTGATATCCTCGCCTAAATTTCCTGGTATGAGAGCCGATATCCTGAACTCTCAGTGTGTCTCACTTAGTAACGACACAGTTGCCATTCGTGACAAGAGTGATGAAAAAGGTAAGCGAGTCATTGTCTCAAGTATAAATACCCTTAATGCTCTAAAATACATCATTTGTTCAATTAACTGCAGGGTCTCCTACAGTCGCTGGGTGAATGGTCTGTAAAAGCAAATAACCTCCAGTCTCTTATTAGCACTGGGTCAAAAAACAATGGCATTAACCACAGCTGTGGCTGTAGGTAACCCCCCGATGTAGTTGTTTTAAACTCCACAAGATGGCAGTAGCTGCATTTGAGGTCTGATGCGTATGAGCCACATCAGCAGCTTTATCTATACCTCTAGTTTACATTGGTTCTGTTGCTGCTGTATGATGTTAAAAAAAATATATATATAATGATTTTTTAAATTTTGGAAATAACAGCCTCTGTTTCAAATGAACACCCCGTCGTCATTGCAGTTTGTCACGGGACAAGACGATGGACGAGATTGCGTTCGGGAGAATGAGTGACAATGGCCATGTCACATTTTAAACTTGCAAGATCTTGTGACACATCTAATATTTGTTAGCCCCAACTGTATTTAGAGCATTTATGGTATATATACACACACACTACAAGTCATTGTGAATTCAAATGTTCATGCTATATTCTTTTTTTTTCTTTTTTTTGGTTAATCCTGCCAAGTCATCCTACTCTTTGATGCCCTGACTGGTAAACCTCTCGGTGACGGGAAGTGTTTGACTCACAAGGTAACTTTTTCCATTGTTGGGAGGGGCTTCTGCCTCTGACTCTATTTTATTCTTATCAGAGAAATTTACCAAACTCCTGGATTAAAACCTAACGCAATTTTATAATATTGCCGTCTTCCTTTGTGGTGAGGGACTATTTTCCTTTTTTCATTTTCATCATACAATTTCTATTTTTCTAACCCGGGGCATGCTCATCCCAACCGACTGTAAACTAGCATATTTTTCTGTGACAGCATAACATCAGGGAGTGGCACGACCAAAATAGTTGTTGCCTATATGGTTTGTCAATTTTAGATTTTATTGCTCTTTAAGTGTAAACTGAACACAGTGAGCACAACCCGCTGCGGGTTGCTTACTGTAGTGGCTGACACTGAACTTGTTGTATTACTCACTCATATCCTACTGGATATGAGTGAGTAATACAACAAGTTCTACAAGATCTGTCAATGGAGTTTGCGGTGTAATGCATCACACTGACAGTTGTAATATTTTGCCTCTTTAATGTCGTTAATTCCAAAATATCATGATGATGTATTATATTTCTATACCACTGCAGACTACACCCACAGTAATAACCATTTAAATGTTCTAATGTTGTTAAAACAGAATTGGTTATATTTGTTAATTTGTTTGATAAATCAGGTTTACCTCATCAACTCAAAGCCTTTGTTTATATTTTTGTCATAGATTGTATTTTTTATAGGTTCTCTATCCTATCTAAAGTGGTAATAAAAAGGCAGTGAATCCTGATCTTATAGATTGGGTTGGTGTACCTAATGTTATGGCCAGCAAACAGCTTTTTTCAGCTTCTTCACAACTGAAAATGCCACAACTGTATTCCTGAAATTACTGTACAGTAGCAACCCAACTGATGCATTCATTTTAATGTCAGGACTCGCCTGTAGTCTGTGTATTTCTGGGGGGGGGCGGGCAGTGAATACACAGTAAGGGAATGGGCTGGTTTGTAAGGGTTTTTGGGGTGGGAAAAGAAGGAAAACAAATTGAGCAGTAGTTGCTGTCATCATGGCTTTTTTTCTTCAACACATTGAGAGATGAAGCCAGCTGGCGCCGACCACATATGCACACGTGTACATGCACACACATATGTGCTCTTACAGAGGTTCACACGTATACACTGGATCCCCTTACATTTGTGATTCAGCATTCGCAACCCCACAAATTACATTTGTGGTCCAAAAAACTTCTTATTCTTATTCAAGTCTGTAATGTGCAATAAATATTTGGTGGTAATAAAAACAGACTGCTTAACACCGCTGTACATCATACATTTACCTGTAAACATGTGACATCACTCCACATTAATACTTTTGAAACAAAAAAATAGAATAACACCACCACTGGCTAGCATATGTGATCAATACTGTTTTAAAAGAACAGATATGGCCTCAAAAATATGTATTTGTCACAATTCTGAGTTTAACTACATTAGCTTTTAATCCACAAAGGTTGAATCAAAGCATAGACTCAGCAAAAAGACTCAAGTCACAGTGAATAATTACTCCTCTACATGAGCTGTTTTCATTCTGTCACTCACTTCTCTGACTTATGTGTGCATATTTATTTTTGATGTGTAGATGGAGGTGGTGGAGATTGCTCTGGATCAGTGCGGCCCATCTACTGAAAGGAAAATCGCTTTGATTGACAAGAACCGGGACCTTTACCTCACCTCTGTGCGCTACCTCGGTCGCGAGCCCAAAATTTGCAAAATCGGTCAGAATTGTAACAGTTAGCCTGAGCAAGCCTTGTACTCAACAAAATTCACATGCATGATTGTTGTGTTTGTCACAGGTAGCATGATTCACAGCATGGCCTGGAATAATGCTGCTAACATCCTGTGTGGTGTCCAAGACAACCAGTTCACAGTTTGGTACTACCCAAATACCGTCTTCATTGACAAGGAGCTGCTTTCCAAAACACTTTATACTAAGGACGGCAGGTAAACCCAAACACATTGTTTGGTTGCTACACATAGTAGTTAAGTATACTACTACTTAGTATACTAAGTTAGTACAAGTAGTAATTATAACAGTAACAGCTATGACGCTAGTGTTAACACAGCACCAGAGGACTTATATAGTTGACTCCAATATATGACAATAAAATTTCCCTAGAAGATTTATACAGGCACACCAGCGTGTGGCAGTAAATGACTGCAAGCTTTTCTTCATGTCACATACACAGTATTGACCTGGATAGATGCCGCCACAACACAGAACCACTTGAAAAAGTTTTTATTTTGGCTTGAAAAATAATCTTATGTGTTACAGTATTCCGGTCAATACACGGTTATGTATTTTAATAACTAAAGTGAATGGCTACTTACTGTTGTTTGCCTATTGAACTTTCAGTCATAGTTTTTGCAAATAATTTACACGTAACGTGTGTTCATTTTGACATGCTCTCATTCCCTTCCAAGTGAGTTCAACCATGCACCGCATATTCTGAGCTTTGTGGACACCAAGGTGAGGTTACGTCAAAGAGACGGTTCCTTGCTGTATACCAGTGTGCCTCCGTACGCCGTGTTCCTCCACGAGTTCAGCAGCTCAGCACGGTGGGAGGATGCGCTGCGCCTCTGCCGCTTTGCCAAGGTATGGTAGCAGTGTGCCAAGAGTATTTTTTCAATAGAATTGCATATAGTTCATTAAATGTTCCATGTTACTTTATGCTATTTTTCAAAAATTTGAAATAAGTCCAAGAGGTCCCATAATAGCCTGTTTTGTGTGTGTAGCTTTTTGCTACTTTTTACATATACAGTGAAATATCACATTCCTCCAATGTCATATTTCACATTCAATCATCACATTCAACATTAACGTCAACAGTACTTGCTAGGAAGCTGTGTGAGCTGCACACACTTAATAGCATCAACATCATGCTAAAATAGCCTTTCTGCTGAATGGGCACTAGGGACACATGATTTTTAGAACATCATGTTAAAACAAATGTACATATTCCATCATTTGGGATCTTTTTAAAGACACGCTGGGGCTGAGCTTCCCATGGGGTGTGTCGCTGTCCTGTGTACATACACATATGTGTCAATTTGAAATGAGAAAGGAGCAGACAGGTTTATGGGTCCAACCAGCAGGCTTTAATTAGCCTTCAATTAGCCCGGTGACACCATTTGCCAGATTTAGCCCCACTACAACTACCTCGTAAACCCACACACCATTTTTTGCACCTATGGCCTCTCCACAGCACAATACTTTTTTTTGCCTTTGCTTGAGTAATGACACAATTACCGCAACCCGGGAGGGATGGATGCCTTGTAGCAAAAAGGAGGATGAAGGGAAGACTTTCTTTTTAAGAGCCATTTCCTTGAACCCTCTGCACTCTACTTCTGGTTAAGAGTGTTGTGGCACTGCGGATATTTCCAGAATCACATTTGTTGGTAAGAGTTGACCTCAAGAGGTTGATGCACACAATATAGCACGCACGCACCCGAAAATGTAGCATGATCGCTTTTGATTTTTGCGACCTCAGGCGGAGGATGGACAGCGTTGTTTTCCGGTAGCGGTTTCTAGTTGGAGCTGTTTGTTGCAGTAATGCAGGGTGATTAAAGGCGAGGAGAATACACAGTGGTGACTCTGGCCAGCTGCGCGTTGAGGCTCCCATTTTTAATGAGGGCGGCTGCACCCAGCAAAGTGGTGACACATTTTGTTGACGTTCGTAAGTGTTGCATGCAGAAAATGTCTCTTTGTTTGACATGTTTCAACTGCGGAGTGAGGCCTTCTGGAATATGAGCAACACCATCACACCCCAGCTGTTATACACACTTTTCTTAACCACTTTGAATTTGGATTATCAGTGTGTGTCATGCAGTGGAAAGTTTCAAATTAAATGACATGATACTTGAAGTAAAATGTAGGGAGGGTTGGAGAAGTTCCATACGATAAATGCAAGTTACTCTTGTCTTGTTTTTGTTGTTTGTTTTAGCACTCTAGCGGTTGCGGTACAGGGTGGCGCGAGACACACTGCAGTCTGTTGGTTGGATGACAGACAATCCTTATCCTACACTTCCTTATGGCAGTCATAGGACCCAAAACACACATTTTCTTTAACAAAGATTTTCTTCCTCCTGTAAAACTGAAAATGCTGTAATTCTAACTGTGTTTATTTAGCGTAACTGCAACAAGGGTGAGACATTAATTGGAATTAAGTGATGATTGGAGAGAGAAAGTATGAAAACTGTATATTTAACAACTTAATTTTTTCACTTTAATAATGATTAGAAAGTGGAAAGGAACACACAACTGTTGCACAACAAAGCAGCAACAGAATCAATGTTGTAATAGCAGACCTGCCAACATGTACACATTTTCTGTACACTGCAAGCATTTAAACCCTTGTAGACTTGGCTGCTTTCCAGCTACACCTTGAATTGTTTGTTGTCCTTGTGTCTCAGTGCTATGATGGCACAGCTTGTCACTCACTGTTCCCAAGTGTATGATAGCAAGCTTATAATCTGCATCTGCAGAAAGACTCTTTGTGGGCATGTCTGGCTGCCATGGCGATAGCCAACAGAGAGCTGACCACAGCGGAGATGGCCTACGCCGCCATTAGAGAGGTAATAGAGAGGTTTTCAAGTGATTTGTGCGAGGATGCTGAGCTGCTTGTTTGCTCCTCCTCGTAGTTACCGCGAGTGCATTACATCAACTTTATAAAGCAGCAGCCGTCCAAGGAGTCGTCTTTGGCCCATCTGCTGCTGTTCAGCGGACAAGTCCAGGAGGCAGAGGCCACTCTGTTACAAGCCGGTCTCATTTACCAAGCCATACAAGTCAACATCGACCTCTTCAACTGGCAGAGGTATGACCGTCTGCCTCACGAGAGGTTCACAAGCATTCACAGGTAAGGTGGAGAGACCTTACTCTGTATGTTGGTCCGTTTCCAGGGCGCTAGAGCTGGCAGTCAAACACAAGACCCATGTGGACACCGTGCTTGCCTACAGGGAGAAGTTCCTGCAGACGTTTGGCAGGAAGGAGTCAAATAAGAGGTTCTTGCAGTACGCTAAAGGGGTGAGTTAAAACGGCTTACATATGCTGCCTTGCGTTCATTGATTGGGGCAGCAATTCCGCCCAGTTTAACTAGTGGAGTTTTTCTAACAGTTTCCCGTAGTTTATGAGCTTTTCACTCACTGTTTATGCATCCAGTCTGACACAAATACTCCAGCCTTAATCAGTTCCATACTCAAGAAATTAGCTTTTCTGATGTTTTCTTCCTGTCTTTCTCTCAGGTTGAGGTGGATTGGGATAAAATCCAAGCCAAGATAGAGATGGAGTTGGCCAAAGAGAGAGAGAAGGCTGCTAACGTGTCCGTCAGGAGTAGCGTGGCCCAGCGGCGCTAGCAACGAGAGGACTTTGTGTTTTTCTTGTGCTTGTTAAGGTGCATGCTCCATGATCCGTCACAGGGTTGGAGGGCTAACCAAATAAGTATTTTCTACCAGCCACTGCAAACATGTTGACCTATTCAGGCATTATTGCTTAAACTCCCTCCAGTTGAGTTGTAAATTATGTTTAACGGACATTAACTGGATTTCTATGCATAACTCGTTCATGGGAAAGATTCTTATGTTGCTGACACACTTTTGTCTGCATTTTCAGTGCATCCAATTGAAAGATGAACCGTCGCCGCAGTTGGAGGTCAAGAGCAGATGCTGCATTCATCTTATCCTGACTTGTCTTCCACTTCCTGCTGCCCAACATCATCCCCACAGCATGATGCTGCCACCACCATGCACCATGAGTGGTGCCTAGTTTTCTCCAAAAATGTCACCTGGCTTTCACGCCAGATCAATCTTTGTCTCATCAGGCTAGAGGACTTTGTTTCTCATGGTCTTTGAGAGTCCTTCAGGAGCCTTTTGGCAAACTACAGGTGGGCGGCAGGTGTATTTTGCTAAGGAGTGGCTTCCAACTGGCCATTCTGTAATGCATGCCTAACTGGTGGATTGCTGCAGAGATGGTTGATCTTCTGGAAGGTTCCCCTCTCTCCACAGGGGCACACTGGAGCTCAGTCAACACTTTTAGGTCACCTCGCTGACTAAAGCCCTTCTCCCTCCGATCACTCGGAGAGTCCTGGTGCTTCTGGAATGTTGAATGTTGCTCCGGGTGGTGAATATGGTTTCACGGAGGGCATCCACTGTCTGAAACACTGTCTGATATTCATTTTTGTAAACTTACCTTGCCATTCAATTGGATTTAGATCAGGGGGACACGCAAGACGGTCCAACAGAGTGAGGTTATTCCTCTGGAAAAAGTATTTTGTCAGGTGGGCATTGTGAACTTCAGCATTGTTTTGTTGAAAAAGCCAGTCATTATCACACAGACGAGGACTGTCAGTCATGAGGGATGCCCTCTACATAGTCAGCTGCCGTTTGACACCTCTCAAACATCTCAGGTGCGATCTCCTTGTTATGCCAGTACGGAAGCCATCAGGACTATCGAGGTTCATTTTTTTTTCATCAGAATTAAACTGCCATCTTTCAATATCCCATGTTTGGGCAATTTTGTGGCAAGTCTTTTCGCAAATGCTGCGTGATGGTTATTGGACTGCACTCGGCACCAGTGACAGCTTTCATTTGGGCCGAGGATCGTCCCATGTTGTGGCGTAAAGCCAGTCGGTTCCTTTTGCTTTTTGCAACCGGTATTCAAATTTGGATCGGGTTTTATACAGTAGACAGGTGTGTGCCTTTCTAAACCATGTCTGATAACTGAATTTAGGACAACTGGGTTCCAATGAAGCTGTAGAAATGTTCCAAGGTGGAAACCAGAACCAGAATTCAATTTTCTGCTTCATGGTAATGGCTCTGAATACTTGTACATGTGATTTCTTAGTTTTTTCATCTTTAATAAATTTACACAATTACCCCAAAAAATGTTTTCGTACTGTATGTATAATTGTGAGGGAAAACGTTAAAACCTGCTGTGAATGGATGATCATATCGTTGCCCTCGTGCTGCCACACACGAGGGTGTCTGCCTCAGGTTTACATGACCCTTAAAATGTCATCTGTTTACAGTGTATACAGTATATGTGTGACTGCGTCACTCAACATTCAGACTTTTTCATGCTTACCTTGTGCTCATAAAACGGCCATCACCACTTGAGGGTCGTGTACCCTCCTCTCATCCCAGCCCTAAGTGGGTTTTAAACATGGATGTAATGCCTCTAAGTGCTAACTCAATCCACCCACAGATTTCTCTGGTAAAGCCATCAGTCATGGTCGGTCAGTGTTAGATTACATGTGCCACCGCAGTCACAGCTTCTGTGAAGACTGACTGCATGGTCTATAATTGGCAAATGCACTTTTTTGTGTGTTTTGTATGGTTTTAATAGCTCAACATGTCATAGAAATGTGTGAACTTTAAAGAATAACAACAGGGGTACATGCTCTATGTATTCCTTAATTAGTGCATTATCATGTACAGTTTTATACTTGTGCATTGTTTCCTTATACCTTTTAACAGAGCAACTGCACAGACTGATGAAGTAGAGCTGCATTGAAAATTATAATTATTTTTATATATACATTATGCCCTTTTTGTGCTGTATGGAATCAGTGGGATCAAATCAGTCCGGAGGGCGAAGAGTGTAGGCATATATGCAAATGTCCTAATCGTAGAATCTTAAGAAATGTTCCTGAATAACAAATCCTGGCTGGTCAAATTGTATACAAATAACCTTGAAACAGACTGATTTATTGACAGTCAAATCACAATGTTGACATTTGGTCCTGCAAATAATGAGGAAATAAGGATTCATAATGATCCCTGACAACCTCTTTTCAGTATAAGTAATGTAAGGAAAAGTTTCAAATGATCAGTAACAGGGGAAATGTATTCATTTTTTAAGGAAATTGCTATGAATATTTAGCTTTTTTGGTTCTGAGAAACAATGAAAATTTGGTAAGTGCAACAATTATTTAAAAGATTTCATGTTGTCACTGTAGGAAGACATAATGACATTTTGATTACCTTCAATGTCCCCATTTTTATTGTCAATACTGGCTATGAAAATTGCACTTTTACAGTATTATAAGACCCTGATCATTCAAATAATCCAAAAAGACAATAGTACATGATATATTTGTGCTTTCCATCAGACAGAGTTCCTAGACGTCCTGTGCTGCTGTCCCTCGACAACATCCAGTCTCTGCTCGCCAATTGCCGGGCCAGCAGCTCTCCCTCTGCCCGGACCACTTCTCTCGTGGTCGGCCAACAAGTTGTTATCGGACCGGTCCCGGTGCATCTCCTGCATGCTCTCCTCGTACGTAGGTAAATACTTCACCTCATCGTAAGCGGGCAGGTTGGGCGAGGCGATGCCCACCGGGGTGCAATCGGGGTAGCGGTCCAGCAGTGAGTCCTGCGACGCGGATGTTTGCCCGCTGAAGAGGGAGGGGTCCTCCCCGCGATCCTGCTGGTGTTGGTTCCGCCGTGGTCGCGGGCAGACAATCCGTTGGATGAAGTAGCCCATAGCGAAGAGCAGCAACAGGATGAGGATTCCAGACAACTTCCTGGTGAACCAACCCACGTTGTCGAAGAAGATGTGGATGGGGAGCTTGCAGCAACGGACTGATGTGCCTCCACCACCATTACTACTGCTGCTGCTACTGCCGTTCCCGGTGACCATGGGTGGGCAGCACTGCTGACCGTCGCCGCACTGTACCTCCCCGCACCTCCTTACGGCTTGACACACGGAGAGAAGGCACGCCGAAACAAGGGAGCGACCGCCGCCTCCGCCACACAGACGGGGCATCATCGCCAAGCCAGGTACCGACCCCCCTCCCTCCCCTGTAAAGCATGCAGTGTCAACTCAGGTGTTTCTCTCCAGCTCTGCTTTAACTCGCACTGCAGACACGCTGGGTAGCAGGTGACCCACCCCCTCCCCCTTTTCTCTTCATCCTCTCTCTCTCTGTGATTGGATTGCATCATTGATGAGCGTCTTGAGTATCTGATCTCATCAAATCATGTGATGTCACGTCTAGTGGTCACAACATTAGGCACAGAAAAGAACAGTCAGTTTGGTTTAGACCAGTGGTTCCCAAACCTTTTGCACATTTGACCTGAAGCCACATTTTGACAGTTTCTCCTGAGTGCTGACAAATAGATAAGTGATCATCTTTGTTGGCATCCTTCTGTTTGAATGGCTTGAATTTGAATTTCCAGTCACTATGGCTATGCTTTAAGTCTGTATATTCATTTAATAAATAATATAATATTCATTCATTCATTCATGTTCTACCGCTTTGCCTATCCCTATCTGCCCCAGACTGGTCGCCAGCCAATCACAGGGCACATATAGACAAACAACCATTCACACTCACATACATACCTATGGACAATTTGGAGTCGCCAATTAACCTAGCATGTTTTTGGAATGTGGGAAGAAACCGGAGTACCCGGAGAAAACCCACATGCACGGGAACGTGCAAACGCCACACAGAGATGGCCGAGCGTGGAATTGGACTCGGGTCTCCTACCTGTGAGGTCTGCGTGCTAACCACTCGTCCACCGTGCAGCCCGTATAATATAATACCAAATTATAGGGGAAAGTTTAACAATCACGATACAGCAATGTCCAACAACCAATCACAAAGGGGGGTTCAGGTTTGAACTGCTGCGCACGCAGGAATTGGAACACCCACACTAAAATAATCATCAAAATTATTATTTGTTCATATAGCGCACACAGAGCAATGAACAACTATCCCAGCTGTCTTCGGGCAAGAGGCAGGGTACACCCTGGACTGGTTGCCAGCCAATCACAGGGCACACACAGACAAAAAAACATTATTCCATGTAGCGTCGCCAATTAACCTAGCATGTTTTTGGAATGTGGGAGGAAGCCGGAGTCCCCGGAGAAAACCCACGCATGCACGAGGAGAACATGCAAACTCCACACACAGATGCCCGAGGGTGGAATCGAACTCTGGTATCCTAGCTGTGAGGCCTGTGTGTTAACCACTCGTTCGCCGTGCATTTAGATTCCTAAAAACAGCACGGCACATCGCTCTTATAGAAAATCTTGCACTTGTGTTTTTGCACTAGATTCTTAAAAAGAGCCCAGCATGTGTCTCTTATGAAGCATCTTTGGTTACAGTTTTTGCAGCAGATTCCTAAAAACATGACATCTCTCTTATAGAGAATTTTGACCTGCGTTTTTGTAGCAGATTCCTAAAAACGCAGAGATTTTGCCTATGTTCTCAATGTGCCACTGGGTGAAACCCCTTAACTCCAGTCCCAATTCTTGAACCCCTTGAATGTGGGATGGCCACAGATGTAACAGTAAACGTCCCTTAAACGAGGCGCCAACGGATATACCCCTCTCATAAAAAATGAATGGTCCTTGTGATGCGGGCTGTAATGGGCCTCCCCCCATTAGAGGAGTATTTGGATTCACATTGTAGTGCAGCACCACTTCGGAGGACAATGTAGACCTACAGTATATCGCAGTGAGGAACATAACCATAAAAGTAAATCTCCATTTAAAAACACCTTTAGTGTAGTACAACACATTGTATCGGGACACAATCCGTTTATAATGGAGATATACTTTTATTGTTTTTTATGGACAAGATTTCTCTGTCAAGTATTTGCTGCAGTTGGGGGAGGTGAAATCAATACGCCTTCAATGTAAACAATGTACCACAATACTGTAGCACTCAATCTTTTTATTTACCATTTGGAATTTCAACAAAATCTTTGGAAAAAAAATGTGACTGGAATGGTGAACCATCATCATGTCAATCCTACAATCTTAATAAAACTTATAAATATAAATATCTATATAACAGGCACACTCTTTCTGCAAAAATGCTAGTTAACAAGAGTGAAGTTTTTAGGAATCTACTGCAAAAACTATTACTACATTTACTGTATGACTTCAGTACTCTGAAGTAGTTTTTGAGGTTCTACTGCAAAATTCCAAGTCAAAGATCCTCTATATGACATCCATTTTCTGTTTGATGGGAGTGATTTCCTGTTTTATGGACCTGCTGCAAAAACTCAAAGATCCTCTATAAGAGAAAGTTGCTGTTGTTGCTGTTACCACAGTAACAGTATCAATCGCATGACTACTGCAAAAGTTATGACATCCATTTTCTGTTTGATGGGAGTGATCGTCTGTTTTTATGGACCTGCTGCAAAAACACAAGTCAAAGATCCTCTATAAGAGAGAGTTGCTGTTGTTGCAATCGCATGACTACTGCAAAAAATATGTGTCAAAGATCCTCAAATAAGAGCACTCTGCTGTTTTTGGTAACCTGCAGCAAAAATGTTAATCAAATATCTTCTTCTGTACATACCAGGAGCATTATTCTGTTGTTTAGGACATGCTGCAAAAATACTAGTCAAAGATCCTTTGTAAGGACAGAAGCGCTTTGCTGTTTTTCAGAATCTGCTGCAAAAATACCAGTCAATGGTTCTCTATAGAAGAGACATGATCCACTGATTATAGGGACTGCAAAAAGACTAAAGATCCTCTATATGACAGAAGCACACTCCTGTTTTTAGGCATCTGTTGCGAGAAGACTAGCCAAAGATCCTCCCTCTATAAATAGACAGAGATGTTGTGCTATTTTCAATAATCTACTGCAGAAACAGTTGTCGGTTAGTCGGTTCTTTCATTCTCTGTGTGACAGAGCACTCTGCTGTTTTTAAGTACCTGCAATGATGTGAAAAAGCCACATTGGCGGTTTTTCTGAAGTAGGAAAACAGCCCCAGGCCATCACACTACCACCACTATATTTTACTGTTGGTATGATGTTTTTTTTCAATCACTCTCTCTGACGTACATCCATATTTGAATGTTTGAAAGTTTTCCCCATTTGTGTAGAGTTAAGAATATTATGATACTGAAAACTTTGTTTTTGATGGAGATGGCTTGACCCCAGAACAGACTATTTCTATTCAAACTGACTGCAATAGCATGATATTGTGAATATTGTGTACAGTTCTTTCTTTGCCAAATGCATAGAAGAAGAAATTCAATTCCATCATGACGTTTTAGCAGAGGAGCAACATAATGTTACGTAATTTATGCAGCATCGTATTTCTTTTCTCTACTCTGCCTCAATTAGGGAAACATGGCGTCTGTCTAGCCAAATAAACAAATACACAATCAATACCCTGCAGTGGTGCTGAGCGACATCACAAATCTTTTTTCAGTGCATGGCTGCCCGACTTTTCCCGGCACGTCCGCCATAGTGCTGGCTCTTATTGACGTGCTCTCTGCTATTTTTAATCACACGGCTCTCAACGGCTTAAGTGTCTTGAAAGTGCAGAAAAACAACACAGCTTTCTTCCTTGCAGGGTGTAGAGGAAAAGCTTGCTGCCAGTCATTTCCATCCTGTCGCTTCTTCATGTTTGCCATCTTTGTTTTGAGCTATAAAGCATTTCCTTTGCTTGTCACTGTAAGGCCCTGCTAACTAACCACTTCCTGCTTTCCTCCACTTTGCCATAAGTACACCAGCACAAGTGTTAGTTACCGTTAACCCCCCCAATGCGTCTCTCACTCCAAGCTACTGTAATACCTATGTTTATTTCACGGGACTTCATGTTTATTACCATACTGAGCATTATTTGCATCTTTCATTTCTTCTGCACATGTTTTTTACCTCCATACCTCAGTTCTTACATGTCTTCCATAGTTTTGCACTGCCTTCCTCCATTATAGACGATCTTTGACTAGTGTTTTTGCAGTAGGTTGTTAAAAAACAGCACAGCATTTCTCTTTTATAGAAGATCTTTGACTAGCGTTTTTGCAGTAGGTTTTTTAAAACACAGCGTAGCATTCCTCTATTATAGAAGATCTTTGGCTAGCGTTTTTGCAGTAGGTATTTAAAAAACAGTACAACATTTCTGTATTATAGAAGATCTTTGGCTAGCGTTTTTGCAGTAGGTTGTTAAAAAAACACAGCACAGCATTTCTCTATTATAGAAGATCTTTGACTAGCGTTTTTGCAGCAGATTCCTAAACACAGCAGAGTGCTCCTGTCATTGTCAGAAGTTGGATCTTTGACTAGCGTTTTTGCAGTAGGTTGTTAAAAAAACAGCACAGCATCCCTCTATTGTAGAAGATCTTTGGCTAGCGTTTTTGCAGTAGGTTGTTAAAAAACAGCCCAGCCTTCCCTATTATAGATGATCTTTGACTAGCGTTTTTGCAGTAGGTTGTTAAAAAACAACACAGCCTTCCTCTATTATAGACAATCTTTGACTAGCGTTTTTGCAGCAGGTCCTTAGAAAACAGCACAGCACTTCTCTATTAAAGAAGATCTTTGACTAGGGTTTTTGCCATAGGTTGTTAAAAAAAACAGCACAGCTTTTCTCTATTATAGAGGATCTTTGACTAGCGTTTTTGCAGTAGGTTGTTAAAAAACAGCACAGCATTCCTCTATTTTAGAAGATGTTTGACGTTAAAAAACAGCCCAGCCTTCCCTATTATAGATTATCTTTGACTAGCGTTGATGCAGTAGGTTGTTAAAAAAAACAGCACAGCATCCCTCTATTGTAGAAGATCTTTGACTAGCGTTTTTGCAGTAGTTTTTTTAAAAACACAGCATAACATTCCTCTATTATAGAAGATCTTTGACTAGCATTTTTGCAGTAGGTTGTTAAAAAACAGCACAGCCTTCCTCTATTATAGACGATCTTTGACTAGCGTTTTTGCAGCAGGTCCTTAGAAAACAGCACAGCACTTCTCTATTAAAGAAGATCTTTGACTAGGGTTTTTGCCATAGGTTGTTAAAAAAAACAGCACAGCTTTTCTCTATTATAGAGGATCTTTGACTAGCGTTTTTGCAGTAGGTTGTTAAAAAACAGCACAGCATTCCTCTATTATAGAAGATCTTTGATTTGCATTTTTGCAGCAGATTCCTTAAAAAGAGCAGAGCACCCCTGCTATAGAGAGGATCTTTGACAAATGGTTTTCCTGCAGGTCCTCGCGTGACCATAGTGCTTCTGTTTTAATGTATGACTGTACAAACTTCATATAAATAAACATCTCCATAAAACGACTGCAAACATACAAAACACAGAACTAAAAGTGAGGGAAGCTTTGTAAAAATTAAAATTAAGATATGCCTTTATTCGTTCCTCAGTGGGGAAATTTGTATTGCACAGCAGCAACAGTACAGAGTCAGTTAAGCGTTAAACATTAAAAATGTGTCCCCTGGAAGAACGTAGTGGAATAGCTGTGTGATGTAGACTTGTAGCCTTTAACTTCTGCCTTGCTGCATCCAGTGAGCTGATCATTGAGACCGCCATCATATGCAACAATTGCAGTGATAACACCCTGACTGTAGAAGAGTACCGTAATAAACACAGACCTCCATTCATCTGGCACAAAGCTTTCTTGTTGTGTTCAATAATTTAACCTCCCTATGAGCTCCATTAGCCGTACGCTATGATGAATGGCTGCGTTCATTTTCATGTGTCAGAGACGCGGATGCACAGACCACCCAAGGGTCAACGTCCCGCTTATCACGTTTGCATTACTTAGGAAACAAAGAAAGCCCTGTTGGACCCCGCACTTTTGTTAATCGACCCGTCCAAGAAGAAATCACGACGAGCCCGGAAACACAGATAAGCCAAATCCGGGATCACAACAACATAACATTTCTGAACTGTCATACCAGTGTGAAAAGTGTGTTTGATTATATACTCTTTTGTTAGCCATTTTGTACTGAGCAGCCAGGACAGAGAGGTTTGTATCACTTTCCACTGTGGCAAGAGAAGTAAATTCAGTTATCTGACTCGGGCTGCACGGCGGACGAGTGGTTAGCGCGCAAGCCTCACAGCTAGGAGACTCGAGTTAAATTCCACCCTTGGCTATGTTCTCCCCGTGCATGCGTGGGTTTTCTTCGGGTACTCCGGTTTCCTCCCACATTCCAAAAACATGCTAGGTTAATTGGTGACTCCAAATTGTCCATAGGTATGAATGTGAGTGTGAATGGTTGTTTGTCTATATGTGCCCTGTGATTGGCTGGCCACCAGTCCAGGGTGTACCCCGCCTCTCGCCCGATGATAGCTGGGATAGGCTCCAGCACCCCCCGCAACCCTTGTGAGGATAAGCGGTAGAAAATGAATGAATGAACAATAAGATGCGTCGTTGTAATACGCAACTGTTCAAAGAGCTGTTCAGAAGACTTGACTCCTTCGGCGACATCATATCACTGTGACGAGAACTCGATGCAACGATGCCGAGCCGATCGAGTTAAAAGTGACATTTTCAGGATGTTTATTACATGTGGCTGTCTCCCAACTTGAAGGTTGCAGGTTTGATCCTCCGTCCTTGGGCAGTTGGGCAGTATGCTTGGCCAAGACACTGAACCCCAGTTGTCATAGTATGTGTGGAGTATACATTATGTCACCGTCTTTAAGCAAAGACAAAGATTGCGGTTCAAATCATACTGTTTTGTATTATTAGTCAAAACATATGCAAATATAAGCTAATGTTGCACATTTTTGTGTAAATTTGGTCTAAATTAAGCATAAAATGGCTACATGAACTGAAATACAAACATAAGGTTATTCAGACGATGCATTCAAAGATGTTGATGTATTCTATACTAGTTGCTAGGTCAGTAATGTTACTGTAGTGCTCGGTGAGACTTGACAACAGGCTTTTATTGCAGGTTTGAATTAGCTCACAACAGGCACAATAATCCCTCTTAAAAAATCCTAATAAAAACATGGAATACTGTTACTGCAGTAACCCACGGAAAGCTGAAACTCCACTCTGAGTTTCAGCTGTGTACAGGAACACACACAAGTCTTATTTCTGTCTTAAGTGTCTTATTAAATATTATTATCGAGGATGACCGATATCGTGCATCCTAACAAGGAGCTTTAGAACCTAGCTGAGTGGGTGTCATCTGTGTCTTAATAGAAAGCAGGGCCTGCGGTGTGTCCATCGTGTGAATGCGGGAAAAAGTCCCACACCACTGCTACTTCACACCCACGTACTTCCTGTCTTATCGCTGTGCTGCCTCAGAGGTCTTCAACATTAACATATTTTATCGTTTAACGTAAATGATCTCCACTTATTGTCTCATTTGTAAAGAAAGTATGAAGGTTTTTAGCGACATGGGAGAGAGATGGGATCCGGGTCATTGGATGGTCTGCTTCAACTTGGATGGGCTTTTCCCCGGGTGTGTCCGTGTTGGCTTTATGGCTTTATAGAAGTTGAAAAACAAAAAAAAAAGTTTAACAAAGCGAGAGCATCTCCAGGGATCGTCTCTGGGAAGCTTGTGCTGAGCTGTGCGTTTTGACAGAGCGGGGAATAACTGCAGGAGAGCGCTCTTCTGGCTGTGATACGCAGTCTTTGAGCCATCTTGGATTGGGCGATAGCACTTAGTGATGTGACTCAGCATCATTTCTCTCTCTCTGACTTGATTCCCTCAGTCACTTATTCAGTATTCATACAGTTATTACATGAAACTGCAGTGGATCTTTGACCAGCAGTTTTGCAGTATGTTCCTAAAAACAGCACCACAGAATGACAATTTATGATTTAGAAAATTGATATGTATTTATGTCCATTATTTTTCATTTTCATTTTTTTGCATTGCCTCTGAAAGTTTGCCGCAGCAGAATTTGGTCCCGGGGCCACAACCCCTCATATAGAGGATCTTTGACAAGTGTTTTTGCAGTACTTTCTATGTGTATACTGTGTATGCACGGTATATACAATAAATGGTATATACACACACTGGTACAGGGCAACATTATTTATGCAATCTTGTGGTAATTAAAAAGTTTGTCAAGAAGTAATAACAAATTTAGACTTAAATAAGTCAAAGTAATCCTGTGGTTAGTGCGCAAACCTCACAGCTAGGAGACCAGGGTTCAATTCCACCCTCGGCCATCTCTGTGTGGAGTTTGCATGTTCTCCCCGTGCATGCGTGGGTTTTTTTCCCGGGTACTCCGGTTTCCTCCCACATTCCAATTGGCGACTCCAAATTGTCCATAGGTATGAATGTGAGTGTGAATGGTTGTTTGTCTATATGTGCCCTGTGATTGGCCAGGGTGTACCACGCCTCTCGCCTGAAGACAGCTGGGATAGGCTCCAGCACCCCCGCGACCCTCGTGAGGATAAGCGGTAGAAAATGAATGCATGAGTGAATGAATGAAGTCAAAGTAAAACAATACATAATAAATAAGTGCACAAACTTGCCACATAGTGAGCCAACATGTATTGCAAATGAATGTCATCATTAACTTATCACGATACACAATTTATAACCTACGACCCGAGTTTTAGGGCCACATTGGAAAAAAAGGTAATGGTTTAATTTCATTTGAACATGCATCAGATTACAATTGAATGCATCACATAATCAGTTCACAGTTCCACATGTCCAAAAGGAGTAGAAAGAAGCAAAGCTTATGAAATCCTACCCCTCCATCTGCTACTTTTACAATCAGTAACTGTTACATTTGTTCACTTCCTGCTTTCATAATATAATTTAAGTTTTTTTAAAATTTTATTTTATTAATTTATTTTTATTTATTTTATTTTTATTTTTTTATTTACAAGAATAAGGTTGTCAATTTACGAGGAACGACTTTCTGGTAAATTTTACGGCTTTTTCTCTAGGGGAAAAAAAGTCTCCAAAGGTCACAAAAGTGACCATAGCTGTCTCAAGCAATGCCTGTGATGATGGGAGTATTCAAATAATAGATTTACGAGAAACAAACTTTGACTACTGGCGTTGACTGAGACAACTATGAAAAGTGTGGCCTTTGGCCTTGGGCGGGTTCAGGAAGGCGGAAGTGAGAAGAGCTGCTGGTCGACTGCTCTGTTTTGCTGCCACGTTATAAATAAATCAGTTTTCTTCCTTTCTGAACAGATATGCTCTATTTTCCCTCTGACACGTAATATTACGACTTCATTCTTTTTTAGAATTACTTGATTCTCATAATATTACAATTTTCTCTGAAATGTACAACTTTTTCTCTCATTGTGTTTTTTTTCAATGTGGCCCTAATACTTAATAACCACACATATCATATAGAGTTAAAAGACTTAACAAGAAGATAGACTTTATCAGATGACCTATCCACCAATAATAAGCAGCTAGAGATGACTCACTTCCTAGCCACCTGGAAGCTAAAAATACAGGCTCAACTTTTACCATGTTTTCATCATGCATGGAGAAAAGGGGCAAGGGGCTTTTTTTCCTCTGTTGCCGCTCTACTGTCAGGGCGTCCATACAACTGCAGCGCAATTGGAAGCATTGTGATGTCATTGACGTTTCTTTGTCGCTCTCTGGTGGGCTTGTGGTGCAACTACAATTTTAATGGCGTTCCCGGTGTATCCTACTTAGCGCGAAGGGTTCTAAGTAGTGCTGTTTTAAGCAACTAAAAGAAAAACATGCACGACATTTTGAGCAAAAAACTATATAGGTGTTGTTGATTTAGCATACATTTGATGTCTATATCAGTCTTCAACTAGCCTTGCGTGACTTCATCGTTCGTTTAAAAACTCCATAGAGTACACACAAACTTATTTAAACTGTTATCTACTTGTATTTCAAAAAAATGGAACCATTAATTTTAGATTATTTGTAACATTTGTGTTATTTATTGAAATTAAACCACATTTGACGTGTAAACGTTGAAATGTTTATCCAAGGCTTATTTTATGCTTTTGTTGTCTAGGGTGACCTCTACTGGTGGTAAGATGCACTGCAAGCTGGACGTGACAACATCATTTCCCAGACAGTACAGAGACAGAGAGGATTTGTGTTGTTTCAAATACAGGAAACCACTGAAATGGAGGAAAAAATGGCAAAATACGAGTTTCCCGTGAAAAGCGGTGAGCCATACAACACAGACAACTGGTGTCATGTTAAATAATAAAGCATTTAAATACAAGATTTGGCTGTAATCCATAAATATATCCAGCCATTTTTCAGTCTGCATACATCACCTTTATTTTCTTTACTGCACATAACTGTATTAGAATGATGTACATTATTTTTTTTTAAAAAGAAATAAAGATACTACTGCATGTAGAGTCTATTACAGCATTGTTTGAAAGTTACCTTCAATACATACATTTACATTTGTACAAGTTATTAAACTCTTTTAATGTTCATGCACCTTATGGAATTACTGAAATGTCGCACTTCCAAAATAAACACATGGACAAAAAATTATTAATGACGACTGCTTGTCGGGATCACATTGTCATGTGTTTAGCCTGCGTCCATCTGCGTGCTATCATGCAGGAACAGCAGTGAAATGTTAACATCGCTCTCTAAAATATAAAATTATATTTAAAAAAAAAACACTTGAAAAAGTGTTCACAACAACAAATCCAAGTGTTACTTTGTTTTGTTTTGATGGTGAGCGACCCATTTGCAACCGCATTCATCACAAGAGTCCTTTCAGGAGATGTTCTTGATGTTCTCCTAGTCTACATCTTTTACTGCATGTGGGTATCCATTCTGTGAAGATACGCAGCAGACATGGAATGTGAATATTCCGTCCCACTTGTGCCGCTGCAAAGACTCTTCAACGAAAACGTTCAACATCTCCAACACAAATCAGCGGGAATTGCAGGTAAATTACATTGATCTGATTTTGTCTATGGAAGAATCTAGGTAAGTACAGTGGAAAGATGGTAATTAAAAAAATTGAGGTTCTTACCTGCTCATCATGTATATCAGCTGGCCAGAATCATCTGAAAATTCTCTGCATTATAAAAAAGGAAGTTATTATTTCCGGATTCAGTCATAGACTACTTAGTGCTCCTCTGGGAAATACATGAACGAGTAGTGAAAACAAACTTACCCATCTCCCCAATGGTAGAAGGCTCTGTCTTGGTAGAACATGGAGAGAAACAGCCACACACTAATGGTCTCCACCCAGAAGATGACGAACAGGAACCATAGCGATGAGAAAAGCACTTCACACAACATCCTGAAACTTAAAAACCAAAAGGCAAAAAATAATAAAACATATGAATACATTAAAAGTTATTTATATACTTATTATGGCGATCGAAACTTGTGCTTTACGGCAACTATTGTTGCATTACTGACTCCTAGTGATGAACGTTTGGCAGGCTTTTACCAGCGTCTAATGTTTGAATGTCAGTCTTATTTAATAAAATAAACGTAATTAAATAAATACAACAACAATCCAGTCAGCCATCATTGATTGTGGAAGACGCCGAGATCGTTGTCAATATGGTTCATTAGCTAGCTAGCCTAGCTAAATGGGACTTTTAGTTTTGTTGTAGCATGCTAACGAGCCACCAAGTAACACATAGGGATGTTAGAATCAAGATTTTCTTTTTAAGTATATCACATTTGAATGAGGATATGAACGAATAGACCATATGTCCTAAATAGAGATGACTTTATTGCTACCATTTATGCTGGACACCGTGTTAGCTTTGTGGCTAACGCTGGGCACACATTCGTCTTATTTACGGTCGTTAAATTACAGTCGCGCAAAGTCGTGTTGTTGTATTTACGTTGATACTTAAGTTACAACATCACTAAGTAGTATTGTGTGTATTTGCGTTGTTAACTTACTCAAACTACAGCCTCTTCAGACGGCATTCCTCCAATAATTGTTCCAGCAAACATTAACATTTGTTTACATGCTCGTCACCGAGCACGCTGCTATCGCTTCCGGTTCGATGACCAGTTTAAGGTGCTTAGATTCGCCCCAAGTTGGGAGACTTTTGTGACGCAAACATGCTGTCTACGGTTGTCACTGCACATACGTGGGCGTCGAAATAACACGTCCATGTCGCTGTCATATTGGATGTCTTTCTGAACATATTTTTATGGAAGGAATTTACGAAGTTACGTGACACATACATACAAACAAAAAAAAAACAGGGGAAACCTCACACACAGGGGCCCCAGGAGCACCCAAAAATGGCATGAAATACCAAAATTTTAGGGCGTGAATTTTTGACAAAAAACGTAAGGGGTTAGTATGTCCGGGTTTTTTTCCGTTTTTTTCAACTTGCTTCTAATGCACTTTTTGGGTCAAATAAACTGCGGAAACCCCACACACACTCAACAGGGGCACCAGGAGCACCCAAAAATGGCATGAAATGCAAAAATTTGAGGGCGTCAATTTTTGAAAAAAAATGTAAGGGGTTATAGTATGTCGTTTTTTTCAGTTTTTTTCAACTTGCTTCTAATGCACTTTTCAGGTCAAATAAACAGGGGAAACCTCACACACACTCAACAGGGGCCCCAGGAGCACCCAAAAATTGTATAAAATGCCAAAATTTTAGGGCTTGATTTTTTGAAAAAAAACACAAGGGGTTAGTATGTCGTTTTTTTCATTTTTTTCAACTTGCTTCTAAAGCACTTTTCGGGTCAAAAAAAAACAGGGGAAACCTCACACACACTCAACAGGGGCCCCAGAAGCATCCAAAAATGGCATAAAATGCCAGAGTTTGAGGGCGGTGATTTTTGACAAAAATTGTAAGAGGTTAGTAGGTCGTTGTTTTTTTCATCTTGCTTCTAATGCACTTTTCGAGTCAAAAAACATGGGAAACCTCTCACACACTCAACAGGGGCCCCAGAAGCATCCAAAAATGGCATAAAATGCCAGAGCTTGAGGCCGGTTATTTTTGACAAAAATCGTTATGTCGTTTTTTTGTTTTTTCAACTTGCTTCTAATGCACTTTTATGGTCAAAGAAACCTCACACAGCAGGGCCCCCAAAAATGGCATAAAATGCCAGCGTTTGAGTCAGGGGTTAGTATGTCGTTGTTCTTTTTCAACTTGCTAATTAATTGCTCATTAACTTTTCTGGTTAAAAAAAGTATGCATGCGTGTGTATGTATGTATGTATAAACAGAGAATAAACAGACACACAGACACACTTATACTAAAATTACTTTATTACAGCTGATTTCTTTTCAATAATCCCACTGCCATCACAATGGTACATTATAATACAAACAAAATAGTACACTATTCTTATTCTGTTTAATGAATCTTTTTATACAATTTCTATCCACTTTAAAGTATTTGACCATCTCATTATGTGTAGCATCTTCATAAACTCTCAAGACCATCTATACAATTTAATACAGGTTACAAGTCGTAGTGGTAATGTGCCAAAAAAACAAACAAAAAAACAAAACAAAACAAAAAAGAATACTGACATCTTCAAAGAAATGCTATCTCCTTTCACTATATTTGTCACCCAAGTGTTTTGTGTTGGCCACTGGAGCAGATGTGACTTATTGAGTTGTTTTCAAGCCCAGTGATGGAAGAAAAAAAAAAAAAAACTAAACAATGTGGCGACACCCGGACTCTGCAACTATGGCAGTGTTTGGACCACAGAAAAGATGGCCGCTCTCTTGCCTGTTGCCAACTCTTAATTCAGTACCCCATATGCGTTTCAGTCAGTCAGTAGGACAAAACTTGACAAAAGTTAAAAGTACAAAATTTAATCCAGGTTGGTGGAGAGTTGGCATTAATAACAATATAAGCAGGCTCTTTCTCTCCCGTGCACGCCCACACACACACACACACACACACAAAGTGAAGAAAACATGCGTACAAATTGAAGGTTGGCATGGAGGGTGAGATGACGGCGGTCTAACATTCAAACTCTTTGACACAAGGAAGGATCAATACATTTGACTTAACCAGTAATAATAATGATTACTTAGGAGTTTTGGTACCCGAAACCAAAAGTACTTACATACACTATTAGATGATTGTAATATTGAGATGCACATTTTGGCTACTAATTTGTAAGATTTCTGCCATCAATCAGCCAGTTTCTGAAATTAACAATTTCAAATGTTCCAACAAACACACACACACACACACACACACACACAAATGCGGACATTTAACATGATTTACATATGCTTAAAAGTTGTGTAATGCAATGCATGCTTTTCTTATAACTATTAAAAAAATGCCTGCCAGGCTCAAGTGCTTGATGCAGCATTTGTTCTTATTCCACTTGTATCTTTGTGTGCAGTGCATGAATGCAATGTCTTATGAATGTGTGACATTACTGGGGCTGTGGTGTCGTTTCCCTTAAGTGGAGCCAAGCCTGCGGTCATGGTCATGGAGCTGAAAAGCTACCTGCATCTAAACAGGATCTGAAGTTAGGAGTTTTAATTCTAGGACCATAGCTCACAGCATCCACACTAAGGTTTTATGGTGCGTTGTCACTCACACACACACACACACACCAAGCTTGCTGTGTACTTCTTTGAATAAAAATATAAACAAAAATAAATCACAACACACCCCTTCACTCCTCATTCCACATAACACTCATCTACCATTTTTTTTTGTGTGACTACAAGTCCACTATTACTAGTTTTAAAAAAATATCTTGCATTCAGCATAAAGTGCTTTTTGAGAAGGCAGCAGTTTTAATAAAAAAAAAGGCACTAAAATAATCCAAGATTTGTGATTGTTTTTGAAGGCAAATGTGTCTCTTTTGGACACTGATATGTCACTTCCACCTCCACTCTAAAATAAGTACAATTAAAAGACACCAATATGCAGTGATGTTGATAGGTTTTCAACTCCTGGAGTGTCCGAGACCCATATGTGGTCATTTGAGTCGGTCCCTGGGAAATTCAATGGGTCGCCAATTAAAAAAAAAAAAATCATGTATTATTTTTTCTTAAATAAGTGACAAGCAATAGGGTTTCGCTTTCAAATGTTATTGAGTTGTTTTCAAATGTCCAGAGCCCACGGCTGAAATCCGCCGCCGTGACCAGGATCCGGACCGACCCGGCGGCGCCGATGGCAGCGACAATGCGCCCGCACCCCCCCCCAAAGGGGCCCAGGGCCTCACCGACCCCAGACACCCACAGCAAACACCCAGCAGCCCTACAACGGCCACCAATGAACCCATTCACTGCCTCACCTGGCCACAACACCACGCCCCCGCCCCAGCAAAAGGGGCCCCTCCCCTCAATGGCTGAGTGTGTTTTATTGGGTGGCATTTTGGCATTCACTTTCCCTCCCCATGCTGATTTTAGAAAAACAAAACATCTGAGCTTACCAAAATGGCGACCATCATTCAAAGTATTTTTCCATCACCGCTGTCATTACTCAATCTGTATCGGAATGTGCAAAACGCGTCTACATCCAGTCGGCAGCTTGTCGACCTATTTTTCTGCAGTCACGCGTCAGGCTACCTGATTTGTACAATGCATGTGCAATATATGTCACCTCGAAGCATAATTGTCCCAATCGGCATTTTTGGCATCTAATCCGTTTTTTTTGGCCTCCGATCCATCCATCCATCAGATTGTGGCAGCATTGAACTGCAGCATTGTTTTTGCATGGGAAGAATGAGGTGCCTCCCATGGACGCATGCATAGTGACTTTACCACATCCCTTCCGATTTGAATGCATTAAGGACACAAGTCACATGCCTAGCAACATCACTGAATATTCCACATTGTTTCTATTTGTCATGATTTCTAAGACTACTCAGCACATACTATTGTACACAGTGAATACAATTCTGAATATATTTGGGCCTTATGGAACTAAGACTTCAGGATAATGAGTGCTAAATGTATCCTGACTACATTTACACTATCACACTATTCACATTTTAAGACCTATCTTTGAAAGCGAAAAATAATAGAAAAAGGCACTGTAGTCAAATTTGTAGCCTAGGACTGAAAGAAGTGTTTTGTTTATTTGGTTTCAAGTGTGAAAATGAACTAAAAGAATGGCTCCCAATGACCATTACAGCAGGCTGGCATGACAACATTGTCTACAAGCACAGTATGGGCCAGTGTAAAACTGCAGGCAACTTCTAGAGGAAATGGCATTTATTTTTGATTACTGTGATTGACACGAGTCAAAGGCTTTCAACAGTGTTTTCATGTGCAAAATGGGTACTTTTCATATTCATCAGTAAAAAAAAAGGATTATTTGTTGATACTCAAATTGCTTTCTAAGATAAAGCTAAAGGATCTGTATGCTTGCTGATCAACTGTGAGGAGTCGGGGCCGCACCCCTTTGCAGCCCCTTTAACCTGAGCAACATGTATTTCATGACACAGTGAAAGGAAATGGAGGAAGTGTAGCGGAAAGACGGAACTGCGGAGCTCACCCGGAATTTGTTGCATCTTTGTGGGTTGACTTATGTGTAGGAAAGATGGGACCCGTTGGATATTTGAGAGGTGACGCTGGTACTCCTGCTCATGCCCTGCTCACTGTGGGCCCCAGGCGGTGTCCTCCCCATCCCTTGGGGGCTGTTTTGTGCACCGGCACTGCTGCGAGAGCTAAGGGATACTGCCGAAGGGTGACCCCATGGCTGTGGAGTACCGCCGCCCTGCATGCCTTGCCCCCAGCTTTGCTGCATAGGTGGGCCCCCGGGACTGGAGTGATAGGGGCGATGGCTGCTTTGGCGGCTCGGGCCTGTGCTCAAGCTGCCACTGCTCCAGTGTGGCCCATGAAAGCTCCCTGATGGGTGCTGTTGTTGTTGCTGCTGCTGCCCCCAACTTCCCGGGGACCCCGGATAGCTATGGCCGGGGGCGTCTGGGGAGACATTTGATAGCACCATGTTGCTGAAACCCAGGCGCATACTCTCAGAGTCGAAAGCCTCAACCTCTCGTGCTTGACGTTCCAGCAGGCTGCGGATTCGCTCCAAGCGTTCGTTTTGCAAGGACATCATCTCCTCTTCAATCTAAAAAAGAACAAAATAAAGTAAATAAACAAAACAGAAGCTATGCCTAAATGTCGGCAATCAGCAGTATATTCTATCCTTGAGTAGATAATATAAGAGAAGAACCTTTTGTTCCAGCAGGGCTCTGCGTAGCGACACCCTTTGCTCCAGGTCTTTCCTCTCACGGTCGTGCTGTGCGTCTGTCTGCATCTTGATCTTGCTTTGATAGGCGTTTAGAAGCTCCAGCTCCTGCTGTAGCTGCATTCTGAGGCCTTGGCACTGTGCTTCTTGAGTCTCATCCAGACGAAGCTGAGGATTGATGGGAGCAAAAAAAAAAAAAAAAGAGATTCACACTGTTTGTCATATCATCATCGGGTGCATTCATGTTTTTTTGACAAGTCAGTCAAAATCATAATCATGATATAATTTACTGGTGATGTCTAATGGGATGGATGGTGGTATCAACTGTCTGTGTTTTTGAGATGTATTTGTTTATGTGGACAGGTTAAACCCTTTATAGGGCACTCACTGAAATACTTAATTCAATCCCTGAGTGTTATTGGGGGCTATAAGAAGACATTTTTCTCTTTTTACTTTTTAAAAAAAGTTTCAGGTTTTGGGTGCAAATCAAGATCAAAGAAGTTACCATATACGGTTCCTTGCCCATTTAGGGTATGGAAAAGGGACAGGTCAAACTGCACAAGGTGACATCAACAGAGGTACTGTAGTTAGAGTGACTGTGATCAACTTATCATGGTTAGTTTTTATGTTTGGGCTGACAGTATCGGGCCCCAAGCCTCAGAAAATTGCAATTTCTGATTGATCACAGCCCATGACGTCACTTCCTGTGACATTGTCTGATCTTGGCTGATTGGCATGAGAAAGTCACATGACTCTGTTGCCTTGCTGAGACATGGGGAAACCCTGTTTTTTAAGCTACAGTAAACCTCGGATATATCAATTGTTCCCACTGGTTTTGTCTGATATAAGCGAAATCCGTTATATGCGTATACCGGAAAATGTCCGTTTTACGCATATATCGGATTTATATCCGGTATATGCGTAAATCGGATTTTATCAGTTATAAAAAGGCACTTCCTTGACTATGTTTCCAATGTACCTGGACGCGCAGGCAACGCTGCAAATGACGTCGTATAGCGGCCTGTCACGATTCGGCGAATCGGAGCGCCACAATGCGGCCATCCGATATATGCAAGGGAAATTTAATGGAAATGCATTGGAACGGGACTGGAGATTTTGTCCGAAATAGGCGAAATCCATTATAAAAAATCCGATATAGGCAATGAATTTTTATTGGAAATGCATTACAGAAAAATTGGTTCTTTTTTATCTGTCCGTTGTGAGCGAATTTCCGATATATCCGAGGTTTACTGTACCATATATGGTTACTTGCCCTATAAAGGGTTAATTGAGGAACAAGGGCTAATTCTATATTATTATTAGAGCTGTGTTTGACTAGGATTTTCATCATTAGATTTTGTCCATAGTTTTTTGGGGTTGTTAAGAGCACCGCTAATGGTAATCCCTAAATAAACAGATCAGATCTGATTTTTCCACCTCAAAGTAAAAGTGTGCAACAACAGTACCTTAATTTACTTAGCGAGACAGAAAGCAGTTCACATAGATGCACAATACTCCGCTGTTCTATCAGCCACAAGTGTGTTGTGGGTGGCTAGCATTGTCCGGTACGGTCTGGGCATAGTCTGATTTAGTCATGTCTCTGAAAATTATGACGTCGCTGTCCTACACTCTTATTGTGGGCTTTGTACAGTCATATTTTCTTAATTTTATTATTATTTAAATACTGTACATCAGCAAGGAAAATGTATGTGATGTTAGCTTCATCTTAGCACTTTTTCCACTGTGCCTTCCTCGGCTTTAATTATGTTGTCATATTCTTCACTCAGTAGGACTCACCGCCTGTGTGGACAGCATCTCATTGATGGAGTGGTCATACTGTTCTGCCAAGATGGCGAGTTTGCGGTGCTGTTCTTGTTTCAGACGCTTCAACACGGCCTTGTGCTCTGACTTTGGTGTGGTCTCCAGCAGATGATTCCTCAATGCCTTGTACTGCCGAGTCTGAATCTTGCAAGTGTCCTGGAACTGCTTCTTGATTTGTAGCTCTTTTGACTGTCACATTACAACGAACCAAAGATACTCAGTCGGTAAGTGGTGTCTAGGTTAATGTACAACACATTGCCTTCCAGATGCTTCTCACCTTGAGGCTCTTGGGTTGTTGGCGAACCTCCATAACATGCTTGCGTCTCAGTTCCCGCTCCCTTCTCTTGTTGTACTCCTGTTGGTTAGTGAGCTCTGTCTGGTGCTGAAGTCGGATGAGCTCGGCCCTCGTCCTCTGGATGGTGTTCAGCTGGCGGAACTCCAGTTCTTGCATGGACTCATGGTGTCGTAGAAGCATGGCATGTTCCAAGTCTTTCTGAGTCTGTCGTTTGTTTAATTCCTAATGGTGTGCACGTTGGTAGGGAATTAATAGTGACAATGAGGGACAAAACCATTTTAGCTAGTTAATGAATGAATCGATCTTTGTAACATACCTCACGCACTAAGTCTTGCTCGATGTTGTGGCGAGCAATCAAGATCCTCCGTTTGAACCTGCGGGACTCCAGTTCCAAATACTGCCGTTGTCTGCGCTGGAGGTTGGCCTCCTCTTCTGCTTGGAAGTGCTGGAAATTCTCCTTCTGCTTGGACAACCATTCCTGCTTCTCCTTCTTGGGTGTGGACTGGTTTTCGTTCAACTCCTACAGGAAGCCACGTTTCACATGACCAACATTACAGTCTCAATGGTACTGACAGTAGTAAGAACGCATGGGAGAACTACCTCTTTCAGTTGTTCCTTGCGAAGTTTGTACTCCCGTTTTTGTGATTCAAGGAAACTATTAAGTTCTTTCTTCTGCTGGCTCTGGATGTGCTGGTGGAATTTCTTCTCATCATTACTAAACGTTTTTGTCTGTTGGAAAGCAACACGCAATGCCCAGTTAGCGCCATAAAACACAATAACTGCTGTTTTGTAACACTGAAGACATACGTCTTTCTCCATGGATGCTTGGTGCTTCTTGATCAGTTTCTCCATCTCCTGAGCGAAGCTGTTCCTCTGGTTCTCCAGCTCCTTATCCAAGCGGAGTCTGTGCTCGTCCATCTCCGCTTTCAGCTTGTTCTCCAGGGCCATCAGCTGTTTCTGGTGCTGCCGTCGCATGCGCTTGTAGCCTAAGATCTGCTCCCTTAATTCAGAGTCCTGCTCGTGCTCCTTGATTTGACGAGTGAGCTAGCCAACACCAGAAGCAATTTTAGTGTTAGTGACCAATGACAAACATCCAGTATTTTTGCTCATTCAAGTTCCATGGATCGTGAAATAGAGTTAATACCACAGACGCTGTGCGTATTGTTGCAAAGTGTTCTCGGTTCCGTTTTGGCCGTGGAAGGTTTGCGGGTTGGGACTGAGACTCAGTCGGCCGAACATGAGGTTCTGAATCTTTGTTATACGCCGCTTTCTCCTGAAAGTCAGGCAGAACAAAAGAACCAAATGGATGTCAGCTGATGCAAAAACTACAAATGCATGTTTGCAGATTATCGTCATCTGTGTCATGCAGACATTGTTTAGATATTTGAATTCCGACCGAATTGATAATTCCATACCGGTTTGAGATGGATAACAGAGCTGTTGGACAAGACTGTGTGGTCACCCTCCATGTCCACCTCGCTTTTGTCATCACCAACGTCTGTCAGACTGTTGACAGAGCTGCTCTGGGAGCTGGCACTAATTGACATACTGGGAATGGACTGGTTGCTCCCCACACTGTTCACGGTACCTGTTCTACCCACACTGTGTTCTGGCTCCTAAAAATAATGCACACAGACTCTGTCAAAACAATGCTGTAAAATATGGCATAAAGACAATAACAGAAAAGGATGCAGACTTGACAGACCTCCTCTTCATCTGGAGCTTCAATGGTGGGGCCATTGTGGGCTTCGTGAAACAATATCTTCTTCATTTTGCGATACTGCAAATTGTCCAGCTCTCGCACTGCATCTTTCGTCCGATTTATTAGGTCTATAAGAACCGATTCAGGACGGTCACGTTGGATGAAGGCATGCTAGAAGAAGAACACAAAACATACAATGACTTTACACTGGAGAATAACGATTTCCGGCACATTTTTCTGCTCTATTTCTACTACTGTTTACCTTTAAGAGCTCCTCAGAGTTCGGCCTATCTTGTGGACATTTCTGTAGGCAAGAATCTACAAAGTTTCTGAAATAATCCGTCCTAAAACAAGTAAATTATTGACAGAAAAACACAGGAAGTCACTTCAGATTAAGGCAATTAAGTGAAATAAAACAATTGCTATTTCAAATGTTGCTGTGCAACTCACCATTCACTGGACTGCAGCATGGGGCTCTCATTCTGTGCTATATGGTATAAGGCACTCATTGCATTCATGTTGAACAGTGGAGGCTTCCTCTCAGCTATAAAACAAGCACAAAAGGATTTTCATGATCAACAGAAGGATATGGCTACATATTAAGTATCATAATTGATGACTGCGGCTATACCTAATTCAATGCAGGTTATTCCTAAAGACCAAATGTCGACCTTCCCATCATACTGGCCCTCATCCATAGCCAAGATCACCTCTGGGGCCATCCTAAAAAACACATTCAGCAGAGCACAAACAAATGATTGCTGTGGGATATTTACAAAGGGAAAAATAAGTATTTCACCCTGATCTGATTTTATAAGTTTACCACCTTACAAAAACATGAACAGTCCAGAATTTGAATGTAAGCAAAAACAAGTTTAAACAGTAAATATTAAATAACAGTTCCAAGAATCTGTATTAGAATGAGGGAAATAAGTATTTGATCTCAAACCACCAATTATGAATTTTGTCCCTCTTAGACTGGTTATGTGCCTTTGAAGCTTGACGAAAAAGAAAGCACTATTGGTACAATACAGTACTATTTCAAATTGTGAAACGTTGCATGAGTTCTACAGTCCTCTTCTTAATCTCCAGTTTGTTGACTTCAATTGCACAAAATGCTTGACATTGCGGGAAAATCCCCCAAGGATGGGCAATTATTCCTCTTCAGGTTAAAAAAATTTCTATCTAGTTGCTAAGTTTACCAGTTAGCTTTTATATATATGTTATTTTATATTTTTAGTAGCAGGTAGATTTTGATTGTGTGTACCTGATATACAGATACAATGTACAGAAATACTTCATCCATCCATACATTCATCCATTTTGTATGCCGCTTATCCTCACTTTTTTTTGGAATGTGGGAGGAAACCGGAGTACCCGGAGAAAACCCACAGATGCAGAGAACATGCTAACCACTTGACCACTGTGCGGCTACATAAATACTCATATTTATAAATATACAAAATGTACCTTCTAAAATAGGTAAATATAGAATTCTAAAATATATACTGGATTTATATTCTGTTTATAGGAGGTAGATCATTGGGACATATTAAAAGTAGCCCACAGGCTGAAAAAGTGTGAGCACCCCTGTGCTAGATACACATGTATAGCATACTGTATAGCATATTATGCCCTGTTGGCACTTGAAGAAAAGATTGCAGGAAAAATATTCAAAGTTAATTAATCCATTTCTTGTGAAAACAACCCTAATCTTGACACTATTACTCACAGTAAATATTTGTTGCACTGGCAGTAGTTTAATGTTATTTCAGGATCTTTTTCTTTTTTTCCATCTTTTTTTGCATCTCGTTACTCTCTTGCTACACATAAAAATTTGACGGTTCATATCTTTGTAACACGTAAACTTACAAAATGGGATAGGGAACAAATACTTATTTCCCTCCACTGTAGTTGAGGTATAATGTGTTACAATGTGTTATTCTGCATACCAATATGGTGTCCCAACAAAGGAGTTGGCTGGGCAGGCGATGGAGGCTGAGCCAAAATCTGCAAGTTTTACCTGGCCTGGCTCTGTCAGTAAGATGTTCCCTGCCTTGATATCACTGTTAAACAGACGAGAAGGAAAATGATAACAGCTCTGCGCTGAAGACAGAAAAGCCTGAGGCCATCTGCACTTGCAACACGTGCTTGAACACTCACCGGTGAATCATGTTGTGGGAGTGAAGATAAGCCAAACCCTGAAGAGCACCATGGGTAATGGCAGCTATTTCAATTTCTTGTAAGGGTTTTTTGTGAACTGGTGGATTAAACAATCAGCAGCGTTGTAAATCGGGAAAGTCACAAGGATTATTGTGAAAGGGTCTATTTCACAACTTCGACTCACCCTCTAACAGATCTGAAGCAGAGCCTAGACAATACTCCATCACAAGCTGAAAAAAAATCACTATCTTGTTAGAATGGTTTGAGCCACTACTAACATGTTGTGCTAGGATTGCAACTATAAAGGCTAACATGTTAAGATAGCTGACCTCCAGAAAGCATGCACATTACCGCAACGGTATTTCCATTTTCTTTCTTACCCATGCAGTGTGCTCTCGCAGGTAACATCCTTTGTACTCGATGCTGTTTGGATGTTGTATTCTTTGCAAGAATTTCACTTCCTTGATTATATCTTGCCATTTCTGAAAAGGAAGAATAAGGCATTCTGCAGTCTGACATCATAAAAAAGGTTGCCTTATCACTACAGTAATTGCTCTTAGGAGTCACACCTCACTGGACTGCTTTCCACTGTAGGACATCTTCTTGATGGCCACCACCTCACTTGTTCGCACATCCTGTGCCTGAATGACAAGCATACAGCATAAAATGTCACCCTCTCTTTACTCTAACTTTACTGAAGTCACAAGAACATTAGGCTGCTTTTTGAACACATTACACCTGAAGTGCAATACGCAGGGCCGTTGTGTTAGTCATGGGCCGTTCTAAAGGTTGATACACTTCCCCTCCTCGGGCACAACCAGAAGAGGGATGTAGGGCCCTATGATTCCCACGTGAACTGAATAGCGGAATTGGCGGCTAAAAACGGAACCTGTTAAATGTGGAATCTTGTGGACATTTATATCATAAT